>NC_064820.1:165507500-166132500 GCF_024166365.1 Elephas maximus indicus | reverse complement strand
TGGGATGCAGAATCAAAGCGGAAAGTAACTTCAGTAACAGAAAAGAAAAAAAAAAAAAATGCTTCACACACCTGAGAAGGTAGCCTGAAGTCTATAATGCATTGTAATCTCATGTCTACTTTGCCAGCACCTTTCACAACACCAGACACATAAAAACAAACAAACAAAATACTCAGCCTAAGTTTCTTGTTTCTTGATCTGTACGGCCTACATCCCACCACTGTGTAGCAATAGGCATCAGAGGAAATTTTTAAATTGCAGGGGAGTGACTATGTGTGTCTTACGTGATACTTTATGGAAAAAAAAAAAAAGGAACAACACAGGGTTCCTGAAGTCAGGAAAAACATATATTATTTCATGTGGAATTAACAATTCGTAATTAAAAAAAAAATTTCAATGCAATCATAGTTAAATATAAAGAATAAAACATCTGCTAAAATACTTAAAGAGAACATTGAGATGAAATAAACTTTACTGACATAAGCTCTTTGAGAATTTGTAGCCTGGTCTTACGTTATCATTTCAATAAAACACAAAAATTCAATTGACTAGTTCTCACATTCAATAATCATAAAGGCACAATGTAGAAAAAAATCACTCAGCCAAGAGAGGGCAAGTTCCCCTTAGTTTACCAGTATGTATGCTCCAGCTCTTGACAACATAAGTATAGTTCCATTGAAATATTTATCGGGTACAATTAGGAATCCGCTATGATAGGCAGTATCTAATTTAAAAAGTTTTTGTGTTACAGTGATTTTTGCAGTTAACTCCAAAAATTGAGGCTATATTAATGGTTGAAAACTAAATCTTACAGCAAAGTATGCTTGTTTTAGTATATAGTATCTGTGAGATTATATTTGATATATAAATTTGTGTTTTCTGTCAAATTATACCTTGAAATTATAATTCTCAAACCCTTTCATGAAGTAGCAGCTTGATGTTTCAAAAATTTTTTTGAAGAAGTGTGGACAGCAGGCTAGCTGAAAGCAAATGAAGAAATAAAAGACATGTGAAGAAAGGAGATAAAGAAGATGATGTAACCTAGAGGAGAAAAGCAACTTTATCAACAGAAAAACCGGGACCAAGTAAGTCACAAACTAGGACTTATCGATATCAACCAAATGGGCTCAAAAAGCTCCGGCTAAGTTGTAAACAAGTACTTAGCGACACCAAGCAAAACGGCTCAGAGATCCCCAACGTGTATGAAAAGAAGAGACACTAAGACTCCACTTTGCTTGGAGCATATCAGAGCCACCCTCTTTTGGACAGTGGAGAGGCGGTGTAAGACCCCTCACCTGCCAGAGGACTCCCTGTGCGAGAGGTTGATCAACCGAGGTCCCGGAGCCAGCTGAGTTTGGAAGTAAGGGCGATTGGTCTTCGAGCCACCCCGGTCTCCACTCAGTCTGAGCGGAAGTTGATCCCTCCACGACCGTAGCTTGACGAAAGCCTTGCTGAGGTACAGGCCTGATATAGTGCTCCTCAGCCCAACGAGACAACGTGGTCAAGAGTGACAGAGGTGTATGGACTTTGGACCTTAGACTTTGGAGTTTGTTTGCCATAAGCCTGCTTGCTCTCTTTCTCTCTCTTACCTTTTTGGTGACTGAGGCCTCTGGCGTCCAGGGTAGCCAAGAACCTGTGTGCTTAATAATTAATAAAGACATCGTGGAAGACACAAATCGTTTGGAGTAGTCGATAGCGACCCCTCTCCTCGCGACAAGAAAGCATTAACAGACTCCATCTTATAAACATTTCCATACAAATAAATGGTTAACAGTGTCAAAGATTTTAACTCAATTGCCAGATGACAAACCTAGTTCAATAGAGAATTTGAGATCCTGGGAGGGTTAGAGTCCTTTGAAAGAAAAGGCTGAGATAAGAGCTGATTCAATCAGAAATCCAAACCAATTTATCCAGGAGGCCAGCTGTTAGGAGTGGTGCTGGCCAATGAAACCAATAAGGGAAGAGGAGACGTTGGGAGTGACTAAGGAAAGGATGGTAGAAAGAGTCTGCCGCATCCATGAGTTTTTCTGAGTGAAATATTGTGGGACATGAAATGAAGCTTAACCCAACTTAAATACAATTTGAGGAGATAAGCAAGAAAAGGCAAAACCTCGTTACCATCAAGTCAATTCCGAGTCATAGCGACCCTATAGGACAGAGAAGAACTGCCCCATACAGTTTCCAAGGAGCAGCTAATGGAGTCAAACCGCCAACCTTTTAGTTGGCAGCCGAGCTTTTAACCACTGTACCACCAGGGCTCCAGGCAAGAAAAGGCAAGTTAAAAAAAAAAACTCCATTTCCTTGAAGCTATAGTCTGTGGTATTCACATCCCCTTAAAGTTACCCCAAACACTTAAGGTTTGCCTGTGTGCACATTTTAATGTGGGCAGACTCTTCCATGAAAGATATTTTAGTCTCATAGGATAGCTATGAGTCCGAATCGGCTGGATGGCAACGAGTTTGGTTTTTTTTTTTTTTTAATCAACTTTATCTCATTGGGAACATATACAGAGTTGGCAATTTTTTTTTTTTTTTTTTTGGTCTGTTACTGGTTTCATTCCTTTATGAGAGAACCATTATGCAGGAGTAGCTCTGTGAATTTCACTTTCGTGCTCATATCCAACCAAAAAACCAGTTATCATCAAGTTCATTCTGACTCATGGAGACCTCGTATGTGTCAGGATAGAACTGTGCTACATAGGGTTTCCACGGTTGTGACCTTTCAGAAGGTGATTTCCTGGCCTTTTTTCCAAGGTGTTTCTGGGTGGGTTTGAACCGCCAGCCTTTCAGTTAGTAGCTGAGCGAGTTAACCATTAGCATCACCCAGGAACTCCATACTCATACCTAGCTGTTTATTGAAAATCAGCACCAAATATTTGTACTTCTGTCTTAAATCTTGGAGTCTACAGGAAAAGAGATGAAAGAAGAAAGGGAAGTAGAAAAGGAGGAGGTCATGCTTGCATCAATTAGGGTTCCTTTGTTTGTAAGTAAGAAAAAGTAAAATTGGACTGGTTTAATGTCCACAAGACTCTTAAAAACTCATGTAACTAAGAATACAGGAACAGGGAATGGCCAGATATGCATAGTTTGACCTGTATTCTCTCAGCTCTGTCCTCCCCTGTTGTTGGCTTTGACTATGTCTAGGATTTACTGCTGCAAAAGGCTGCCAGAAGCAACCTGGATACGTAAGTCCTGATCACAGAACAGAGAATCATGGCTTTGTGCAGCAATTGAATAAAAACACTGAATTGTCCAATCACTCGGTACAGAAAAGTGGGTGACATTAACTTCTTTGACGTTAGATAATTAGGACCCTGCCATTTGACTTGTGGCATAGTTGTTGTTAGATGCTGTTGAGCAAATTTTTAACTCATAGCCACTCTGTATGACAGAGTAGAACTGCCCCATAGGGTTTCCTTGGCTGTAAATTTTTTTTTTAATATTTTTATTATGAAAACTTAAAAAATACACAGAAGTACGGAGAGTGGTTCTTTGAACCCTCATGTGCCCATTGCCCAGGTACACAATTATCATTTCAGAGCCTCTATTTCTTCTAGTGCATTAATGCACAAAGTGTGTTTTCTAGACCAGCATCATTGGCATAATCTGGGTCCTTGTTAAACATGTAGATTCCCAGGCCCCACTGAGGAAGAACTAAATCAGAGCCTGCACTACAAGACCCCGAATGATTCTTAAGCAGATTAAAGCAGGAAAAACTTTGGTCTATAATTCAGCCCACTTCTCTACCACTATTACATTGGACTATTTTAAAGCAAATCCCAGACATATCATGTCCTTTTTAAATATTTCAGTATGTAGATCGCCAAGGTTAGATTTTTTTTTTTGTACGAACTATTTTTTTTTAATAACTTTTATTGAGCTTCAAGTGAACATTTACAAATCAAGTCAAACTGTCACATATAAGTTTATATACACCTTACTCCGTACTCCCACTTGCTCTCCCCCTAATGTGTCAGCCCTTCCAGTCTCTCCTGTCGTGACAATTTTGCCAGCTTCCAACTCTCTCTATCCTCCCATCCCCCCTCCAGACAGGAGATGCCAACACAGTCTCAAGTGTCCACCTGATACAAATAGCTCAATCTTCATCAGCATCTCTCTCCTACCCACTGTCCAGTCCCTTTCATGTCTGATGAGTTGTCTTCGGGAATGGTTCCTGTCCTGGTTGGCTGTAAATTTTAAGGAAGCAGATTGCCAGGTCTTTCTCCCACACAGCTGCTGGGTGGGTTCAACCAGCCAAACTTTCTGTTAACAGTTGTGCCACCAGGGCTCCTTATCATATGGTTAATTGCACCCAAACTGACATGGGGTGGAATGGACGCTGGGAAGGCAACTGCAATGCCCAAAACAATGCTCTAAATTAATTACAACAATCAGGGAGCCCAAATCCAACCCTCCAACCCTCAAAGGAAATTGGCCAATTGCACAAACTTCTAACCACTGAGCATTTGCAGGGTATTAAGGCCCTGATTCCTATCTTCATAACAAAGTAGTTTCCCAGAACCAGATATCGATTCCACCGGAGCATCATTATTTTGAAAGTCTAGAATGAGTGCTCTTTTTCTAGCAATGGCCCAATACAGGGCTATCTGGGTCTTCCTCGCCTTGAAATTCTTAAGCAGTAGTTAATGTGCACAGGTTTCCATTTAATAAAGAGTTGTGACTAAGTTGTTAATCTGGAGGTAGGGTAGAGCCCTTCTTTCCTTCACATCCCTCCCCATAGGGCTCACATTCCTGGTTCAGCATTTCAGTATTCTCTTACAAATACTTCCACACCCCCTCTCTCCTCTGGGATTCTGTTAATTAATTGTTTAATTTCTGTTGCTTGGTGTCTGTAGCTGACCCCGAAATGGCTTCCACGCAGTCGGGAAATCTGACTACATCTCTCCAGGCAACTCTGTCAACCTCTGGGCCTGAAAACTATCAAGTCTTCTCATTCTCTACTAAATCCTGAACTCTTCTCCCCCCACTCTCAGTAGATCATCTCATCTCTGTCTTCAATGAAAAATCAAAAGCCAGTGTTAGGAACTCTTTGCACCTCTTGTCCTGTGATCTAAATCCAAGTTTCCACCCCTGCTTGGGGCTCATCCTATGACCAGTCACAGGAAAACCACAGCAAAAACAGTGAAGTACAGAAGGAGGTTAAGAGGAAGTGAGAGTGAACCCTGGTGTTGTGGGTAGCAGGGGGTGAGAGAGACTGGACAGTCGAACACTTGTCAGGGTTCCTCCTGTGAGCGCTCTCTTTCTGAGTGCTTTATGCTTTAAATCTCCGTTCCCAGGCTAAATGTTTATCCATCTAAATGAGAAATATGAGTACAGGTAATTTCCTGTTCCTGACAAGGTCAATTCCTTATAAAAAGGGACACACTGTTATCATTGTACTTTCCAAATCCTGGAAGTGCCAGGGATTCCCAGAGGGGCATGTGTGTGTCCAGACCTGACTCATCTTGTGACAGACGGAGTCAGGGATTCTGTAAGTCCTGCAGCTGTGGAGACGGCTCTGAATCAACAAAAACCTTGTGTGCTGAGACAGCTGCTGCTGACCTGACATTGCTGAGACTAGAGCTCGAGCCTCTTGCTTCCCCATCCCCACCTCCCCAAGCTCACGTGCTGAGAGTCCTGCTGCCCGAACATCTGACAATGCTCCACGTCTTCTGACTGGGCCTCACCCCTGTCCAAAGTCTCAGAATCTTTGAGGGAAGTCCATAGACCTATACAATACATCCCAAACCAAGCAAAGCTGGACACCGGCCTAACACGCTTAGGGCCACTGTCCCTAAAATGACACCACTATTTACCTGTGCCCATGTTCAATTCTCAGGACAGAGTTGTTGTCACAGCAGGGGCTGTGATCCAGACAGCCTGTATTTGAATCCTAGCTGTTCCATTTACTAGCAGTTTAATCCCTGGGCACGTTTCTTCCATCTCTATACCCACATTCTTCATCTGTGAAATGTAATAGTGCACCTTCCTCAAAGGAGTATGTTGTTGTTGCGTGCCATAAAGTCAATCCCAGCTCGTAGTGACTCCATGTGACAGACTAGAACTGCCCCATAGGGTTTTCATGGCTGTAATATTTACAGTGGTTTTAAATCATGAAAGGTGTGCATCAGGGTTGTTTCCTTACACCATACTTACTCCAACTGTTTTTTGAGCAAATAACTGGAGAAGCTGGACTATATAAAGAAGGATTGCATTGGACGAAGACGCATTAACAACCTGCGATACACAGATGACAAAATCTTCCTTGCTAAAAGTGAAGAGGACTTGAAGCACTTACTGATGAAGATCAAAGACCACAGCCTTCAGTATGGATTATACCTGAAAATAAAGAAAACAAAAATCCTTACAAAGAACCAATAAGATTTGGGGAGACGGGGCCAAGATGGAAGAAAAGACAGATGCTTCCAGCAAGCCCTCTTTACAACCAAGACCTGAAAAAACAAGTGAAACGAATATGTTTGTGACAAGCTGGGAACCCTGAGCTTCAAAGGCAAGCTTAGAAAACGAACTGAGGGGCAGGGGGAGGAAAAGACTGTTCAGAAGCGGCGAGGAGTTACCGCACCTCACTCACGGGGAGCCCTCAGGCACCATTCCCAGAGCCACGGCGGCAGGCTGGTACTAGCGTGCAGCCACAGTTTCCTCAGGGAGAAGCACCCAGCCACTCAGCCTACTCACACCTCCGGAACCTGAGAAGAAGGGCACTCTCGGCGAAAGCTAAGTACTCGCATATATTTTACCGTGCCGCCCCAGCCCCCAAGCCAGCTTCAGCTGCTGAATTCCCTGGGCCTCAGGTAGGCACTATTGAGCACCTGGAGCCATCCTCCTGGCCTTGAGGAAGGAAAAAATTTGCAATTGTGGGAAAAGATTATTTCCTAGCTCCACTAACTGGGGGAGCTCAGGACAGAAACGGCTCCTGTCCAGGCATAAACTCTTCATAGACTTTGAGCACCTTTCCCTTCTGCATGGACCTGTGTGAGCCTATTTTGGGAGAATAGGCCCTTGTTGGCAGACTCCAACCATTTCAGCTGTGTGGTGGAGAGATGGGTGTTTAATGTTTGACATTGATTTGCCTATTAAAGAAGGTTCTCACCTACCCACATCAGGAACATGAGGACTGGTAGTTCCACTCCGGTCACCCAGCCACCCGCGACAGCAGTCCAAAGATAACTGGTACCTCCCAGTCCTTACACCAGAAACTTTGGGTGCCCATGGTCTGTCTGCAGAACCCACCCACCTGCACACTCTAGGGAACAGGGACACGCTTTCCTCAGAGACACTCGGGGGTCAGTTCTTAACCCCCTGCCTTGTTCAGAGCATGACCCCCTCAGCTGCAATCAGATACCGGTATATACGCCAATCACCCATGCCCCTCTAAGACTGTACGACAGAGCCTGTACCATACACTTGATGATCAGCTACCTGGAAACCTGAGCTGAATTCATACAAGAAAACTGAATAGACTCCTAGACTGATATACTGGATAACAGCTCTAGCCATCTGGGGACAGGGTGTCAGAGATCCAAAAGTGAAAATAATCAATCTAGCTCACTCAAGCAACCCACTGGGGTATACCAAAGCAAAACAAAGCAAGAAGCTACGACACAGTAAGGAGGGATAAACTAATACAATAACTTATAGAAGGCTTGGAGACAACAGTCAATATCAAGTCACATAAAGAAACAGATCATGATCACCTCATCAGGCTCTCAAAACAAAGAATCCAGGGATCTTCTAGATGAAAGTGCATTCCTGGAACTACCAGAACCAGAATACAAAAGTTTAATACACAGAACACTTCAAGACATCAGGAAGGAAATGAGGCAATACGCAGGACAAGCCAAGAAACACACAGATAAAGCAATTGAAGAAATTAGAAAGATTATTCAGGAACATAATGAAAAGTTTAAAAAGCTGGAAAAATCCATAGACAGACAGCAATCAGAAATCCAGAAGATTAACAACAAAATTACAGAAGTAGACAACTCAATAGAAAGTCGGACAAGCATACTTGACCAAGTAGAAGCCAGAATTTCTGAACTCAAAGATAAATCACTTGGCACTAATATATTTGAAGAAAAATCAGATAAAAGAATTTTAAAAAAACGAAGAAACCTTAAGAATCATGTGGGACTCTATCAAGAGAAATAACCTGCGTGTGATTGGAGTACCAGAACAGGGAGGGAGAGCAGAAAATACAGAGAGAATTGTTGAAGATTTGGCAGAAAATTCCCTGATATCGTGAAAGATGAGAAGATATCTATCCAAGATGCTCATCGAACTCCACATAAGGTAGATGTTAAAAGGAAGTCACCAAGACCTATTATAATCAAACTTGCCAAAACCAAAGATAAAGAGAGAATTTTAAGAGCTGTGAGGGATAAACGAAAAGTCACCTACAAAGGAGAGCCAATAAGAATAAGCTCAGACGACTCGACAGAAACCATGCAGGCAAGAAGACAATGGGAAGACATATTTAAAAAATTGAAGGAAAAAATTGCCAGCCAAGAACCATATATCCAGCAAAACTGTCTCTTAAATATGAAGGTGAAATTAAGACATTTCCAGGTAAACACAAGTTTAGGGAATTCATAAAAACCAAACCAAAACTACAAGAAATACTAAAGGGAATTCTTTGGTTAGAAAATCAATAATATCAGGTATCAACCAAAAACTAGAACACTGGGCAGAACAACCACAAGTCAACCCAGACAGAGAAATCCAAAAAAAAAAAACAAAACAAGATTATTAAAAAAAAAAAAAGCTCAAAACAGGATAACAGCGATGTTACTACATAAAAGAAGACAAAGTTAAAATAATAAAGAGGGACTAAAAAATGTAACCATACACCTTCCATATGGAGAGGAAGATACGGTGATACAAAGAAATAAAAATTAGATTTAAATTTAGAAAAATAGGGGAAAATAATAAGGTAACCACAAAGGAAACAAACTATCCTACCCATCAAAATAAAATACAAGAAAAAATAGAGACTCAGCAGAAACAAAATCAACAACAACGAATATGAGGAAAGGACAATATATAATCTACTCAGCACGTAAAATTAAGTGGGAAAAAGAAAGTGTCAACAACACACAAAAAAAGCCGTCAAAATGATAGCACTAAATTCATACCTATCCATAATTACCCTGAAGGTAAATGGACTAAATGCACCAATAAAGAGACAGAGAGTGGTGGAATGGATTAAAAACCAAGATCCATCTATATGCTGCCTACAAGAGACATACCTTAGACTTGCAGACACAAACAAACTAAAACTCAAAGGATGGAAAAAAATATATCAAACAAACAACATTCAAAAAAGAGTAGGAAAGGCAATATTAATTTCTGACAAAATAGACTTTAAAGTTAAATCCATCATAAAGGATAAGGTAGGACACTAAATAATGATAAAGGGACAATATACCAAGAGGATATAAGGATATAAAATATTTATGCACCCAATGACAGAGCTACAAGATAAATAAAATAAACTCTTTCAGCATTGAAAAGTGAGATAGACAGCTCCACAATAACAGTAGGAGACTTCAACACACCACTTTCGGTGAAGGACAGGACATCCAGAAAAAAGCTCAATAAAAACATGGAAGATCTAAATGCCACAAGAAACCAACTTGACCTCATAGACATATACAGAACACTCCACCCTACAGCAACCAAGTATACTTTCTTTTCTAGTGCACATGGAATATTCTCTAAAATGGACCACATATTAGGTCATAAAGCAAGCCTTAACAGAATCCAAAACATTGAAATATCACAAAGCATCTTCTCTGACCATAAGGCCATAAAAGTAGAAATCAATAACAGGAAAAGCAGGCAAAAGAAATCAAACACTTGGAGACTAAACAATATCCTGCTCAAAAAAGACTGCATTATAGAAGACATTAAGGATGGAATAAAGAAATCCATAAAATCCAATGAGAACGAAAACACTTCCTATCAGAACCTTTGGGACACTGCAAAAGCGGTGCTCAGAGGCCAATTTATATCAATAAATGCAAACAAACGGAAAGAAGAAAGGGCAAAAATGAAAGAATTATCCCTACAACTTGAACAAATAGAAAGAGAGCAACAAACGAAACCCTCAGGCATGAGAAGAAAACACGTAATAAAAATTAGAGCAGAACTAAATGAAATAGAAAACGGAAAAACAAATGAAAGACCAAAAGCTGGTTTTTTGAAAAAATCAACAAAATTGATAAACCACTGGCGAAACTGACTAAAGAAAAACAGGAGAGGAAGCAAATAACCCAAATGAGAAATAAGATGGGTGATGTTAAACCAGTCCCAACCGAAATTAAAAGACTCAATCAGATTACTATGAAAAATTATACTCTAAAAAATTTGAAAACCTAGAAGAAATGGACAAATTCTTAGAAATGCACTACCTACCTAAACTAACACAAACAGAGGTAGAACAGCTAAATAGAACCATAACAAAAGAAGAGATTGAAAAGGTAATCAAAAAACTCTCAACAAAAAAAAAAGCCCTGGTCAGGATGACTTCTCTGTGGAGTTCTACCAAACTCTCAAGGAAGAGTTAATACCACTACTACTTAAGGTATTTCGGAGAACAGAAAACGACGGAATACTACCAAACTCATTCTATGAAGCCACCATATCCCTGATAACAAAATCAGGTAAAGACACCACAAGAAAATTACACATCTGTATCGCTCCTGAACATAGATGCAAAAATCCTCAACAAAATTCTAGCCAATAGAATTCAATAACCTATCAAAAAAATAATTCACCATGACCAAGTGGGATTCATAGCAGGTATGCAGGCATGGTTCAACATTAGAAAAACAATTAATGTAATCCACCACGTAAATAAAACAAAAGACAAGAATCACATGATTTTATTAATTGATGCAGAAAAGGCATTTGACAAAGTTCAACACCCATTCATGATAAAAACTCTCAGCAACATAAGAATAGAAGGAAAATTCCTCAACATAATAAAGGCCATTTATACAAAGCGAACAGCCAACATCATCCTAAATGGAGAGAGCCTGAAAGCATACCCACTGAGAATGCCCTTTATCACCGCTCTTATTGGGTAATTCAACATTGTGTTGGAGGTCCTAGCCAGAGCAATTAGTCTAGGTAAAGACATAAAGGGCATCCAGATTGGCAAGGAACAAGTAAAAGTATCTCTTTTTGGAGAAGACATGATCTTATACACAAAAAACCCTAAGGAATCTTCAAGAAAACTACTGAAACTAATAGAAGAGTTCAGCAGAGTATCGGGATACAAGATAAACATACAAAAATCAGTTGGATTCCTCTACACCAACAAAAAGAACATCAAAGAGGAAATCACCAAATCAATGACATTTACAGTAGACCCCGAGATGATAAAATACTTAGGAATAAATCTTACCAGATATGTAAAAGACTTATACAAAGAAAATTACAGTGCACTTCTACAAGAAACCAAAAGAGACATAAGTGGAAAAACATACCTTGCTCATGGATAGGAAGACTTAACATTATAAAAATGTCTATTCTACCAAAAGCTATCAATACCTTTAATGCAATTCCGATCCAAGTTCCAATGACATTCTTTAATGAGATAGAGAAACAAAAACCACCAACTTCATATGGAAGGGAAAGAGGTCCCGGGTAAACAAGGTATTACTGAAAAAGAAGAACAAAGTGGGAGACCTTACTTTACCTGATTTTAGGACCTATTATACCGCCACAGTAGTAAAAACAGCCTGGTACTGGTACAACAACAGATACATAGACCAATGGAGCAGAATTGAAATCCAGACATAAATCCATCCACATATGAGCAGTTGATATTTGACAAAGGCTCCAAAATACTTAAATGGGAAAAGACAGTCTTTTAAACAAATGGTACTGGCATAACTGGATATCCATCTGCAAAAAAATGAAATAAGACCCATACCTCACTCCATGCACAAAAAAGAGCTCAAAATGGATCAGAGACCTAAGTATAAAATCTAGAACGGTAAAGGTCATGGAAGAAAAAATAGGGACAATGTCAGGAGCCCTAATACATGGCATTAACAGTATACAAAACATTATTAAGAATGCAGAAGAAAAACTAGATAGCTGGGAGCTCCTAAGAATCAAACACCTTTGCTCATTCAAAGAGTAAAAAGACTTCCTACAGACTGGGAAAAAGTTTTTAGCTATGACATTTCCGATCAGCACATGATCTCTAAAATCTACATGATACTGCAAAAACTCAACTGCAAAAAGACAAATAACCCAATTAAAAAATGGGCAAAAGATATGAATAGACAGACACTTCACTAAAGAAGACATTCAGGTAGCCAACAGATATATGAGGAAATGTTCACGATCATTAGCCTTTAGAGAAATGCAGATCAAAACTACAGTGAGATTTCATCTCACTCCAACAAGGCTGACACTAATCCAAAAAACACAAAACAATAAGTGTTGGACAGGCTGTGGAAAGACTGAAACACTTCTACACTGCTGGTGGGAATGTAAAACGGTACAAACACTTTGGAAATCGATTTGACGCTTCCTTAAAAAGCTAGAAATACGACTACCATACGATCCAGCAATCTCACTCCTTGGAATATATCCTAGAGAAATAAGAGCCTTTTCACGAACAGATATATGCACACCCATGTTTATTGCAGCTCTGTTTACAATAACAAAAAGATGGAAGCAACCAAGGTGCCCATCAATGGATGAATGGATAAATAAATTATGGTGTATTCACACAATGGAATACTACACATCGAGAAAGAACAGTGATGAATCTGTGAAACATTTCATAACATGGAGGAAACTGGAAGGCATTATGCTGAGAGAAATTAGTCAGTTGCAAAAGGACAAATATTGTATAAGATCACTATTATAAGAACTTGAGAAACAGTTTAAACTGAGAAGAAAACACTCCTTTGTGATTATGACGGCGGAGGAAGGGAGTGTGGGAGTGGGGTATTCACTAATTAGATAGTAGATAAGAACTACTTTAGGTGAAGGGAAAGACAACACACAATACAGGGGAGGTCAGCACAACTGGATTAAACCAAAAGCAAAGAAGTTTCCTGAATACACTGAATGCTTCGAAGGCCAGTGTAGCAGGGGCAGCGGTTTGGGGACCGTAGTTTCAGGGGACATCTAAGTCAATTGGCACAATAAAATCTATGAAGAAAACATTCTGCATCCCACTTTGAAGAGAGACATCTGGGATCTTAAATGCTAGCAAGCAGCCATCTAAGATACATCAATGAATCTCAACCCACCTGGATCAAAAGAGAATGAAGAACACCAAGGACACAAGGTAATCATGAGCCCAAGAGACAGAAAGGGCCACATGAACCAGAGACTATATCAGCCTGAGACCAGAAAAATTACATGGTGCCCGGCTACAACTGATGACTGCCGTGACAAGGAACACAACAGAGAACCCCTGAGGGAGCAGGAGAGCAGTGGGATGCAGACTGCAAATTCTCGTAAAAAGACCAGAGTTAATGGTCTGACTGAGACTCGGAGGACCTCGGTGGTCATGGCCCCCACACCTTCTATTGGCCCAGGACAGGAACCATTCCCAAAGCCAATTCTTCAGACAGGGATTGGACTGGACAGTGGGGTGGAGAGGGATGCTGGTGAGGAGTGAGCTTCTTGGATCAGGTGGACACTTGAGACTATGTTGGCATTTCCTGCCTGGAAGGGAGATGAGAGGGTAGAGGGGGTTAGAAGCTGGTGAAATAGACATGAAAAGAGAGAGTGGGGGTGGGGATGGGAGTGGGCTGTCTCAATAGGGGGATTGTAATTGGGAGTATGTAGCAAGGTGTATATATGTTTTTGTGTGAGAGACTGACTTGATTTGTAAACTTTCGCTTAAAGCACAATAAAAATTGTATATACATAAAAAAAAAAGGACCAGTAAGCAACATCATAATGAACGGAGAAAATATTGAGGTTGTCAAGGATTTCATTTTACTTGTATCCACAATCAACACCCATGGAAGTAGCAGTCCAGAAATCAAATGACACATTGCATAGGGAAAGTCTGATGCAAAAGACTTCTTTAAAGTGTTAAAAAGCAAAGATGTCACTTTGACGACTAAGGTGTGCCTGACCCAAGCCATGGTATTTTCAATGGCTTTATATGCATACAAAAGATGCATATGAGAGGAGGCGGGGCCAAGATGGCGAACTAGGCACACGCTACCTCGGATCCCTCTTGCAACAAAGGCACAGAAAAACAAGTGAATCGATCACATACATAACAATCTATGGACCCTGAACAACAAACACAGATTTAGAGACGGAAAACGAACTAATACGGGGAAGCAGTGATTGTTTTCAGAGCCTGGAGCCAGCGTACCAGTCAGGTGGGGCACAAGCACAGAGAGCTGCTCCACCCTCCTGAACTAACACCGGAAGGGGGCCCAGCCGGTTTGCACGGGCGGCGTGGCGGCGCAGCCGGTGGGAGAAGTCCCTGGGAGGCAGTGACTGGTCTAGGAGCAGGGAGAGCAGCGTCCCAGCCGGGGAACCGTCCCGCCGGGTTTTGGACTGGAAGCAGCAGATTTTCTGGAAAAACTAGTTTCCCAGTGATGGCTCAGAGACAGCAATCCATATCAAACCACTTAAAGAAGCAGACCATGACAGCTTCTCCAACCTCCCAAACAAAAGAATCAAAATCTTTCCCAAATGAAGATACAATCCTGGAATTATCAGATACAGAATACAAAAAACTAATTTACGGAATGCTTCAAGACATCACAAATGAAATAAGGCAAACTGCAGAAAAAGCCAAGGAACACACTGATAAAACTGTTGAAGAATTCAAAAAGATTATTCAAGAACATAGTGGAAAAATTAATAAGTTGCAAGAATCCATAGACAGACAGCATTCAGAAATCCAAAAGATTAACAATAAAATTACAGAATTAGACAATGCAATAGGAAGTCAGAGGAGCAGACTCGAGCAATTAGAATGCAGACTGGGACATCTGGAGGACAAGGGAATTAACACCAACATAGCTGAAAAAAAATCAGATAAAAGAATTAAAAAAAATGAAGAAACCCTAAGAATCATGTGGAACTCTATCAAGAAGGATAACTTGCATGTGATTGCAGTCCCAGAACAGGGAGGGGGGACAGAAAACACAGAGAAAATAGTTGAAGATCTCCTGACAGAAAACTTCCCTGACATCGTGAAAGACGAAAGGATATCTATCCAAGATGCTCATCGAACCCCATTTAAGATTGATCCAAAAAGAAAAACACCAAGACATATTATCATCAAACTGGCCAAAACCAAAGAGAAACAGAAAATTTTAAAAGCAGCCAGGGAGAAAAGAAAGGTTTCCTTCAAGGGAGAATCAATAAGAATAAGTTCAGACTACTCAGCAGAAACCATGCAGGCAAGAAGGGAATGGGATGACGTACACAGAACACTGAAGGAGAAAAACTGCCAGCCAAGGATCCTATATCCAGCAAAACTCTCTCTGAAATATGAAGGCGAAATTAACATATTTACAGACAAACCCAAGTTTAGAGAATTTGCAAAAACCAAACCAAAGCTACAAGAAATACTAAAGGATATTGTTTGGTCAGAAAACCAATAATATCAGATACCAGCACAACACAAAGACACAAAACAGAACGTCCTGATAACAACTCAAATAGGGAAATCACAAAAACAAACAAATTAAGATTAATTAAAAAAAAAAACACATAACGGAATCTTTGAAGTCAATAGGTAAAATATCACAATAATCAAAAAGAGGGACTAAATACAGGAGGCATTGAACTGCCATATGGAGAGTGATACAAGGCGATATAGAACAATACAAGTTAGGTTTTTACTTAGAAAAATAGGGGTAAATAATAAGGTAACCACAAAAAGGTATAACAACTCTATAACTCAAGATAAAAGCCAAGAAAAACGTAACGACTCAACTAACATAAAGTCAAACACTATGAAAATGAGGATCTCGCAATTTAATAAGAAAAACGTCTCAGCACAAAAAAGTATGTGGAAAAATGAAATTCTCAACAACACACATAAAAAGGCATCAAAATGACAGCACTAAAAACTTATTTATCTATAATTACGCTGAATGTAAATGGACTAAATGCACCAATAAAGAGACAGAGAGTCTCAGACTGGATAAAGAAACACAATCTGTCTATATGCTGCCTACAAGAGACACACCTTAGACTTAGAGACACAAACAAACTAAAACTCAAAGGATGGAAAAAAATATATCAAGCAAACAACAAGCAAAAAAGAAGAGGAGTAGCAATATTAATTTCTGACAAAATAGACTTTAGACTTAAATCCACCACAAAGGATAAAGAAGGACACTATATAATGATAAAAGGGACAACTGATCAGGAAGACATAACCATATTAAATATTTATGCACCCAATGACAGGGCTGCAAGATACATAAATCAAATTTTAACAGAACTGAAAAGTGAGATAGATACCTCCACAATTATAGTAGGAGACTTCAACACACCACTTTCGGAGAAGGACAGGACATCCAGTAAGAAGCTCAATAGAGACACGGAAGATCTACTTACAACAATCAACCAACTTGACCTCATTGACTTATACAGAACTCTCCACCCAACTGCTGCAAAATATACTTCTTTTTCTAGCGCACATGGAACATTCTCTAGAATAGACCACATATTAGGTCATAAAACAAACCTTTGCAGAGTCCAAAACATCGAAATATTACCAAGCATCTTCTCCGACCACAAGGCAATAAAACCAGAAATCAATAACAGAAAAACTAGAGAAAAGAAATCAAATACTTGGAAAATGAACAATACCCTCCTGAAAAAAGACTGGGTTAGAAGACATAAGGAGGGAATAAGGAAATTCTTAGAAAGCAACGAGAATGAAAATACTTCCTATCAAAACCTCTGGGACACAGCAAAAGCAGTGCTCAGAGGCCAATTTATATCGATAAATGCACACATACAAAAAGAAGAAAGAGCCAAAATCAGAGAACTGTCCCTACAACTTGAACAAATAGAAACTGAGCAACAAAAGAATCCATCAGGCACCAGAAGAAAACAAATAATAAAAATTAGAGCTGAACTAAATGAATTAGAGAACAGAAAAACAATTGAAAGAATTAACAAAGCCAAAAACTGGTTCTTCAAAAAAATTAACAAAATTGATAAACCATTGGCTAGGCTGACTAAAGAAATACAGGAAAGGAAACAAATAACCCGAATAAGAAACGAGATGGGCCACATCACAACAGAACCAAATGAAATTAAAAGAATCATTTCAGATTATTATGAAAAATTGTACTCTAACAAATTTGCAAACCTACAAGAAATGGATGAATTCCTGGAAAAACACTACCTACCTAAACTAACACATTCAGAAGTAGAACAACTAAATAGACCCATAACAAAAAAAGAGATTGAAATGGTAATCAAAAAACTCCTAACAAAAAAAAGCCCTGGCCCGGACGGCTTCACTGCAGAGTTCTACCAAACTTTCAGAGAAGAGTTAACACCACTACTTCTGAAGGTATTCCAAAGCATAGAAAATGACGGAATACTACCCAACTCATTCTATGAAGCCACCATCTCCCTAATACCAAAACCAGGTAAAGACATTACAAAAAAAGAAAATTATAGACTTATATCCCTCATGAACATGGATGCAAAAATCCTCAACAAAATTCTAGCCAATAGAACCCAACAACACATTAAAAAAATAATTCACCATGATCAAGTGGGATTTATACCAGGTATGCAAGGCTGGTTTAATATCAGAAAAACCATTCATGTAATCCATCACATAAATAAAACAAAAGACAAAAACCACATGATCTTATCAATTGATGGAGAAAAGGCATTTGACAAAGTCCAACACCCATTTATCATAAAAACTCTTACCAAAATAGGAATTGAAGGAAAATTCCTCAACATAATAAAGGGCATTATCACTCTAAATGGAGAGAACCTGAAAGCATTTCCCTTGAGAACGGGAACCAGACAAGGATGCCCTTTATCACCACTCTTATTCAACATCGTGCTGGAAGTCCTAGCCAGGGCAATTGGGCTAGACAAAGAAATAAAAGGTATCCGGATTGGCAAGGAGGAAGTAAAGTTATCACTATTTGCAGATGACATGATTATATACACAGAAAACCCTAAGGAATCCTCCAGAAAACTACTGAAACTAATAGAAGAGTTTTGCAGAGTCTCAGGTTATAAAATAAACATACAAAAATCACTAGGATTCCTCTACATCAACAAAAAGAACACCGAAGAGGAAATAACCAAATCAATACCATTCACAGTAGCCCCCAAGAAGATAAGATACATAGGAATAAATCTTACCAAGGATGTAAAAGACCTATACAAAGAAAACTACAAAGCTCTACTACAAGAAATTCAAAAGGACATACTTAAGTGGAAAAACATACCTTGCTCATGGATAGGAAGACTTAACATAGTAAAAATGTCTATTCTACCAAAAGCCATCTATACACACAATGCACTTCCAATCCAAATTCCAATGTCATTTTTTAATGTGTTGGAGAAACAAATCACCAACTTCATATGGAAGGGAAAGAAGCCTCAGATAAGTAAAGCATTACTGAAAAAGAAGAAGAAAGTGGGAGGTCTCACTCTACCTGATTTCAGAACCTATTATACAGCCACAGTAGTCAAAACAGCCTGGTACTGGTACAACAACAGGCACATAGACCAATGGAACAGAATTGAAAACCCAGATATAGATCCATCCACGTATGAGCAGCTGATATTTGACAAAGGACCAGAGTCAGTTAATTGGGGAAAAGATAGTCTTTTTAACAAATGGTGCTGGCATAACTGGATATCCATTTGCAAAAAAATGAAACAGGACCCATGCCTTACACCATGCACAAAAACTAACTCCAAGTGGATCAAAGACCTAAACATAAAGACTAAAACGATAAAGATCATGGAAGAAAAAATAGGGACAACCCTAGGAGCCCTAATACAAGGCATAAACAGAATACAAAACATTACCAAAAATGATGAAGAGAAACCAGATAACTGGGAGCTCCTAAAAATCAAACACCTGTGCTCATCTAAAGACTTTACCAAAAGAGTAAAAAGACCACCTACAGACTGGGAAAGAATTTTCAGCTATGACATCTCCCACCAGCGCCTGATCTCTAAAATCTACATGATTCTGTTAAAACTCAACCACAAAAAGACAAACAACCCAATCAAAAAGTGGGCAAAGGATATGAACACACATTTCACTAAAGAAGGTATTCAGGCAGCCAACAGATACATGAGAAAATGCTCTCGATCATTAGCCATTAGAGAAATGCAAATTAAAACTACGATGAGATTCCATCTCACACCAACAAGGCTGGCATTAATCCAAAAAACACAAAATAATAAATGTTGGAGAGGCTGCGGAGAGATTGGAACTCTTATACACTGCTGGTGGGAATGTCAAATGGTACAACCACTTTGGAAATCTATCTGGCGTTATCTTAAACAGTTAGAAATAGAACTACCATACAACCCAGAAATCCCACTCCTCAGAATATACCCTAGAGATACAAGAGCCTTCACACAAACAGGTATATGCACACCCATGTTTATTGCAGCTCTGTTTACAATAGTGAAAAGTTGGAAGCAACCAAGGTGTCCATCAACGGATGAATGGGTAAATAAATTGTGGTATATTCACACAATGGAATACTATGCATCAATAAAGAACAGTGACGAATCTGTGAAACATTTCATAACATGGTGGAACCTGGAAGGCATTATGCTGAGTGAAATTAGTCAGAGGCAAAAGGACAAATATTGTATAAGACCACTATTATAAGATCTTGAGAAATAGTAAACCTGAGAAGAACACATACTTTTGTGGTTACGAGGGGGGGAGGGAGGGAGGGTGGGAGAGGGTTTTTTATTGAATAATCAGTAGATAAGAACTGCTTTAGGTGAAGGGAAAGACAACACTCAATACATGGAAGGTCAGCTCAACTGGACTGGACCAAAAGCAAAGAAGTTTCCGGGATAAAATGAATGCTTCAAAGGTCAGTGGAGCAGGGGCGGGGGTCTGGGGAACATGGTCTGTGGGGACTTCTAAGTCAATTGGCAAAATAATTCTATTATGAAATCATTCTGCATCCCACTTTGAAATGTGGCATCTGGGGTCTTAAATGCTAACAAGTGGCCATCTAAGATGCATCAATTGGTCTCAACCCACCTGGAGCAAAGGAAAATGAAGAACACCAAGGCCACAGGACAACTAAGAGCCCAAGAGACAGCAAGGGCCACATGAACCAGAGACCTACATCACCCTGAGACCAGAAGAACTAGTTGGTGCCCGGCCACAATCGATAACTGCCCTGACAGGGAGCACAGCAGAGGACCCCTGAGGGAGCAGGAGATCAGTGGGATGCAGACCCCAAATTCTCATAAAAAGACCAAACTTAATGGTCTGACTGAGACTAGAGGAATCCCGGCGGCCATGGTCCCCAGACCTTCTGTTGGCACAGGACAGGAACCATCCCCGAAGACAACTCATCAGACATGAAAGGGACTGGTCAGCGGGTGGGAGAGAGACGCTGATGAAGAGTAAGCTAATTATATCAGGTGGACACTTGAGATTGTGTTGGCAACTCTTGTCTGGAGGGGGGATGGGAGGATAGAGAGAGAGGGAAGCCGGCAAAATTCTCACGAAAGGAGAGACTGAAAGGGCTGACTCAAGAAGTGGAGAGCAAGTGGGAGTACGGAGTAAGATGTATGTAAACTTATATGTGACAGACTGATTGGATTTGTAAACGTTCACTTGAAGCTTAATAAAAGTTAATAATAAAAAAAAAGATGCATATGAATAAGGAAGAACAAAGAAGAATTGATACCTTTGAATTGTGGTGTTGGCGAAGAATATTGAATATACCATGGACTGCCAGAAGAAGGAACAAATCTGTCTTGGAAGAAGTACAGTCAGAATGCTCCTTAGAAATAGGTTGGCTAGACTTCGTCTCACATACTTCGGACATTGTATTGAATTGAATTGTGTCCCCCCAAAATGCCTGTCAACTTGGCTGGGTCATGATTCCCAGTATTGTGTGATTGTCCACCATTTTGTCATCTGATGTGATTTTCCTATGTGTTGTAAATCCTGTCTCTATGACGTTAATGAGATGAGATTAGCAGCAGTTATATAGACTCAATCTACAAGATTAGTCTACCATTTAAGCCAATCCCTTTTGAAATATAAAAGAGAGAAGTGAGCAGAGAGACAGGGGGACCTCATACCACCAAAAAAGGAGCACTTTGGACCCAGGGTCTCTGTGTAGAGAAACTCCTAGGACTGGGGAAGATTGAAGACAAGGACCTTCCCTTAGAGCCAATGGAGAGAGAAAGCCTTCCCCTGGAGCTGACGCTGTGAATTTGGACTTCTAGCCTACTAGACTGTAAGAGAATAAATTTCTCTTTGTTGAAGCTATCCATTTGTGGTATTTCTCTTACAGCAGCACTAGGTAACTAAGACAGGCATGTTATCAGGAGACAGCAGTCCCTGGAGAAGGACATCATGTTTGGTAAAGTGGAGGGTGAGCAAAAAAGAGGAAGACCCTCAAGGAGCTGGATTGATACAGTGGCTACAACAATGAACTCAAACATAGTAAAGATTGTGTGTGTGTCACAGGACCAGGCAGTGTTTCGTTCTGTTGTACACAGGGTCACTACGGTTTGGAACCACCTCGACGGTACCTGACAACAACAACAATCTTTACAGAAGCAGATGGCCATGTCTTTCTCCCGTGGAGCAGCTGTGTGGGTTTGAGCCACCAATCTTTTGGTTAGCAGCCGAGGTTTAATTGTTAAGTGTTAATTGAGGTGACTCATTGAAAGTGCTTAGAACATAGGAAGTGCCATGGAAGGGCTGGGGGTGGTTATTTTTCCAGTGATGTCCACTTTATGAACACCACGCTCATCCAATCTTGCAATCCTGAAGGCAAGAAATCCTGACACCTGCTCCTCCCCCTGCAGAGCGCTAACTAAGCCATCCTTTAAGCACCTTTGGATTTTCCTCTTCCGCATTTCCTCATTTCCACACTCACGATTCTACAACACCAATCCTATTATATTCTTCCTCAGCCCTTCAGTTACTTCTGAATTCTACATACTTATAACCATTTAAAGGTGCCCTTGTGGCTCCGTGGTTAACCACTCAGTTGCTAACTAAAAGTCCGTGGTTCAAATCTACCAGCCACTTCCCTGGAGAAAGATGTAGCAGTTTGCGTCCATAAAACTTTACAGTCTGGGAAACCCTATGGGCAGTTCTACACTGTCCTATAGAGTCACTACGAGTTGGAATTGACTCGACGGCAATTGGAATTGACTCGACGGCAACAGGTTTAGTGGTTTTGGTAGAATCATTTAAACAAATAATTTCTTTTTCAAGGATCATCACAAAGCTGGTTCCTAGGAGCGGAGGTTAAAGATGTCCCAAATGCCCAACTTTTCCAAGCTGCTGTCCCACTCCATCATCTCTAGCATCAACTACTCCCTCTTGCCTCAGTACTCTCCCTCCTGCCTCCGGGTTCCCTAATTCACTGCAACATCTCTCAGAACTCATGAACCATGTAAAGGAACTATCTCCCGTGGTTGTGGAGGCTGGCAAGTCCCAAAATTCCCAGGTCAGGCACAGACTTCTCCCTGGCCCTCAGTTTCTGCCCCAAAACACTCAGCTTTCTTGATCTTTGGGCAGGGTAGCCCATTGTACCATCTCCTGCCGGTCCCTGCTGCGAGTTTCTCCTTCTTTGGTGGTGGTGGGCTCTCCTCTCTGCTCTGGAATTATCTCTTTTAAGGCAAAATGGACTAATTCCCTCGGTGGGCCACAATTATCTTATTTGCACAGCCCCACTCAAGCACCTGAATGAGAATCACAAGACCACGGCTAGAAAAGCCACACACAAAAGTAACTAATCGCACTGTACCATTTAAGTTATTATTTTTAATAATTTCCTCTACTCCAGTTTCTCACTAGGCTTAAGTTCAATCATATAGGTATTGGGTCTGCTGTGTCACTTAACAAGTGGCATAACTTCTCATTGATTCTCTCTTTTCCCATTTCTAAGAGAGGGCTTTGGGAATCCTTACATAGCTTGACATATGTAAAGATGCCTTGTGATAATTAAGGCCTTATTACAGCCAAGAAGACTCTTAGTTACCTGTTGCCAGAAAATTTTCCTGAGCCCCACCCCCTCCACTGACTACCCCCACCTTCTTCTTGTCAGGATAGCTGTCTCTGAGAACTGAGAACTCCAGAACTGGCCCTCAGGGGTGTGGAGGAAGAAGCAGACAGACCAGTCCCCTATGCATGCTGAGGGAAGGGCCACAACTGAGAGACAGGAAGAACACTCTGCTCGCAGAAAGGAGGGCAGAGGGGGACCCGCAGAGGGAACAATGAGTATGTACTTGGACTCGGGAAAGTTTTTGTACAGGACCCATGAAAGCTATTCTGAGAGATTTGCCCTACATTGAACTCTGCATGGAGGCCAGGGCTGTAGAGAGGGTAAGCTCTTAGGTATCTGGAGAGTTCCCAGGTGGCCACAACTTTCTCCTCTCTCCTCATCTCCCCCACAGAGCCACATCCAATCTGGGTTTCAGTGGCTTCCAATCTGGGCTTATTGTGTTTCCTGGGAAATGAGCAGGATGTCAGGAGAGGAACTTGTCCAAGTCTGGTTTCACTTTTAGGTTCTTGGAAATGCAGTGAGTTCCCAGATGTGTCAGCCAGCCTCCAGAGGGGAAAAGCAATGAGAGCTCTCTAAGTCCCTCAGCTGTTTCAGGCCTTGACTCCTTGGGACAGTTGGGAAGTCTGCAGGTTTTCTGCACTCCGTGGATTTCAGGAAATGGACAGACTGTGCAGAGGGGATTTCTCTGCCATGGGGTCAGTGCCTCTTTGATTAGGCACTGGCACCTCCACAACTCATCTCTGAACATGAGAAATCCCTCTTCCTCCAGGAAATGGTGAGAGAGATTAGAACGTGGATGGAAATTGGAAATAATGTATGGGACACTTGATCTGAGGTATGCAGGCCTCAGGCAGTCTTTTGGGTCAGAAAGCACTGGTGCTTGGGATGGGATGAGTGTGGACTTAGTGTGTTTCTGAGATTAATTCAGAGCTGAAAGCCTACTTGAGATTTTTCTAAACCAGAAGAACAAATCCTTCAAGTATTCAGTATCCAGAAAGATCTAGATTGGCTTCTGAGAAGGTGCACTCCAAGGAGCATTGCCCTGCCTGCTTTGGCATAAGACACAGTCTGCCTGCATCCTGATCTGAGAGAGCCAAGAGTGGGAAACCGTGAGTGCTTTCATCTTCTGGCTGTTTCTTTCACCAAATAGGAGCTTAGCTCATCGTTAGCATTTTTTTCCCCCCCAGTGATTTTGATTTAAATCCAAACCCTGTGAGTTAACAACTCTCACTTGGACAACAGTCACTTAGACATTTATCCTTCATCACTTTTCTCATTTTTTTTTCTTTGAAGATGAGCATAATACAGAAAAGGTATGTGTGGGTGATTTGGAAATGTCTGTCCCAGTACTATTTATGTCGACCTTACAGGATCTTTCTCACTCGCCTCTGCTTTCACAGTAGGAGGGAAGGGCTGCAAGGCCTATGGTGTAAGCTTTATAGGAAGCAGTGGACCCTACCACCGCCCCACCGCCCTGCCAACTTCCACGTCATAAAAACTGTGGCAAATGAGAATATTTGAACAACAACAAAAGAAACACTGACCAAGGACAGGCAGTCAGGTGAATCTGTCACTGTGCAGGAATGCGTCCTTCTGAGGCTCTCATTCTCATGCCTCCCCTGTCTGAGAAGATGGGTCTCCATCAGATATTTCCTCCTTTCCTTCCACCCCTGAATGTCTATCCATTTCACTCTTCATTTCTCTTCTCAAAATGAATAAATATGCTCAGGTTCCAGATCGTGATGGCAGGAAACTAAAGCACGTGTTTCCAGAATTCCTCCTGTGGCCAGGGCTGAGAATTCTCTCCTAACATTCTCTCTTCTGCTTTATCCCCCACAGGGCAGCAGGCCCTGTAGACAGTGTGTCTAGGGGGCTCCCACATTATCCCAGGTCCACTATCCTAGTGTGATAACAGGCCGGGCATTTGGGGGTGCAGGCAGAAAGTCGAAATCTCCTCAGAAGAAGGAACATGTGTAGTAAAAATTATATCCTTTCATGCTTTGTCTTGAGTGAAAAAAATGACGTATGTATTAGTTAACTAGTGCTACGTTAACAAAGAGAAATTTATTCTCTCAGTCTAGGGGGCTGGAAGTCTGATTTCAGGGGGCCAGCTCCAGGGGAAAGCTTTCTCTCTCTGTCAGCTCTGGAGGAAGGTCCTGTCATCAGTCTTCCCCGGTCTAGGAGCATCTCAGCGCAGGGACCTTGGACCCAAAAGACGCACCACTCCTGGCTGTACTTGGTGGTAGGAGGTCTCACTATCTCTTTGCTCAATTCTCTCTTCTATATCTCAAAAGAGATTCACTACAGATACAACCTAATCTCGTAGATCGAGTCCTGCTTCATTAACATAACTGCTTCTAATCCTGTCACATTAATATCAAAAACTCATTGCCATCGAGTTGGTTCCAACTCATAGCGACCCTATAGGACAGAGTAGAACTACCCCATAGGGTTTCTAAGGAGCACCTGGTGGATTTGAACTGCCAACCTTTTGGTTAGCAGAGGCTCTTAACCATTACGCCGCAAGGGTTTCCCCTTAACATCATAGAGGTAAGATTTACAACACATAGGAAAATCATATCAGATGACAAAATAGTGGGCAATCACACAACACTGGGAATCATGGCCTAGCCAAGTTGACACACATTTTGGGGGGGCACAATTCAACCCACAGCAACATGCAAAGTGGTTTTCATGGAGATAGCCTAAAAAATCTTAGACTTAAACATACTTTGTCTCCTCAGGTGCAGGGCTCTACTTTGCCTTTCCCTGTGTAGATGAGAAAACTGACAGACACGATGTATATATACCACCCAAAGAGCTGCACTAAAGAACTTCAACTTCAGAGTGATGTTCCTGTGGATAAGACCAATGGATTCTCTTGTCTAGTATTAGAGTAGGCTTTTGAAAATCACTCTTCCTATTTTGATCATAACCTTCTTATACAACTTTTTGTTTCCCTGATGTTTCTAATTGCCTTTGTCAGAATAATAAAAACATTTTATCATGTCCTCTAATTTACCCATCCTTTCAACCATTTTATTGCATTTAAGTTTTATGAACACAAAATTCCTGGAGGCCTCTAACCCCTACTCTCTGGGCCTGCTGCCCTGCTCCTCTCCCAGCTTTGCCTCTTGCTGCCCTTCAGGATGGACAAGGTGTTTCCTGGATCCTATTACTTCCCATTCTTTCTTCCTCTCTCTCTTTCTTTTCACAGGAGATAACTTCAATATTTGTTATGGATTGAATTGCATCCCCCAAAAACATGTGTTGTAAATCCTGACCCCAATACCTGTGGTTAAAATGTTAAGACTTTCTTTGCTATGTTAAGAGACCATATCAGAGTAGGGTGTGATGTAAGTCAATCACCTTTGAGATAGAAACAGAGGAGATTAGGTCAGAAGAAAGCAGAGATGGAGGAAGAGAGACGTTAAACCACGTGAAGATCACTCAGGAGACAAGGACCTTCCTCCAGAGCCAACAGAGAGATAAAGCCTTTCCCTAGAGCCAGCACCCTGAATTTGGACTTCTAGCTTCCTAAACTGTGAGAAAATAAATTTCTGTTTGTTAAAGCCACCCGTTTGTGATATGTCTGTTATAGCAGCCCTGGATAACTAAGACAGCATTTTAGACAGAGTCCTTTTTTTTTTTTTTTTTTTTATGTGCATGGCGCATAATCTTTCAGTCCTTTCATCTCAGAATATGCCCTTATTTCTCTCTCACAGCGCTTTCACATTTTGCAGGGTAGGGACTCCTGGGCTCATTATTATGTCCTAAGTTTTGAGTGCATTGCTACACACTCCATTCTAGCATCCAGGGCTGCTGGTGAGAACCAAAATCTAGTCGGATTCTTAATTTTGTATGTGTTTTTCCTTTGGGCAGCTCTAATACCTCATTTTATCTTCAATGTTCTATCATTCCATAAGGAAATTTCTAAGTTTAGATATTTTTTACATTGCCCTTCACAAGCCCCCTTTGAATTGGAACACACATGTCTCTCTCCAGATCTGGAAAATGGAGAGATTCGAGAAATAGTAAATGTCCATTTTTCCTAATCAATGACAAAACACAATCTAGATAAAATAAACATTGTTTTTATATCTTATGGAAATAAGTCTTGAAGAACTGAAAACGAATGCTTAAATTCTTCCTGTTTTTATTGTGCTTTAAGTGAAAGTTTACAAATCAAGTCAGTCTCTCACACAGAAACTTATATACACCTTGCTACATTCTCCCAATTACTCTCCCCATAATGAGACAGCCCATTCCCCCCTCCACTCTCTGTTTTCGTGTCTACTTCACCAGCTTCTAACCCCCTCTACCCTGTCATCGCCCCTCGAGGGAGGAGAAGCCAGCATAGTCTCAAGTGTCCACCTGATCCAAGAAGCTCATTCCTCGCCAGCATCCCTCTCCACCCCATTGTCCAGTGCAATCCATGTCTGGAGAGTTGGCTTTGGGAATGGTTCCTGTTCTAGGCCTACAGAAGGGGCCATGACCACCAAGGTCCTTCTAGTCTCAGTCAGACCATTAAGTCTGGTCTTTTTACAAGAATTTGCAGTCTGCATCCCACTGCTCTCCTGCTCCCTCAGGGATTCTCTGTTGTGTTCCTTGTCAGGGCAGTCATCGGTTGTAGCTGGACACCATCTAGTTCTTCTGGTCTCAGGCTGATGTAGTCTCTGGTTCATGTGGCCATTTCTGTCTCTTGGGCTCATAATTACCTTGTGTCCTTGGAGTCCTTCATTGTCCTTTAATCCAGGTGGGTTGAGACCAATTGATGCATCTCAGATGGCTGCTTGCTAGCGTTTAAGATCCCAGATGCCTCTCTCCAAGATGGGATGCAGAATGTTTTCTTCATAGATTTTATTATTCCAGTTGACTTAGATGTCCCCTGAAACCATGGTCACCAAGCCCCCGTCCCTGCTACGCTGGCCTTTCAAGCATTCAGTTTATTCAGGAAACTTCTTTGCTTTTGGTTTAGTCCAGTTGTGCTGACCTCGCCTGTACTGTGTGTTGTCTTTCTCATCACCTGAAGTAGTTCTTATCTACTATCTAATTAGTGAATACCCCCTCCCACACTCCCTCTGTCTCCCCTCTCATAACCATCAAAGAATATTTTCTTCTCTGTTTAAACTATTTCTCAAGTTCTTATAAGAGTGGTCTTACACAATATTTGTTCTTTTGCAACTGACTAATTTCACTCAGCATAATGCCTTCCAGGTTCCTAGATGTTATGAAATGTTTCACAGGTTCATCACTGTTCTTTATCTATGTGTAGTATTCCATTGTGTGAATACACCATAATTTATTTATCCATTCATCCATTGATGGGCACCTTGGTTGCTTCCATCTTTTTGTTATTGTAAACAGTGCTGCAGTGAACATGGGTGTGCATATATCTGTTTGTGTAAAGGCTCTTGTTTCTTTAGGATATATTCCAAGGAGTGGGATTGCTGGATTGTATGGTAGTTGTATTTCTAGCTTTTTAAGGAAGTGCCAAATCAATTTCCAAAGTGGTTGTAGCATTTGACATTCCCAGCAGCAGTGTAGAAGTGCTCCAGTCTCTCCACAGCCTCTCCAACACTTATTGTTTTGTGTTTTTTGGATTAATGCCAGCCGTCTTGGAGTAAGATGGAATCTCATTGTACTTTTGATTTGCATTTCTCTAATGGCTAATGATCGTGAACATTTCCTCATGTATCTGTTAGCTACCTGAGTGTCTTCTGTAGTGAAGTGTCTGCTAATATCTTTTGCCCATTTTTTAATTCGGTTATTCGTCTTTTTGTAGTATCATGTAGATTTTAGAGATCAGGTGCTGATCGGAAATGTCATAGCTAAAAAATTTTCCAAGTGTGTAGGTAATCTTTTTACTCTTTTGGTGAAGTCTTTGGATGAGGATAAAAAAATCTGAGTTATCTAGTTTTTCTTATGCATTGTTAGTAATGTTTTGTATACTGTTTATGCCATGTATTAGGGCTCCTAATGTTGTCCCTATTTTTCCTTCCATGGTCCTTATCGTTTGAGATTTTGTATTTAGGTCTTTGATCTATTTTGAGCTCGTTTTTGTGCATGGAGTGAGCTATGGGTATTGTTTCTTTTTTGCAGATGGATATCCAGTTATGCAAGCACCATTTGTTAAAAAGACTGTCTTTTCTCCATTTAACTGTTTTGGGGCCTTTGTCAAATATCAACTGCTCATATGTAGATGGATTTATGTCTGGATTTCAATTCTGTTCCATTGGTCTATGTATCTGTTGTTGTACCAGTACCAGGCTGTTTTGACTACTGTGGCGGTATGATAGGCCCTAAAATCAGGTAAAGTAAGGCCTTCCACTTTGTTCTTCTTTTTCAGTAATGCCTTATTTACCCAGGGCCTCTTTCCCTTCCATATGAAGTTGGTGATTTGTTTCTCTATCTCATTAAAGAATGTCTTTGGAATTTGGATTGGAATTGCATTAAAGGTATTGATCGCTTTTGGTAGAATAGACATTTTTATAATGTTAAGTCTTCCTATCCATGAGCAAGGTATGTTTTTCCACTTATGTCTCTTTTGGTTTCTTGCAGAAGTGTATTGTAGTTTTCTTTGTATAAGTCTTTTACATCTCTGGTAAGATTTATTCCTAAGTATTTTATCTTCTTGGGGGCCACTGTAAATGGTATTGATTTGGTGATTTCCTCTTTGATGTTCTTTTTGTTGGTGTAGAGGAATCGAACTGATTTTTGTATGTTTATCATGTATCCCGATATTCTGCTGAACTCTTCTATTAGGTTTTCAGTAGTTTTCTTGAAGATTCCTTAGGGTTTTCTGTGTGTAAGATCATGTCATCTGCAAATAGAGATACTTTTACTTCTTCCTTGCCAATCTGGATGCCCTTTATTTCTTTATCTAGCCTAATTGCTCTGGCTAGGACCTCCAGCACAATGTTGAATAAGAGCGGTGATAAAGGGCATTCTTGTCTGGTTCCCGTCCTCAAGGGGAATGCTTCCAGGCTCTCTCCATTTAGAATGATGTTGGCTTTTGGCTTTGTATAAATGCCCTTTATTATGTTGAGGAATTTTCCTTGTATTCCTATTTTGCTGAGAGTTTTTATCATGAATGGGTGTTGAACTTTGTCAAATGCCTCTTCTGCATCACTTGATAAAATCATGTGATTCTTGTCTTTTGTTTTATTTATGTGATGGATTACATTAATTGTTTTTCTAATGTTGAACCATCCCTGCATACCTGATATGAATCCCACTTGGTTATGGTGAATCCTTTTTTTGATATGTTGTTGAATTCTATTGGCTAGAATTTTGTTGAGGATTTTTGCATCTAAGTGCATGAGGGATACAGGTCTGTAATTTTATTTTTTTGTGGTGTCTTTACCTGGTTTTGTTATCAGGGATATGGTGGCTTCATAGAATGAGTTTGGTAGTATTCCGTCCTTTTCTATGCTCTGAAATACCTTTAGTAGTAGTGGTGTTCACTCTTCTCTGAAAGTTTGGTAGAACTCTGCAGTGAAGTCATCTGGGCCAGGGCTTTTTTTTGTTGAGAGTTTTTTGATTACCTTTTCAATCTCTACTTTTGTTATGGTTCTATTTAGTTGTTCTACCTCTGTTTGTGTTAGTTTAGGTAGGTAGTGTGTTTCTAGGAATTCGTCCATTTCTTCTAGGTTTTCAAATGTGTTAGAGTACAATTTTTCATAGTAATCTTATATGACGCCTTTAATTTCAGTTGGGTCTGTTGGAATATCACCCATCTCATTTCTTATTTGGGTTATTTACTTCCTCTCCTGTTTTTCTTTTGTCAGTTTGGCCAGTGGTTTATCAATTTTGTTGATTTTTTTCAAAGAATCAGCTTTTGGTCCTGTTAATTCTTTTAATTGTTTTTCTGTTTTCTATTTCATTTAGTTCTGCTCTAATTTTTATTATGTGTTTTCTTCTGGTGCCTGAGGGTTTCTTTTGTTGCTCTTTTTCTATTTGTTCAAGTTGTAGAGATAACTCTTTGAATTTGGGCCTTTCTTCTTTTTGGATGTGTGCATTGTTGATATAAATTGACCTCTGAGCACTGCTTTCATTGTGTCCCAAAGATTCTGATACGAAGTGTTTTTATTTTCATTGGATTCTATGAATATCTTTATTCCATCCTTAATGTATTCTATAATCTAGTCTTTTTTGAGCAGGGTATTGTTCAGTCTCCAAGTGTTTGATTTCTTTTCCCTGCTTTTGCTGTTATTGATTTCTACTTTTATGGCCTTATGGTCAGAGAAGATGCTTTGTAATATTTCAATGTTTTGGATTCTGCTAAGGCTTGCTTTATGACCTAATATGTGGTCTATTCTAGAGAATGTTCCATGTGCACTAGAAAAGAAAGTATAGTTGTTTGCTGTTGGGTGGAGTGCTCTGTATATGTTTATGAGGTCAAGTTGGTTTATTGTGGCATTTAGATCTTCCCATGTCTTTATTGAGCTTCTTTCTGGATGTCCTGTCCTTCACCTAAAGTGGTGTGTTGAAGTCTTCTACTATCATTGTGGAGCTGTCTGTCTCACTTTTCAATGCTGATAGAGTTTGTTTTATGTATCTTGCAGCCCTGTCGTTGGGTGCATAAATATTTAATATGGTTATATCTTCTTCGTATATTGTCCCTTTAATCATTATTTAGTGTCCTTCCTTATCATTTATGATGGATTTAACTTTAAAGTCTGTTTTGTCAGAAATTAATATTGCCACTCCTGCTGTTTTTTGATTGTTGTTTACTTGATATGTTTTTTTCCATCCTTTCAGTTTTAGTTTGTGTCTGTAAGTCTAAGGTGTATCTCTTGTAGGCAACATATCGACAGATCTTGTTTTTTAATCCATTCTGCCACTCTCTCTCTCTTTATTGGTGCATTTAGTCCATTTACATTTGGCTTAATTATGGATAGGTATGAATTTAGTGCTATCATTTTGATGGCTTTTTTTGTGTGTTGTTGACAGTTTTTTCCCACTTAATTTTATGTGCTGAGTAGATTATCTTTATATATTATCATTTCCTCATACTCATTGTTGATATTTTTTTCTGCTGAGTCTCTATTTTTTTCTTGTATTTTATTTTGACGGGTAGGATAGTTTGTTTCCTTTGTGGTTACCTTATTATTTTCCCCTATTTTTCTAAATTTAAACCTAACTTTTATTTCTTTGTATCGCCGTATCTTCCTCTCCATATGGAAGGTGTGTGATTACATTTCTTAGTCCCTCTTTAATGTTTTAATGTTGTCTTCTTTTATATAATAACATCACTGTTACCCTGTTTTTTACTTTTTTTTTTTTAATATCTTGCTTTGCTTTTTGATTCCCCTGTCTGGGATGACTTCTGATTGCTCTGCCCAGTGTTCTTGTCTTCGGTTGATACCTGATATTATTGATTTTCTAACCAAAGAACTCTTTTTAGTATTTCTTGTAATTTTGATTTGGTTTTTACAAATTCCCTAAACTTGTGTTTACCTGGAAATGTCCTAATTTCACCTTCATATTTAAGAGACAGTTTTGCTGGATGTATGTTTCTTGGCTGGCAATTTTTTTCCTTCAATTTTTTAAATAAGTCATCCCATTGCCTTCTTGCCTGCATGGTTTCTGCCCAGTAGTCCGAGCTTATTCTTATTGCCTTTCCTTCGTAGGTGACTTTTTGTTTAATCCTAGCTGCTCTTAAAATTCTCTCTTTATCTTTGGTTTTGGCAAGTTTGATTATAATATGTCTTGGTGACTTCCTTTTAACATCTACTTTATGTGGAGTTCAATGAGCATCTTGGATAGATATCTTCTCATCTTTCACGATATCAGGGAAGTTTTCTGCCAACCAATCTTCAACAATTCTCTCTGTATTTTCTGCTCTCCCTCCCTGTTCTGGTACTCCAATCACACGTAGGTTATTTCTCTTGATAGAGTCCCACATGATTCTTAAGGTTTCTTCATTTTTTAAAATTCTTTTATCTGATTTTTCTTTAAATATATTAGTGCCAAGTGATTTATCTTCGAGTTCAGAAATTCTGCCTTCTACTTGTTCAAGTATGCTCATCTGACTTTCTATTGAGTTGTCTACTTCTGTAATTTTATTGTTAATCTTCTGAATGTCTGATTGCAATCTATGGATTTTTCCAGCTTATTAAATTTTTCATTATGTTCCTGAATAATCTAATTTCTTCAATTGCTTTGTCTGTGTGTTCCTTGGCTTGTTCTGTGTACTGTCTCATTTCCTTCCTGATGTCTTAAAGGGTTCTGTATATTTAACTTTTTTATTCTGCCTCTGGTAATTTCAGGAATGCACTTTCATCTAGAAGACCCCCGGATTCTTTGTTTTGAGAGCCTGATGAGGTGATCGTGGTCTGTATCTTTATGTGACTTGATATTGACTGTTGTCTCCAAGCCATCTATAAGTTATTGTATTAGTTTATCCTTGCTTACTGTGCCTTAGCTTCTTGCTCTGTTTTTGTTTTGATATGCCTAAATGGGTTGCTTGAGTGAGCAACCTTGATTATTTTCACCTTTGGAGCTCCGATATCCTGTCCCCAGATGCCTAGAACTGTTATCCAGTACATCAGTCTAGTTGTCCATTCAGTTTTCTTGTATGAATTCAGCCCAGGTACCAGGTAGCTGATCATCAAGTTTGTGGTACAGGCTCTGTCGTACAGTCTTAGAGGGGCAGGGGTTATTGGTGTAGGTACTGGTATCTGGTTGCAGCAGGGGGTCACACTCTGAACAAGGCATGGGGTTGAGAACTGACCCCCGAATGTCTCTGAGGAAAGCACATCCCTGTTCCCTAGAGTGTGCAGGTGAGTGGGTTCTGCAGATGGACCACGGGCACCCAATGTTTTTGGTTGTAAGGACTGGGAGGTACCAGTTGTCCCTGGACCCCTGTCTCATGTGGCTGGGTGACCTGAGTGGAGCTACCATCCTTAGGCCCCTGATGTGGGTAGGTGAGGACCCTGTTTAATAGGCAAAACAATGTCAAACATCAAACACCCACCTCTCCACTGCACAGCTGAAACGGTTGGAGTCTGCCAAGAAGGGCCTACTCTCCTGTAATAGGCCCACACAGGTCCATGCAGACATAGAGGTTAGGATTTAAAACACATATTTTGGGGGGACACAATTCAGTCCATAACATGCTGTGTTGTCAATCAATATGTCAATGGCAGAGCCAATGCTGGCCTTGCCCTGCTGTTTGAAGTCCAGCTCATAGCCAGTGTCACCACCACAGTCTTCATATCTAGTGTTTGAGACAGCAAGTGTATGTCACATTTGAACTACCATATGATTTAATGTCTCATATCCATTCTAGATGAGCCGCTTTTATTTTCATAGAAATTGTAGAGCAGACTCAAATTCATTTGGTCAAGTAGCTGGGTTAAACATCATCATGGAAGAAGTGTTTGAGCCTTCCCTCCATTCTTGGCTGCATCTATAGCTAAGAACCCATCTTGTACTGTGCATGGCCCTCACAGGTGGGAAAGACATATTGACTGCATTTTACCATGCTCCATGATCAGAACAGGTGGATGCAGGAGAGAGCGTTTTGGTCTGCAATGACACCAGAAGCTGAACTCCTAGGTTCATAACTAGTCTACATTTCCCAGCCTCCATTGCAGTTAAGTATGGCCACGTGACTGAGCTCTAGCTGAGGGAGCATGACCAGAAATGAACTGGAAGATGGAGCAAAGGAAATTATGCAGGATTTAACATATAGATATGTGCGTATGAAAAATACGAATGATTTACTCTGAGCTATGGTAGGATAGGAGCCCTAGTAGTGCAGTGGTTAAGAGCTTGGCTGCTAACCAAAAGGTTGACAGTTGGAATCCACCAACTGCCCCTTGGAAACCCTATGGGGCAGTTCTACTCTGTCCTATAGGGTCACTGTAAGTCGTGACCCACAGCAATGGTTTTTTTTTTTTTTTTGATGGTAGGGTAAATGAGAAAGCCTAACATAAGTTTAGTTAGCATTTCAGAAGAAGAGACAGAATGGAAGAAACAATAATTGAAGTGATGCCGGTTGAGAATTTTTCAGAGCTCATGCAAGGCACAAAAATGAAGGTGCGAGTACCCCAGAACCCCCAAATGACACCTCAATGCAGCACAGGGGAATGACAAAGAAGCCAAATTCAAATGGTAAAGCTAGTTGGAGAAAAAAAGCAGATTGCCATCAAATGAGTGGCTTATCAACAACCACTGTGGAAACTAGAATGCAAAAAGTAAATAAAAACAAAACCCGATCATCTGATATACTTGGCAGAAATATCTTTCACTAATTAGAGTGAAATAAAAGTTTTTATTGTGAAACAAATCAAAACCAAAAAAGATCATCAATAACGGGCCCTTCCTGCAGGAAATTTTAAAGAATGCACTTTAGGCAGAAGGAAAATATCCCATATGATACATAAAAACCAAACCCATTGCCGTCGAGCTGATTCAGGCTCATGGTGACCTCACAGAACACTGTGAGGGTTTCCAAGAGGTTGTTGGTGGATTTGAACTGCCGACTTCTTGGTTAGCAGCCATAGCTCTTAACCATTATACCACCAGCATTTCATATGATGTATAGGAGGGGAAAGAAAGCATAAGGAGCAATGCAAGGTGTAAGCAGGTGGGTAAATATAAATGGATAGTGATGGCATAAATCAGCTGTAATAAAGTCTTGTGGGTTTAAAACACAGAACTTAAATCCACAAAAAAACAAAGACAACACACGAAACAGAAAGGAAGTAATGGGGTTAAAGGTTTATAAGTTGTTGTTTTACCCACAGGGAGGGTAAAGCTAAAAAGTTTAAACTTTGATTTACTAATCTATGCCTAATGTGTGTGAGAGTCATGGAGCACTGGTGTCGTGGTGGTTAAGAGCTTGACTGCTAACCAAAACGTCAGCAGTTTGAATCCACCATCTGCTCCTTGGAAACCCTATGGTGCAGTTCTTCTCTGTCCTATAGGGTCGCTATGAGTCGAAATCAACTCAACAGCAACAAGTTTGGCTTTGGTTGGTTAATATGTAGGATAAATAGTTAATGGATAGAAACCATGCACGCAACTTCTAAGTGCTGAGAGAAGAAAGAAAATAATAAAAACACACTAAATTCAAAGGAAGGTGAAAAAGTAGAAGAAAACACAAAATAAAATGTTATCTAAAAACCAAAAATCTGAGTAATTATATTAAGTGTCATTGGGCTAAAAGCAGGGATTTGAGCCTATTTGAACCAATCCAGTCATGGGAAACAAAGAAAAATTGAAATAGACTCAAGTGTTTAAAATTTGGGTGATCTGAAACAGTGACTGGATTGGGAAAAATTATAGGTCAAAACCCCGGAATGGGAGACTTGGAAAAGGCATTGTGAGCCCTTTCAGAAGCCTGATGGGTGACACTGGATTATTGGCGGGCATGTAGAGAGTGACACACATTCAGGTGGTGTGGTCAACTGCCCTCTTTGTGTGGGGCATCACTGTTCCCAATTCTGCTCAAAATCTGATGGGCAAGAGATTTGGTTGCTATGCGATGCTTACCCTGCCCTTGTTTTCTAACAGGGAGATTAAGTTTCCAGCAGGGCTTCAACCTGTAATTTCTCCATTCCGATTATCATTCCAATTCATCCAGATTTTAAACATTTGGGTCTGTTCCAGCTCGGCTTCCTCTGCCATGGCTGAACCAGCAAGAGCCAGTTTGAGGCTCTGGCTAAAAGTTGCAGTAACAAGTAGCAGATTGTCAGTCTGGATTTAAAACTGTATGTATTTTTAGAGCGACATATCTCAGATAAGAATACAGAAGGTGAAAGGATGAAAGAAAACCTATGGTTCAAAGCCCAAGCGAAAGAAAACCCTGTAGGCCAGATAAACAATATTGTGGAGATATGCCTGTAGAGTCATTAAAAACCAAGAAATAATCCCAATAGTCAGGCCAGGGTTAAACTCCAGCTGGGGATGACGGCCTTGCTATTTGGAGGGGAACAGGGGAATTTTCTGGGTTGCTGGCAGGTCCTATTTCTCTTTCTTTTAGAGTGAAGGCTTTTGTGAGATATAATTCATATTGGTACTCTATTTTTACCTATATGGTTATAAAGCCTTTATATACACTTTAACTCATAAAACAGATGTGTTTTATGAATTAAAGTGTATGTAAAGGCTTTACGCACTTTCTGTGGGTTCCATTCCCTAATAATAAAGAAATTGATAAAGGACATTTTTTAAAGTGGAAACTCTTCATATAATGATCTAGTACAATTACCAAATGTTAAATGAAAAAAGCAAGATACTGAACATCGTGTAGGTAACGCTGGCATTTGTGTAAAAAGTGTGTTTGTGGTTGCTTGCTCATGTATTCATAAAATAGTCCTCCAAGGATGACATGGTTTCCTGAAGGAGAATTGGGTGGATGGATGTGGGGTGGTATCTCACCCCACCAGACGAGCGGCAGTAGTGGCTCTGAGGGGCGCAGGTAGGATTTCGAAAAAAGACGCAGTCAGATTGATCGGATCTGGCTTTATTAGGAATTTACAGACAGAAGTCGGGACCAAGATTCTCGTAATGGACAGCGAGGCCCCAAGAGCCACCCAGGTTGAGGTCCCTGCAGGGTGGTGCTGGAATGGGAGTTTATGTACAACTTAGGGCTTATGTGCCAGGATACAAGCAGGGCAACAAGGAAAAAACATGTCTAATCTATAACAAATGTGGTTGTTTTTGTACTAGTTACTAGCTTCAATTAACATTACCATGAAGTCAGGTGTTTGGTGTGTTTTTTCTTGGCTCAGGTCACTGCTTAGTAAGATGCTCTGCTTCTCTCCCAGAGTGCTGTGCAGGCAGGACCCATCTTGTATTGTTCGTGGCCCTCACAGGTGGGGAAGATAGATTATTGTAACCTTTTATACTTCTTGAATTTTTAACCATTTAGCATATGTTCTACTCAAAAATAATCAAATTAAAAATAAAAATTAAATAATGGTTATCAGGGAAATAGGGTTGCACCCCGAGTGGATGGGTCTGTCGGGGGTAGACAAGAGGCTAAGAGTGTCGTTTGCCCAGTGCTCAGGGCTTGTGTCTTCTGGCTCCTGGTTCAGATTCTGCCTGGCCTGGAGCAAAGGTTCTGGATGGGATGCCTTCTCTGGGGTCATTGAAAGGCCTCCTGCCTCATCTCCTCTGCCCTCCCCTCACTTATACCAATAGATAGAGGGCTACCTGACTTGGGGTCCTGGTGTCTTTCTCTTGTCCTTCCTGGCAGTGACTGTGTTGCTGGGAAGAGGAGCATTTGGAAATGTGATTCAACTTTTCTGTTGTTGGAAATGCATTGGCTCTGCAACGTGCAGGGCTGCTCCCTTCTCTGCTGTGAGTCAGCTTCATGGGAAGGGTTAGCAGGGGTCAGAGATGATGTGAGTCCTGCCAGATGCCTTACACACTGTTCAGGGGCTCAGGGTCACAGTCCCTTCCTCTCTGTGATGACTACACAAGCACATGGGACCTGATTTGCATGAAGGAGGACAGGTCTGTGGCAGAGGAAGTTTTCTGGAGGTCCTCAACAACAACATAACAAAAACCAAATGAAAGTGTACATAGCCTGTTTTGGTATTCCTGATATTCTGTTATGAATGTTACATTCTGATCATTAATTGGCCAAAAGTTGACTAATATCCTCCTTGTTCCTTTCTAGGCTTATCATGTTTTTGATAGACATAAAGATAGTACACTGAACTTTGTGACACAGAAAATAAAAAATAAACAAGCTAAAGGAAAACTTTAATTAGGGTAGTTTATGAGAAGGACAAGTGCACAAAATAGAAACAGAATCCAATGGTTTCCACTTCAGAAGCCTAGACACTTCTTGGTTGTTAATATCTATTGTTTCAGAATATTTTGTGTCTGAATTTGAGAGGTTAGGAGATAAAAGACGAGAGTTGTAAAAGCAAGCAGAAATATAAAGAAATACAAAGGGTGTGCTAACAAAAAGGAAACCCTGGTGGCATAGTGGTCAAGAGCTACAGCTGCTAACCAAAAGGTCAGCAGTTCAAATCCACCAGGTGCTCTTTGGAAACCATATGGGGCAGTTCTACTCTGTCCTTTAGGGTCACTATGAGTCAGAATTGAATCGGTGGCAATGAGTTTGTTTTTTTTTTTTTTTAACAAAAAAGTTGATCAACCTCACATCTAAGTAGGAAATTGCAAATTGGAATGGAATTTACACCCAAGTACCATTTTTCACCTACGAGATTTGGGAAAATTGCAAAGTTTGACAGTTTGAAGCTATAGACACATAGTTAGCGTCACATATTGCATGTGAGACTACAAAATGCCACAGGCTGTAATGAGAGGAATTGTGCAAAATCTAAGAAAATTACACATCTATTTACACTTTGCCCCAGTGATTCTACTTTTAAGATTCTATCCTGTAGAATGTACGAAAAGTTAAAGAAGATATATGGCTACAGCTATTAATTGCAGCACTATTTGAAATGGGAAAAGACTATAAACACTCCAAATATGGTATGTCAGGAGGACTCACAGACAAGTTGACAAAAGTAGGACAATTTGAGAATCCATATGGCTAAGTGGAGTAAATTGAAACACATGAAACATGGCTTATTCTACAAAGTCGTAGTGAAAGTAAAACAAATTCATTGGTCAACCTTGACTTATGCTAGGTCCCTAGGTGGTGCAAATGGTTTGCACTTGATTGCTAACCTAAAGGTTGGCAGTTCAAACCCACCCAGCAGTACCATGGAAGAAGAGTCCTGGCAACCTGCTTCCATTAAGATTACAGCCAAGAAAACCCAGTGGAGCAGTTCTACTCTGTAACCTATGGGGTCACCATGAGTTGGAAGCAACTGGATGACAACTAATGACAACAGGGAACTGATTCATTCTTTCAAAAACTGATAAATAAAAGGAATGAATCTATGTTTATAAAGATTTTTTATATTAAAGTATTAAGTTGTCTTTCCTATACAAATGGGATAGTAACCAAACGGCTGATGAAGGGAAGTTGCTCATTGTATCAGTTTTCTAATCAATAAATGCAGAAGGAATGATAGCATTAGAATACCACCATTTTTCATCTTAAAGAAATAATGGACCTAGACGAGGATCATCTGAGTGCTAACATTACAAAAAGAAAGAGATGCAGCTATTATGTGCCTCTTTTTTTTTAATGCAGGCACAAAGAGCAACAGTATGAAGTTTTGGGCCAAAAATTAAATGAATCAGATCAAACCTCCCTTCCACAGGAAATAGAGGGAACAGAAGAACATGTGAAATGATATCACAAGGACAAAATCAACAAAATCGAGACCTATGGGAAACTCTGCAGAGCAAATAACCCGGTTTCCTCAATCAATAGTTTTAGTTTCTGAAGAAAAAAAGAGAGAGAAGAAACCTATAGATTAAAAAAAAAAAAAAAAAAAAGAATACAGAGAATTAACAACTAATTGAATATGCAGTCTTTATTTTGAGACAGATTCAGGTAAAATGTTAAAAAAAAAAAAATTATGAGACAACCAGGAAAATGTGAACACTAACTGGATACTGGAAGCTGTTAATGAATGATTGCTAATTTTTATGAGTGATAATGGTATTGTGATCACATATAAAAACGTGTCCTTATCTTTTAGGAGTGCATGCTAAAAATTTATGTTTGATATGAGATAATGCCTGGAATTGTCATTAAAATCATGGTGGGTGGTGCTACATATGAAAAAAGATTGGCAATGAATTGATATTTGTTTAATCTGAGTGATGGGGGCTTATTGTACTATCGATCTACTCATATATACGTGAAATTTTTCATAAAAAAGGCTAGATATAGAAGTTATTGAGACCCAGAGAGAAGACTTTTAAACTCCCAAAATCATACTATTTAGGAAACCTATTTAGTCTGTCTCTAGGTGATGCAAACTGTTTGCACCTGACTGCTAACCTAAGAGTTGTAAATTGAAACCCATCTAGTGACACCACAGAAGAAAGGCCTGCTGATCTGCTCTGTTGAAGATTACAGCCAAGAAAACCCCATGGGGCAGTTCTACTCTGCAACACATGGAGTTGCCATGAGTAGGAATTAACTCGAAGACAATGGTATAAGACAGTACTCTCTGGGTCTTGAAAGGCATCAGATTTATTTTTGACCAAGTTCCTCTGAGGCATGTCAGCCAGGAAGGAGAGAATGTGGCCTACCATCTGACTAACGTAACTTTTCTCTAAGGAAACCATCAATTTGATCAAGTCGAACTTGGAAAAAGGTTACATTGATGGTGTGAGACTGTAATTGATGATGCCTAAAAGAAATTGATAATGCCTGTCTTAGTCAACTAGTGCTGCTATAACAGAAATACCACAAGTGGATGGCTTTAATAAAGAGAAATTTATTTTCTCACAATCTAGTAGGCTACAAGTCCAAATTCAAAGATCAACTCCAGGGGAAGCCTTTCTCTCTCTGTCAGCTTTAGAGGAAGGTCCTTCTCATCAATCTTTCCCTGGACTAGGAGCTGCTTCTCACAGGAACCCTGGGTCCCAAAGGATGTGCTCACTCCTGTTGCTTCTTTCTTGGTGGTATTGAGGTCCCCCACTCTGCCCGCTTCCCTTTCCTTTTATCTCTTATAAGATAAAAGGTGGTGCAGGCCAACCTCAGGGAAATGCCCTTTACATTGGATCAGGGACATGACCTTAGTAAGGGTGTTACAATCCCACCCTAGTCCTCTAATCTTGCCTCATTAACCACAGGCAGAGATCAGGATTTACAATACATAGGAAAATTACTATCACAAAATGGAGGACAACCACACAGTACTGGGAATCTTGGCCTAACCAAGTTGACATATATTTTTGGGGGACACAATTCAATCATGACAGTGCCCCACTGAATATTGCTATGACATGGGAGTCTGGTGCAGGAAAGTCCAGCTTCATCAAAGCCTTGAGAGGAGTTGAATATGAAGAAGAACATGCGGCCCCTACTGGTGTGGTACAGACAACCATGAAGGCAACTCCATACAAATACTCACAGTTTCCCAGTTGACATTTTGGGACTTGCCTGGCATTGGGACCACTAATTTCCAGCCACAGAATCATCTGTGGAAAGTAAAATTTGGTGAATATGACTTCTTTATTGTCATTTCTGCTACATGCTTCAGGGAAAATGATGCACATCTTGCCAAGGCCATCAAATATATGAAGAAAAATTTCTACTTCATTAGAACCAAGGTGGACATCAATTTACAGAATGAACAGAAAAGTAAGCCAAAGAACTTTGAAAGAGAAAAAGCCCTGCTGCAGATCCAAAACAATTGCCTGCTCCGTTTTAGGCAAATTAAGATGTGAACCACAAATCTTGGTCTCCAGCAATGATGTATCTAAGTATGATTAAAAGATCTCTCTGCTCAAAAATGACATATATTTATGCTCTCCCTGCCCAATGTTACTGAGGAAGCCATTGAAAGAAAGAGGGATTCTCTGAGGCAGAAGATCTGGCTGAAAGCCTTGAAGGCTGGAGCATGGGCCACCTTGCCTATGGTGGGCATCCTCAATGATAATGACGTAAAGAAGCTGGAGGCAAGTTTACAGGAATATCAAGTTCTCTTTGGGGTGGATGATATTACTCTGCAAAATTTGACTGAGAATTTGCAAGTGCCTGTGGAGCAACTCCAGGCAATCATTGACTCTCCAAATTTGTTGGAAAAAAAGAAAGATGAATCAATAGGGGAAAGGCTTTTGAAATATGTGAAGTTCTGCTTAGCTAATGGAGGTCTCCTTGCTACAGGTCTCTACTTTAGAAAAAACTTCCATTTGCAACTTCATTTTCTTAACATGATGACAAATGATGCTAAAACTCTGCTTAAAAACACGTTTTCAGAAAAGAGGCTGAGTTCTCATTAGAATAAAACCATCTGAAAGTTGAATTCCAAATTCATGAAGGAAATAGTAATGCACTGTAGATCCCTAAACAGTATACTGAGAGTGTTGATGCAGCCAAGCCTTCAATTCACTCTTAATGATTGCATGTCCGTGTTAGCTGAGCCATGGGCAGACCACAGATAAATACCATTCATCCAATTTGAGTAAACCACATCTAATTCTTCTCTTTACATAAAATGACTAAGCAACTCACAGGAATCCTACTGAGTCAGATTCTTTCCTGGGATAATAAAGGAAGAAAAAAAAAATCCATAATTCTAGGCTGGGAGGTGAAGCATAGTTCCCATTCGCTTGAGTGAGGGCTGAACATAACTTCTAACCAACAGAGTGTGGAAAGGGAAAAATATTAACTTAATCACCAGTGACCAAGGTTAAAATAGGCCATGTTGACATCATGTGCTCCCTGAAATTATGTGATGGAAAATTCATGCCACTTCTGTGGCTATTCTTTCTCAAAATTAGTAATTTCTTCCAATCATGAGAAAACAAATAAAAAATTCTACAAAGTATATGGCCAGTACTCTCTGAAATTGTCAAATTCATAGAAAAAAAGGGGAAAAAAAAGACACAGAAACTGTTACAAACCAGATGAAATGAAAGAGACGTGATAACAAAATGCAATTTGGTAGCCTGGATTGGATCCTGACACAGATTTTTTTTTTTAATTTGTGGAAAAACAGTAAAATCCGTAGCCATCTTTCAACTCCCTCCATCCTGTGGATCAGCAGAGGCTTAGAGAAAGGTGGGGAAAAAGGGGAGAACTTGACCCCCATGCACAAGTCCAAGGGGGTGGCAGATGAGTTGCAGAATAACATTTCCATAAAATATGAAAGGCACTTGACTGAGACAGCTGGACAAGAGGGGGGAAGGCATTCTGCTGACATGTGGCCACTATCAACATCCATTCGTCTTGAAATTGGAGGAGTGGGAAACATAGAGATTATCCCTGAGTACTCACTACCCTTGCTATGCCCATGTGGATCAGCTTGTATTCTCCAATACAACTCACAGAGAGGATTTGTAAAATGCTTTTTCTTAGGACAAAGATCTGTTGTCTGGGATCTGGCTCTTGTCATGTACCATTTGTGTTTCTCAGGCCCAAATGCTACATTGTGGTGGTGGTTGTTGTTGTCAGGTGCCGTCGAGTCAGTTCTGACTCATAGCGACCCTATGCATAACAGAACGAACACTGCCCGGTCCTGCGCCATCCTTACAATCGTTGTCATGATTGAGCTCATTGTTGCAGCCACTGTGTCAATCCACCATGTTGAGAGTCTTCCTCTTTTCCGCTGACCTTGTATTCTGCCAAGCATGATGTCCTTCTCCAGGGACTGGTCCCTCCTGACAACATGACCAAAGTATGTAAGATGCAGTTTCGCCATCCTTGCCTCTAAGGAGCATTCTCACTGTACTTCTTCTAAGACAGATTTGTTCGTTCTTTTGGCAGTCCATGGTATATTCAATATCCTTCACCAACACCACAATTCAAAGGTGTCAATTCTTCTTCGGTCTTCCTTATTCATTGTCCAGCTTTCACATGCATATGATGGGATTGAAAATACCATGGCTTGGGTCAGGCACACCTCAGTCTTCAGGGTGACATCTTTGCTCTTCAACACTTTGAAGAGGTCCTTTGCAGCAGATTTACCCAACGCAATGCGCCTTTTGATTTCTTGACTGCTGCTTCCACAGCTGTTGATTGTGGATCCAAGTAAAATGAAATCCTTGACAACTTCTATCTTTTCTCCGTTTATCATGACGTTGCTTACTGGTCCAGTTGTGAGGATTTTTGTTTTCCTTATGTTGAGGTATAATCCATATTGAAGGCTGTGGTCTTTGATCTTCCTCAGTAAGTGCTTCAAGTCCTCTTCACTTTCAGCAAGCAAGGTTGTGTCATCTGCATAACGCAGGTTGTTAATGAATCTTCCTCCAATCCTGATGCCCTGTTCTTCCTCATATAGTCCAGCATCTTGTATTATTTGCTCAGCATACAGATTGAATAGGTATGGTGAAAGAATACAACCCTGACGCACACCTTTCCTGTCTTTAAACCAATCAGTATCCCCTTGTTCTGTCCGAACAACTGCCTCTTGATCTATGTACGGTTTTCTCATGAGCACAATTAAGTGTTCTGGAATTCCCATTCTTTGCAATGTTATCCATAATTTGTTATGATCCACACAGTCAAATGTCTTTGCATAGTCAATAAAACACAGGTAAACATCCTTCTGGTATTCTCTGCTTTCAGCCAGGATCCATCTGACATCAGCAATGATATCCCTGGTTCCATGTCCTCTTCTGAAACCGGCCTGAATTTCTGACAGTTCCCTGTTGATATACTGCTGCAGCCGTTTTTGAATGATCTTCAGCAGAATTTTGCTTGTGTGTATTATTAATGATATTGTTCTATAATTTCCACATTAGGTTGGATCACCTTTCTTGGGAATAGGTTTAAGCATGGATCTGTTCCAGTCAGTTGGCCAGGAAGCTGTCTTCCATATTTCTTGGCATAGACGAGTGAGCACCTCCAGCGCTGCATCTGTTTGTTGAAACATCTCAATTGATATTCCATCAATTCCCGGAGCCTTGTTTTTCTCCAGTGCCTTCAGAGCAGCTTGGACTTCTTGCTTCAGTGATGAAATTGTATATAGTTAAGTGTCGTCTTGTGAGGATTGTTATGAAATGCTCAGGTTTGTCATGCATCAATTGTTTTGTTTATTCCAATGTAGTCATGGCAAGGCATGCAAGTAACACCTCAAGACATTCATTTATCACTGGAGAATCAGAATTAACAATTACAATGTTAGTTCAACAATTACAGGCTGAATCCTTAGACTTCAGGCTTTTGCTTTTGATAAGTGGTCTCGGGAGGAGACTTGACCATCTCGAAGCCAGGATCTGAGGTCGCTTGTGGTGGGCAGTATCTCACAGGCTTTCAGTCTTCAGAGAGAGCAAGAGTCAGGGAGATCTTTTGCTGCTATATTTCCTCAGAAAGTGAGGGTTTATATACAATTTCTTCACCTTCACTTCACAAAATAAGTGTTAGGTACTGTCATCTCTAACCAGGATTAGTATGTTTTATCGTCAGTTTAGGGAATTGTTGTATGACATGTTTAAGTCCCAGGGAAAACTTATAAAGGTTTGATTTATTAGAAATTAAGGGGGTTGTCATATGACATATTTATGTCCCCGTTTACTATATACTTCCCATACTTCTATTATCTATTTCTAATGTTAGAACAACTTTATAATGACTTATAGTTATAATTTCTAATGACTGAAAAGTTTCTACTGACTTACAGGTAACGATTAAAGAGCATCATAAAAGTATACATGTTTCTATTTCTAAGTTCAGATACTTTCTAGTTCCAACTTCATATTATAAGTGATTTATACATACGTGTTTAAAAATATTATAAAACTAGGTATATATCCTAGAAATGTGACACTAAAGACACAATCAGATATATATACACCTATGTTCTTCACAGCATTATTCACAATAGCAAAAAATGGAAATAACCTAAGTGACCATCAACAGATGAATCAATAAACAAAATGTGGTAGACAAATACAATGGAATACTGTACAGCCATAAAGATTAATGATAAGTCTTCAAAATATATTACAACGTGGATGAAACTGGAGAATATTATGCTGACTAAAATAAGTCGATCACAAAAGGACAAATACTGTATGATTTATAAAAACACAAGAATAGGTATACAAACTGAAACCAGTGTTCATTGGTGGTTACGAGGAACAGGCGGGGCCAGAGGGGAGATGACTCACTAGACAGGACAAAATAGAACTGCCACCTAAGGTTTCCAAGGAGCAGCTGGTAAACTTGAACTGCTGACTTTTTGGTTAGCAGTCGAGCTCTTAACCACTACGCCACCAGGGCTCCCTCTAGATAGGAGATAATTGTTATTTTGGGAGATGAGAAATATAACACCAAATCTGGGTGAAGCATGCACAGCTTGACCAAGGTGAATTATATCATTAAGAAGTAGACAAGAAAAAAAAAAAGGATGTTTATGGTAAATGCTAGGACATATACAATTATGCAACAACAACTAAATAACAGGAATCTGTACATGTGTATATGTTATGTATGCCTACAAGTGTGTAGGTATGTATATGTGCGTATATAGGTGGACATATATAGATGTATCTATACAGAGCCCTGGTGGCACAGTGGTTAAGCACTTGGCTGCTAACCCAAAGGTCAGTAGTTCATACTCACCAGCTACTCTGCATACTCACCAGCTACTCTGTGAGAGAAAGATGTGCCAGGCTGCTTCTATAAAAATTTACAGCCTTGGAAACCCTATGGGGCAGTTCTACTCTGTCCTACAGGGTCACTATGAGAATCAACTCAATGGCGGCAGTTTTTACATGCAGGTGTGTATATACATACATATATATATATATAATAAAAAATAAACCAAACCCAGTGCCATCGAGTCAATTCTGACTCATAGCAACCCTATAAGACAGAGTAGAACTGCCCCATAGAGTTTCCAAGGAGTGCCTGGCAGATTCGAACTGCGGACCCTTTGGTTAGCAGCCCTAGCGCTTAACCACTAAGCCACCAGGGTTTCCAAATATATATCTATTTATATGGAAACCTTATGGGGCAGTTCTACTCTGTCCTATAGGGTCGCTATGAGTCAGAATTGACTCGATGGCAACAGGTTTTATAGTGTTGTCATAGATTGAATTACGTCCCCCAAAAAATGCCTGTATAATTTGTCTGGGCTGTGATTTCCAGTATTGTGTGGTTGTCCTCCATTTAGTGATTGTAATTTTATGCTAAAGAGGATTAGGATGGGATTATAACACCCTTACCCAAGTCACATTCCTGATCCAATATAAAGGATGTTTCCCTGGGGTATGGCCTGCAGAGAGTGGGGGACTTTATGCCATCAAGAAAACAGCACCAGGAGCAGAGCGCATCCTTTGGACCTGAGATTCCTACACTGAGATGCTCCCAGATCAAGGGAAGACTGATGACAAGGACCTTCCACCAGAGCCTATAGAGAGAGAAAGCCTTGCCTTGGAGCTAGAGCCCTGAATTCGGACTTCCAGCCTACTGCACTGTGAGAGAATAAACTTCTCTTTGTTAAAGCCACCCACTTGTGGTATTTCTGTTATAGCAGCACTAGATAACCAAGACATATGTGTGTGACCCTCTACTGTGATCCCTGAAGAACCAAATTACTGGGCTAAGGGCTGTCGGGACCATGGTCTTGAGGGACACCTAGCTCAACTGGCATAACATAGTTTATAAAGAAAATGTTCTACATCCTACTTTGATTAGTAGCATCTGGGGTCTTAAAAGCTTGTGAGTGGCCATCTAAGATATTCCACTGGTCCCACCTCATCTGGAGCTAGGGAGAATGAAGAAAATCAAAGATACAAGGCAAAGATTAATCCAAGGGACTAATGGACAACATCTACCACAGCCTCCACCAGACTGGGTCCAGCACAACTAGATGGTGCCTGGCTACCACCACAGACTACTCCGACAGGGATCGCAATAGACGGTCCCAGACAGAGTAGGAGAAAAATGTAGAATAAAATTTAAACTCTCAAAAAAAGGCCAGACTTAATGGCCTGACAGAGACTAGAGAAACCCTGAGAGTATGGCTCCCAGACACCTTTTTAACTCAGTACTGAAATTACTCCTGAGGTTCACACTTCAGCCAAAGATTAGACAGGCCCATAAAACAAACAATAATACACGTAGCTCAACCATATATATGAGATTAAATGGGCACACCAGCCCAGGGGCAATGACAAAAAGGCAGGAGGGGACAGGAAAGCTGGACAAATGGAGACGGGGAACCCAAGGTTGAGAAGGGGAGAATGTTGACACGTCAAGGGATTGGCAACCAATGTCACAAAACAATATGTATATGAATTATTTAATAAGAACTAATTTGCTCAGTAAAACCTTCATCTAAAACACACACACACATACACAAAAGTGTCTGTATGAGACCAAATGGTCAATATTTACTCTAAAGCAAAGACAAGAAGACAGGGGACAGAGAAACTAGATTACTGGAAATGAAACAACCAGAACAGAAACCATGAGAAAGTTGATACACTGTGTAAAATGCAACCAAGGTCACAACAAATTGTGCAGAAATTTTTAAATGAGATCGTAATTTGCTGTGTAAGCTTTCACCAAAAATGCAAGAAAATTTATTAAAACTATATTATAAAAAGTGTAACAGTGGAGAAAACATTATAGAAACATATATAATAGCGCCTGATACTTTTTTGATACGTAGGTGATCTGAGAGCATCACAAAAAGCAAACAGAAAGTTGTGTGCCTGAAGTACTGACCTGTACACAGTATGAAAATAAATCTTAATAAGAATGTTTTAGGGATGCCTAGAGAAACAGAACCAGTGAGATATATGTTTATAGAGAGAGACAGAGAGAGATTTACTTCAAGGGATTGACTCATGTAGTTATAAAAAAAAAAATTTTTTTTTTTTTTTTTACGGAGTTATGGGGGCTGCTAAATCCACAATCTGGCAGCAAGATGCAGATTCCTGCTGGCTCATGGGATTGTTGAGGGGCTGACAAGTCTGAAACCACAGTCAGGCACTTAAAGTAGGAGAAATATTACTACTGTGAGGAGGTCTCTAAGAAGACTGTTGCTAGAGAGTGCACTGGATTTTCTTTGCTTATACTGCCATCTCTACTTTCCTCCCTTCTCTCTTCTGTTCTGAGCCCAGAGAAGCTCCCTTCTAGACTCCTTAGCTTGAGGTTGGTCAATGCGCAGTAGTAGTAGTAGATCAAGGAGTGGAAATAGAATGAGACCAAGGTGTTAATTCCTTGGCTCCTTCCTTGCAAGGCCTCCCTTACTCCCCTTCCCCTTCTGGCCTTGGATAGTGATGGCTCTCTAGTGTTTCCAGCCTCCGTATGCTTCACCAGCCCTTTTTGGTATCGCTTAGCCCAGCTGTGCCAGCCACCTTCAGCTAAATTATGCTGCAGCTAACTACCTTTTCCCACTCCACCTCCTCAACACACAGACACAGACACAAACCCAGTGACTTTCAACAAAGAGTTTATTTCTTATTCCTATTACACGCCAAAGTGTCAAGTCCAGGATTTAGGTTGGTGAATGTCTAGGATATTGTCTTGTGGGGAGGGTAAAAAAGAATGTGGAAGACCACATGACAATTCTTAAAGTATCTTCTTGAAAATCACACATACCGCTTTTCATCACATTCCATTGGCTGAAATAAGCCATATGGTCAGGTCTGAAATAAATGGTGTACAAAGTATAATTCTCCCTCAAGGAGGGGCCCAGTGTGGCAGGCAAACTCAATTATCCCCACCTCTTGGTATTCATCCCTTGTGAATCTCCAGGACTTGTGACTTGCTTCTACCCAGTAGACCCTGGCAAAAGTGATGAGATATAAATTCTATATGATACAGGAACGTATTATACATATTGTATATAATTACAATATATTATATTGCAAGTTCTATATTATGTAAGATTGTAATCTCTGTTTTACTATATTCTTCCTTGCTGACTTTGATGAAGCAATTCACTATATGCAACCTTCCCTACAGAGAGCGCCATGTGACAAGGAACTGAAGGTGGCACCACCGATTGCTGACAAGGAACTGGAACTCTCAGTTGATTAACTCTCTAGAAAATAAATCAGGCCAACAAGCTGAGCGAGCTTAGAATCAGATCCTCTCCCAGCTGAGTATTTAAATGAGACCCTAGCCCCGGTTGATGACTTGATTATAGCCTTGAGAGAGACATTGAAACAAAATATTCAGCTAAAGTGTTCCAGAATTCCTGTGCCACAAAAACTAAAATAATAAACACGTGTTGTTTTAAGCTGGTAGTTTTTTGTGCTGCAATAGTTAATATATCCTGTAAGGACGGTTTTCATAGCAAAGGATAGAAAATGTATTTTTGAGAAATGATTCAACCTACCACTGTCCTTGTTTTTGGCCACATATATTTATTCACTTCCCTTCCTCTAGCCTGCAAAATATTCTCATGCCCTGCCTTAGAGAAGTAATCAAAATTTTCCATCATCGTGGCCTACAGCTCAAAGCTCAGGGACGCATGATTGTTTCTAAATACATTTCAGATGTGCCTTCTTTTAATTCAAATGCTTGTGAACTAAAACTCACAAGTTATCAGATCCTTGCAGCCAACATTCAGTGAAGTGACAGGGCAATTACAATGAACAATCCCATTTAGAAAGAGAAAAAAAAAATAGAAGATTGTGGTAATCTCTTACATTAATGGCCACCACTAATGAACAACTCCTTCTTGTATGCCCCTCTACTCTTGAATCGGAGCTGACCTTGTATCTTGCTGCTAACCAATAGACTCTGGCAAAAGTGATGTTGTGTAGTCCCTGGCCTAAGATTTAAAAGGATCTGACAACTTCCAATTTTGCTGTCTTACAATCTACCACATAGAAGAAGTCTGGTTATCCCAAAACCACCATAATTTTATGAAAGTCTAAATTAGCCACTTGGAGAGGTCACACTAAGTAGAACTAAAGTGCTCCTATTGACAACCCAAAACATGAGACCCTAGCTTACAGCCAGGACCAACTGCCACCATCTTGGACATTCTAAATCAGTTGTGCCTCCAGTGGGCCATGTTGGACATTCCAGAGCAGTTGAGCCTTCAGATGATTACAACCACAGCTGAAACCACATGGAGCAGAATGACCCAGGTGAGCCCAATTGACCCACAAAACAATGAGCTGGGATAAATGGTTGTTTTTGTTTGAAAACATTGAGAGTGATTTGTTACCCAGCGATAGATAACCGAAACAGGAAACACATAGAAATCACCATTCATACCAATTCTGAACGCTGTGTGTAAATCCTGTGAGCCCCTAACCTCTGAGTGGTGATATATCTTGATTAAGCATGAGATCCCTTAATACAATCCCTTGTATATTTGCAAAGGAGAATCCTTTCATGTGCTTGTTTTCATTTGCTGAATGATAAAGACCACATGTCAAACATCTCCTCTCTGATAAACAATTACAGCTTCTTAGGCCCATTCTTTCACGCTAAGTGCAACATCTCTAACTCTACCATCACACAGCTGTACTCAAAACAAAATCACTCTTAATACTTTATGACCCAACACAAGAAATTCTAGGGACATTGTTGCTATTAGTTGTTCTAAGTTAAATTATACCTAGCTTCATTCTTCTCCCTGTCCCTATAAAAGATTGTTAGATCCTTTGTCCAGCAGTCATAAAGCTTAATTTATAAGTCGGAGTGGAACATACACTACTACTTTAAATTCCCAGCAGGCCTCTCCTGCTCTTTGGTACCCAGGTCTCAGAGGATCCATCACCAATATGTTCTTGTGCTCCTGACAGCATTGACTGGCCCAAGATGCTCTCTGCCCTCTCAGGATGCTACATGGCTGTCTCAGCAGTAGCACTGTTACCCAGAATTTCTTCTCAGCACTCAGACAGATCTCCACAGGCACAGTTTCTACTTAGTCTTTAAGAAATGTGGCGTGCCTGAGTCATAAATTATAAAGAACTTTGGGTGTTAGGTCCAGTTCCCTGGGAAGCAGATTCTGAGATAGGGGTTTGAGTGCAAGAGGTTCTTTAGTGAGGCACTGGGGAAGCTGAAGTTGAACTGTGAGGCAGTGGTGTCAGAGTCTTCATCTGGTCCCACAAGGAGCTCTGAAACAAGAACGGCCCTGCAAAATGGCCTCATATTGAAGCAAGTGGCTGGTCCTTTGTTCAAGCTGTCAATGCATACAACTATCCCTGACTACCAGTAGCAAATTACAAATAAGATAGAGTGAAATATGTGTGGAGCATAGAAAGTTTGTACATTCTTATTGTGTGTAAATTTGAAGAGTAGTCTGAACACTGTTGCTGTTGTTAGATGCCATCAAGTCGGTTTTGACTCATAGCAACCCTATGTACAACAGAAGGAAACACTGCCCAGTCCTGCACCATCCTTGCAACTGTTGTTATGCTTAAGGCCATTGTCACAACCACTGTGTCAATCCATCTCATTGATGGTCTTTCTCTTTTTCGCTGACCCTCTACTTTACCAAGCACGATGTTCTTCTCCAGGGACTGGTCCCTCCTGTTAACATGTCCAAAGTATATGAGACATAGTCTCGCCATCCTTGCTTCTAAGGAGCATTCTGATTGTACTACTTCCAAGACAGATTTGTTCGTTCTTTTGGCAAAAAAAAAAAGGCAGGCCATAGTATATTCAATATTCTTTGCCAACAACACAATTCAAACATGTCAATTCTTCTTCAATCTTCTTTATTCACAGTCCAGCTTTCACATGGTTATGAGGTGACTGGAAATGCCATGGCTTGGGTCAGATGCACCTTAGTCTTCAAGGTGACATCTTTGCTTTTTAACACTTTAAAGAGGTCTTTTGCAACAAATTACCCAACGCAATGCATCTTTTGATTTCTTGACTGCTGCTTTCAAGGGTGTTGATTGTGGATCCAAGTAAAATGAAATCCTTGACAACTTCAATCTTTTCTTCTTTTATCATGATGTGTCTCCTTGGTCCAGTTGTGAGGGTTTTTGTTTTCTTTATGTTGAGGTGTAATCCATACTGAAGGCTGCGGTCTTTGATCTTCATCAGTAAGTGCTTCAAGTCCTCTTCACTTTCAGCAAGCAAGGTTGTGTCATCTGCATAACGCAGGTTGTTAATGAGTCTTCCTCCAATCCTGATACCATGTTCTTCTTTAATATAGTCCAGCTTTTCGCATTATTTGCTCAGCATACAGATTGAATAGGTATGGTGAGAGGATACAAACCTGACACACACCTTTCCTGGCTTTAAACCACATAACATCTCCTTGTTCTGTTCGAACTACTGCCTCTTGGTGTATGTACAGGTTCTTTTGAATTCCCATTCTTTGCAACATCATCCATAATTTGTTAGGATCCACACAATCGAATGCCTTTGCATAGTCAATAAAGCACAGGTAAATATCTTTCTGGTATTCTCTGCTTTCAGCCAGGATCAACGATATCCCTGGTTTGTATCCTCTTCTGAATCTGGCTTGAATTTCTGGCAGTTCCCTGTTGATATACTCCTGTAGCCACTTTTGAATGGTCTTCAGCAAAATTTTCCTTATATTAATGATATTGTTCGATAATTTCTGCATGTGGTGGGATCATCTTTCTTGGCAATAGACACAAATATAGATCTCTTCCAGTTGCTTGGCCAGGTAACTGTCTTCCAAATTTCTTGGCGTAAATGAGTGAGTGCTTCCAGCACTGCATCCATTAGTCTGAACACTAGCTGAGGTAAATTTGTCATTAAATGTATGGTATAAATCTCCAACAATTTATGTAAATTGTTTAATTTTTTTTTTCATTTGGCAAAGGAGCTAAAAATGAAAGGCTATCTTTAATTAAAAAATTAAATGTCTCATTTTTGTTCCTTTTAGACAGAGTTGATGATGTACAGGCTCCTTACAGAAAAAGTTAGTTGACTCTCCCCCTTTGCCGACCACCCTCCTCTGCCCTACATCTTAGGGGAAGTAGAGCTATCACCACTGACTGCAGGGGAAGGAAAATAATGAAAAAATTAGGTCAAAAAGGGAAAAAAATCAACCAGAATCCCTACAAATAAATGAACCTAAATATATATGCAGGGGTGGCATAATACACATATTTCCTTTATTGCATTTTTTTAAGGTATCTGCAGTGCAATTAACTTTTTGATGAACTTTTCAATGGTGCCTCATGTATTGCTCTACAAACGATTTCTCTTTTTCCTAGTTTAATTTGGGCAGTGTATATTTTTCCAAAATATAACTTCATCAGAATCAGAACATATCTTAGTATACATTTATCTAGAATACTTGGGACTGTGTCTAGTAATTCCTTTTGTTTCTAACTTGTCTGAAATATGTTACACCTTTTTGTTTCTCTTTTTAACAGGCTTGTCTCTGTTACTGTAATTTATCACAGTACTAGCTTTTATAATAATTATTTCATGGCTCCCCTTTTTAACTTTTTTATTTACTTTTATAGAATTCCACCTGATTTCTTTTTTTTTTCCTAGAAACAAGTTGAATATTTGTTTGCTTTGTAATATTTTCTTAACACTAAGTTTACCACATTACATAAGAACCACCAGGTTGGATCGCCACATCAATTTGAAGATCTGCTTTTAGAACTGTATGGAACGGGGGATGTTGGCTAAAATGTGTCTTTAGGGCCTGGGAAAGCATCTGATGTGCTGAGAAGAATCAAACAGCCCCCTTCCCATAGTACTTAATGGTTGTTCTTTTGCTGATGCCTCTCCCAGTTTAGAGACAGAAAGCAGGTTAAACAGAATGGCTCCATTCCACCTCAGAGACTCTAAACATTTCTGAAATATTGTTTAAGCACTATGTATATTCCATAAGGAGCCCTGGTGGCACAGTGGTTAAGAGCTCAGCTGTTAACCAAAAGGTTGACCATTCTGATCGACCAGTGGCTCCTTGGAAACCCTATGGGACAGTTGTACTCTGTCCTGTAGGTTGCTGTGAGTCAGAATTGACTCAACGGCAATGGGTTTGGTTTTTTGTTTTTGTTTTTTTATATCTGAGAACACACAAACCAAGCAGAAAAGAAAGGCATTGAGGATTTCAATTTTTTTTTCCATCCACCTATTCAAAATAAAGAAAATTCTGGTGGCGTAGTAGTTAAGAGCTACGGCTGCTAACCAAAAGGTCGGCAGTTTGAATCCACCAGGCGTTCCTTGGAAACCCTATGGGGCAGTTCTACCCTGTCCTTTAGGGTCGCTATGAGTCGGAATCAACTTGAAGGCAGCCAGTTTGGCTTTTGTTATTCAAAATGGATGATTACCATTGGGATGAAAATGACACAGTATTCTTAAACGGTGCCAAGGAGTAGCCAGGGTTAATTTAAGTCCACCATGATTTGAGGTGTTATGGTGGCCTCCCCAATCCATGATGAAAATTCCATTAAGTCTCTAGCACAGTGGCCCCAAAATCAATTATTTTCATGATGATGAAATCAATAAGAACTCTAAGGATTTTTTCGTTGTTGCTGTTTTCCTACACCACGACCTTGATTAAGCTTTACGTTTCTAGCACCAGCCCTTCTGGGCCAGGTTCTCTACTCTGTCAATTTCTAATAAGACTCTTAACCTCCCTCTGCCTCAGTTTTGTCAACTCTAAATGCGAGTGGTAACAGTACTTATCTTTATGGTAGCATTAGCAGAGCAATCTACATATAAAAAAATTTTAGAAAAGTATTGGACTTAAAACAAGATTGCAAACTGGCAGTAGTATTAGTTGTCCCTAGGCGTAGGCGTATAAGCAGATGTTTATTCCAATGGGAACACACACCACAAATGCAGATATCTCCTGTAATCTGGATTCTATCAAAATATTTGCTATCATGGCTTTCAGATATTGAAGATTGTGGAAGAGCGAGCCATGAGTAAAGAATAGTGTTACAGGCAGAGGGAACTGAATTTTTAAAGGCTTTCAGTTGGGATCAGACTTAACTTTCTGAAGGGAAAACCTCTTACAGTGAGTCCACAAGCCTTCCACGGTAAGTGTTTAAATTGCACAGGAGTGCAGGTGAGAGGGTGGGAATGGTCTGCAGTGGGGCTTCAGCTGTACTTGAACTTGTACTTGTACTCCAGGTCATGGTGGACCTAACAGTGACTTGCGTGATGAGAAGGAAATGCAACAGGAATACAGACACCATCATGCTGACTTTGCTTCCAGCGCTCCACTACTCTGGCCCCTTTGAGTTGAAACAATGTCACACTGCAAGTGTCCAATGAATAAATATTTACCGAAAGAACTGAATATATAAAATTCTTAGATCTGAAAGTGGGAAATGGAAATTTTGGTAGCTGGGTTGTTCAGGTTATTAAGTGTTACTTAATATACATTCAGAGTTCCTGGGTAGTGCAAAAGGTTAATGCGCTCAGCTACGAACCAAAAGGTTAGCGCTTCAAGTCCACCCAGAGGCACTTTGGAAGAAAGGCCTGGTGATCTACTTTTGAAAAATTAGCCACTGAAAATCCTATGAAGCACAGTTCTACTCTGACACAGATGGGGTTGGGAGTCAACCCTATGGCAACAGGTTTTGGGTTTTTTTGTTGGTTGGTTGGTTGGTTTTAATATACATCCTATAAGGGTAGAACTTGACCTGGGATGTCAGTAGCTAAATAGGTGATGGGTGGGGCAAAGAGAGGCCAGGGAGTTTTGAGACAGTAACCCTGGAGTAGGTGAGTATCAGTTGAAATTGGGAGCAATGAGGTCGATTCTATGATAAGCTAGTAGCAACTGTGGAAAGACTAAATCACCCACTAATTATTACAGTATAATTCATGGAAACCCTGGTGGCATAGTGGTTAAGTGCTATGGCTGCTAACCAAAGGGTTGGCCGTTCAAATCTCCCAGACGCTCCTTGGAAACTCTATGGGGCAGTTCTACGCTGTCCTACAGGGTCGCTATGAATCGGAATTGACTCGATGGCACTGGGTTTGGTTTCTTTGGTTTTAATTCATCTGAATGACGACTTCTTTTGTTCATGGTACCTGCCCCCATTATTGATCACGAAGCTCGTTGAATCAAACATTTAGCCATACTTCAGGGAGTGGGGTTGTACAAAGGGAACTTGTTGGCATCTGATTCAAGTAACAAAGTCTGAGAAGAAAAGTACAGTTAAGTAATAGATGTCCCAAGAGTTAGGAAAGTTCTTTGCCGTTTTGATGGGAGAATTGCAGTCAGGTAATTAATGATGTGTTTGATTTTAGGATCTCACCATTATTTGTAATTAGGTTTGTTCAAAGGCATCCTCTCTCAATGTGCTTCTTATAATCTTCTCTCCTCCTCAGGCCCCCGTGTCCTGCAAACTTCTCTCTGCATATCATCCCTTGGTAAGGGTGCCAACCATGCCCTGGGACCTCTGAACACTGGGACGGAGGAGCCCAGTGCCGGGTGCTGACCCCCTGTCCCGCTTGCTCTCCTCTGGGCTGCCCTCTCTCAGGTCAGTGAGTATTTGCCTCTGATGTTCCCTCTTGTTACTAATCTCTTGGATACTTTGCTAATGCCTTGTTTTGGACGTCAGATACTGGGTCCAGGAAAACAGCTGGAGTTTGTATTCCTCACCCTAGGAAGAGCTGGGAAGCTGTTCTGATGGGAATTAAATGAATGGAATACAATGAAATGATCTTCGGGTACACTCCTCCTTCCTTGGGGCCTGGTCATCCTGTGACCCCAATCTCTGTGTCCTTGGTCTGGCAGAGAGTGTCCTTGGAGCCAGAGAACTACACAAATGGACAATGGAGCTTACAGCCAAGTAGTTAGCTCAAACAATGGAAAAGTATTTAAGTAGCCATTTCCACAAGTGAGACACTGGACTGGATGCTCTGGGGAACATAAACAAACATCAAGGCTCTCAAACATTATAGTAACCATTGTGGCTTGAGGGTAAAGACAGGCAAGAAAAATTGAAATAACAATATAAGTGATCATGCCAACTTTTCTACATTCGAGTTAATTTTCTTGATATGTGTTACTTCATATTTTATTATTTTAAAAATATTCGTATGGGATAAAAATAAGATAGTATTCAATAATTTTCTCTAAAATACCTAATAAACTCACTGCAGGTTATGTGAAAATATATGTGTGGGTGTTTTTATATGTGTGTATATATTGTACATGTTTTCATATGTATACATATGATTCCCCCTAATTAAATTACCCTCTTTATCCTGAATATTTTTCTTTCTAATGTTAAATCCCTTAAGGTTTTAAATTCAAAATCTGAAAAGGAATCCCAAGACAGTTGAACATGTAGGGTGGATCTCGATGGAAAACTAACCCAAGTATCATGACTTCATCAATAAAAATATCTAGTTCATAAACAATAACTAAACTAATACAGAGTAAATTATTTTTTAATGTTATTAACCTAAAATATATTTAACAAAAAATTGCCATTTTAACCATTTTAAAGTGTACAATTCAGTGACATTACATTCACTACGTTATGCAAGTTTCACCATTATTTCCAAATACATTGGTTCAATACAAATGTACGGATGTTCCTAATTCTTATTTTCTTGATCTTTTGTGTAATAGCTTTTTTTAAGCTTATGAATTTTTATCTCAAATTTCATGCTTTCTATTTCGATTCTCCTTAAAGCACCATAATTTTGGATTTCCTTTGTGTTCATTCCATTGGTTATTTATAGTATGAATGAATGAATGAAATATGTCTTTTCTTTGGGGTTTATTTTCCATCATGCGTTTAAATACATTCCTACACTAAGTTATAAAATCATTCTCATAATTTTTAGCATATTTTTATTTTCTTCTTAACACCTGTATTTTTTATTTTTTTGAAATTATTCCACAGTAAAGTTACAGTAGGAATTTTCTTTTTTTTCCTTAGGACTACCCTGTTGTGGTGTAGTGGTTAAGTACTATGGCTGCTAACCAAGAGGCCAGCAGTTTGAATCTGCCAGGTGCTCCTTGGAAACCCTATAGGGCAGTTCGACTTCGTCCTATAGGGTCGCTATGAGTTGCAATCAACTTGACAGCAGTGGGGTTTTTTACCCAGTAGTCACAAGAATAATTATGGAATGCTCCATCTTTTCTCCACTGGTTTTAGGAACCAACCTTATCATATAATTGATGTTTGTATACATTTGAGCCTTCTGTTTTATTCTTTTGAAAAAATTAGAAATATCAAGGGTCATTGAAACGTCTGTGTATCTCTGAATCCTGTCTCTAATTTACAGCCATCGTTCATAATTTTCTGCCCTCTGGGTTCAGGGAGGGTAATTTTCTGCTTCATTGAAGTTCTGACACACTGCATATATTTTCAAACGACTTCTATCTTTGTATTTGCTCCCTGCTGTGCACTGTATGCCCTAGTGGCCCTCAATGTGATCCGAGGTGGAGACTGGGAAAATGCATAACTACTAGGCTGTCAAGAATTCTGAGCCCAGGGAAGAGTTAAGAGAGGTGAGGGCCAGAGACAGCCTCATTGGAGCCCACGGTCTGTCTCAAACATGCTCAGAAATGTGCCATTGTCTTCAAAAGGAGTCTCCAGAGAAGCCAAGCTCCAAAATGCACAATAGATTGACTAGGGAGTATATGATGGTCTTGTATATGCTGACTCAATCCCCTGCCACTCCCAGCACTGTTACTCATCCACATTCCCATAAAAGGGAGGCTATGATAAAATTTTATTATGGGTTGAGTGAATAGGCTTACCCACTAATAACTGCCAAAGAGTGAATTAACAGCAGCTCTGTAACTTCTTCCTTGTAGACACTGATGGAATTAGCAAACAGGAAGATAATCCAGTAAAATTCTCACCTAAGAACAAATTCTGTACCTGTTCTTTCTACATTGCTTATTGTAAACAAAACTGGAATGTATGGGTTATGGGGCCCAAGTAGAAACCCTGGTGGCGTAGTGGTTAAGTGCTATGGCTGCTGACCAAGAGGTCAGCAGTTCGAATCTGCCAGGCACTCCTTGGAAACTCTATGGAGCAGTTCTACTCTGTCGTATAGGGTCGCTATGAGTCGGAATCGACTCGACAGCAGTGGGTTTGGTTTTTTGTTTTTGGGCCCAACTGGTGAATAAGTCAAGGAGGTAGCCTATCAGTTTGACTGATGAATGTAAACACTAAGAAGCTCTAAACTTTTAATGTACAGCATACGTGTTACACACACAGTTAGCACTCATCTATTACTCTGAAACCAAAATACCTCCCAGTGTGGAAAAATGATTTTCTTAGAAGTTTGTCTGATGGTTTTGGACCATTTCAGAAATGAACGCTGCCATTTCGCCCCTGCTTTAAGCTTGTATCCTTCACTAATCATTAGTAAAGTTTGGTGTTAGGTATGACGTGGTATTGTTATGAATCTGCTTTGACAATTTCAGTGTTTGTGGTAGTGTAGTTGTATTTTTAGTTGTTGTCTGGTGGCATAGTGGTTAAGTGCTATGCTGCTAACCAAAAGGTCAGCAGTTTGAATCCACCAGCTGCTCCTTGGAAACTCTATGGGGCAGTTCTACTCAGTCCTGTAGGGCCGCTATGAGTCAGAATTGACTCAACAGCAATGGGTTTGGTTTTTTTGGTTTTGGTCTGGTCAGTACTAACTCATGGTGACTCCGTGTGTGTAATGGCTTTTAATTACAACTGTGCTCTTCAACCAGCTTTCATTGTTTCTCTGAGATAACTATAAATCCTAAAGCTCAGCTTCTCATTGTTACTTTCTTCAATATGTGTTAATATTTCATCTTAAGGTTTCTTGTTCTTGCGTTTTTCTGCTACTTTTGATCTCTTAGGGTAATCAGTCATTCTCACAGAATCATTTTTTTTTTCTGCCTAAGTTATACAAGAGATAGACAGCCATTCCATTTGACTCACCCTGTTCATTTACTAAAACATAGAATCAATTTTTAGGTAATTTGTTTCTTAATTGCAGCCCTAGTGGTACAGTGTTAAGTGATACAGCTGTTAACCAAGAGGTCGGCAGTTCAAATCCACCAGCCACTTCTTGGAAACCCTATGAGGCAGTTCTACTGTCCTCTAGGGTCGCTATGGGTCAGAATCTACCTGACCGCAACTGGTTTGGTTCGGGTTTTGGGGTTTTTTTTTGTTTCTTAACTGAACCCCATCTTCACATTTCACAGGATTAGAAAGTTCCCCTACAGATTCTCATCAAGAACAGTTATACCAGAGTTATCCATCTGGTGTTCAAGGCTGCAGAGCAGCCCCAGAGCCTGAGGCATGCAGGAAAGACCCTCACTGGTATAATTTAAAGCCACACTCTGAAAACGACAGAGCAGATGGAAAAGGTCTATTCTCCATTGAGTCTTCAGTCCTAAAGTCCTTCAGTAAGTGAAGTCAAATGCCTGTGTCCTCTTCTACCTCCAACTCCAGACTCAACTAGAAGAAGGAAACGACTATTTCTTTTGCAGGTTAGTTTCTCTATTATTACTTCGCACTGCCTTGAGAAGTGTTTTAAAAGTTGTTTCTTGCGTATTGTTGAGTTTCTAATAGCAAAGAAAATGATACTGAGTACCTGTACTATGATTTTTAGGCAAAGTTCCCAATACCAAATGAATTGTATTATTCAAAGGTTCCTACCTGAACTAGAGCTAGCGTCTTTGCTAAGTGAGATGTGATATAAAATTCAAGCACACAATACTCTTTCTAGAGCTAAGGTTTCTTAGTAGATTTTTTTTTAATAATAAATACAATGTTTATTAACAGAAAACATGCCAATGATCATGAAGGTGGCACAGGACCAGGTAACTTTTCATTATACATAAGGTCGTCATGAGTCGCAGCCAACTCAATGCAACTAACAACAATAACAGCAGAGAAATGAATGGAAGCACAGTGAGGATGGCCATTTTTCCTTTATTCTTAAGTAATAACTTCTTTTATTCATGATATTTATGCAGTGATACAGTAAGTAGTTAAAGTATGTTAAAATTATTAACATGGGAGGCGGGGCCAAGATGGCAGACTAGGTAGATGCTACCTCGGATCCCTCTTGCAACAAAGACTCGGAAAAACAAGTGAATCGCTCACATACATAACAATCTATGAACCCTGAACAACAAACACAGATTTAGAGACAGAAAACGAACAAATACGGGGAAGCAGCGATTGTTTTCGGAGCCTGGAGCCAGCGTCCCAGTCAGGAAACCTTTGGCACCCGATTTAGGGCAGGGCCCAGGGGAGCTGACGGTGCAAACAAGGGGCGCAGCCCTACCCCCCTGAACTCACCCTAGGAGGGGGCCCAGCCGGTCCGGGCTGGTGGCGTGGCGACGCAGTCAGTGGGAGAAGTCCCCGGGAGGAAGTGACTGGTCTTGGAGCTGGGAGAGCAGCGTCCCAGCCGGGGAATCTTGCTGCTGGACTTTTGACTGGGCGCTGTCATGGCACAAGCACGGAGAGCTGCTCCACTCCCCTGAACTAACCCCGGGAGGGGGCCCAGCCGGTTCGCGGAGATGGCGCAGCAACACGGCTGGCGGGACGAGAAGTCCCCAGGAGGCAGCGCTGATTCTGGAGTCGGGAGAGCACCGTCCCAGCAGGGGAACCTTGACGTTGGGCGTGGGACTGGCAGCGGAGGATCTGACAGTGGCTTCAGTGGGCCAGATCCCCGGGGGCAATCTCCACACAGCCAGCACACATAGGCGACACGCCCCTCGGGAATCTCAGATAAAATGGTCACTCCAAGCAAGACAAGCAACTCTGGCTATATTCTGAGGTGCTACTCTCCTATCTCTCTGATCCCTCCCCCACCCTCCCCAGGCGGCTTCATTAACATTGGAATTTCCTGAGCCAGAGGGAGAACGGCTCCGGCTCCGCGGCAGCTTTCCTTCCCGCCCCCCCCCCCTTTTTTTTTCTTTTGGTCTTTTCCTAGCCCACTCTTCCGGCCTGAGAGAAGGAAACGCAAAAAACCCTAGGACCAAAAATCCACCCCTAATTGGACTAAAAACACAGAACCAGCTACAGCCAAGCATATATGATCCAAATCTCAAACTTTCATCCTTACAGGGAACAAGGTGGCGGTTATAATCCAAAGGCAGTTCTGATACGGATCTGACTGCATTTTTTTTTAGCGGATTTTCTGGAAAAACTAGTTTCCTAGTGATGGCTCGGAGACAGCAGTCCATACCAAACCACATAAAGAAGCAGACCATGACAGCTTCTACAACCCCCCAAACAAAAGACTCAAAATCTTTCCCAAGAGAAGATACAATTCTGGAATTATCAGATACAGAATATAAAAAACTAATTTACAGAATGCTTCAAGACATCACAAATGAAATAAGGCAAACTGCAGAAAAAGCCAAGGAACACACTGATAAAACAGTAGAAGAACTCAAAAAGATTATTCAAGAACATAGTGGAAAAATTAACAAGTTGCAAGAATCCATAGAGAGACAGCATGTAGAAATCCAAAAGATTAACAATAAAATTACAGAATTAGACAACGCAATAGGAAGTCAGAGGAGCAGACTCGAGCAATTAGAATGCAGACTGGGACATCTGGAGGACCAGGGAATCAACACCAACATAGCTGAAAAAAAATCAGATAAAAGAATTTAAAAAAATGAAGAAACCCTAAGAATCATGTGGGACTCTATCAAGAAGGATAACCTGCGGGTGATTGGAGTCCCAGAACAGGGAGAAGGGACAGAAAACACAGAGAAAACAGTTGAAGAACTCCTGACAGAAAACTTCCCTGACATCATGAAAGATGAAAGGATATCTATCCAAGATGCTCATCGAACCCCATTTAAGATTGATCCAAAAAGAAAAACACCAAGACATATTATCATCGAACTCGCCAAAACCAAAGATAAACAGAAAATTTTAAAAGCAGCCAGGGAAAAAAGAAAAGTTTCCTTCAAGGGAGAATCAATAAGAATAAGTTCAGACTACTCAGCAGAAACCATGCAGGCAAGAAGGGAATGGGACAACATATACAGAACACTGAAGGAGAAAAACTGCCAACCAAGGATCCTATATCCAGCAAAACTCTCTCTGAAATATGAAGGCGAAATTAAGATATTTACAGATAAACACAAGTTTAGAGAATTTGCAAAAACCAAACCAAAGCTACAAGAAATACTAAAGGAGATTGTTTGGTCAGAAAACCAATAATATCAGATATCAGCACAACACAAGGACGCAAAACAGAACGTCCTGATATCAACTCAAATAGGGAAATCACAAAAACAAGCAAATTAAGATTAATTAAAAAAAAAATACACATAACAGGGAATCATGGAAGTCAATAGGTAAAAGATCACAATAATCAAAAAGAGGGACTAAACACAGGAGGCACTGAACTGCCATATGGAGAGTGATACAAGGCAATATAGAACGATACAAGTTAGGTTTTTACTTAGAAAAAATAGGGGTAAATAATAAGGTAACCACAAAAAGGTATAACAACTCTATAACTCAAGATAAAAGCCAAGAAAAACGTAACGACTCAACAAACATAAAGTCAAACACTATGAAGATGAGGATCTCACAATTTACTAAGAAAAACGTCTCAGTACAAAAAAGTATGTGGAAAAATGAAATTGTCAACAACACACATAAAAAGTCATCAAAATGACAGCACTAAAAACTTATTTATCTATAATTACGCTGAATGTAAATGGACTAAATGCAGCAATAAAGAGACAGAGAGTCACGGACTGGATAAAGAAACACGATCCATCTATATGCTGCCTACAAGAGACACACCTTAGACTTAGAGACACAAACAAACTAAAACTCAAAGGATGGAAAAAAATATATCAAGCAAACAATAAGCAAAAAAGAACAGGAGTAGCAATATTAATTTCTGACAAAATAGACTTTAGACTTAAATCCACCACAAAGGATAAAGAAGGACACTACATAATGATAAAAGGGACAATTGATCAGGAAGACATAACCATATTAAATATTTATGCACCCAATGACAGGGCTGCAAGATACATAAATCAAATTTTAACAGAATTGAAAAGCGAGATAGATACCTCCACAATTATAGTAGGAGACTTCAACACACCACTTTCGGAGAAGGACAGGACATCCAGTAAGAAGCTCAATAGAGAAACGGAAGACCTAATTACAACAATCAACCAACTTGACCTCATTGACTTATACAGAACTCTCCACCCAACTGCTGCAAAATATACTTCTTTTTCTAGCGCACATGGAACATTCTCTAGAATAGACCACATATTAGGTCATAAAACAAACCTTTGCAGAATCCAAAACATTGAAATATTACAAAGCATCTTCTCAGACCACAAGGCAATAAAACTAGAAATCAATAACAGAAAAACTAGGGAAAAGAAATCAAATACTTGGAAAATGAACAATACCCTCCTGAAAAAAGACTGGGTTATAGAAGACATCAAGGAGGGAATAAGGAAATTCATAGAAAGCAACGAGAATGAAAATGCTTCCTATCAAAACCTCTGGGACACAGCAAAAGCAGTGCTCAGAGGCCAATTTATATCGATAAATGCACACATACAAAAAGAAGAAAGAGCCAAAATCAGAGAACTGTCCCTACAACTTGAACAAATAGAAAGTGAGCAACAAAAGAATCCATCAGGCACCAGAAGAAAACAAATAATAAAAATTAGAGCTGAACTAAATGAATTAGAGAACAGAAAAACAATTGAAAGAATTAACAAAGCCAAAAGCTGGTTCTTTGAAAAAATTAACAAAATTGATAAACCATTGGCTAGACTGACTAAAGAAATACAGGAAAGGAAACAAATAACCCGAATAAGAAACGAGAAGGACCACATCACAACAGAACCAAATGAAATTAAAAGAATCATTTCAGATTATTATGAAAAATTGTACTCTAACAAATTTGAAAACCTACAAGAAATGGATGAATTCCTGGAAAAACACTACCTACCTAAACTAACACATTCAGAAGTAGAACAACTAAATAGACCCATAACAAAAAAAGAGATTGAAACGGTAATCAAAAAACTCCCAACAAAAAAAAGCCCTGGCCCGGACGGCTTCACTGCAGAGTTCTACCAAACTTTCAGAGAAGAGTTAACACCACTACTTCTGAAGGTATTCCAAAGCATAGAAAATGACGGAATACTACCCAACTCGTTCGATGAAGCCACCATCTCCCTGATACCAAAACCAGGTAAAGACATTACAAAAAAAGAAAATTATACACCTATATCCCTTATGAACATAGATGCAAAAATCCTCAACAAAATTCTAGCCAATAGAATCCAACAACACATCAAAAAAAATAATTCACTATGATCAAGTGGGATTTATACCAGGTATGCAAGGCTGGTTTAATATCAGAAAAACCATTCATGTAATCCATCACATAAATAAAATAAAAGACAAAAACCACATGATCTTATCAATTGATGCAGAAAAGGCATTTGACAAAGTCCAACACCCATTTATGATAAAAACTCTTACCAAAATAGGAATTGAAGGAAAATTCCTCAACATAATAAAGGGCATCTATGCAAAGCCAACAGCCAATATCACTCTAAATGGAGAGAACCCGAAAGCATTTCCCTTGAGAACGGGAACCAGACAAGGATGCCCTTTATCACCACTCTTATTCAACATCGTGCTGGAAGTCCTAGCCAGCGCAATTAGGCTAGACAAAGAAATAAAAGGTATCCGAATTGGCAAGGAGGAAGTAAAGTTATCACTATTTGCAGATGACATGATTATATACACAGAAAACCCTAAGGAATCCTCCAGAAAACTACTGAAACTAATAGAAGAGTTTGGCAGAGTCTCAGGTTATAAAATAAACATACAAAAATCACTAGGATTCCTCTACATCAACAAAAAGAACACCGAAGAGGAAATAATCAAATCAATACCATTCACAGTAGCCCCCAAGAAGATAAGATACATAGGAATAAATCTTACCAAGGATGTAAAAGACCTATACAAAGAAAACTACAAAGCTCTACTACAAGAAATTCAAAAGGACATACTTAAGTGGAAAAACATACCTTGCTCATGGATAGGAAGACTTAACATAGTAAAAATGTCTATTCTACCAAAAGCCATCTATACATACAATGCACTTCCGATCCAAATTCCAATGTCATTTTTTAATGTGTTGGAGAAACAAATCACCAACTTCATATGGAAGGGAAAGAAGCCTCAGATAAGTAAAGCATTACTGAAAAAGAAGAAGAAAGTGGGAGGTCTCACTCTACCTGATTTCAGAACCTATTATACAGCCACAGCAGTCAAAACAGCCTGGTACTAGTACAACAACAGGCACATAGACCAATGGAACAGAATTGAAAACCCAGATATAGATCCATCCACGTATGAGCAGCTGATATTTGACAAAGGACCAGAGTCAGTTAATTGGGGAAAAGATAGCCTTTTTAACAAATGGTGCTGGCATAACTGGATATCCATTTGCAAAAAAATGAAACAGGACCCATGCCTTACACCATGCACAAAAACTAACTCCAAGTGGATCAAAGACCTAAACATAAAGACTAAAATGATAAAGATCATGGAAGAAAAAATAGGGACAACCCTAGGAGCCCTAATACAAGGCATAAACAGAATACAAAACATTACCAAAAATGATGAAGAGAAACCCGATAACTGGGAGCTCCTAAAAATCAAATACCTATGCTCATCTAAAGACTTCACTAAAAGAGTAAAAAGACCACCTACAGACTGGGAAAGAATTTTCAGCTATGACATCTCCGACCAGCGCCTGATCTCTAAAATCTACATGATTCTGTCAAAACTCAACCACAAAAAGACAAACAACCCAATCAAAAAGTGGGCAAAGGATATGAACACACATTTCACTAAAGAAGGTATTCAGGCAGCCAACAGATATATGAGAAAATGCTCTCGATCATTAGCCATTAGAGAAATGCAAATTAAAACTACGATGAGATTCCATCTCACACCAACAAGGCTGGCATTAATCCAAAAAACACAAAATAATAAATGTTGGAGAGGCCGCAGAGAGATTGGAACTCTTATACACTGCTGGTGGGAATGTAAAATGGTACAACCATTTTGGAAATCTATCTGGCGTTATCTTAAACAGTTAGAAATAGAACTACCATACAACCCAGAAATCCCACTCCTCGGAATATACCCTAGAGAAACAAGAGCCTTCACACAAACAGATATATGCACACCCATGTTTATTGCAGCTCTGTTTACAACAGCAAAAAGTTGGAAGCAACCAAGGTGTCCATCAACGGATGAATGGGTAAATAAATTGTGGTATATTCACACAATGGAATACTATGCATTGATAAGGAACAGTGACGAATCTGTGAAACATTTCATAACATGGCAGAACCTGGAAGGCATTATGCTGAGTGAAATTAGTCAGAGGCAAAAGGACAAATATTGTATAAGACCACTATTATAAGATCTTGAGAAATAGTAAACCTGAGAAGAACACATACTTTTGTGGTTACGAGGAGGGGAGGGAGGGAGGGTGGGAGAGGGTTTTTTACTGAATAATCAGTAGATAAGAACTGCTTTAGGTGAAGGGAAAGACAACACTCAATACATGGAAGGTCAGCTCAATTGGACTGGACCAAAAGCAAAGAAGTTTCCGGGATAAAATGAATGCTGCAAAGGTCAGCGGAGCAGGGGTGGGGGTCTGGGGAACATGGTTTGCGGGGACTTCTAAGTCAATTGGCAAAATAATTCTATTATGAAATCATTCTGCATCCCACTTTGAAATGTGGCATCTGGGGTCTTAAATGCTAACAAGCGGCCATCTAAGATGCATCAATTGGTCTCAACCCACCTGGAGCAAAGGAAAATGAAGAACACCAAGGCCACATGACAACTAAGAGCCCAAGAGACAGAAAGGGCCACATGAACCAGAGACCTACATCACCCTGAGACCAGAAGAACTAGTTGGTGCCCAGCCACAATCGACGATTGCCCTGACAGGGAGCACAATAGAGAACCCCTGAGGGAGCAGGAGATCAGTGGGATGCAGACCCCAAATTCTCATAAAAAGACCAAACTTAATGGTCTGACTGAGACTAGAGGAATCCTGGCAGCCATGGTCCCCAGACCTTCTGTTGGCACCGGACAGGAACCATCCCCGAAGACAACTCATCAGACATGAAAGGGACTGGTCAGCGGGTGGGAGAGAGACGCTGATGAAGAGTGAGCTAATTATATCAGGTGGACACTTGAGATTGTGTTGGCAACTCTTGACTGGAGGGGGGATGGGAGGATAGAGAGAGAGGGAAGCCGACAAAATTCTCACGGAAGGAGAGACTGGAAGGGCTGACTCAAGAGGGGGAGAGCAAGTGGGAGTACGGAGTAAGATGTATGTAAACTTATATGTGACAGACTGATTGGATTTGTAAACGTTCACTTGAAGCTTAATAAAAGTTAATAAAAAAAAAAGAATCTTCAAAAGTATCAAAGTTGTGAAAGAAAAGACTTAGATACTGTTACAGACTGAAGGGAGCTAAGGAGAAATAACAACTAAATGTAGTGGGAGATCCTGGATAGGATCCTGCAACAGAAAAAGGACATTCGTGGAAAGGCTGATGACAGGCAAATAAGATTTTTAGCTCAGTTAATAATATTGTACCAATATTAAATTCCTGGCTCTGGTATATATGTTAGGGGGAGCTGAGTTAGGAATATAATGTAAGATATTTTAACTAAATAAAGGTATACCCATTTTCACCTCTTACATTAGCAATGAAAAGAAAGAATTTCCAGTTGCTGACAAAGAGCACTGGTTACATAACGAGAAAGACAGGCTTGAAATTCTGCCTCTGCCGTGCATCAGCCTGTGGGACTTGTGCAAGGTCCTCAAGTCCTCTGAACTTCCATTCTTTTCGTTTGTAAAACTGAGATGATGATGCCTCACTCATAAAACTGTTGTGAGCACTGGATATGCATGTTAAGTGCCAAGTACAGTGCCTGGTGCATAGTAGGTAAGCAGCAAGACTAAGTTTTTCTTGCAATAGGAGCCATTCAATTCACCACACAGTTGAGTTTGCCTACGTACCATGTCCCCATCCTTATGGAGCTCATAGCCCAGAGAGAAAAACAGCCAAACCAGTCTAATTTTATATGATTCCTTATGGTGCTTGTGCTATTCACAATTTAGCATTCATGATTCTCAGCGACCGGCAAAGAGAAAAACAGAAGTTGCGATCCATTCTGCTACGCTGTGAGCGCCTTGAGGAGAGAGTTACTGTTTCACTGATCTTGATTCACCACACAGCCCCGAGTACAGGGACTTTCACAGGAAATGTTGAATTAAAAACAATAGAAAGTAAGAAGGGAAGGAAAATCTGTCCACCCACCTAGACTCCTTTGCAGTGGGACTAAGGCTGGTGTGTTGGTGGAAGGAGGAACTGTGACTTCAGCTCCCTGGGCTGCCTAGTGGTTCTATGGCCATCCAAGGACCAGCAGAATAATCATGCTAGGTTTGATGTGTCCAGCCCAGTCCTGTGGTAATGGGAATGCCGTTTATTGAGAGTTCTGCCATTTTCCTTTCTTTCCCTCTAGGCTTCAGCACTGTGTTGGAAGACTCGCTGGCTTCCATTCCGTTTACTCATGTTGCCTTCACTCTGCAAGGTTGGGATGAGGGGTTCACTACTGGACCTTTAGCTGTTTCTACAACGGGCTTGCGGGCAGTCTCTGCTTCTGCAATCCCCACACTCGAGCTGCAGAGACTAGCACCTTCTGCTGACATGCTGGAAATGGCCTCTGAGGACAAGAACATGCTTGCAGCACTTGCTACAACTATGTTAAGGACCTACAAGGATATGCTGGAAGTACCTGTCGTGGCCGTGCTGGGTCCGCTTCCTCCTGGATCCATGAAGGCTGTTCCTGCCAGTGCTGAGTTTCTTTGGCCCAAGTCTGCACCCTTGGTTGCTGCCATGTCCGTAGCACCTGATGTGCCTGTTGTTACCGCTGCTGCTGCCCCTGCTGCTGCCCATTTGTAAGGCACTGTAGGTTTAGTGATTGGAAGAGAGTGTGCACTTCCACAAATACAATATGGGAGGCATGTTGGATTCCTCCCCACTCTTAGCATAAGCAGAAGAGATGGCCCCCAAACACCTCAGGGGCCATGTGAAGGCTCCTGATGCCGACCTGATCTTCATCCCCTTCTCCATGGAGCTCCATGGCCTATGCCAAGGGGGAGGAGAAACAAATGAAGTACAGAAGAAAGTAAGTGATACGGAAGAGATCTACTCCCCTCTCTTCCTGTAGCTGAACAACTCAAGGGCTCCTAATCAGAAGAACCTTTGAGGTCATCAAGTCCAATCTCCTGTTTGATGCAGGAATCCCCTCTATAGTAACCCCCCACTTCTGCCCCCAAAGGGGGTGCAAGTTTTGCTCAAACAGCTCCAGTGCTAAGGAGGAAGCTATTACAACTCACCAGGAAACATCCTCACACACTTTTATTTTACACTTGTGTTTTCATTTCTGTAGCACAGAGTCCTGGAAGTGAGCCTGCTGGTCAAGGGAGATGCATTTTTACATTTTGATAGCTACCGGCAAAGAATGCCCATGCACACAGGTTTGTTGCATTGCCACTGATGTATACAAAAATCAGGATGTGGCAGTCACAGGGAGACAGGTTGTGGCTCAAATAAAGGAGGGACTTTCTAACAGTTAAATATGTCCCACAACGTATCAGACTATCTCAGTCGGGGTAGTAAATGTCTGAAAATAGACTGGATGGTCAGGGTGTTTTAGAAGGCATTACAACATTTGGTGTGAGATTGGAGGAGCTGAAATGATAGGGATCTCTGAAATTGAGCCTTGGAAAAACACTTTGTTGAAGCACTTTCTCAATTTGGAGAGGCCTCCAAATGGTGGCTTCTGTGGCCCTGAGCCCTTGCGAAAAAAAAAAAAAAGGCAGTCGCTTTTCCAGGTAAGCCTAAAAGAGCATCGAATGCTCTGCAGGACCATTTTCAGTTGCTCTTCCAAAGCACCCTAACCCCATCTTCTAGAGTTTCTGCCAAGGCTTACTGCTGCACTGCTCTGGTCTTCTGTGGGTCCTCTGCTTGTCTCCAGCTGGGATAGCCTAGGTGTTGCTGTCACCCACTGCTGGCAGTCTCAGGAGGCAATGAGGTTTTCCCAACAAAAAAAGATATTCTTTTGCATCTGAAGTGGGGGACACAGTTGGAGGTTAAAAGAGCAACAAGCGGCAAGCTTAGGTGGAGATGTTGTTTTTCACACTTATGGACTGATATCTTTATTAAGTTCAAAGGAAGGGGGCTTAGGAATGGGAGATTAGGCTGGATAAATAGGAAAGAAAAGGGCTCTTAGTCCCTTGGCCCAGCCAGATACGCTCACTTTGGGTTACCAAATCCTGTCCATTCTATCTCAGCTCTATTAATATATTAAGTATATTTATAAATATTACTGATCTCATCATGCCTCAGTTCAAAATTCTTTAATGGCTCCCTAGGAAACACTGGTGGCATGCTGGTTAAGAGATACGGCTGTTAACCAAAAGGTCAGTGGTTTGAATCCACCAGGTGCTCCTTAGAAACTCTATGGGGGCAGTTCTACTCTGTCCTATAGGCTCACTATAAGTCAGAATCGACTCAATGGCAGTGGGTTTGGTTTTTTTGGTTCTGGTACTCCCTATCAAAAAGGTATATATAAACCCCTCATTCACTCTGGCAGACAAGGCCCTCCCACCCCCCTGTCTGGTGTTACTTCCCACAGCCCCCTCCCCCTTGCATTCTTCCCACAATGACCCTTATACAATCAGTGGCCACTTCCTCCCCCCCTCCCCTACCCCCATGGCTGTGTCTGATCTCTCCTCCCTTTGAATCTGCAGCACAGTCTTGCTGAGGAGGCCCCTCTCACTTTGGTTCTATGTCTCAGTGTATTGTCGTATCACTGTCTTGTTTCTGCTGTATATTTCATAAAGGGAGGAAGTGAAACGGACCCACCTGGTGAGCTCTAAGGTTTGTGGCCTCTTTTCCTGAGTGGCCTAGCTACATCTGGCACACTCCTCATGGTCGTGCCAGTAGCATGATGCCAGGTAGTGTGAGGCTGGAGCTGGTGAGAGTGATGCCACAGTCACCCTTCACACAGGGTTGGGCATGTCCATCCCTTCTCCTCCTCTGCTGATCTGCTGTGGAAAAGGATTCTCTGACATCCTTTTGTATCAGGCTTCCTTTTCTCCAACCCTAAATAAAGTGCCTAGCACAATGCTTGGTGTTCAGTAAAAACTCAAAAGGATGTTAGTTTCCCCACACATCCTAGTTTAAGGCCTGGACCACAGCAATAGGTCTGACTCATCTCCCTCTTCAATCTGATCCCACATAGGAGCCAGATACCACTTCCCCAGCCTACCTGTGATCATAGATAATCCCTGTTCACAAGTGCGTCTAATCAGTATCAAAATGACAAATGCTTATCTGCCCTTTAACCCAGCAAGTCCACCTCTGAGAATTCATGCTGTACACAGACACAAATGTATGTACACGTTTTGCAGCTTTTTCCTATAGAACAGAGGTCAGCCCACTACCTGTTTTGTAAAGGGTGCTTTAGTTGAGAACAACCACATTCTTTTACATGTCATCTATGGCTGTTTGCATGCTACCACCACAGACTTGAGTAGTTGTTTTAGAGACCAGATGGCTCCCCAAAGCCTAAAATATACACTATTTGTCCCTTTACTGAAAGGTTGGCAACCCAGTCTGAGACCTTCATCAAGTTTCACTATGGGAGGTATCATCACTACCTGAGAACCTGTTTGTCCTTTATGTCTCCCACCCCCCACTCCCCACCCCCTACTCCCATCCCCATCCCCACCTACCATTTTCCTGAACTACCAGTGCACATAGTATGTGCTCCTAAGGGCGCAGCTCCTGGGGCCCAGCCGCCTGAGTGTGGAATCCCGCTTTGTGCCTTACTAGCTGCGTTAACCTTGGGTACCTCCCTTCGCTCGACTGAGTCAGAATGGACTGAATCGCAGTGGGTTTGGGTTTTTTCTTAAGATGAAGCTGGTAGTTGTTGCACAGATTACCCAGGTTAACACGCTCAGCATTGAGACTGACAGATCCTACATGATGTTAGGTAGATAAAAGTGGACTTCAGCATCCTCCTCTATATGAATCACAAGGCCTGGGTAGACCCCAGGTACCTAAGCGTCTGTGGATCTACACCCGAGGCAGGAAAAGCTGGGACTCTGCCACCTCCGTCCCCACCCTTTCTGAGTCTGCGACCGGGTCTCCGCCCGTCCTTAGCACACCTGCAAGGTGCCCCGCGCTTCCCTGAAAGGCGGGCAAGCAGTGGTCCTCCACATGCCACCTTTTTGCCTCAGAACCCCCCAAGGGAAGTAGGAAGGGACCCCGAAGCGACTGAGGATGGGGTGGGGGCACGGGTTACTGACCACTCAGCCTGTGGTGCCAGAGACGCCGAGGCTCCAGAACCCAGGCGGCCCCCTTTGGAGGGCGCGGAGCAATGGGGCTGCGCTTGGGAGGGGCCTCCCCTGGCCTGACAGCCCATTCGCTGCAGCCTCTGCTTTTTGATGACGCGACCTGAGACGCCAACCGCACTCCACCCTGGCAACTGCAGCTCTCTCCCTAAACCTCTGCCAGGACTAAACCGCCCTGCGGGGCCGCTTTTAACCCTCTCCTGCCCATTGTGACCTGTCGACATCACACACTCCTTTGTCCTTGTCCTCCAAACATCCACCCTCTCGGGGCAGTGACACCGTCTTTCCCCTAAACGCAGCACCATCATGCTGCAAATTAGGCGACCCCGCCAAGGGATGTGCAAACCATGAGTCAGCTCTTCCAAGGCTGTGTGGAAGAGGGTATAAACAAAACTGACAAGATGTACTACATTAAATATTTATTCATTCCTCTGCATGAAGCAGGCTTATTGCCACACCACACACCTCTCGGTAGGGTCAGGGTTGGTTGAGGTGAGCACAGAGCTGAGGGGCCTGAAGAGGGACACCCTACTAAAAGGGAATTGCGTGGTGTTGCTAGAAATTACCATCTTACACAGGCTGGAGAAGCACTGAGGACAGAGGATCAGCAGAGGTCAGGACACAGAGGGCTTTTACGGGGGGGGGGGGCAGAAGAGGTTTAAAGCAAAAAGGGGGTCACAAATGAGATAAAGATCTTAGGAAGAGGGTTCTGGTGGTTTTCAGAGAGAGGCCGACTTTAATAGGGATATCAGTGGAATCTGACCCATTAGGTGGATGTTACAATAGTCCAGACCAGAGATGGTGACTTGATTTAGGATGGTGATAATTGGGGGGGGGGACAAAAAAAAAAATACAACAAACCCATTGCTGTCAAGTTGATTCCAACTCATAGTGACCCTATAGGACAGAGTAGAACTGCCCCATAGAGTTTCCAAGGAGTGCCTGGTGGATTTGAGAACTGCTGACCTTTTGGTTAGCAACCGTAGCTCTTAACCACTATGCCACCAGGGTTTCCAACTGGGGGGTAGAGGAGAAAAACGCCAGATTGAAGAATCATGCAAGAGTTAAATCAACAGGACATGGGGATAGATCAGATAGGGTGATAAGTGCACGGGTCTTGTCTTCCTGGCTTGGGTGACTTGGAAGATGGCATTGCTACCAATTGAGAAAGATAATACAGAAGAGCAGATGAAAAGGGTGGTGTGGTGCTATTGCTTTTATTTTACAAAGGAGGGAATTGAAACCAAAAAGTGTAGGTCTGCATCTAGGATTTCATTCCAAAAACTCTAAGTCCACATCTTAACTGTGGCATGATGTCCCCATAAGCCAATAATACCTTCATGATTTAAAAATCTGGAGAAAATAAACTACAATTAGGACCTTTGTATTCCCTGCTCTATGACCCAGAAATTCTCCTAATCGTTAATTGGGCTAATTGTAGAACTAGCTTCATTTGTCCTGAGAAAGTCCTAAGCTGCAATGGGAGGGCCCTGGGAAAGGACCAGGATGGGGAATGGGATGGCTTGTATCTTCAGCTTTGGATTTCAATATGATGCAATATGATGCATAGAAGTTTAAGGACACAACAATTGGTGGCACAATGGTTAAACACGCTGCTGCTAACCAAAAGGTTGGTGTTTCAAACCTGCCCAGCGACTTTGCAGGAGAAAGACCTGGTAATCTGCTTCCGTAAAGATTACAGCCAAAAAAATACAAGGCAGTTCTCCTCTGTCATATGGGGTCACTATGAGTCGGGATCAATTTGACAGTGCCCGACAACAGAGATAACAGGGTGGGAACATGTTAAAAAGGCATAGCAGGTTGTCTGACCTCCTCTAACTTCACAAGGGGGATAGATAATCAAGACCAACAGCCCAAGGCTGATTCCTATGAGGCAGAAGTCAGATATGCTGCCTTTCTCTGCCATCTTTATCAATTCTGACACCAACCATCCCTCTCACAACATTCTCTACTTCTCTGCTGGGTTCAATAATTCTTTGCAACGGCCACACAGAACTCACAGACCATACTCAACAATTATGGGGTTTACTAGGGAAGTAACAGGTTACAATTCAGGTTCAGGAACTCTCAGGACACAGTTCTGCGATCACGATAGCCGCTTTTCTCTCTGGCCCTTGGCCCCTTGGCCTGGCCTCTGCCTTGCTCAGGAAAGTGTTACAAAGCTCTTTTAGCTCTGCCAATAAGTATGCAGAGGCATCCCACTCCACCATCTTCATCAATTCTGACACCAACCGTCCCTCCCACAGCACTGTCTACTTTTCTGCTGAGTTAGGTAATTCTTTGCAATGACCATACAGAACCCATAGACCATATTCATGATTATGTTACAAAAACTATAGCTAGAAGGGACATAATAAGTAATTCACTGTACCACAGAGCATGTTTCTTCTGGGCACTCTACTTTCTTTCAAGCACAGAATGAAAACCAGACCATTCAAACAAAATGCCAACAACATTCACTTATCAATATTACAAGCCTGGCAGGGATGTTGCTTAAACAATTTCCACTCAGTGAAACTGTTCTCTTCTCACCAACTGACACAAAAAAGGAAAAAAAAAAATCAACAGGTCTCCATTTCTGTAGAATCCAGTGTTGAGTTGCTCAAAGCAGAGGTGCTTGTCCACCCCACAGTCCATGACAGGAACCAAGAAGACCAGAGAGAGCAGCTGGCAAGTTCTCACTTCTGTCCTAACCCTTGGGCTGTGGCAGCCACAGCAGGACAGGGAGGAGGGGTCAGTAGTCATAGTCCCCTTCCTGGAGAAAATTCTTCAAAGAAGAATGTCTTCCTCCACTGCCCAGACCCTGATAATGTTGATCACGACTAGGGAAACACAAATGACATGGCTCAGGCCCCCTCTTGGGATAAGAGCAAAGATGTGAGACAGGCAGGTTTAACTGTGCGGAGGTTGAACAAAAGAGCCGTTAAAAGATTACCATCTAGAAGCTGGGTAAACAGAAACCCACTCTGTCAACATGAGATAAGATTGAAACAAACCATGAATTACTATCTCCTTTTCCTAGTGTTTTCCTAGTCCTCTCCTCCTTTACAGGCTCCACACGCACAGAAGAACTACGTGTGACCACTGTTTAACCTTCCTTAGCCCTCCAAAGATGGCCATGTAGTGCTGAAGATCAAGTGCACTTTCACTATATCCCATAATAAGTGATGTCAAGGGCTGCCAGAGGGCTCCATCTTGAATATCAGCAGGTTCCATCTTAGATTCCAGATGTGAGCAACCTAATTAACATACACTGCCATTCTGAGAAGTACCCGCCCCTTGAAAGAAGGCCACTAAATATATTCATTACTCTATTGTCTCCTCCAAAAGTACCCACATAAGCCCTAGACTTGCTTCCCTTTTTGAGTCAGTCTTTTAGAGAGGCTTAGATCCTCGCTGACTCCTTTTGCTTGATTCAAGCAAAATAAAGCTTGCTGAAGATAAAGTTTGTCTTTCGGTTGTATTCTTACTCAGGAAAAGATAAGGACTCTTTGTGTCAGTTTGGCAATTAGTAACAGATGGAGAGACAGAGGATATTTATAAGGCTTTGCTAACCAGCTGCCTGCCATCAGACTGCGTCTGACTTATGGCAACCTGTGTGTGTCTGAGTAGAACTGTCTCCATGGCTGATTTTTCCAGAAGTAGATTGCCAGACCTTTCTTCTGAGGTGCTTCCAACCTTTCATTTAGCAGCCGAGCACGTTAAGCATTTGCACCAGGAATCACTCTCAATACTCTCTCTCTGGGGAATTGGTAGAACCTCCTCCTCTCCCTCTCCTGATTCTTGTTTCTGGATGGTTGGGCTGAGTAATTCCTGGCTCTGGGGCTCATTCCTGCCAGCGGTTCCGCACCTGTGTCCTATACCTGAACATAAACATACTTTCTAAATTTGTTGTGGAATCTTTCCTGCCTGTCTGTTCTCTGTACCCCAGTGGGGCACTTGGAGCTGCATTTCCTGTGCCCATCCCTACTCCAAGCTTGAGCAACCTCCGTGATACTTTGTATCAGCAAATTCTGTACACGGACCCCCAGATAGGGCATCAGGTACATCTTGAAAAAAAAAAAAACATTATGAAAGTACAAACTCAAAAGCAAATTGACAGTGGCTGGGCCTCTCAGGATTGTGATCAGCTCAAAATCTTGTCTTCGGAGGTTGTCATGGATTGAATTATGTCCCCCAGATACGTGTGTATAAACTTGATTAGCCCACGATTCTCAGTATTACATGGTTGTCCTCCATTTTGTGATTGTAATTTTATGTTGAGAGGATTAGGGTGGGATTGTAACACCACCATCACTCAGGTCGCCTCCCTGATCCAAGGTAAAGGGAGTTTCCCTGGGGTGTGGCCTGCACCACTTTGTATCTCTCAGGAGATGAAAGGGAACCAAGCAGAGAGTTGGGGACCTCATACCAAGAAAGAGGCACCAGGAGCAGAGCGCGTCCTTTAGACCCAGGGTTCCTGGGTGAAGAAGCTCTGTTCTGGGGGAACATTGATGAGAAGGTCGGCAGAGAGAGAAAGCCTTCCCCTAGAGCCAACACCCTGAGTTTGGACTTATATCCTACTAGACTGTGAGAAAATAAATTTCCCTTTGTTAAAGCCATCCACTTGGGGTATTTCTGTTATGACAGCACTAGATGACGAAGACAGAGTTTGTGTACACATAGGGCCCTGTTTCTCCTGCATATTAGGTACCACACAAAAACATATGTGGAGGTAACCCCTGCCCTAAAATGGCCATTGTGGTAGGCTCCTTCACGAAGTATTTTTTCCTAAGAGACCCAGACAGGCTGAGGAAATAGGGAGACACAATTCCTCCTCCCCAGTCTCAATGTGATTTCCTCAGGACGGTGATTTTTCTCTGTCCTGCAAATGTATGGTTTCCGAGGGTGCCCTGCTAGACTCGGCATCACCCTTTCTGCTTCATCACGGAGAATTCTGTCATCTGGGCTGTGTCTGACAACAGGAGAGCAACTGTGAAGAAAGAAGCTTATGCCCTGGCTTCAGAGACATAATCCTGTGTTTAGAAACTGAGGTATCTATGAAAGATGAACATATTTGTCTCTTTCTACCAGTGCCCTTTGAAAACAGAAAATGGACCTTAGTACATTAGCAAGACAAGCCTTTTTACTGCTAATCAGATTAAAGTTGAGCAATGTCAGGAGAGAATATTTAGAGAAGTGAGTTATCAGACTCAGTTTAAGCTTTGTGACTACCTGAGGTCACACCAGGGGCCATATGTGAGGTTCTGGCCCTTTCTGAAGCATTCAGGCTTTCTTCTTGAGAATTTGGGGGCAAGCCTTCCAATGTTTTGTGGTATTCATGTGTTTGGGGCCCTTTAAGGGGTTGCTGGGGAAAGGCATATCCTCTCTTCTTACAGTTAGTGTGTTGTAAGTATTTTAAGTTTCGTAGGAGGGAGAGTGTAACAACAACAAAAAAAACCCTCCACATTTAAAAACTGGGGAATGATCTTTTAAAAATCAAAAGTTCTTCATATGGGACGTGCATTATAAGATAGTTGCTAGTATAAATACATGCAGGAATATAGTTATGAAATTTTTTAATTAATGAAATGAATTCTTGGGAATTTTTCTAATTCACACTTATGACCTTCCATAACTACCCAGTGCTTAAAGAAATGTGTAAAATCATTACACTAGCTTCTAAAATATGCACTTCAGCGAAGTTTTCTCCTACTATGTCATCTCTCTTATCTATCCCACCTCACCTTCTCAAGCCCATCACTAAAGTTTTCCTCACTTGAGCTACATGGATATCTTCATCAGCGAACAAAATCTACTATAGTTACTCTTTACATTACATTTGCTCTTGCCATTCACTCCAAACAGAATGTTCTTTCCTCATCTCTGTTTTCTAATCCTCTCCTTTCTCCAAAGCTGTGTCCAAGCGCCATTTCTTCTTGATGCCTACCTGATACTTTGGGTTATCTCTCTATGTTCTAGCATCTCATCCTTCTTATAATATTTTTGCCTCAGTTACATTTGCCTGTGTGTTCTACAGTGGCACGCTCAAACAAGAAGCAGAACAGCGTACAGGCTTTGATGCCTGACTGCTTAAGTTGAAATCCTACCTGAGTTACTAACGAGCTATATAATTTTAGGCAAGCCACTTAACCTCTTTCTGCCTTAATTTGTTCACCTAAAAATAGGGGTTAATATAGCACCTACTTCAAAGGGATGATTTTAGAATTAAATGAGTTAATCCATGTAAAGCGCGCATGACAGTGTCTGACATATGATAAACACGCAAAAGGTTAGCTTTATTTAAGGTTAGAGTCTTTAGTATTTTCTACGTGAATGATTATGCCTGACTAACAGAGATTCTTAAAAAAAAAAAAAAACCTTCTGTAGCTAATAAGAAAATTAAGCAAAGTTGTAGGATACAAGGTCAAAGTACAAAAATCAGTTGTATGTCTACACAGTAGCTACAAACAAATGAGAAAAAAGACCATTTGTAATAGTATAAAAAGATTAAAATGCTTAGGAATAAATTTAAGAAAATATGTGCAAAATCTATACCCTGACACTAAAAAACATTGCTGTTCAAAATTAGAGGACAAACAAATAAACGGAGAGGCATATGATGTTCATAGATAAGAAAATTCAGTATTGTTAAGATTTTAATTCTACCCAAATTGATCTACAGATTTGGTGTAATTTCAATCAAAATTCTGGCCACTTTTTGATATGTGATTACCAATTCTATATAAAAATGCAAAGGATGTAGAAAAGCCAAAAGAATTTGGAAGATTTACACTGTCTTCAAGATGTACTGTAAACCTATAATAATCAAGACATAGGACATAGGATATATAACGTACAAGGGATAAAGACAGACTAATAGGTCAATGGAGGTGTATAAAAATAGACACAAATATACAGTCAACTGATACTTACAAGATACCAAGTTAATTTAGTAGGGTAAAGAGAGAGTTCAACAACTGTTGCTGAGACAGCTGGATATTAATATTCAAAAAAAAAAAACGAAAAATGAAACTCCACACAAAAATTAATTTGAGATGTATCATAGAACTAAAGGGAAACCCCATAAATGTAAACCTTCTAGAAGAAAACATAGAAGAATAAATATCTTTACAGCCCTGGGGCAGACAAAGTTTTCTTGGACAGAATGCAAAGAATATGAACCATAAAAGAAAAAATTATTCAACTACACTTAATCAAAACTAGAAACATCTGCTGATCAAAATGCCATTTAAAATCAAAAGACAAACACAGATTGGGAAAAAGTATTTGCAAAGCATGAATCTGATTAAGGATTTATATCAGACAATATAAAGAATGTCTACTACAAATTAATAAAAAGAGAGCTTAATTTTCAAAATTGAGGAAAAGACTCTTAAACAGGCACTTCACAAAAGAGAAATACAACTTGCCAATAACCTCATGAAAAAGGTGCTCTGTATCTTTCGTTGACAGGGAAATGAAAATTAAAGCCACAATAATGCATGATTTCACATATGTTGACCAGAACGTCAATCAACGGGAACTCTCATACACTGCTGATGGCAATGTAAAATACGCGACCACTTTGAAGACCTGTTTGGAAGTTGGTTTTATAATTAAATTTACATCCATTCTATGACCCAACAATTTCACTTAGGCATTTATCAAAAAAGATGAAAACATGTTCACAAAAAGTCTTTTTTAAACAAGAAAACTTATAGCAGCCCTGTTCGTAATAGCCCAAAATGGAAAGCATCCTAATTGTCTATCAACAAGAAGGCTAACCAAATTATAGTATGTTCATACAATGGAATATTGCCTAGCCATACAAAAAATAACAACCTACTGATACATTCAACAACATGGATCTTTCCCAAAGGCAGGAGCCAGACACAGAAGAGTATCTACTGTATAATTCTATATGAAATCCAGACAAACTTATCTATGGTGGTAGAAATCACAACATGGTTGCCTAGGAGATGGTATGGAAATTGACTGGAAAGTAGCACAAAGGAACTTTTGAGAATGATAGAAACGTTCTCTGTCTTTTTTTTAGGTGTTTACATAGGCATACACTATTACCAAAACACATCATACTGAACACCTAAAATTTGTGCATTTTAGTGTACTTGATATATCGAAATTTAAAGTTTTTTTTTTTAAGTTGAAAATGTAAAAATACACTAATAAATGATACTTGGTTATTTTAATGATCAATCTTACTAATAATAAAAAAAATTACAAACAAGTACACTTCATCCCCCCAACACACACACCCTCAAACAGGCAAATATTATATATGAGATTCATAAGCGTCCAGAGGATGGGCACGCTTAATAAATGCTAGTGTGAGGTATGGTGGCACAATATCTCTGGGGAGGGCATTTTGGACATGCGTATCAAAGCACTAAAATTGAACAATACTCTGACCCAGTAATTGTCCTTATAAAAGCCAGCATTTCAGCCCCACATGCCTGCCCCTTTCCTGACCAGGCTAAGAAATTGTCTCCTTTTCTTTTTTCCCCCCTATCAGAATGTCAAAAAATCACTACCTTTCCCCAAAAAACATTAATTAGGCAATGGAATAATCTCATAGAATGCAAGCACAATAGTGAAACCTATACTCCATTCTTCTCTCAAAAAAAAAGTATATGTATCTATATTATGGCAGAATATATGACCTACTTTAAAAATTAGTGTCTGAAATAAAGATCAGTTGTGACAGGAAAAATGTTAAAACTAAGAATTCAGACAGATTCTAATCCCCCCGCCTCCTCCATTGCAGAAATTACCAACCCTCCGGTTTTCTTCTACGAAGGTCTTGTGGTGAGAACTCTCAAAGACCACAACACATTTCAAGGAAGGTACTCTTTACCTATAATTTTATTCTCTTTCCATCCTGAAATAATACTTTTCTGATTAATTTTGAAATTGAAGTTTCAAAGCATGTCGAGGCATTTGTCTTTTTTAATTCTCATTTTCATCTTCTGGCTTTGGGTATAAAACAGCTTTTTACAAAATCTACGTAAGTTTACCGAAACTTTGTAAGCAGAGACTTTCAACAAATATTTTAAAGAGTATTTCAGCCAGAGAAAGTAGAATAAATTGAGCATTCCAGCTAATTATGAAGAACGATAGAGATTTCCTTCAAGAATGTATTTGGATAAAATATTCAAATCAAGCATGTTAAAAATTCCAGTAATTGCTTAAGGACCAGGGGGATTGTACGATATTGGCCATTTTGTACATTCTTATCTCTTTTCTTAGGCATCCTGAGCTTCTATTTTACATGTAGCTTTGGATACTTCTGATCATCAGAATCTCTGGCCTTGTCCCATTCTGCCTTTTCAGAATAAAACAGAACATCTCAAAGGACAGAGATGCCTCCTGCCCTGTCCCTAAGTTTAGACATCCCACCATGAATCGGAATTGACTAGACAGCAATATGTTTTATTTTATTTGTTCGGATTGATAGGAATTCACAGCCTTTGCCAGACTTTTTTTCCCACAGTGCATAGCCTATTTTCTCAAATCTATTTAGTATCCATACTGCAAGACTGAAAAGTGAAAGTTTTTTGTTTGCTTGTTTTTGTTTTTCTAGAATTAAAAAAAACTTCTACTGAAATTAAGAGGATACAGCCTTCCAATATTCCGTGTAGCGAAGCTTTGTTAAACATCAATGAAAAACCCAAATCTTAGAAGGTTTCTAGGGCTCTTGCCTGGGTGACTTTTCATTCTTTCCATTACGTCATTCTCTTGCCACTCTGCTGACTGAGTTCTGCACATCTCCATGCTTGAGCTACTGATTTTCATTCAGGCTCTTCCATTCTCCTAGATTAATTAATATTTCTGAAGGGAATCTTATCAAAACATTACATCTCATCCAAGGACTTTCTCTGGGGTAAAATATTTACCAAATTACACACATGTACACAAAGGTACATGAGTAGAACATGAGAAGCAGATTAACTGCCTGGAATTGTAATAAATTCAAATATATTCTCTCTCTCACTCCTCTGGGCATGCTGCCTTTGACTGCCTGACAAAGCTGCAGTCACCCCGCTTAGCTCATATTCTGGCTACCAACCTTACTTTTCTCTTCTCCCCTTTCCTTTTCTAATAGGTATCATGTCATACCTCCTGATGCAGTAACGTTTGCTGTTTGGAATTCTGTAGTCCGCTCATGCAATGGCTGAAAAATTTTGTCATGCCACATCAGCTTACCTTTTGAAAGCGTCAGGCTCCTTACAACTAAATGCAAAGTTGGAATTCATTTAGCTTAACTTAACTCTCCATAAATTCAAAATTATTTAGTACTAAGCATGTAGAAAGAAAAGTTAAGAGCAATCTACGGCCATGATGTCCACAGATGGCACAAATCGTTCTGTGGCCAGCCGCTATTCAATTCCTAAAACACAAAATAGCTTTGTTTTAGGTATCATTTCTTTATTACGCATGATCCAAAGAACTGTTATGTAGCATGAGACAATCATATTTTTAAAATAATGTTTGGACTTTTTCTAACAACAAAAAATGTTTAATATGTTTTCTGAGGTGAAAATCTCATAAAAAGCACTCCAGTACTAGGAAGGCTAAGATCGCTGTGATTGAAAATTCACAAAGAATATATGTCTTACATCCTTGTTGTAAAACTTGTTGTTGAAATGACAAATTTTGGTGAAGTGCATTTGCTTACTCTCTCTCATTTGTATGAGTTTTCGTTTCATTGACACGGAGTTCTGTACACTTCTAAGCTTTTACTGTACAGTAATAGTAAAATCTGTTTTTTTCACCAAGACACAAATCTGAGATGAAAAACTTGATCATTAAAGTAAAATAATTGCAAAGAAGAATGTATAAGGAGAATATGAGGATAATAGAATAAATTGAGTTAGGTTTTTACATTATTTCCTAACTTCTCCTTAGACTACTTAGCCGCCTCATTTCTTCCCCACCCCAATCCTTTCTTTTGCACTTCTCACTCTCCTGCTGGTCACCGTGGGAATGTTTCCTGGGGTGTTTGGGTGAACCCAATGCAGTGAGGCCAAGCAGCCAACTTGCCCCGTCCATATCTGTATTCTTTCAGGTAGAGCTAATGATCCTCCTTTGTTTTCAGGTAACGTGTAAGCATTGAGTCCTCACTTCTGGCCAGGCTCTCTATAAATGTTTTACATACAGCACCTCCTTTAATCAATCCCCCAGCAGCACTACTGAGGTAAATGTAGCCCCCCACCTTTTATAAATGAGGACAGTGCCATTTTGATACAGTCACTTTCAAAAAGTGGCACAGATATTTGGTCTGTTTGGCTCAAAAGTTTGTGCATTTAAACAATTCTCTGTATAACTGTAGCTTTCTAAATTTAAAAACTACCCAGTGTATGATTTTTGTAACTTTGTTATAATAATGTTATTATAAACCCAAAACAAATCCATTATGATCGAGTTGATTCCAACTCATAGCAGCCCTATAGGACAGAGCAGAAATGCCCCATAGGGTTTCCAAGGCTGTAATCTTTACAGAAGCTGACTGCCACGACTTTCTTCTACAGAGCAGCTAGTGGGTTTGAACTGCCAACCTTTTGGTTAGCAGTCAAGCGCTTAACCACTGTGTCACCAAGGCTCCTTAATGCTATTATAAACCAAAAAACCCAAACCCATTGGGGTCAATTCCAACTCATAGTGACCCTATAGGACAGAGTAGAACTGTCCCATAGGGTTTCCAAGGAGTGCCTAGTGGAGTCGAACTGCCAGCCTTTTGGTTAGCAGCCAAGCTCTTAACTAACTGTGCCACCAGAGCTCCTAATGTTATTACACAAAAAAAAAAAAACCTATTGCCATTATACCCAGTGCCGTCGAGTCAATTCCGACTCATAGCGACCCTATAGAACACGTAAAATAGAAACTTTTCTTACGGTATGTAAATCTTTATGGGAATCGAAGAGCCTTTCATACACCTCAATTAAATACTATGTGATTTAGGTAGGAGTCCCTGGATGACGTAAATGGTTAAGCACTCAGCTACTAACCTAAAAGTTGGCGGTTCATATCCCCCCAAACCTGGCTCAGAAGAAAGGCCTACCTCCAAAAGATCACAACCATTGAGAACCTATGGAGCACAGTGCTACACTTCACATGAAGCTGCCAGGAATCAGAATCAACTCCACAGCACCCCTACTGGTACAGAGGGAGTTCCTGCATTATAGGTGAGTTTGGATTGGATGACCCCTACGTGACCCCCAGAGTCTCTAAAACTAGGAGTGTAAAAATATTGACTTGCTAGAAACATGATAGAGGGTCAGGGAAAACCCTCAATGAGCGGATTGACACAATAGTCAAAACAAGGTACTCAAACATGATCATGAAGATGGCACAGGACCACACCTCATGTAGTTCTGTTATATGTAAGATAGCCATGAGCCGGAGTGAACTCAATGGCAGTTGGCAACAACAAGGCACGTGAGGAGAATAACTCAAAACTTTCAGCGCTTGATTGCTGCATTTGGAAAAAGAACTGCATCGCCATCTGGTGGACCGCTTAGGAATTCTTTACACCCATTCACCCAAAAAGCGTGGAATGATTTTCTCATTTAATTCCGATACCTTTCATTAGTTCCTCTTTATAAACTAGGAGTCAGACTCAGAAGAGGCTAGGCAGCACACACAGAGCCTAAGTCCCACATCCACCAATTCCCAGCCTACTGATTCTCAGGACTTATATTGTACAAGACTAATTCTATGCTTGTCAATCACAAAATTGTCCAGGTTTTCCTCCAGCAGACAATTAAGAAAAGACTTAAGCAGTAGGCAGCTATCACAGTGGAAACAAACTTCCCTATCTTTGGACATAAAACTTTATCAAAAATGCCAAATTTTTGGCTCTATCGTAGACCTGCTGAATCAGGCTATTTAAGAATCAAAAACCAAACCAAACCCACTGTCACTGAGTCAATTCCAATTCATAGTGACTAGAACTGCTCCATTAAGGTCCCAAGGCTGTAAACTTCATGGAAGCAGACTGCCACGCCTTTCTGCCTCAGAGCAGCTGGTGGGTTCAAACCAACGACCTTTCAGTTAACAGCCGAGAACTTTAACCACTGTACCACCAGGGCTACTTGCCTGACACATAGTAGTCAACAATTTTCTTTAAAGCTCTCCAGATGATTCATGCTCCTTGGAAACTCCATGGGGCAGTTCTACTCTGTCTTACAGGATCACTATGAGTTGGAATAGACTCAACGGCAACACATTTGGCTTTTTTTTTTTTTTTTGGCCAGACGATTCTGGTGCATATGAAAGTTTGAGAATCATTGCCACAGAGGAAAAATACTAAATTTGTAGAGATGGAAAGCAAAAAAAAAAAAAAACTTTCTACCCACAAATTTAAAAATAATTTTTATTAGTGACAACTAATACTAAATATCATTACTAGAAACGAAAATGAAATGAGATTTGCTTTGCACATATGTGATAGGTAGTACTAGGAAGTTTATTTCCAAACATGTTTATAACCAAATGGGTGGTTAAGTGAATAGCTCAACATGAAATGCTCTATGTGCACTTCAAGAGGCTCACATTACACCTTCACACATACACGTACACACGCATACACATACACACTTCTTAAACTTCATTCCCTTGGACCAGTAGGTATGCATAAGAGGCATGTTGTTGGAATGTTAGTTTCCGAACACGGGTTGGGTTGAAAAGAGAAGTCTGATGAACCCAGTTATGACTGAAATATGATAGCAGAAATTACCCCTGCAGTAAGATATGGTGCAGAGTATCACACAAATAATTTTTATTAATAACAAACTGACAATGCATATATTCATTTCATTACAGACAGTTGCAATAAAGAATCAAACACAAAGAAAAAGTCACCATAATCTCACTGTCCCAATAAAGCTCTTTTAACCTTCTCAATGCTCCTTCCCAGACTTGTTTTGACACATGTTATTATTGTCCTTAAGTGCCCTCGAGTAGGTTCTAACTTCATAGCGACCATATGTACAACAGAACGAAGCACCGCCTGGTCCTGCACCGTGCTCACAATCATTATGCTTGAGCCCATTGTTGAAGCCACTGTGTCAATCCATCTCATCGCGGATCTTCGTCTTTTTCGCTGACTGTCTACCAAGCATGATGTCTTTCTCCAGGAACTGGGCCTTCCTGATAACACGTCTAAAGTATATGAGATAGTCTCGCCATCCTTACTTCTAAGGAGCATTCTGGCTGTACTTCTTCCAAGGCAGATTTGTTCGTTTTTCTGGCAGTCCATGCATGGTATATTCAGTACTCTTGGACAACACCATAATTTAAAAGCATCAATTCTTCTTCAGTCTTCTTTATTTGTTGTCCAGCTTTCACATGTGATTTTCAATGAGGTGACTGAAAACACAATGGCTTGGGTCAGACAAACCTTAGTCCTTAAAGTGACATCTTTGCTTTTTAACACTTTAAAGAGGTCTTTTCTAAATCCAAATATATTAGCTACTTTGAAATATAATTTGTTGATACAATGGCAGTACTAAATGGTGGGCTAAAGGGCTATGGATCCCCATTATCTCTGCTTGCAGCCCCCCAATTCTTTTCTATGAGCAGTTGACCAGTCTTAGGTTAAGGCCTGTGGAAAACTATAGCAGTTGATGTTGCATTTTCTGACTATCAGATTATCACCCTGTAGTCCATTATATAAAAATTCTGGAGGTGCCACTGAGTATGTGCAATTTTCTGTTTTGCTTTTTGTTGTTTAACATAACAGACGATGTTCGATTGCCATGTTTTATTCCATTGTTTGAATGTACACGTGTACTAGACAACTCCTCCATGGCTATATAAACAATGTAATTGTTTCTCTTTCTTTTTTCTAGTATTTGCCAAATTTGTTAGTTATTACTGGAGTTAGAGGTAGGAGGGGAATTTGGGTTATTATAAGAAATAGCGTTTTGTCTGATTTATCAAATACTGTTTCCTTCTGAAAGATTATTTCTGATAGCCTCAGCAAAGATGTTAAGAGTTAAAAGCAATGTGGAAACATGAACTGACAAATATTAGGAGTCCATGGAAAAATATGTTCAGTTATTGCTCTTACCTATAAGAGCACATATATCCTCTTTGCTTTTTTTTTTTTTAATTTAAATCATTTCACAGAATTGGTAACACAAGCACGAATTTCAATAGATACCATCTTGTTTTTTTAGATTAGTAGTTGAGCACAAACTGTTTTCACCACCCAGGAACACATACATTAAAATAAAACATTAAGCACAAGGAATAATTTAAGCATTATTACTTATTAATTGCTTGACTCTCTACTTAAGCTTAACAATTCCAAGTCTTTTTTAGAATCTCATTTTCTTTGTTTCTATTTATTCTTTTTTTTTTTTAACTGTGCTTTAGATGGTTTTCAGAACAAACTAGCTTCTCATTAAACAGTTAGTACGTACATTGTTCCGTGACATTGGTTACCAATCCCATGACACGTCAACACTCTCCCTTCTCAGCCTTGGGTTCCCTATTACCAGCTTTCCTGCCCCTCCTCCCTTCTGGTCCTTGCCCCTGGGCTGGTGTGCGTGCCCCTTTAGTCTCATTTTGTTTTATGGGCCTAATCTTTGGCTGAAGGGTGAACCTCAGCAGTGACTTCATCACTGAGCTAAAAGGGTGTCTGGGGCCCATACTCATGGGGTTTCTTCAGTCTCTGTCAGGCCAGCAAGTCTGGTCTTTTTTCTTTGTGAGTTATAATTTTGTTCTACATTTTTCTCCAGCTCTGTCCGGGACTCTGTATTGTGATCCCTGTCAGAATAGTTGGTGGTGGTAGCAGGGCGCCCTCTAGTTGTACTGGACTCAGTCTGGTGGAAGCTGTGGTAGATGCGGTCCATTATTAGTCCTTTGGACTAATCCCTCCCTTGTGTCTTTAGTTTTCTTCTTTCTCCCTTGCTCCCTACAGGGTGAGACCAGTGGAGTATCTTAGATGGCCACTCACAAGCTTTTAAAACCCCAGATGCTACTCATCAAAGTAGAATGTAGAACATTTTCTTTGTAAACTATGTTATGCCAATTCACCTAGATTTCTCCCGAAACCATGGTCCCCAGACCACACTCAGTCCCTGCTACTCTGTCCCTCAAAGTGTTTGGCTGTGTTCAAGAAACTTCTTAGCTTTTGGTTTAGTCCAGTTGTGCTGACTTCCCCTGTACTGTGTTGTCCTTCCTTTCACCTAAAATAATTCTTGTCTAAAATCCAGTTAGGGAATTCCCCTCTCCCTCCCTCTCCACTCTCGTAACCATCAAAGAATGTTTTCTTCTGTGTTTAAACCTTTTCTTGAGTTCTTATAATAGTGGTCTCATACAATATTTGTCCTTTTGCAACTGACTAATTTCACTTAGCATAATGCCTTCCAGATTCATCCATGTTGTGAGATGTTTTGGGGATTCAACACTGTTTTTTATCTTTGCATAGTATTCCATAGTGTGAATATACCATAATTTGTTTATCCATTTGTCTGTTGATGGGCACCTAGGTTGTTTCCATCTTTTTGCTATTGTGAACAGTGCTGCAATGAACATAGGTGTGTATATATCTATTTGTGTGACGGCTCTTATTTCTCTAGGATATATTCCAAGGAGTGGGGTTGCTGGATTGTATGGTAGTTCTATTTCAGCTTTTTAAGGAAGTGCCAAATTGATTTCCAAAGAGGTTGTACCATTTTACATTCCCACCAGCAGTGTATAAGTGTTCCAGTCTCTCCACAACCTCTCCAGCATTTATTGTGTTTTTTGGATTAATGCTGGGGGTGAGATAGTATCTCATTGTAGTTTTGATTTGCATTTCTCTAATGGCTAATGATCGTGAGCATTTCCTCATATATCTGTCAGCTGTCTGAATGTCTTCTTTGGTGGTGCCTGTCCATATCCTTCGCCCATTTTTTAATTGAGTTATTTATCTTTTTGTTGTTAAGGTGTTGCACTATCTAGTAGATTTTAGAGATTAGACTCTGATGGGATATGTCAAAGCCAAAAATTTTTTCCCAGTCTGTACGTAATCTTTTTACTCTTTTGGTGAAGTCGTTTGATGAGCATAAGTGTTTGATTTTAGTAGCTCCCAGTTGTCTAGTTTATCTTCAGGTATTTGTGCATTGTTAGTAATGTTTTGTATTCTGTTTATGCCATGTATTAGGGCTCCTAGCATTGTCCCTATTATTCCTTCCGTGATCTATATCGTTTCAGATTTTATATTTAGGTATTTGATCCATTTTGAGTTAGTTTTTGTACATAGCGCGAGGTACAGGTCTTGTATCATTTTTTTTTTTTTTTTTTTTGCAGATGGATATACAGTTATGCCAGCACCATTTATTAAAGAGACTGTCTTTTCCCCATTTAACTGACTTTGGGCCTTTGTGAAATATCAACTGCTCTTAGATGGATGAACTTATGTCTGGATTCTCAAGGTGTTCCATTGGTCTATGTATCTGTTGTACCAACAGACTGTTTTGACTACCATGGCTGTAAAATAGGTTCTAAAAACAGGTATGTGGGGCCTTCCACTTTGTTCTTCTTCAGTAATGCTTTACTTATCCGGGGCCTCTTACCTTTCCATATGAAGTTAAAGTGATCTTTTTCTCTGTCTTCTTAAGAAATGTCATTGGAATTTGGATCAGGATTACATTACATCTGTAGATGGCACTTTGGGTAGAATTAACATTTTCACAATATTGAGTCTTCCTATCCATGAGCAAGGTACGCTTTTCCACTTACGTAGGTCTCTTTTGGTTTCTTGCAGTAGTGTCTTGTAGTTTTCTTTGTATCGGTCTTTCATGTCTCTCTTTAGATTTATTCCTAAGTGTTTTGTTTTCTTTGGGGCTATTGTAAATGGTGTTGATTTGGTGATTTCCTCTTCAAAGTACTCTTTGCTGATGTAGAGGAATCCAACTGATTTTTGTATATTTATCTTATATCCTGATACTTTGCTGGAATCTTCCATTAGTTCCTGTAGTTTTCTTGCGGATTCTTTGGGGTTTTCTGTGTATAAGATCATATCATCTGCCAGTAAGGATACTTTTACTTCTTCCTTACCAATGTAGATGCCCTTTATTTCTTTTTCTTGCCTCATTGCTCTGGCTAGGACCTCCAGCACAATGTTGAATAAGAGTAGTGATAAAGGGCATCCTTGTCTGATTCCCGTTCTCAAGGAGAATGCTTTCAGATTCTCTCCATTTAGGGTGATGTTGGCCTTTATTATGTTGAGGAATTTCCCTTCTATTCCTGTTTCGCTGAGAGTTTTTTTTAATCATGAATGGGTGTTGGACTTTGTCAAATGCCTTTTCTGCATCAATTGATAAGATCATGTGGTTCTTATCTTTTGTTTGTCTTCAGACTTTTGGACGATGCTCATATAATTATCTCCCCATTCTTATTTGTATGGTTCCAGAAACTGCCAATCAAGCAAAATTCTCATTCCATGACTACCAACAGGCCTCTCAGACACCTCCTTGAGACCCCAGTGTCTTGGCATCTCTATTTCTCTAAGACCATTTGCCTCCTCATTAACAAGAGCTCTTTTCATACCAATCCTGGATCACATGATGGACTTAGAAGTGGAATTGCTGGGTCTATGACTGATAGGAATTAACAGAATTTCTTGCATCTAGATCAACAAGGCAAACTCTAGAAAAGTAAAAAGGGCTTTAATATAGGGAATTATGTGCTTAAAAATCTTTTTAGTCGCTGTCAAGTCAGCTCTGACACACAGAGACCTTATGTATAACAGAACAAAACATTGTCCAGTCCTCCACCATCTTCATGATCGTTGGTATGTTTGAGTCCATTGCTCTGGCTATTGTGTCAATCCATCTCATGGAGAGTTTCCCTCATTTTTGCTGACACACAAAGTAAGAAAAAGGGTTACTAGAATTCCTCCCAGATTCAACACTGCAGAACTGGCAGTGCTACTTTTGCCACAATCAGAAAGCTAGGGAATAAGAAAGCTATAGTTTAGGGTGTGGACTGTGGGATTGTCACATCTCAACTGCAATCCAGGTATCAGAAAGCTGCTTACTTAGCTCCGGGGCCATGCTGCAGCTGCTGGGTTCATGCCAGCGCCATGAATGCTTCACACTCTGCCATAACTCTCTCAATTCTTTGTTGTTATTGTTGTTAGTTGCCATTCAGTTGATTCTGACTCATGGCTACCCCATGTGTGTAGAGTAGAATTGTTCCATAGGATTTTCAAGGCTGTGACCTTTTGGAAGCAGATCACCAGGCCTGTCTTCGGAGGTGCTTCTGGATGAGTTCAAACTACCAACATTTCTGTTAATATTACAGCACTTAACCGTTTGCACACCCAGCGAGTCCTAGCCTCTGATTAGCAAAATCTAAATCACATCTGAATCTCTTAGTTGCAGTGGAGTTGAGGAAATCTAGTTTTTTCCCTTTCAATATAGTTTTTCACTTTCTAGCCAACCAGGAAGGCACACTAGAAAAAAAGTTAGAATACATGCTGAGCAAACCAATTAGAACCTTATTAAATATGTTTATCTCCCCTAGACCATTTTTCCCCAGATACCTTCCTCCAACTCTTGCCCCTATAAAAAAAAAAAAAAAAGAACCAAGCCAAACCCAGTGCCGTCAAGTCAATTCCGACTCATAGCGACCCTATAGTACTACAGCCCTATTCCTAGAAAGGGATTTCTGTTTTCACTGTCCCCATTTCCTAATCTCCCATTCATTCCTCAACCCACAAACTGTGAATGTATCCCTCTCATATCAGCTCATATCACATGACCTTTTCATTCACTTTGCCTTTTTCCCCTCTACTCTCCACCCTTTCCACTTCTCTAGTACTCTGTCCTCAATGGGTTTTATGGGTTTAGTGTTCTCCAAGCCCTGCCTTCAGCACCTCCCTTCTCTCACTTCCTACACCCTGCCTGGGTGATCCTGTCCATTTATCTGGCATCATCCACCATCTGCTGATAATCCACAAAACCATAACTCCAGCTGTGTGGTCTTCCCCAAGGGACAGACTCAGGTTTCCAATTGCTCCTGACCATGTCCACCTGAATATCACAAGGCCCTCAAACTCAACACACCCAAGTTGATCATCTTCCAAATTTTTTCCTCCCACTTCATTCTACAACTGTGTAAACTGTACAACTCTTCACTCATTTATCCAAGCTAAAGCCCTGAAAGGCAATTTGATTCTTCTCTTTCCCTTTCTGTTCCTACATTCAAACTATCTCTGTTGTTCTTCTTGTTTTTGGGTGCCATCAAATCAATTCTGACTCACTGTAACCCCATGTGACAGAGAACTGCCCCATTGGGCTTTCCAGGCTGTAATCTTTATAACAGCAGATCGCCAGGTCTGTCTTTCATGGAACTGCTGGGCAAGTTCAAAACTCCAACCTTTTGGTTAGCAGCCAAGTGCTTAATCATTGCACCACCGAGGCTCCTCAAACATCTCTAAGGCCCACAAATTCAGTGGAAACCTTTTACCTGAGTTCCTGGATTCAACAGGTGCTTTTTAAAGAAGGGCCTCAGATGTGCTCATTCCAGTATTTTATTGGAAATTGGTTGTGTACATCAATGAAATTAGATCACAGTAAATGCATTGTTCCACACAATAATATTCTTATATCTGTGCTTTCTTCTTAGATAATTTAATAAATCCCAGGATATTCCTGATTTTGGTATCAAAGGGCTTGACTTGTCCAAAAATCTCTCTATATAAATACACTTGCCATAGCAACTAAATTAGCCATCGTTGTCTTGAGTTGGTTCCGAAGTTCTAGGATCGTTTCTTAAAGATAAGTGTGTATCTTGCATTGGTGGCAGCATGGGTGGGAGGACTGAGGGGCAGACACATTATACAATTGAGCTAATTATAAGAGAAGCTGAGACTGAGGGGACTGCGTTCCTCTGGTGTGGGGAAACACAAAGAGATAAGGACTAGAGATCCCAAAAGCTGGGCAGGGGACTCAATCCCCTGCATTTTTCCAACACTGCTTGAATGCCAAAGGTAACTGAGATGTGAGACCCTAGTTCAAAAAGAAGAAAGCATATCAGCCCATTGCCCCAGCTCCCTTGGCATTGAGAAGAAATGGCAGAGCCTTCCTCCAGGTTGTATAGGGGCAGAGATTCTGGCACAGAGAAGGTCTTGGGGAGTTCCACCCATCTCCCCAACCCTTCGCCCTGCCATGCTGAATTCTCTCCCCTCTGAGAAAACTAGAGAGATTCGCACCTCAAAGAAAAGAACTTTGAGCTATGTGATGCTGGCCCCTTAGAATAAAGACAGAGTGCCCTTTGCTTGGTTTGACCTGAGGGCACTGGAAAAGGCTGCCCTGCTCCAATGTCACTCTCCTCACCACCTTTAAGTCCACCACCAGCAATCAGGTTCTTTGGTTCTTCAAAGCTTCTCAGCACTCATCAGTAACACCTTGTATACGTGTGGTGGCTTGACTGCTCACAAACAGCTTTAACCTCTGTTAAGTCATTTGGTTATCACCCTCTGTGAGGTAGGATGGCCAGGGATCATCATCCTCACTCGAATCATAAGGAACCTGGGGCTCACAGAGTTAGGTACCTTGACCAAACTCACACAGCTGGCCAGTGGCAGAATCAAAACTAGAACTCAGGTTTCCTCTCACATACCCAGCTCCAAAGTCCCTCCTGCTGCTTTTCTGAGAAAGCGGCAGAAGCTGAGGGAGGGGATTCCTGTCCTCATCCCTCACCTAGCCCTCTTGGGAGGTTCTCAGACAGCCCCATTGAGGACAGGGTGAGTCCGCATGCGATAGATGATGACAGCAGTGGCTGGGCACAGCAACAAGGAGGTCATGATGACAATGGTGGCCAGGATGATGAGGACAATGACCCAGATGTCCAAAACGTGCTTGGGGAGCGTAACATCCACAGGTACCTGGCTGACAGCATCCATGTTGCTTCACCTGCGACAGGAAAAGGGAAATCACTGTTGTGCACCTGCTCTCTGTCTCTAGAGTTGAAACTTACTCCAGAGTCAGAAGCTTGAGTCATTTTACCAGCTGTGTGATCTTTAAGGTCCCTTAATCAATAACAATAATGACTTCATTTATTGAGGGCTCCCCATGTGCCAAGGTCCCTGGGTGGCACAAAGGGTTTATGCTCGACTACAAATCTATAGGTTGGTGATTTGAACCCATCCAGTGGCACCATGGAAGAAAGGCTTGGCAATCTGCTTCCATAAAGATTACAGCCAAGAAAATACCATGGGGCAGTTTTACTCTATAACACACAGGGTCGCCATGACTTAAGATCAACTCAACAGCAATGGGTTTGGTTTTTGGTCCTATGTGCCAGGCCCTCTACTAGGCACTTTATGTGTATTAACTCATTAGTCCTCACCTCAACAACCAACCCTATGAGCTAAGGATTACTGTTATCATCCTTATTTTTATTTATGTGTCCTTATCTTCAACGATTTCCATCTTACAAATGAGGACTCCAAGGAAGTGAACCCAGGTCGGTACCATACTACCAGTCCTGTTCCCTCACCTGTAAAATGGGAAATCTATTGTTTTTGGTGCTGGATCCCTGGTCGTGCAACACTTAAGCACTCTAAGGTTTGGTTGCTAACTGAAAGGTTGGGGGTTCAAACCCACCTACCCACTCTGTGGGAAAAAGACCTAGTGATCTGCCCCAGTAAAGATTACAGCCAAGAAAACCTTACGGGGTAGTTCTACTGTCACATGGAGTCCCGAGTCAGAATCAACTTAACGGCACCTAACAACGATATCTTTCCCCTTCTTCTGGTAACAAAATCCTCTTCTGTAGAACCAGTTGCTGTGAGTTGATTCCAACTCACGGTGGCCCCATGTGCGTCAGAGTAGAACTGTGCTCCAGGGTTTTCAGTGGCAGATTTTTTCAGAAAGTAGACCACTAGTCCTTTCTTCTGAGGTGCCTTTGGGTGAATTCGAACTTCCAACCTTTCAGTTAGCAGCACCACCAGGGACTCTCTTTTTGTGCAGACCCTACCTATTCCATGTCATCTAGCTGGGGAACTCACCTGAGCACACGGATGAATATGTGACCTAGGTTTGACCATTAAAAATCTCCAAAATCCTGGCTACATTATAGGGATGGGAAAGTGACCCACGCTAAGTCAACCAAAGTCCTCCCCAGGGCTTTTATGCACAAGCTATTAGGAAAAATGGTTCCTTCTTCTGAGATTGCTAAATTGAAAAGATGTGAGTCTGGAAAAGGATGGGCCTGGGACTATCTTGCCTCATGTGGAGAGAGCTGTCCTAGTCCTAGAACAGGAAAGAGAGATGGAATCTTGATGACCTCATTTGAGCAGCTGAACCTAGCCGAGTCTGAACATCCCACACATATGAGCCAATAAGTCAGTTTTTGTTTAAGCCAGTGTGAATTTGGTTTCTCTCACTTGCAGCTATGAATTCTGATGGGTAAAGATACAATATAGTTGTCCCCAAACTTTTTTGACTCACAGCACCTTTAGTGTCTTAGTAATTTTTCATGGTTCCCTGGGACAAAAGAAACACCTAGCAGTTCTGTTTATTAGGTAGTTAGGTTCAGTATAATAAGTATTTACGTCCTACCAATCTAAAGTTAAAGCTATGAAGTACCTCCAGCTACTAGTTCCCAGAGTTTCCTCTAAAAATGTTAAAGTTCCCACAGCACTGCTCCCTCTCGCCCCCCTCCATCCCCACCCCTAGCTCATCATGGGACCTCAGCACCTGCATGCACTTGGGAACCCCGGGTGTAATACATTCCCTGCCCAGAGGGCACAGGATTGGCACAATCCGCAGTCCCCTCTAGATCTAAGATCTATAATTTCATGGTTTTAGGTCCCAGGCAAAATTCCCAATTTCAGTCCGATTTCCTGCTCTTAACCTGATCACCAACTCTTCTTTTCTATTGCCTTTGGCTTCTGTTTCTGCTCTGTGCACACTGTTGCCACCAAAAGTAAGGTACTGATCACCATACCCAAAGTAGAGCCCTCAAGGTATGCATACACGGATGCTAATGTCTTCCTTGTTTGTTACAGCAACAGACACAAGCCAAGTGTCCGAGAATAGAAAAATAGGGTAGAAGCATGTAGTGGAATACCAGGCAGCGATTTTCATATATTCACTCATCTAGTTCAACAAATACTTGCATAGTGCTTACTACATGCCAAGTATTGTCCCAAGTGCTTTACAAATATTAACTTACTTAATAGCTATTAAAAAGAACAGGTGTAGATCTGGATATCTGATCTGTGAAGAGCTCTAAAATATTTTAAGTAGAAAAAAAAGCAAGGTGAGGGATAGTGTGAATAGGATGATTTCTTTGGTTCAGATTTTGTAAAAGAAGCAGGCAGACAGAGAGATAAGGATATATACGTAATCAAACAAACAAAAAAGACTCTGAGCGGAATCACAAGAAAGTGTTACAGTGGTTACCTTTGGGGAGCTGGACAAGCAGTGGGAGAGGCTTTTACTTTTCATTCTGCATTTTTTTATACTGTTGGAATTTTCTAATCACGAGCATGTATTTTAATTTTTACACCATCTGGGTAGAGGAGAAAATGAGCTTTCTGGGTTTTTACTTTATAATTTTCTATTAAAAAGGAATAAGTGCATATAGAAATTTTACTAATTTTATTTTTGTTGTTGGGAATGTACACAGCAGAACATACACCAACTCAACAATCTCTACGTGTATAATTCGGGGACATCTATTACATTCCTCAAGTTGAGTGACCCTTCTCACCCTCCTTTTCTGAATTGTTCCTCTCCCTTTAACATAAAACTCACTGCCCCCTAAGGTTCCCATTTAATCTTTCGAATTGTTGTTGTCAATTTGATCCCATATAGCAAAATCTGAAGAGTATAATGCTCAAGGCAGAATTTTTTTTTTTTTTTTTTTACTAGTTAAGCTAAACTACCGTCTGGTTTTACAAAGACTTCGGGAGATATTTTTGGTTAAAGTTTAAAGATTTTCTCAGGGCAAGTTTCAAGGGCTCATTCAACCTTCAAGGCTCCAGGAAATCTGGAGTTCATGAAAATCTGAAATTCTGTTCTGCATTTTCCCCCTTTTGATGAGGCTTTTTCTATGGAATCTTTGATCAAAATGTTCAGTAATGGTAGCCAGGCACCATCCAATTCTTCTGGTCTCATGGCAAAAGAGGCAATTGTCCTGGAGACAATTAGCCACACGTTCCATATCCTCCTCTCATTCCTAACTTTCCTTCTTCCTCTGTTGCTCCAGGCAAATGGAGACCGATTGTTGTGCCTTGGATGACCACTTGTGAGCTTCTAAGATCCCAGCCACTAGGCAACGAACTAGGAGGTAGAACAGAAGCACTAAACACATTATTAGGCCAATTAACTGGAATGTCCCATGAAACCATGACCCTAAACCTCCAAAGCAAGAAACCAAATCCCACGTGGTGTTTGGTTACACATAAGCAGCCTCAGCAGCTGCTTTTTTTTTTTTTTGGTCATTGTTGTAAATTTATCACACAACTCTTGCCAATTCAATTTTTACAGGCGTACAACTTATCGAGAGCAGTTACAATAATCAGCTGTGCAACCCTACCCTTAATCAATGCTATTTTTCCATCACTGTAAACCAAAACTCAGTAATCCATAATTGAACCCCTCCCTTTCCCCCTCTCTCCCACCACTAGTAACCACTAATAAACTTTGGTCTCTGTACATTTGTCTTTTCTTGTCTTTTTATATAAGTGAGGTCATACAATATTTGTCCTTTTTTGATTGACTTATTTCACTCAGTATAATGTCTTCAAGTTCCATCCATATTGTAGCATGTATCAAGACTTCAGAGCCTTGGTGGCACAGTGGTTAAGAGCTCAGCTGCTAACCTAAAGGTCGGCAGTTCAAATCCACCAACCACTCCTTGGAAACCCCATGGGGCAGTTCTACTGTGTCCTATAGGGTCGCTATAAGTCAGAATCAACTCAACGGCAATAGGTTTGGTTTTGGTTTATCAAGGCTTCATTTCTCTTACTGGTTGAGTAGTTGTGGTGTAATGGATTGCTCTTTGTGTGGCCTTTCTAGCCATGGTGTTGTAACTCCCACCCAGGTGACGGGGCAGAACTGTGTGATAGGGTAATTGTGGCCCACCAATGGGATTAGTCAGTTTTGCCATCCTGCTGGGCTTGAAATGAGCCACCCCAGAGGCAGGAAAGGGAAGAGCCCATCAAGGAAGGAGAGGCCAGCGGGAGAGACCCATAGGAGACAGCATAGTGAGCATCCCAGCTCACAGAGTGAGAAAGCTGAGTGCCTTCGGGCAGAGACTGGAGCCAGGGAGAAGCCTACACCTGACCCACGAATTTGGGACTTGCCACCCTCTACAACCACATGAGCCATTTCCTTTATACAGTTCCTGAGTTCTGTGAGATCTTACAGCAAATTAGGGAACCCAAAGACAGGAGGGAGAGTACTGAGGGGAGAGAAAGTAGCTGATGTTAGAGATGATGGAGTGGGACAGCAGCTGGCAAAAGCTGGACATTTGGGACATCTTCAACCTCCACCTCATAGGAACCAGCTTTGTTCTGATCCTCATAAAAGAAATTATTGACTTAGTAGTATTCCATTGTATATATTTATCACATTTTTTTTAATCCATTCAACCACTGATAGGCATTTAGGTTGCTTCCATCTTTTGGCTACTGTGAATAGGGCTACAATGAACATTGGTATACAAGTCTCTGTTTGAGTCTCTGCTTTCAAGTACATATATATAATTTTTAAATCAAATAAAATTAGACTATGCAATTGGTGTCACTGAAATGTACATGTGAAAAATGTTGAACTGGTAAAGGTTATGTTATCTATATTTTTACAACAATAAAAAAATTAAGGTAGACTAGATCAGTGGTTATCAAATACCAAGTACCAAGCTGTGCGAATTAGTTCAGGACAGTGTTTTTAAAAAGCTGATTTCTGGGGCCTGTTCGAGACTTACTGAAATAGACTCAAGAGGCGAGGTGAGGGGAGGAAGCCAGGCTTGGGAACCGCTGGACTCCATGATCTCTAAGGTCTCTAGGATCCTTTCTAGAACTGCGATTTGGGAATTGATTGCTAGGTGCTGATAATGTTGACTTTTACCTAAACTCTGTGATTCAAGGTCTGGATTTGTTTTTTTATTTGACAATGCTTTGCAGCCAGGCTGGTCAGATCTGAGCAAGTTTCAGGATGAAAGAGAAGCTCTGGCCAGCTCTCCATGGCCCAGGATTTGCAGGCCGGGGCCTGCAAAGGAGGTATCAGCACAAGCCAGCCCTGCCTCAGCCTTGGAACCTTTGTCACTTCTCCAAGGTCTAAGACACAGAAGCATGAGTCACAGGAGACACACACTGTTAAGAAAAGCCAGGGGTGGGAGAAATTATAGTCTGTGGTCTCCTGATTACATCAACAGCTAGTTTGTTTCAGGCAAAGGAACCCCACAAAAGGCCTTTCCAGTAAATCCATTAACATCAAACAGTCTCTGTGACTCCAAGTGCCAGGAATACATAATCTTCACGGCTGAGTTTCATAAGCAAAACCTGTGATTTACAGGAAGTCGGGTGCCAGGGTTCATCCACAATCAATCACGGAGCATTAAAGCTAGTACCAGCCCTACTTCACAGATGATGAAACTGAGGTCCAGGGGTTCCCCCCAACTGTTATGAATTTAATTGTGCTCCCCAAAAAATATATGTTGAAGTCCTAACCCCTGTATCTGTGAATATGATCCTGTTTTGAAATAGGGTTTTTCTTTGTTATGTTAATGTGTCACATCAGAGTAGTAAAAAAAAACAGTCGCCACTGAGCAGATTCCAACTCATGGACACTCCATGTGTGTCAGGGTAGAACTACGCTTGATAAGGTTTTCAATAGCTAATTTTTTTTTTTAATAATTTTTCTTGTGCTTTAAGTGAAAGTTTACAAATCAAGTCAGTCTCTCACACAAAAACCCATATACACCCTGCTACACGCTCCCAATTACTCTCCCCCTAATGAGACAGCCCGCTCTTTCCCTCCACTCTTTTTTCATGTTCATTTCACCAGCTTCTAACCCCCTCCACCCTCTCATCTCCCCTCCAGGCAGGAGATGCCAACATAATCTCAAGTGTCCACCTGATCCAAGAAGCTCACTCCTCACCAGCATCCCTCTCCAACCCATTGTCCAGTCCAATCCATGTCTGAAGAGTTGGCTTCAGGAATGGTTCCTGTCCTGGGCCAACAGAAGGTCCGGGGGCCATGACCACCAGGGTCCTTCTAGTCTCAGTCAGACCATTAAGTCTGGACTTATGAGAATTTGGGGTCTGCATCCCACTGCTCTCCTGCTCCCTCAGGGGTTCTCTATTGTGTTTCCTATCAGGGCAGTCATTGGTTACAGCCAGGCACGACCTAGTTCTTCTGGTCTCAGGATGATGTAGACTCTGGTTCCTGTGGCCTTTTCTATCTCTTGGGCTCGTAATTGCCTTGTGTCCTTGGTATTCTTCATTCTCCTTTGATCCAGGTGGGTTGAGACCTATTGATGCGTCTTAGATGGCTGCTTGCTTGCATTTAAGACCCCAGACACCACTCTTCAAAGTGGGATGCAGAATGTTTTCGTAATAGATTTTATTATGAATGGCTGATTTATTTTGAAGTAAATTGCCAGGCCTTTCTTCCAAGGAAGGAGCTCTGGTGGAACAGTGGTTAAGCACTTGGCTACTAACCTAAAGGTCAGCAGTTCGAATCCACCAGCCACTTTACAGGAGAAAGACCTGACAATTTGTTTCTGTAAAGATTACAGCCAAGAAAACACTACTGTGCCATATAGGGTCACTATGAGTGGCATAGTTTGTTGTTGTTGTTGTTTTAATACGGTCACTGTGAGTCAAAGGGAGCCCTGGTGGTGTAGTGGTTATGAGCTACACTGCTAACCAAAAGGTATGCAGTTCAAATCCACCAGCTGCTCCTTAGAAGCCCTATGTGGCAGTTCTACTCTGTCTTATAGGGTCACTGTGAGTCAGAATTGACTAGACAGCAATGGGTTTGCGTTTTTTTTTGGTTATGAGTCAGAGAAGAGCCCCGGTGGTACAGTGGTTAAGAGCTCAGTTGCTAACAAAATGGTCAGCAGTTAGAATCCACCAGCCACTCCTTGGAAACTCTATGGGGCAGTTCTACTCCATCCTATAGGGTCACTATGAGTCAGAATTGACTCGATGGCAACAGGTTTGGTTTTTTCTTTTTGGTTTCCTTCCGACGCACCTCTGGGTAAACTTGAGCTGCCAACCCTTTGGTGAGCAGCTGAGCACTTAACCTTTTGCACAACCCCAGGACTCCACAGCAGAGTAGGCTGGGCCCTAAACCTCATGCCTTCTGAATGGTATCTTATAAAGGGGAGTACAGACACAGAGAGAGACACACACAGAGGGAAGACACCATGTGAAGATGGAGACAGATGCATGCACAAGCCCACCTACTGCCAGCAGCTACTAAAAGCTGAAAGAAACAAAAAAGGAATTTCCCCTAGAGCCAATGATCTGAGTTCAAACTTCTGGATTCCTGAACTGCAAGAAAATAAATTTCTGTTCTTTAAAGTCATCCACTTGTGGTATATGTTGTTACGACACCACTAGGAAACTAAGACATCTGCCTTCAAGCCCCCTCCCTTCCAGAATAACTATTCAAATGCATAAATCTGATCATGTCAAGTGCCCCTAACAACAAAAAAAAACATAGCAAACAGATAAATGAAATTTTCAGTAACCTCTGTCCTAGCCTGAACCAATATTACTCTTTCACAAAAGAAATTGTGTATAAAACCCCAATCACTAAAACAGAAGTACAGCTGCTCTAGTGGAAGTGCAGGGAGGGGGTGGGTCCTACCCAGCCAGCCGAAAAAAAAGCCAAACCCATTGCCATCAAGTCAATTCCAACTCACAGCGACCCTAAAGCGACCCAGTAAGCAGGGCAGGATCAATACCCACAGAGGCCCCAAACAGTAGAAATTAAGGTGCCCACCTCCTTCACACATGCAATTTAAATAAAAGCAAATACTAAACTATAATACAAAGAATTTATATGTTATGATGAAATGAAGTACTTTTTCTTATAACTGAAAAATTCTGACAAAATCACTTTTCTCGTGTTCTCTTCTTCTTTTTTTTTTTTTTTTTTGGTGTCCCTGCTTGACACAGCCTGCTTACTTGTTGGTTCAGCATAGCTGCTCAGCTTCCCCTTGACCCATTGGACTGCTCAGAACACAGTATGAAAATCGCAGGTTACGCCGTATTCCAAGGGCCCTTCCAGAGCTACCATTCCAGGACTCCAGGGCTGGCCATAGACATGGTCAGGCGTCAGATGTCACAGGGAGCTCTATTTCCCTGTTTCAATTCTAAAATATGTGTCTCCGATGGCCTCTTCCTCCCCTATGTCATAGGGGTTCCAGTCACTTCTACCCCTCCCTATGAAAGGAAAATTCTGTCCCCCAAATAACAGCTAATTAAACCATATGCTGAGCATCTTTAATTGTATGCCGGGAAGTTTTTCTTGAGAAAAAGCAGGTCTCTAAGCTTCTGCTAGGTGACTTCTGTTTGACCTCAGTTTGCCATCTGGGTGCACTGGTTCCTTGTGAGTGCATAAAACCTTGTTTCTTGGTACATCTAACTGATAATTATAGATCAGTCTGCTTATCGCTTGCTTCTCAGAATTGTTACTTGTTATTTCTGATTAATGGCCCATGTAGGGGTATGATTTGAGTAATTCATATCACAAATTTAGCCCTTACACTGGTAAGAATATGACCTTTTTATGACCACTGGAAGTAAAGCAGCAGTCAGACCTAAACTCCTATCTCCCATGCCATTTTAAACTGGCAAACACTATCTGCTATTTACCTCATTAATGAATAGTAAACTTCGACATATGTTCAATATAAGTTTGTCTAAGAAACTCTTCATTAACATCACACTGACCTGACCAGCAGAGAAGCCACTGATACCAAACACGCCATCCCATCAGCTACAGGTCTTACACACGTCCTGGCTCCTCCTTAGCCCACAGGTGTTAAGCAATTCAATTTAATGAAAAATAGTCAATAATCCAGAAATGACTATTTCGTATCTGTTGAGAATACTGAGTGTATGCGGAAAAAGTGGTAGCTTCTCCATAGTGGAGAACTCATCACATCCCCCACATACTTCGCCTGGTCCAAGGTAGGCAGGAAAGGGGATACCCTGCTATCTGTTTAAGAAACACCAAGTTTTCCTTCTGGAACCATTTCTCTCAAGCAACTAAAAGTTTGTTTCCAAAAAAATGAAAAACGAATCATTGTTATAGCCAATCATATCATACAGCAAAATTTCTAGTTACAGGAGAAATTATATAAATTTTACAACTAGGATTTCCCACAAGTTGGTAGTTACGGAATAAATACAAGGAAACTAGTGTGAGATATCTATCCATCTTTCAACTGTAAGCCTCCAGGGCAGGGAGGGTGGAGGTATTATTTTACAGGTGTGAAAACTAAAGCTGAGAGAAGTTAACCAGCCAGTGATCATAAAGCTAAGTAAAAGTCTGAAGTGGGATTCAAATCCAGGTCTCCCCACCCTATACTTACCATTACACTACAGCTACCTCCAAATAGTCAACAGAGAGCCAGAAGTATGAGCACAAGTATACCATATCCATAGCTCTCTTCTAAGTCTAGGTTAAACTCTTATTGCTTTTGGCCAAAGGCCATTCAAGATTTAGAGAATTAAGGAGAGATACGAAACCCCCAATACTATGGCCCTAAAAACACCCATCTGACCTGGAATTGAAGCCAGTACTGGAGACCACCTTCTAGCCAAACAGCAAGACAAGCCCATAAAATAAACAACACCCAAGAGGAACATGCTCCTTAGAACAACCAATTATATGAGATCAAAAGGACAATATTTGCCCAAAAGCAAAGATAAGAAGGCAGGAGGGGGTAGAAAATCAGGACCAAAGGAAATGGGGAACCCAGGGTGGAAATGGGGAGAGTGCTGACACATTGTGGGGAATGAAGCCAAAGCCACGAAACACTTATGTACAAACTATCAAACGGGAATCTGATTTGCTCTGTGAACTTTCACCTAATTCACAGTAAAAAAAAAAAAAAAAGATATGCCATCTACAAAGATCAGGACTTTCACTTCTGGTAAGTGTCATCTAGACAATTTGGACCAATCCTCTTACTGAGAACTAGACAAGTTTGACAAAAAAAAAAAAATCTGCTTAAAGGCAATGGAGAACTAACAATAAAATGAAGACTCACCAGGCTAAGATCTGGGAAAAGACAGAAATCCAGAGAAAGTGAGCCTGGCATTTGGGGCACCTTTTCTCCTAGAGAAGGTTAGAGACTGAACAGTGTTTCTGACAGACTCAGGGGATTTAGTACATAAAAACTGGAGTCTACAGCTTGACAAAAGAAGGAGGGTACATAATTAAAAAAAAAAACTCTGCACTTTGGGCTTGGACTTCAAAGAGCACCCTTAGTGCTGAGGGTGAACTGGAAATATACCAGTCTTCCCAGAGACTGCAGCCCAGCTTTGAATCATCACAAGCCTTTAAACCGGATTAAGCTTGTCCCAGACCATTAGTGCCTCCAGGCGCCTGGGAGAAGCAAACATACATCCTCTCTAGAAAAAAGAGTATCACCGTAGGCCTCAAATTATTTTTTTAGATACTATGTCTAATACATAATCAAAAATAACCATGAATGCAAAAGACAAGCAGACAAAAAACAGAACCATCAGAAACAAACTACAGGAAAAGACCTAGAAAGGCCCCAGATATTGGAGTTGTCAAAGACTTTAAATAACTGCTTAAGGAGAAAAACAATGTTCATGAAGAAAAACAAATCCAAGACTGAGAATTTTGACAGAGAACTGGAAATGATGAGAAAAGCCACAACAGATTTTTTAAAAGAACCAAATGAAATTCTAGAACTGAAAAAATGCAATAATATAGAAATTTAAAATGCACTGCATGAATTTAACAGATTAGACACAGATGAAAAAAGTTATGGGATATAGGGCAGAAAAAAATATATAAATGAATCAGGGAGAACCAAAAGGATGGAAAATAGAGAAAACAGGATGCATTAGTTTTGTAGCACTGCTGTAATAAATTACCATAAACTAGATGGCTTAAAACAATACAAATTTATTCTCAAAAGTTCTGAACGCCAGAAATCAAGGTGTTGACAGAGCTGCACTCCCTCCAAAGGATCTAGGGGAGCAGACATTCCTTGCCTCTTCCAGCTTCTGGTGGCTCCAGGATGTTCCTTGGGCTGTGCTGCATCATTCCAATTCTGCCTTCTCTTTTATCTCAAAGCTCCCTCTGCCTCGCTCTGATCAGGATACATGTGATTGTATTTAAGGACCACCCAGATAATCCAGGAGAAACTCCTTAACTTAATCACATCTTTGTCACATAAGGTAATATTCACATGTTCCAGGAATTAGGGAATAAATACATCCTTTTTGGGGGGGGCGGGGGCAGGGAAGGTGGGGAGGCGGTCACCATTTACCCCACTATACAGGGTCAGAGACATAGAGGAAACAGTGACACAGAGTCCCCCAAAAAGGAGAGAAGACAGAATGGGACAGAAGCAGTATTAGATAAATAAAGGTTGAGAATTTCCAAAGCTGATGAAAAGCATCCATTTGCAGACTCAAGGAGCCCTATGAACTCCTAACAAGATAAATAAAAAGAAATTCATAGTTAGACACGTTATAGTAAAACTCCTGAAAACTGAAGATAAACATAAAGTGAAAAAAATATCTTTAAATGAAAAACAACCAGAATGACAGCAACTTCTCAATAGAAACAATAGAATCTAGAAAACAGCAGAACGATATCTTTAAAGAGCTGAACAAAAATAAGTAACGAGCATTACAGTCAAAGAAGACATTTTCAGACAAAAACACAGAATTAAATTACTCAATAACAGTAGAAAAATAACAAAGGGAAAAATACAATTAAAGTGTTCTGATTTTCTTGCTGTCTGGGAAATGGAAAAGGAACCAAATAACGTTAGACTTTGTTAAATCAAGGATGCTATTGCAATCTCTAGGGTGGCCATTAAGAGTAGTAAAAGATTACATAACTTCCAAGTTATTGCCCAGGGCAAAAAAAGAGAATGAAAACAACAGCCAACGAAATCTAACAAAAAAAACAGGTGAGCCAAATAGAAAAATGGTAGACTTAAACCCAAACTAACAAAGACTAACAGACTATATATAAAACTAAAACTTCACATACATATATACAAAAATATATCTTTACATACTTTTATAACTTGTCCATACATAAATGCGGAAACCCTGGTGGCATAGTGGTTAAGTGCTATGGCTGCTAACCAAAGGGCCGGCAGTTCCAATCTGCCAGGCGCTCCTCGGAAACTCTATGGGGCAGTTCTACTCTGTCCTATAGGGTCGCTATGAGTCGGAATTGACTTGACGGCACTGGATTTGGTTGGTTTTTGGTATATATAAATGCAAATATACATTTTAAAACACACATGAGGATTTAGAAAGACTGAAAGTAAAGGAATAGCAAAGAAATACCATCTAATCTTGAATTACGTCAACTAGAAGAACTATCTTATCAGACAAAGTAGACGTAAAAGCAAAAAAGTATTACTAGGATACCAGGAAGGGAGAACTATTTTAATTTTTTATGTACTTAATCACAGAACCCTAAGGAGAAATAGAAAATCCACAATTACAATGGGAGATTTCAACACATTGAACGCTCTGATAGAACAGATGTGAAAAATTGGTTGAAGACAAAAGGCAAAGATTTCTTAAACTAAGTGTTCTGTAATAGATGATTTCAAATAAACAAGTACCAAAGTTAAATATAAAAAGTTAAGATTTAAATGATTTTTTCTGTAAATAACTACACATTTATTTAATGGGATTGGGAAAAAATAACCCTGAATAATTACTTTAGAAGGAAAAAAAAAAACATTGCTGTTGAGTTGATTCCAACACATGGCAACACGGGAAGCATAATATATTGCATTTTAAAAATAAGTTAAAAGCAGTATAGTTTTAGTGTAGGGACAGGTAATTTTTAGATGTGATTTCATAAATGAAGTCACTTGACCTACCCAGAAAATAGGGAACCGGTTCTAGCAAGCTCCAGAAAAAAAAAAAACCAAACCTGTTGCCATCGAGTTGCCCCATACAGTTTCCATGGAGCACCTGGTGGATTTGAACTGCGTACCTTTTGGTTGGCAGCCATAGCTCTTAACCACTACGCTACCAGGGCCTCCGAAAACTCCAGAAACAATTTTAAATAGGATATCTACTGGAAGCAACATGGTGGATGGAATTCAACCATAATCTCTGTTCCTCCTCCCCTCGCCCCATGTTATCCCTATGATTAGATTACATTAGATGACAAAGATTAAGGGATTTGACAGATATGAGAAAGACTCCCAATCTGTTGACTTTAATCAAAAGAGAGATTAGCCTGGGTGGGCTTGACTTAATCAGTTACAAGTCCTTTAAGAGAGGGCTTAGCTTTTCTGAAGTCAAAGACTCCCTCTTGCTGGTCATGAAGTAGCAAGACACCATGAGTTCTACAACCATGTTGTTGTTGTTGTTAGGTGCCATCGAGTCGCTTCCGACTCATAGCGACCCGATGCACAACAGAACTTAACACTGGCGGGTCCTGCGTCATCCTTACAATCGTTGTTGTGCTTGAGCTCATTGTTGCAGCCACTGTGTCAATCCACCTCGCTGAGGGTCTTCCTCTTTTCCGCTGACCCTGTACTCTGCCAAGCATGATGTCCTTCTCCAGGGACTCATCTACAACCGTAAGGAAGTTAATTCTGCCAACAACTTGAATGAGCTTAGAACTAAATTCATCCCTAGTTAATCCTCCAGATAAGAATGCAGCCTGGCTGCCATCTTGATTACAGCTTTGTGATACACACAGCAAAGAGCCTAGCTAAGTCGTGCCTGGACTCATGACCCATGGAAACTGTGAGATAACAAATGGGTGTTGTTTTAAGCCACTAAATTTATAGTAATTTGTTAAGCAGCAAGAGAATTCTAATACAGCAATACCATACCTTATTAGGTTTGTTGTGTAGAGACAAAACTTCTATAAACTCATGTTGTACTAGGAATTACACTGAATTTCCTCATTATCTAATTTAAACCACAAAACTTATCCCCCATTTAGAGATGAGGGAAATGATGGCCAAAGAAAAGAAACAACTTGTCCAAGGACACACAACAAGCTAATGGCAGAACTGCAAGTAGAACTCAAGCCTCCTAATTTTTGGTGCTCTTTCCAATTCCATCACCATCCTGCTTGAGATGGGAGCTAGGGAAAGAGAGTAGGGTGTTAGGTTGGAGAAAGTGGTGGGAGAGAATAAAATCGCTTGCTGCCAAGTTGACTCCAACTCATGGCAACCCCGTATGTGCCAAAGTAGAACTGTGCTCCACAGCATTTTCAATGGTTGGTTTTCTAGAAGTAGATCACTAGGCCTTTCTTCCAAGGTGCCTCTGGGTGGAGTCCAACCTCCAGCCTTTCAGTTAGCAGCCGAGCGCATTAGCAGTTTGCACCACCCAGGGACTCCAATAGAGAAAAAGCTGATGTAAACAGTGAGGGCTGGGCAAGTTTCTTGACTATGTCTTTGCTATCCAAAACCCAGGAGCAGCGGGGGGCCGGGGAGAGGGGAAAAGCGGTTGAGGTGCTGAGCCCTAAGGAACTTCGTGAAAACATGGGGCAGGTAGTATTACAGGACCAACACATACACACCAGATACATTTTAAAAAAAAAAAGGAACAAAGGCAAACAAATTTCCCATCAGAATCACTGATATATGTAATTCCACCCTTTGCATCTCATTCCTTTGGCTTAAGGCCCAAATGCAAATAAATCTACTGAAGAAGGTAATAGGTAAGCCTTCAAAGTTATTTATTCCTCACCATGGGTGAGAACATCAGAGACAGAAGGAGAGACGCTGGAATCCTACTTGCAGTGGGAGATTCCACCACATAGGGAAAAACACACATGTATAGAGGAGGGGTTGGGAAAGGGATGGCAGAAACAACTTCGTCTTGGTTCCAACTCTGCCCTAGCGCTGGTTTTACCCAACCCAGCTCACTTCTGTTTCTCTGCCACGGAATGCCCTCCCTCCCTAGTGACAAGTTGTTGTCGTTGTTGTTGTTAGTTGCCATCAAGTCAGTGCCAGCTGTGGCTACCCCCATTGCGTACCGTAGAACTGCACTCCCTAGGGTTTTCCAGGTTGTGATCTTTTGGAAGAAGATTGCCAGGTATGTCTTCCACAGCACCTCTGGGTGGATCTGAACCACCAACCTTTCAGCTAGTAGTCAGTTGCATGCTTAACCATTCGCACTACCCAGGGACTCATTCAGTGGTATACCAAAAACCAAATCCACTGCCGTTGAGTCCAACTCACAGCAGCCCTATAGGTCAGAGCAGAGCTGCCCCATAGGGTTTCTAAGACTAATCTTTACAGAAGCAGACTGCCTGCCACATCCTTCATGCAGCAGATAGTGGGTTCGAACCGCCAACCTTTCAGTTAGCAGCTAAGCACTTTTACCACTGCGTCATCAGGACTCCTTATCCAGTGGCATAGGTACTTAATAAACGTTTCTTAAATCTAAAAATCCCTAAGCTCCTATGCTCCAGCAAGGCCATGGAAACTCTTCTGAGAGGAGAAAATATTTGGAAACAGCAGGGAATGTGGAAAAATTCTTTCCTTTACACTCACACTACAGAGTAGTGTTAAAAGCCCATTTGCTCTGAGGCCAGTCTGCTTGGATTTAAATGTGGCTCTACCACTTTTTAGCTGCGCAACCTCAATTACTTAAAACTTCCTTATGCTTCCATTTCCTCTGCTGGAAACAAAAACAAAAATAGGAAAATAATAGCTTCTATCTCAGAGGGTAAGGAGCCCTGGTGGCACAGTGGTTAAGCACTCGGCTACTAACCGAAAGGTTGGTGGTTCGAACCCACCAGCTGCTCCACAGGAGAAAAATGCAGCAATCTGCTTTCATAAAGATTTACAGCCTTGGAAACCCTATGGGGCAGTTCTAATCTGTCCTATAGGGTCCTTGAGTCAGAATAGACTTGACTGCAGAGGGTTATCTCAGGGGGTTGGGATGACTATGTAAGATAATCACACACAGTACTTGGCAGTGTCCTGACACACAGTACCAAAAACCAAACCCATTGCCCACAAGTCAATTCCGGCTTACAGTGACCCTACAGGACACAGTAGAACTGCCTCATAGGGTTTCCGAGGAGCAGCTGATAGATTCGAACTACCAGCCTTTTGGGTAGCAGCCAAACACGTAATCACTGCACCAGCAGGATCTGACACACAGTAAGTACTCTACAAATGTCTGTTGTTGTTATTGTTATCAGTCATTGGCTGTAGGAACTCACTGACCTAAGTAAATATCTTCCCCTCCTTCAGCCACAGTCTGTTAGCATCCCAGACTTGAACATGTCTTTACTTTTTGAACAAAGAGGATCAACCCATGTTAATGATTTTTTTAAATCAACCAGCAGAGTGACTGATTAAACTGACCCATTCATCCCGTCCAAGTATGAAACTGGGATAGTTAACAATTCAGTCTAATTCGGTAAACACAGCTCTGTGCTTACCTGGGGATCGGGAGGGGGTTTAGAGATAGAAATAAATACAGTGCTTGCCCTTAAGACGCTCAGTCTTGTCTGGAGAAAACACACACACACTCTAATTGCAATAATTAATTACAATAAAAAAAAATTTTTTCAATCAAGCTGTTAAAGTGCTACACGAGAAGTACAAGCCACATGCTACTAGAGATGAGGAAAGAAGTCGAAGGAGCATGGACTAGGGTTAAGAGGATCTCAATTTGAATTCCACCTTCCATCCTTACTAGAGGTGTGACCTTCAACAAATTACCTAAAATCCCTAAACCTCAGTCTTAGCAGCAGTTCGAACCAGGGCTTCGAACCAGTTCATTCCGGTTCACCCCTGAGAAATTTTCATTTCTGACAAGTTCCCAGTCAATGCCAATGATTCCACCCCAGATATACTGGATCAGAATCTACATTTTAACACCTTCTTATGTCATCACCTAGGGGATCTTGTTAAAATGTAGGAGTGGAATCACATGCGTCAGCTAAAAACTTCTTAGAAATGCAAATTTCTCAGCAGAGGTTCAAACCAGAATGAACCAGTTGGAAGACCTGGTTCAAACCCACCTTTTCTCCTGTAAAGATTTCTGCCTAGAAAACCCTATGAGGCAGGTCTCCTCTGTTACACAGGGTGGCTATGAGTCAGAATCAACTCCACAGCACACAGCAACAATAACAAAAGCAGTAAAGTGAGACAATATGTAAAGAGACCTGGAACACAGTGTTGTTATGTACTGTAAAGTCAATTTTCGACTCATAACAACCCCACATGACACAGTAAAACTGCCCCATAGAGTTTTCTAGGCTGTAATCTTTTACAGGAACAGATTGCCAGGTCTTTCCTCTGCAGAGCAGCTGGGTGGGTTTGAGCCCCCAACCTTTTGGTTAGCAGCCAAGTGCTTAAACATTGTGCCAGGAGGGCAGGAACATAGTAAACTACAAAAAAAAACCAAACCCATTGCCATCAAATCCATTTCAACTCATAGCAACCCTAGAGGACAGAGTAGAACTGCCCCATAAGGTTTCCAAGGAGCAGTTGATGAATTTGAACTGCCGACCTTTTAGTTGGCAACCAAGCTCTTAACCACTACACCACCAGGGAACATAGTAGATACTCAAAAAACATTAGTCCTCATGCCTTTGTTTCTACTGAGGCAGGATAGAAGACTTCATAAAGAAGGAGGTCTCAGATGTGGGTTTTGAAGGTTAAGCAGGAGTTCAAAAGGAAGAAATGAGGGGGAAAGCAGAATGAGCAGAACAGATGTCATCAACGAACCCCACAGGTGGGTTGGGCAAGTGGCTTAACCTTTTTGAGCTTCAGTTTCCTCATTTGTAAAACGGGGATAATAATAACTAATAATAGTAGCTACTTCACTGGATTCCCCCAGGAGTTAAATGAGCTAATGTGTGTATGGCACTTAGCACAGTGCCTAATATACAGTAAGGACTTCATAAATACTAAACTGAGCTAGTGAATACACATAGCTCCTAAGTTCAAAAAGAGTTCAGAGGCCCCACCACTAGTTAAGGCATCATGACTTCTCTGTGTCTGACCTAGGAAACCGCAGCGGTAAGTTTCTAAAACAAATAGCCTTTGTTGGCCTGTTCCCTGGGCAAATTTAACCTTCCACCGGAAATGTACACCCTCACCACCTGAGCTGCAGCTAACAGTTAACTTTTGAGAGATTGCCAATGGTTTACTGATGAAGAAGGCAATAAAATAAATGACTTCCTGCTGGCAGGCCAGCGTAATTATCCTAAAGTAAGAGAAAGGCAGATAGAAGCAGGTGGTTTTCTGCAGGTGTGGCCTCAGTCCAGCGCTGCAAGAGTTCTGAGCAGACAGTGCAGTTGCTGTTTCCTTCCCACCAGAGGCAAAGGCCAGGGCGCGAGTAGCTAGAACCAGCTCTGAGTCACGATGCTGGGGGTGTCTGAAGATTCATCACTCTTCAAGCACGTTACAGAATGTGAGCAAAGAGGCTGACAGTTCCCAGGGTAGAGGACTCAGGAGTCAACCACCGTCACCCACCTTCTAGGACCTCTTCTTATGGCTGCACCCTCAGACGGAGAGTGGAACTGTCAGGAACAAATGGAGCATTTAGGCCAGACAGACAGAGTGGGCAATTCAGGTACCAAAAAGGGGCCCCAGTGGCCACCTAGAAGCCTGGGCAACTAATGACCTGCATCACAAGCCTTGGTCCCACTTCAAGACTTTTATGCTTGCTGCTGTTCCCTCCTCCTTAAACGTTCATCTTCCTTTTCAATATCCAGTGTCTCAATGTTCATGATCTCAACTTTTATGACACCTCCTTAGAAAACCCTTCCTGGACACTCCCTCTTCAAATTACCACCCTAATCTACCAGCAATCCTGTCTCATACCTTGTTTTCTTTTATCATACAGTTTTCATAAAGTAAAATGAGCTCATTTGTTTCTTTGGTTGGTTTTTTGGGCCATCTTTGCCCACTCAAATACAAGCCCAAAATGAGCGGAAGCCTCATCTCTTGTCTATTGCTGTATCCTTAGCACCTATTACTGTGCGTGGCACACAGAAAGTGCCCGATAAATAGAAGGTCAGTGAAGGAATGAATACCGACAGACTGAGGAACTTCACATTTAAACTCAACTCCTGGAACTTAGTTGGGGGAGGAGCTGCAGAGAGAATCCTCATCTCTATAGAAATCCCAATGTCCCTGAAAGTCAACAACCCTATCTCCAAAATAAAATGACATCCTCTGATTTGATGGTTATCTAGGCTCTCCATACACTCAGTAAGGATTAGGGGGGCCTCTTTCTTTCACAGCCTACCCTATATGCACCAGTCAGAGGAGGGCTGGCCTTTCAAAATGAAGTCCTCTGGCATTCCCTCTCACTTGCTTGCCTGGGCTGGTGAGGCCAAATCAAGTTTAGGTTCCCTGGGCTCATGAGCTGCATACTGAGGTGGGTGTGTGAAGGTGGGGCTGCTGCCCAGGGTGTAATCTTTCTTTCTTTGTTCTCAGAAAAGAACAGAGGCTGATAAAAAGGGGAGGGGGGCGGTTGGGTTTCTTATGCCAAGTCCTGTATGAGAAGGCCAACCTGGCCTCACATTTACCCTTGGGAAACAGTTCTCCTATTGTATAATAATGCGCCTCAAACATTTACCAACCCAGCACAGAATCCACTTTACCAGGGACCTTTGTTCCAAAGAAAGGCCCAGAGGAAGGAATCGACAGGACACAAATTATCAAAAATATGAAATGAATCAAACTGGAAGCCCTTCCAATGATCCAAGGTCCCTGAGGAGAGCTCTGTTCTCTGTTCTCTTGCCCCTATTCCTCCAGCTGGCCCCTGTCTCATGCAAAAATCCCAACAGGCTAAAGATTTGTTCCCTGATGGAGTTTCTATCTGCTGTACTGTGAATGGAAAAACACTAGGATATTTCAAAGAGATCAGAACACAGCCAGAGCTGTTCAAGACAGCATGTACCATCCAACCCAGCCAATCACAGAGTCTTAGAAATCAACAGAGCCAGGAGAGGAGAAAACCCAGGCCAAATCCACAGCATCTTGTTCCAGCTACGACCATCCATCATTGTTACTTGCTGTGACTAAGTGCCTGCTGTGTCTGGGCTGACAAAGGAGACTCCCCATGAGATGGGCTGTTGGGAGGCTCAGTGGTACAGGCTTAAAGAGCTTTGGGGCAATGCTACCCCTGCTTCACAGTGTGATCCTGAACAAGTCAGTCTCCAAAAGCAGCCCTCACTGTGTATGGTAGGCAGAACAATGGCCCCCCAAATGTATCCAGGTCCTTCCTATTCCCTGTGAATATGAAAAGGGACGAATGACTCAGAGGGCGGAGCCATGAGAACAGAGGCAAAAGTTAAGGACTTTGAGATGCAGAGATGAGCCTGGATTATCCAGGAGTCCTTAAAAGTAGAAGAGGAAGGCAGAAGAATGGATCAACAAGAGGTGACATGAGAAGAACTCGACTTACTGTCTTGGCTTTGAAGATGGAGGAAGGGAGCTGAGTCAAGGAATGTGGCAGCCGGTAGAAACAGGAATGGCCCTCAGTTAACAGCAAGCAAGATAACAGGGACCTTGGTCTTACACCTTCAACAAACTGAATTCTGCCAACAACCCAAATAAGCAGGAGTCCCTGGGTGGCACAAACAGTTAAACAATTGGCTACTAACCAAAAATCTGGTGGTTCGAACTCCCCCAGAGGCACCTCGGAAAAAAGCCCTAGGGATCTGTTTCTGAAAGGTCACCGCTATGAAAACCCCATGCAGCACAGTTCTACCCTGCAACACATAGGATTGCCATGAGTCAGAATCAACTCAAAGGCAACTGTTCTGGTTTTGGTCTGCATTCTCACCTAGAGTCACCAGAAAGGACGGCAGTCCTGCCAACATCTTGATTTTAGACTGATGGGGCCCGTACCGGTCTTTTGACCTACAGAACCATAGGATGATAAACGTGTTTTGTTTTAAGCCACTGGGTTTGTGGTAATTTGTTATGGCAGCAATAGAAAACTAATGCACTGTGTGATCTGAACAAGTCACTCTTTCAAATTGGGCCTCAGCTTTCTCATCAGTCATTTGGGGAGGGTAGACAAGGTGATCTCTAAGGGTCTGGCCAGCTCTCACCCTACCTTCCCCCCAGTGGCCTGTCCCCAGTTTTAGCATGGTCTTGGGTTGAAGACTCCTAAAAAGAAAAATAGAACAGTGTGAGGGGAGGAGATAACTCATTTAAAAAAACGCCCCAAGCTGTTTCCTATGATGCCACCCAGGACACTGACAAAGAAAGGCCTCCTGTTTTGCCACTTGCTATTTGCTTGATCATCTGCAGAGAAATGAAGTGGCAAGTCTCTGGGACAGCAAGATAAAAGCTGCATGATGAACCGTAGAGGCTGTCCAGAGGGCTGACTAGAGAAGAGTTCTCAGGCCTTGTGGAAGTGAGGTGCGAAGTACTGATTATCGATGTCTGCCTGGGGCAAGGGACAAGGAGTAGTGACAAGTGTGCCAGATGTGTGTCATCACTGAAACTGATTTGGGGGCCCCAGTTTATTTTTCTCTCTCTCTTCTTCTGCCTCCTCCATTTCATTCTCCCCTGTCCTATGTAGTGGATCATCAGCAATTCACATGCCCCATCAGCCAATCAGAGTTCAAATCAACAAAATAGGGAAGATGTATTTATACACAGTTTGTCATACTGTGGTGGCTTGTGTGTTACTGTGATGCTGGAAGCTATGCCACTGGTATTTCTAATACAAGTAGGGTCGCCCATGATGGACAGGTTTCAGTGGAGCTTCCAGACTAGGAAGAAAGGCCTAGCAACCTCCAAAAATCAGTCAAAGAAAACCCTATGGATCACAACAGAATTGTCCGATACGGTGTTGGAAGATGAGTCCCCTAAGTTGGAAGGCTCTCAAAACACACAGTACTCTCAAAAATGGACTTGGGCATACCAGCAATCATGAAGATGGAGCAGGACCCGGCAACATTTCATCCTGTTGTACATGGGGTCATCACGAGTCAGAGCTGATTAGACAGCGACTAACAATAACCACAATCTACACACTACTTAGCGATTCAGAGTACACAGTTTAGTCACTGATTCTGTCTTCCTGTTTTTTATAAGACAAATAATTATAACTCTGACCTGTTTTATCCCTTGTCTGGCTACCTAATTCTTAGCCTTTACTCCTACATATACTCCAGTATCTCTTGAGGTTCACCTTGTGGTTCCCTAGTGAGTTAGAACGATACTAGGGTCCCTTGTGATGCACTAGTCCCTAGTGGCTGTCAAATTCTCACTTAACTTAAACACAGGTCATCCTGTAAGTAAGCGACAGAGGCAACATCTGAACCCAGATCCCCGAATTCCAATGAAGTTCAGAGCACAGGTTCTGGAGCCAGGTTACCTGGGTCCAAATTACAGCTCTGCCACTACCTGTGTGATCATGGGTGAGTAACTTACCCTCTCTGGACCTCAGTTTCCTCATCTATAAAAAGGAGGCGATTATCGTACTTATGCTTTAGGATTAAACCAAAAACCAAACCCACTGCCCTTGAGCCAATTCTGACTCACAGCGACTCTATAGAACAGAGTAAAACTGGCCCATAGAGTTTCCAAGGAGTGCCTGGTGGATTCAAACTGCTGACCTTTTGGTTAGCAGCCACAGAACTTAACCACTACCACCACCAGGGTTTCCCCTTTAGGATTAACCAAAAAAACCAAACCCATTGCCGTCAAGTCAATTCTGACCCATAGCAACCCTAAAGGACAGAGGAGAGCTGCCCCACAGAGTTTCCAAGGAGCACCTGGTGAATCTGAACTGCTGACCCTTTGGTTAGCATTCATAGCACTTAACCACTACACCACCAGGGTTCCCCCCCTTTAGGATTAACTCATTTAGTCTTTACTAACCCCTTTAGGATTAGTAAAAACTAAATGAGTTAAAATATGTAAAATGCCTTGAATAGTGTCTAGCTCACAGTAAGCACTCAATAATTGTGAAATATGATTACTATTACATCATTCAGGTTACCTGGATTGTCAAAGTGGGAGATGCAGACTGTGCTAATGACAACATTTATTCTAATGACAACACTTGAGTGTGAGTGAAAAAAAAAAAACAAAAGCAAGCAAACCAGTTGCCATCAGTGAACTCCAACTCACGGCGACCCCATGTGCGTCAGAGTAGAACTACACTTCATAGGTTTTCAAAGCTTTGACCTTTTGGAAGCAAATCGCCAGGCCTTTCTTCCAAGGCACCTCTGGGTGAGTGCAACTGCCAACCGTCGGATTAGCAGTTGAGTACTTAACTGTTTGCACCACTCAGGGACTCCATGAATGTGAGTACATGTGCATATCTTTGATATCATTGCCAGTAGTGGCAGTGTAAGACAGGCCAAGATAAAGATCTTTTTTCGAAACTTACTTGAATTGTAAACTTTCACTTAAAGCACAATAAAAAAAAAAAAAAAAGGTCTTGTTTCCTTGGAGATATCTTCTTTGTATGCTGCAATCCACAGAGAAGAAAAAGAAGCAAGTTTTTTAAGCAAGGGTCATAATGTGGCTGAGAAAGCATCTGAGGCTGTGACCTCCTTAATCTGTCACAGTATCCGAACTGGGCTATTCCCAACCACAGGCCCCCAGAGTCTCTAGTTTGGTTTGTGTCTCAGACACTTCACCACAGCTCAGTGATTCACAGGCTGTGCCAGGGAGGGGAATCCCCTGACCTTTCCGCATGGGGCCCACCACCCAGAGGTCAGATTTGATGGAACATGACTCGTAACCCTGAGACAGCTGGAGACAGGAGCTTGCTGCCGGAGAAGCGCTTCCTCTAGGCTTCTTTCTTTGTCACTGTAGAAATACATGATGTCCTGAAGCTCCGCGGGGCTGTCTTGTGTGTGCTCAGAGGGGTGCTGAGTGGTCTGCACAATCCAAGGAGCACATCAAGTGGGCTCAACCACAGATAGACTTACATATATGTTCCACCCCCATTTCCTCATCTTACAGGTGGGATGGTGAGGTCAGAGAGGGGAAATGCCTCAGAGGTCTCCTGACTCCAGGGGAAATGTTCTTCCCGCACCCAGGCTAATCAGGCATTCACAGTGACTTCCTGACTGTTTACCGACTGCAGGTACCATGGGTTATAGCAGATACAGAGGTGATGTTCAAGAAACCTTTGACAGTCAACCAGTTGAGTGGCCTCCACCACTACACCTGGAGCTTTCAGGAGTTTAGTATTCACTGTCTATAGACAATGAGAAGGTCCCTGGGAGGTACAAATGGTTTGCACTTGGCTGCTAACCAAATCCAGCAGGACCGAGGGAGAAAGGCCTGGTAATCTGCCTCTGTAAAGATTACAGCCAAGAAAACCCTATGGAGTTCAGTTCTACTCTAACACATGAGATCTCCTAAGTAGGAACCAACTTGACAGCAACAGGTTTGGTTCCAGTTTTAGAAACAGCAAAGTTCTGGGAGGTACAAACTGTTGATGTGCTCAGCTACTAACCAGAAGGTTGGTGGTTTGAACTGATCCAGAGGTGCCGGGGTAAAAAGGCCTGGCGATCTGCTTCTGAAAGGTCACAGCCTTGAAAACTGGATGCAGCAGTTCTGCTCTTGCAGCACACGGAGTCGCCATGAGTCAGAACCGACTCAACGGCAACTATGCAGCAAAAAACAAGTGAAGCTGCCATGATTAAGAACCCAGCCTGGCCACTCTCAGTAAAAATGGCCACCCCTGACTTTCATGGAGCACATCTTTCACTCTAGTTAAACATGTATTGAGTGTACACTATTTGCCAGGCCCTGTGTGGAATGCTGAAGATGCCTCAGAGATCAGGACAGATAAATAGTCCCTATTCTCAAGGAATTTACATGTTTGTGAAGGAGGAATGGAGTACAAGAAAATACCACAATTCCAACAATTAAATTATAAGTGAAGAGACAGATACCCCAGAGGAGGAGGGAGCTTGGAAGGAAGGTTTCTCTCCAAGATACTTTTCACACTCCCTTTCTAATTTGCGTTCTGTACACAAAGGTCTTCTCCTTTCCACGTATGGGGAAACGAGGATCGGAGATGCGATGCTCAAATAGCCACAGAGCCAGGGCTGGAACTCCTCACTCCAGACTCCAAACTCCTGGCTCCCTCTACGCGGGGCTGTGAGGACAGATAATCCGCTGCTCTGAGCGGCACAAAGACTCCAACTCCCAGGGCACCACCCAGGCGGGTGTCTCGGGCCGGGGAGCTGAGATCTGACGCCCTGCCTGGAGAGCAAAAAGGTGGCAGAGCGTCTTGGAGGAGGGGGCGCGCTTCCCGACAAGGCAGAAGTAGGGAAGCCGGAGAAAAGTACGTCTCGGTGTGTGTGGGCTTACTCACCAAACTCCGGCCTCCCTGGAGGCCCAAGGTAGCTGGAACTTAGGGGCTAAGAGCGAGAGAAAAGGGGGGAAAAGGAGGGAGCGGGAAATGCAAAAGTGAGGAAGGGGTAGAAATGGGGAGAAGAGAGGGCGAAAAGAGCACTGGGGTAAAAGCACGAGGATTTGGTCCCGAGTCCGTACAGCTCCGCTCAGCCGGAGCCCCACAAACGATACCGGACGATCCCACTCACCCTAGAGCCACAGGACTGTTTTAAACCCCGCGGGTCCCTCCGCAGTCGGATCGCGACAGGTCCGCGGAAAGTTCCAGGGGCGGGGACCGCCCGCGCGTTTCTCGAGGCCCCCCGGACAGCACCGGCTCCAGCAGCGGGAAACAGCCCCTAGTCCAGGAACCCCAGCCCCTACCAGCGCCCAGACCGTGGCCGGGCTCCTCCGAGCCCCGGGTATGCGGGAGCGCGCAGGCGAGCGCGGGACGCACGGCTCCCGACTGGGCGCGCTCCCCTCGAGTGGCTTAGGAATGCGCGGCTGCCAGGAACCGCCCCGGAAAGCCGGGCCCCGGGTCCGGGTAAACCGTGCTCAGCTCCTCCCCTGACTTCCCCGCGGGTTGGGAGGAAGAAAGCGGCCAGCTAGGAAAAGAAAGCGAAAAGTCTCGGGTTCACCTCTCACTCTCCCCAGACTCGCCGTGTGGCCTTGGGCAAGCGGTTTTGCCTCTCAGAGTCTCCGCTCTTTGTGTTGTAAACCGATGGGGTTGGCCTAAAATGTGTCCTACAAGATCCTTTCCAGCTGTAGTCTGTTCGTGGGAAAATACAACAAACAGATTTGGCTGGAGCAGTCGGGACTTGGCGTTCCTGCTTTGCAACTCACTGGGGGGCAAGATCCTTGCCTCTCTGACTCTTTCATTCTCTGAAAATTGTAAGGTTAAGGTCTTTGAGTGGTGCAAGCATTTTGCTATCTGCTACTGTGAGTCGGAATCGACCCGACGGGAATGAGTTTGGTTTGGTTACTACTCTAAAAGGTTGGCCCTTCAAACCCACCCAGCGGCACTGCGGAAGACCACTGAAGTGTTTCTGTAAAGATTCCAGCCAAGAAAGCCTCCTGTGGGGCAGTTCTACTCTGTAACACATGGGGTCGCCATGAGTCACAGTCCATAAAAGTGAAAAACCTGTCTCTTAGCCCCGGTGAGAGTATTGACTTAGAGGACCAGTGTGAATCTGGTTGTTTGTCTGCTGTAATACGCCTCTAAACATCCTTTTTATTTTGTGGTAACAATTAAATGGGCCAATTCAAGGTGACAGCCCATTAGAGTTCAGCATCTAAGAGACTTCCCATGTCCTCTGAAGCCTAACTTCCAGACAAAGCAATGCCAACCCTGCCATCCACTGCCCCTTTCTTATATGCCTAGAGTGATGGGTGGACTCCAGTCCCATCCTGACTGCCACAATGTTTAACTCAGCAGTAGAGCTTTCATCTTCTCTTTAAAAAAAAAGGGCGGGGGGGCAGGCCTTGGCGTGCTATCAGCTGGACCTTGACATCTTGGATCCCAGTGGTGTCTCAGTTCCTTCTTTTGTCCAGTGGATATGGTAAAAGCTACATTGCCTTCCTCACTCAGGCCTCACAGTGACAGGGTATCACATCCCTGAATTTACTCCCCTACTGTTTCCTCTAATTTATGTGTGAGGTCAGCAGAAATGACTCCTAAATCATCATGATTTAGTTTTTTAGAGGGAGAATGAAGGGAACTGATATGGGTGATTTGACAAAAATTCTAGCGTTGTCTCCCAACGACATATTTTAATCAAAAGGGAAGTGTGAGATCTTAAAAACAAGTACACACAAGCACACACACACACACACAGACAAAAAAACAAACCCATTGCTGTCCAGTCAATTTCAGCTCATAGCAACCTTAGAAGACAGGGTAGAATTGCCCCATAGTATTTCCAAGGAGTGGCTGGTGAATTCAAACTGCCGACCTTCAGTTAGCAGCCGTACCTCTTAATCACTACACCACCAGGGCTCCAAGTACTACACAATTCTGAACAATTAAGTCCAAAACTCTCATTTAAAAGAAAAAAAAAAGTTAAAGGAGAACAGTCTCAGGAAGGAGGGTGGGCTTCTCCCGCTGGACAACTGGTAACTCCACATGCCCTGAAGTGAACATTGACATTCCTGGGAGACAGTGTAGAGCCAGGCTTAGTCTGCCTTTCCCACTTAGCAGTGTATTGGTATCTCCTTAATATTGATTTGCCCTGAGAACCCAAAAGTAAACCAAAAAAGAAAGTTCAAATACTCTATGGAAACGGTATGGCATTAAGCCTGACATTTCAGCTGAACTGATTTTCCTAAGAAGGCATTAGGAGGGAAGAGTAATGGACACCCTGTTGGGGATGATCCCCTTGTTGTGGAGTTGATTCGAACTCATGGCACCCCCATGTGTTACAGAATAGAATTGTTCCATAGGATTTTCTTGGCTATAATCTTTACTTTGGTTTGGTTTGGTTTGGTTTTAATCTTTACAGAAGCAGGTTGCCAGGACTTTCAAATTCTGCAGCGCCTCTGGGTGGGTTCCAACCATCAACCTTGAGGTTAGTAGTTAAGCGCAAACCATTTGCATCACCTGGGGACCTGCTGGTGAGGTTGTTGTTGTTAGGTGCTGTCCAGTTGATTCTGACTCATGGTAACCTCATGTATACAGAGTAGAACTGCTCCAGAGGGTCTTCAAAGCTGTGACCTTTCTGAAGCAGATCGCCAGCCCTGTCTTTTGAGGTGCCTTTGGGTGGGTTTGATCCATCAACCTTTCAGCTTTTTTTCATGCACTCATGCCATTCAGGGAGCCATTCGGGGAGGTTAGGAGGAAACAAATAGTCAATTTCAGCAACGGGCTTTTGTTAGAACTAAAATCAGGAAACAACTCATAACTCATTTACTGGGTCTTCAGTAACAAGTACTCCAAATAGAATACCATTAAGAGCTAAAAAAAAAAAAAATAAGTAGTACATACTGGTGGACCCCTGAGAGTAGAGGAAATTTATATAGAAGAAGTGAAGACTATTGACATTGGCTTCTTTCAAAACACTGCCTAAAGGGGCCCTCACTAGGATACAATCCATATTAGGTAACTTCTCTATGAATCGTATCTACGCAGATATTTTTTCCTTTCATTTTCACTTGTACAAGTATATTTATTTAATTGTGGGAATGATATAGTGTATTGAATTTGAAATCAGGAAACCAGAATTCTGAGTCTATCACTTAATAGCTAAAGGATTACTAATGCTTCAATTCTTCATTTATAAAATATAAAACGAGGCTTATCCCCCAGTCTGATACAATTATTATAAGTACACATTTCATTCATGTAATCCTGCATTCAAAATTCTTCATTGAATGCCTACTACATGTTCTAGGCACTGGAGATACAGCAGCAAGACAGACAAATTTTCTTTCCTCATTGTGCTTGCATCTATCCACACCATACCTGTTGCTGTCAAGTTGATTCTGACTCATAGTAACCCTATACGATGGAGTAGAACTGCCCCATAGGGTTTCCAAGGGAGCAGCTGGTAGATTTGAGCTGCCAACCTTTTGGTTAGCAGCCGAGCTCTTAACCACTGTGCCATCAGGGCTCTGTGCTTGCATCTAGTGGGAAAATAATCACAGCAATAAGTAAACAAATAAATAGGCCAGATGATATCAGTTTGTGATAATTATGAAGACTATAAAACAAAATGGTGTAATAAAGTGATGGGGGGTTATCATGACAAATTTGCCCTGAATTTCCTAAATTTTTTATATCATCAGTAATTGTCTATATCAGCTTAAACATAATTTCCAAGGTCTTTGACTTTAAGAGGAAACTCTGGTGGCATAGTGGTTAAGAGCTACAGCTGTTAACCAAAAGGTCAGCAGTTCGAATCTATAAGGCACTTCTTGGAAACCGTATGGGGCAGTTCTACTCTGTCCTATAGGGTTGATATGAGTTGGAATCCACTTGATGGCAATGGGTTTTTTTGGGTTAACTTTAAGAACTTAGACTGATATTAAATCAGGTAAATTGGTAGATAATCTTTAGATGCCTGGATAAATTCTAAGAAAAACATAATGCAAAATATTAATCACCATGCAAATGTTGGGGACCTTGTAAAAAGAGGAATTCACTCATTTTTATAGGGACTACAAGTGAAACATGATGGAGATTAATTTCTTGGCTTTGGTTGTCTGGCATTGGAATAGATGAGCAAATAAGAACAAGTAAAAAATATCAATCATTAATTTAATTGAATGTTACACTCGAAAATATTCACTTAATGCAAAAGAAAGTAGAAAAGGAGGACTAAAGGAACAAAAAAGACATGTGGAAATGCTGAAATGGCAATTTCTGTGATATATATATATTCACCATGATAAAAACATTAATGTATTAATTGAACGACATGTGGCATATGGAAAGTAAAAAGTGAAAGATGTAAATCCAACTATATCAGTAATAACATTAAATGCAAATGGACTAAACAGGCCAATCAAAAAACAGAGATTGTCAGAGCACATTAAAAAAAAAAAATCCAACTACATGCTGTCTACAGGAGATACACTTTAGACTCAAAGATACAAATAGGTCAAAAGCAAAAAGATGAAAAAAGATATACCATGGATATATCATAGCAAAGCTGGAGTGGCTATACTAGTATCAGACAAAATACACTTAAAAATATTACTTGAGACAAACAGGTACATTTTATAATGATAAAAGTCAATCCATTGAGAATATATAATAATTATAAATATCTATGTACCTAACAACAGAGAGCCCCAAAACATGTGAAAGAAAGGCTGGCAGAATTCAGAGAGAAACAGTAAATTAAACAACAATTGTTGGAGACTTCAATACCCCATTTTCAATATTAGAGAGAACAACTAGGCAGAAGATCAATAGTAAAGGCAATGAATAGCATTATATACAAACAAGACCTAAAAGACATATATAGAACACTCTTCCCAACAACAGAAGAACACACATTCTTCTCAAGCACACATAAAACATTGTCCATAATATACCATAACAAGGCCATAAAACAAGCCTCAATAAATTTAAAAGAATTGAAATCTTACAGGCTATGTTCTCCAATCACAATGGAGTGAAATTTGAAAATTAATAACAGAAGTAAATTTTGGAAATTCACCAATGTGCTAAACACACTATTAAATAAAAAATGAGTTAACAAAGAAATCACAAAAGAAAATACTTTAAGATGAATGAAAAAAAAAAGATACAACATACAAAAATCTATGGAATGTAGCCAAAGCAGTACGTAGAAGGAAATTATACCTATAAATGCCTACATTAAAAAAGATCAACAACCTAATTTTTCATCTTATGGCATTTTTTTTTTATGGCATTAGAAGAAGAGCAAAATAAAATGAAAGCAAGAAGAAAGAATGAAATCACAAAAATTACAATGGATATTAATGAAATAAAAACCAAAACCAAACCCACTGACTTCGAGTCAATTGTGACTCACAGCAACTCTAGAGTACAGAGTATAACTGCCCCATAGTGTTTCCAAGGAGCGCCTGGTGAATTTGAACTGCTAACCTTTTGGTTAGCAGCCAAACTCTTAACCACTACAGCACCAGGGTTTCCATGAATGAAGTAGAGAATAGAAAACCAATCAAGAAGATCAACGAAATTTGAAATTTGTTCTTTGAAAAAGTCAGTAAAATTGAACGACCAAGAAAAACAAAGAGAAGGCTCAAGTTACTAAAATCAGGAATGAAGGAGGAGACACTACACTCACTCCTCACTTATCAACCTGGTTAGGTTCTGAAGACCAGGTTGTTATGCAAAAATTGGCATTATGCAAAAATGGAGGATGATTACATCAGGTCACAAAGTGGCAGAAGACTACATCATTACCTAACTGCCAAACCACTGAGAATCATGGCCCAGCCAAGTTGACATATAACCTTAACCATGACAGCCAGTGTTGCTGTCACCTTGCACCTTGGCATTCATTACTGCCAGACATATGTCACTAATGTGCAAAATAATAGATTTTTTTTTCCAGATAATGAGATAGCTGATAAGTGAGGAGTAGGTGTACCATCGACCTTTCAGAGATAAAAAGAATTATAAGGGGATGCTTCAAATGACTCTATGTCAACAAATTAGATAGATGAAATAGACGAATTCCTAGAAAGACACAAACTGTCAAAACTGACTCAGAAAATCTGAGTACAGCCATAACCAAAAAAAAAAAAAAGAGATTGTATTAGCCATCAAAAACTTCCCAAAAAGAAAAGCCCAGGATCAGATGTCTTCACTGGTGAATTCTACTAGACGTTTAAAGAAGAATTAATAACAATTCTTCAGAAACTTTTCCAAAGAACAGAAAAGGAGGGAATACTTCCCAACTCATTCTATGAGGCTGGTATTACCTTTACCTTATTACCAAAAGCAGACAAAGACATTACAAGAAAAAAAATTACACAGACCAAATCCCTTATGAATATAGTTGTTAAAATCCTCAACAAAATACTAACAAACTGAATCCAGAAATACATTAAAAAAATATTATACACCATGACCAAGTGGGATTTATTCCAGGAATGCAAGGTTGAAAATCAATTAATGTAATACGCACCAATTGAATAAAGGACAAAGATAACATGATCATCTCAGTAAGCCCATCGCCATTAAGTAGATGCTACTGCATAGCGATCCTATAGGACAGCATAGAACTGCCCCAAAGGGTTTCCAAGGATTGGCGAGTGGATCTGAACTGCCGACCTTTTGGTTAGCAATTGAGCTCTTAACCACTGCACCACCAGGGCTCCCAAGGGACCCCAAATAGCCAAAATAATCTTGAAAAAGAACAAATTTGAAAGACTCACACTTCCTGACTTCAAAACTCACCACAAAGCTATAGTAGTTAAAAACGGTGTGGCACTGACAAAATGATAGGCATAAAAATTAATGGAATAGAATTGAGAGTCCAGAAATAAACCCTCATTTTTATGTTCAATTGATTTTCGACAAGGGTACCAAGATAATTAAATGGGGAAACAATAGGTTCTTCAACAAATGATGCTGGGACAACTGGGTATTCAAATGCAAAAGAATAAATTTGGATCCCTACCTAATACTACATGCAAAAACTAACTCAAAATTTATCAAAAACCCAAATTAAAGGGAAAACTGTAAAGCTGATTGTGGTGATAGTTGCACAACTCTGTGAATATATTAGAAGCCATTGAATTGTACACTTTTAACGGATTAACTATGTGAATTATGGATTCCCTGGGTGGCACAAACAGTTAAGTGCTTGGCTACTAACCAAAAGGTTGGCATTCCGATCCACCCAGAGGCTCCTCCAAAGAAAGCTCTCGTGATTTACTTCCCAAAATTCACAGTCATTGCAAACCTTACAGAGCAATTCTACTCTGGGGTGGCCAGGAGTTGAAATAGACTCTATGGCTACTGGTTTGGTTTTTTTGTTTTTTTTTTTTGTGTGGTATGTGAATTATATCTCAATAAAGTTGAGGATATCTTTGGAATAATAGAGGATATTGAAAATTCAATTCTGGTTCCTAGTGAAATTTCCAAACAGAAGTTAATTCTCTGGCTATAGTAGTTGCTCAAACTGTATGGCTCAATTTGCTAACCATAAAACAATAAGGCTTCCGTGTAAATGAATCAGGACAAATAACCCCTAAATATAATAAGACCAGCCATTTCGTAGTCATCAATAATTTCTTAAGTTTATGATCACAGAGGTGGACCGATAGGAAAAATTATTTAAAACTTGAAAATAAATCAAAAAGATGACCGGGTGTTCTTTCAACATCATACTAGAGCATGACCTAACAAGTCTGCCTAAGGGTCACCTCACTCTCTAAGGAAATGTACCTTTGTTTGATTTACTTTTTACTATCAGTATGGATTACACCTCAACATAAAGAAAACAAAAATCCCCACAAGGAGACCAATAAGCAACATCATGATAGATGGAGAAAAGACTGAAGTTGTCAAGGATTTCATTTTACTTGGGTCCACAATCAATACCCATGGAAGCAGCAGTCAAGAAATTAAACAATGCATTGCATTGGGCAAATGTGCTGCAACAGTCCTCTTTAAAGTGTTAAAAAGCAAAGATGTCACCTTGATGACTAAGGTACGCCTGACCCAAGCTATGGTATTTTTAATAGCCTTATGTGCATGTGAAAGCTGGACAATGAATAATGAAGACCGAAGAAGAATCGATGCCTTTGAATTATGGTGTTGGCGAAGAATATTGAATATACCATGGGTTGCCAGAAGAACGGACACATCTGTCTTGGAAGTACAACCAGAATGCTCCTTAGAAGGGAGGATGGTGAGACTTCGTCTCACATACTTTGGACGTGTTATCAGGAATGACTAGTTCCTGGAGAAGGACATCATGCTTGGTAAAGTAGAGACTCAGCGAAAAAGAGGAAGACCCTCAAAGAGATGGGTTGACACAGTGGCTGCAACAATGGACCCAAACATAGCAACTATTGTGAGGTTGCCGCAGAATGGGGCAATGTTTCGTTCTGTTGTACTTAGGGTCGCTATGAGTTGGAACCAACTCAACGGCACCTAACAACAACAACAATTTTAAAAAAAAAGTTGTCTTCAATTCCAATTCATGGCAATCCCATGTGTTGTCATGGTGTGTTCCATAGGGTTTTCGAAGACTGATTTTTCAAAAGTAGATCACCAGGCACCTCTGTGTAGACTTGAATAGCCAACTTTTTGGTTAACTGCCAAGGGAAACATTTGCACCACCCAGGGACTCCTTATCTCAATCAGGCCCAGACAAGTTAAATACGAACTTGTAGAAAACTGATCAAGAACAAAAAAAACAAAAATTTTTTTTGGTCTGTTTTGTCCAATAGAGATGCAAATCACTTCTGTCTGATAGAAAAGATAACCCCCAAGGTGATGTTTTTATTGCCCTGTAGGACATTAACTAGTTTTGCATCTAATTTATCAATCTTATTTCAGTATTCTTTGCCACCCTAAATAAAACTCTGATACATGCTCACTATGTGTATGTATATGAGTCATATTTTTAATATTCTGAAAATGATACTTTGACAAACCATTTGTTGAGAATACAGTGTTGGAAACAGATCCTGGATTTCTTTAACTCATGCCATTCTTCCCAAATGCTTGGCTCCCAAGCAAAAATTGGTACATGGTGTAATAATAAGATCATGTGGGAAACCCTGGTGGCATAGTGGTTAAATGCTATGGCTGCTAACCAAAGGATCAGCAGTTCGAATCCACCAGGCGCTCCTTGGAAACTCTATGGGGCAGTTCTACCCTGTCCTATAGGGTTGCTATGAGTCGGAATCAACTTGATGGCACTGGGTTTGGTTTTTTTTGGTAGTTCATTAGTTGCAAAAATTGAGTCTGAATACTGGTTCTGACAATGATTGTTTGACCTTGGACAAAGTATTTGCTTTCTATGAGCCTCAGTTTTCCCGTCTGCAAAATGTGAATACTAATGGCTACCTCAAGAGGTTTTGGTGAGGATGAAATAGGAACAAATGAAATCATGAATGTAGAAGAACTCATGACCAGTAAATGTAATTTCTTTGTATGTATAGTAGATGCTCATTTATGAAATACAGTAAAACCTGCAAATGCTGGAATCTGTGTAAGGTGGAAACCTAGCAGACAAGGAAAACTCAAATATTTTCCACTTAAGCAAGTGATAAGATTTCACCCTGTCAAAAATTTTTAAGACCCAGGAAAACAAAGCGGTCCCATCGAGTTCCAGCCCTCACAGGTTTCACTGTGGTTTCGTTGTACAGAGTGTATATTCATATTGGTGTATGTGTGTGTGTTTATATGTACATATTCATATGTAGGCCTTTTTTTTTTTTCTCCTGGGCCCTGATGTAGATCCCTCATCCTATGTATGATTCTTCTCTTCATGAATTTTGACTAAATAGAGAAACAGTATGCCCCAAAATTAAAGGAAAAATCAAAGACCATCTAATCCAAACCCCTCCTTTTACAGATGGGGAAACTGAGGCTCAGGAAAGTTGAGTAATTTGCCAAGGACACTGTTTTAATTATCTAGTGTTGCTATAACAGAAATACCACAAGCGATGGCTTTAACAAAGAAAAATTTATTCTCTCACAGTCTAGTAAGCTAGAGGTCCAAATTCAGGGCATCAGCTCCAGGGGAAGGCTTTCTCTCTCCGTCAGCTCTAGAGGAAGGTCCCTGTCATCAATCTTCCCCGATCCACGAGATTCACAGCACAGGGATCCCGAGTCCAAAGAACATGCTATTTTCCTGGCTCTCGCTTCTTGGTGGTGTGAGGTCCCCAGTCTCTCTGCTCACGTCTCTCTTTTATATCTCAAAAGAGATTCACTTAAGACAAAACCTAATCTTGTAGATTGAGTCCTGCCTCATTAATATAACAGCCGCTAATCGCACCTCTTTAACATCATAGAGGCAGGATTTACAACACATAGGCAAATCATATCAGATGACAAAATGGCAGACAATCACACAATACTGGGAATCATGGACTAGCCAAGTTGACAAACATTTGAGGGGGACACAATCCAATTCATGACAGACACTGCTAGTAATTGTCAGAGCCAGAATATGAACCCAGAATTGTCTGACTCCAGAGCCTAAATTCTACACCATTCTGCACTAACAATTTTGGGCAGGGACTAATTTTATCAAGGTCCTCAGTTCAGAACTCTGATGCAAATATTTTCCTTTCTGCTACTAGCACCTGAGAGCAGAGTAAGTGTTCCATTTGTTTAACGAATGTATGATGTCAGAATGCTGGAAAGATGAAAGGTCAACCAAGACTTCTCTCTCCAGTTCTGAGGTTGTATCTAAAAGCAAAATTATGTGCTTCGAATTGCAGGTTTTGAGTAAAAGGGATACCTGTGCAAGGTGACCCATCTTGCGCCACCAATGGATGTGTTGGTGCTCAGACACCAGTTCCCTCCTTGTTGTTGTCAGCTGTTGTCCAGTTGGCCCCCGACTCATGGCCAGCCCATGCACTACGGAACAGGATGCTGCCAGGTCCTGCACCATCCCCATGATCATTGGGGATCGATCGGCTGTTTTTCATTGGCTGATTTTTAGAAGTAAATCACCAGGTCTTTCCCCTAGTCCACCTTAGTCTGGAAGCTCCACTGAAACCTTTTCAGCATCATAGCAGCACACGCGTCTCCGCCGACAGACGGGCGGTGGCTGAGCATGAAGCGCATTGGTCAGGAGTCACACCTAGGCTTCCCACTCGGAAGGCGAGAATTTCTACCTGAACCACCAGTGCCCTACTAGCTCCCTTCTAACAGATCCCTAAACAATTCATTTCTTCCCAAAATGTCAGGCACTGGTCACCAGGACTCCTGAGTTGACTGCTCTCCCTCCCTTCCCTATCTGCCCCTCTGGAAAAATTCCTAAGGTTCTTCCTGCTATATAGATTCCTGGGAAAATGTCCTCTCATTCTTTGGGGAAAGGAGCCCTGGAAGCAAATGGTTAAGCATTCAGTTGCTAACTGAAAGGTTGGCAGTTCTAACCTACCAGTCACTCTATGGGGGAAAAGACCTGTAAATCTGCTCCTTAAAAGATTACAGCCTAGGAAACCCTAGGGAGCAAATCTACTCTGTCAATAGGGTCACTACAAGTCAGAATCCACTCAATGGCACATGACAATAACTCTTTGCGGAAGCCCCAACTGCTTACTAGCTCTCAAAAGAAATACACTTTTAGTCTGAAAACTAGATGCAGGAATTTTTATATTCTTTTAATTAAATCTTTTTTTTTTTTTTAATTTTAGCTGAAAGACCTCGTTGATCTAACAATTAGGTAAGAAGGTAAAATGATGGAATTTTCCAAACATGTGGAATGTAAGCTCAAACAAGTTGCTGAGAAGACAGGAAGAAAGAAAAGGAAATGGAAGGGCTCCATTCCATAGCTTTGAAGTGGAGTGATGGTCACATGGGCTCATCAGTGTGGTTATAATCATTTGAATCAATACTCATGGCTTACTTCCAAAGTGTTCAATTATCACATGGTCATGTAGCTGAGAGAGAAGAGAATGTCCATCACCAGCAGATACCTCAGTTCAGCCAGTCTGATTTTCAGGGTAAACTGTGGTCTTAAGGAAAATATAATAAAAGCTTTTGCTTTTATTATTCTTTTTTTTTAAAAAAGGATCATTTATCTTAAAAACACTTCTTGAGTCTTTACCATATAGCAAGGGTATTATGTTTATCGTACTACTTAGTTCTCATAACAACTGTATGGTGGAAATGTTACTGTCTTAGTCATCTACTGCTGCTATAACAGAAGTGGATGGCTTTAACAAAGAGAAGTTTATTCTCTCACAATCAAGTAGGCTAGAAGTCTGAATTCAGGGAGCTGTCTCCAGGCGAAGGCTTTCTCTCTCTGTTGGCTCTGGAGGAAGGTCTTTGTGACACACCAGTCTTCCCTTGGCCTAGGAGCATCTCAGCGCAGGAACCTCAGGTCCAAAGGATGCGCTCTGCTTTCGGCACTGCTTTGTTGGTGGTATGAGGTCCCCATGTCTCTCTGCTTGCTGCTCTCCTATATCTCAAAGAGACTGGCTTAAGACACTATCTAATCTTGTAGACCTCATGAGTATAACTGCCAGTAATCCATCTCATTTCTCGTAGTGATAGAATTTACAACACATAGGGAAATCACATAAAATGATGGACAGTCATACAATACTGGGACTCATGTCCCACCTAAATTGACAGATATTTTGGGGGGACACAATTCAATCCATGACAGTTACTAACCCCCATTTTACACATGAGAAAACAGGCCCAAAGAGAATAAGTAACTCGTCAAAATTACCCAGCCAGTAAGCAGCAGAACTGATTCTAAATGCCTTGTACCTAACTGACTCCTCCTGAATTCAGTCTTTTCTGTGCCTCTGTTTTCTGCTCTATAAGATGGTGTAGGACAGCTAACACACAGGATAGGATCAGACAATTGGATAAATGACTATGACTGAAGCTTGTTGTTGCTGTTAGCTGTCATCAAGTCAGTCCATGGTGACAGCACGAGCAATGGGATTGGACCATTCTGATCCATAGTTTTCATTGGTTGACTTTCATAAGTAGATTACCAGGCATTTCTTCCTAGTCTGCCTTAGTCTAGAAGCTCTACTGAAACTTATTCAGCATCACAGTAACCCACAAGACTCCAGTGAAAGATGGGAGGTGGCTGTGCACGAGGCGCACTGGCCAGGAATCGAACCAGGATCCCCCACATGGAAGGTGAAAATCCTACTGCTGAACCACTGCTGCCCCCTTGATTAAGGGTAAGATATTAATTATGAGACTCAAAAGGAACCATTATTGTTTTGAATAATTGCTATTTGAGAGAATATTAGTGAATTTACTTATTTATTTTGAATCTGCGTTTAAGTTTCATCTGCCACCGCAGACCCAGCCTCCACACCTTCTCCATCCTGCATTGTGCACAGAGGTGCATCTGCACGCATCATATGAGTGAACCCTGTAGCAGGCACTGCCAGTGCCCTGCCCGAATCCCTTGCCCAAACCACCTGAGTGCTCTGCAGACTTCCAACTGCCAGGACCTGTATCTTTGTGACTAAGAGCTTTTCTCAGATCCACAGAAGGCCAGTCTGCCAGCTTGATAGTCCAGAAGTACCCAGAAATTAACACCATAACCGCTCCCCCCAGGAGCAGCCCTCAATCAAAAACTATAGCGAGCTGGTGTATAAATGGTAGAATAATTCCGAGTTGTGTGTTTACATTGTTTTCTCCATGGGACTAAGTTCCAGTCACCCATCATTCCCATGATGATAGTTGGCTTAGTAACACACTGTTATTGGCTGCATTCTTTTCCCTTACCACTTCCTCGCTCCCCTACTGGTATGACGTGAACCTCTCAAATAACAACTTGCTCTCAAATCTTTATGTCATAGTCTGCTTCTGAGGTACCTGAAGTAAGACAGGCTTCCATGATTTCTAGCTTCCTGTTGGGTTCAGCCATGGGCAAAGCATCAGCAGGAGCTTCCAATGGTTGGCTGCATCCTGGACCCAAAGGTCCCAGCTTCTGCTTCTGTCAGAAGGCCCTCTCTACATATCTCTCTGCGTCTCCAGGTTTCAATAACTCTTCCATCTTCTTACTCTTCAGGCCTCAGGCCAAAAACAGCACCCTGCCTACTATCACTGGGGTACTTCAGTCTTCCTTGTAATTACCCTTCCTCATCCACACTTTTGCAAATAGTCCCATTATTGAGCTTTTCTCAAATTACCAATTTTAGCACACCATCTGTTTCCTGTTGTTACTGTGACTGACTCAGCAGGTTTGATAACTTCTGGGTTTGGCCTCAGAGAAGATATTGGTGATAAGTATACAGAACTATATGAAGAAGAATGGGGCATCAAGATTGGAAGAAGAATCATTAACAACCTGCGTTATGCAGATGACACAACCTTGCTTGCTGAAAGTGAAGAGGACTTGAAGCACTTACTGACGAAGATCAGAGACCACAGCCTTCGGTATGGATTACACCTCAACATAAAGAAAACAAAAATCCTCACAATTGGGCCAATAAGCAACATCATAATAAATGGAGAAAAGATTGAAGTTGTCAAGGATTTCATTTTACTTGGATCCACAATCAACACCCATGGAAACAGCAGTCAAGAAATCAAAAGATGCATTGCATTGGGCAAATCTGCTGCAAAAGACCTCTTTAAAGTATTGAAAAGCAAAGATGGCACTTTGAGGACTAAGGGTCAGGTACCCAAGCCATGGCGTTTTCAATTGCCTCATATGCATGCAAAAGCTGGACAACGAATAAGGAAGACGGAAGAAGAATTGATGCCTTTGAATTGTGTTGGAGAAGAATATTGAATACACCATGGACTGCCAAAAGAATGAACAAATCTGTCTTGGAAGAAGTACAACCAGAATGCTCCTTAGAAGCAAGGATGGCAAAACTATGTCTCAAATACTTTGGACATTATCAGGAGGGATCAGTCCCTGGAGAAGGTCATCATGCTTGCTAAAATAGAGGGTCAGCAAAAAAGAGGAAGATCCTCAACAAGATAGATCAACACAGTGGCTGCAACAATGGGCTCAAGCATAGCAAGGATTTAAGGATGGCACAGGACCAGGCAGTGTTTCTTTCTGTTGTGCATAGGGTCACCATGAGTCAGAACTGACTCAACGGCACCTAACAACCACCACCACCACATACAGGAGCAGAGCATAAGGCTATGGCAAGGATGGTGAAGGGTGCAAAGACAGAGAGAGAAGTATACAGTGAAGCAAATATTAACTGTTACGGTGGTGCCAAGGGAAGGTGGTTGTATTAGTTATCTATTGCTGTATAACAAAGTACCCCAAAATTTAACAGCTTGAAATAACAAACATTTATTATCCCACAGTTTCTGAGGATCAGGAATCCAGTAACTGCTTAGCTGGGTGGTTCTAGATCTGGGTCTCTCATAAGACTGTAGTCAGGGGTGGATTATCCAACAGGTAAGGTAAGCACGGTGCTTACCTTGCCTACCAGATTATCTGTAGTGAACAATTTCATATTTTTTCCATCATATCAAAGATTCTGCTTCTAGGTATGGCTGGCATCTGTCTCTCTCCCAATCCCACAGCACCTCGCTACAGAATCAAAGCCTCTTTTCAAATATACAGTCCCTGACAGGAACAGATGACCCAGTAAGCACAAGTAAGCATATGCTTACTTGTGCCTGCTTATTAGTCTGTAGTGAACAATTTCACATTTTTTTTTTTACCACATCTTTTAGACTTATGTGAAATGATCACTACAGGTTAGTAATAAGCACAAGTAAGTTCATGCTTACCTTGCTTACTGGGCAATCTGCCCCTGAGTTAGGTTGTCAGGTGGGACTATGGTCACCTGAATACTTTACTAGAGCTACAGTATCCACTCCAAACTACCACTGGTTGTTGGCAGGCCTCAGTCCTCATTGGCTGTTGGCTGGTGCCATCAGTTCCCTGACACGTAGGCCTCTCCATAGAGATGCTCACAACATAACAATTTGCCATGTGATCTGAGAGAGAGAGAGGGAGAGAGCACCAGCCAGAGAGCTCTCAACACAGAAGATGTAGTCATTCATAATCTAATCTTGGAAGTAGCATACCGTCAATTCTGTTGTTTACTATTGGTCACACAGGCCAACCCTGTTCCAGTGTGGGAGGAGACTACACAAAGGTATGAATACCAGGAGACAGGGATCATTGGTTGCCAACTTGGAAACTGGCTTCCACAGGTTCTCAAGAGTAACAGCCATCCCATTGAACTTCTTTGTGATGGCAGAAAACATTTTCAGATGAGACACTGAGAGTCTCAAAGAGCTTCCCAGAAATGAATTGTCACAGGCGCCCAAGATCACAGATAGGAGTGTGGGCAGGATTAGAAATCCCAGTTGTCCAAATGTAGTAAAAGAAATCAAATTAGTGCCGATTAAGTAAGTTGGATATCCTATGTAACTCTAGACAAAAGGCTTCCTTTCTCTGAACCTGTTTTCCTACTTGTAAATTAGAAGATTGGGCTAACCTCTGTGGGTTAATAATGAATCATTACCTAGCACTTACATGTGCCACGAGCTACCCACTTTATTTTTATTAACTAATTTTACTCTCATAGCAACAGTAAAGCTTGTTTGGAGGAGCTCTTGGCCAATTCCACATGGACTAGGCTCTCCCACACCAGCTTCTCCTTCTCAGCCTGAGCTGGACTACTGAAGATCTGATTAATGTGTTTAGCAACTGACTGGCTCTCTCTCTAGATCGCTTGTGAAATATCCTTTCCTGTGTAGTAATCATCATCCTTTGCAATTTGGAACAAAGTAAACAAGAGACAGAACAAATTAGCTTTATCCCTTTCTTTTAAACGTAAAAGTGTCTGGTCCTTTCAGTGGTACTTTTAATTTTGACCCAGGGAGAAAAAATGGATAGTTTTGATAATTTCTGAGGAAATAAGCTCCCAGTGGCTGAATTCAACCAAACCATGAAATGGATCATCCCCTGGCCCAACAAGGGCCACCATGTTGCATGACTAAGGTACACCCGCACATGGTAGCATACGGACATGATGCCCCAGAGTTGGGCATCAGGAAGTCCCATAGTGTTTACCTTCAAATTGTATCCAGAATCACTGGTCCATGGCACCGTCATCTCTTGCCTAGATCATTGCAGTAATCTCCTAACTGGGCCCCTCTTCTAACCCTTGCCTCCTGTTATGAATTGAATTGAAATCCTAACCTCCGCCCACCCTCCCTACCCCGCCAGCCATCCCCACTCCGTACCTGTGAACCTGTGAATGTGATCCTGTGACTGTTTGGAAATAATTTTGTTTTGTTATGTCAGTGAGGTCATACTGGAATACAGGGGGTCCTAAACCTAATCTCTTTTGAGTATCTTATAAAGGGGAGTACAGACACAAAGAGACAGACACACACAAGGTGGGGGGGTGCCAGGATGATGCCAAGGCTTGCCAGTTGTCACCAGAAATTACAAGAGAGACCCACAGAAGGAATCGACAGCTCAAGACCCTGATTTGGACTTTTAGCCTCCAGAACTGTGAGAAAATAAATTTTGTTCTTTAAAGCCACCCACTTTAAAGCCCTAGCAAACTAGGACACCTCCCTACAGTCTAGTCCCAATACAGTATTGTCTTGGTTATCTAGTGCTGCTATAACTGAAATACTACAAGTGGATGGCTTCAACAAAGAGAAATTTACTCTCTCACAGTCTAGTAGGTAGAAGTCTGAATTCAGAGTGTCAACTCCAGGGGAAGGCTTTCTCTCTCTCTCAGCTCCAGAGGAAGGTCCTTGTCATCAATCTTCACCTGGTCTATAAGCTTCTCAATGCAGGGACCCTGGGTCCAAAGGACGTGCTCTGCTCCCAGCATTGCTTTCTTGCTAGGTGAGGTCCCCATGTCTCTCTGCTTACTTCTCTCTTTTATATCTCAAAAAAAAAAAAAAACTGGCCCAAGACATGATGCAATCTTGTAGATTGAGTCCCGCCTCAACATAACTACCACTATTCCCATCTCACCAATATCATAGAGATTTACAACACATAGGAAAATCACGTCAGATGACAAAATGGTAGAAAATTCACACAATCCTGGGAATCATGGCCTAGCCAAGTTAACAGACATTTCGGGGGGACACAATTCAATCCACAGCAAACATCCAAAGTGACTCTTGTAACATGTAGGTTAGATCACGTCACTGCTCTGCCTAAAGCCCTGCAATGCCTCCCCACTTCCCTCAGAGTAAAACCCATAATAAATATCCTTAAAATGTCCTTCAAGGACCTTCTTGAGCTGCATGCCCATTACCTCTATGACCTCATTTTCTATACCCCTTTGTTATGGATTGAATTGTGTCCCTCAAAAATATGTCTTGTCCACTATTGTAAGATCTTGAGAAATAATATAAACTGAGAAGAACACATACTTTTGTGGTTACGAGGGGGGGAGGGAGGGTGGGAGAGGGTTATTTACTGATTAGTTAGTAGATAAGAACTACTTTAGGTGAAGGGAAGGACAATACTCAATACACGGAAGGTCAGCTCAACTGGACTGGACCAAAAGCAAAGAAGTTTCCGGGATAAACTGAATGCTTCAAAGGTCAGTGCAGCAAGGGCGGGGGTTTGGGGACTATGGCTTAAGGGGACTTCTAAGTCAATTGGCAAAATAATTCTATTATGAAAACATTCTGCATCTCACTTTGAAATGTGGTATCTGGGGTCTTAAATGCTAACAAGCGGCCATCTAAGATGCATCAATTGGTCTCAACCCACTTGGATCAAAGAAGAATGAAGAACACCAAGGTCACACAATAACTATGAGCCCAAGAGACAGAAAGGGCCACATGAACCAGAGACTTACATCACCCTAGATGAACTAGATGGTGCCCGGCCACAACCGATGACTGCCCTGACAGGGAGCACAACAGAGAACCCCTGAGGGAGCAGGAGAGCAGTGGGATGCAGACCCCAAATTCTCATAAAAAGACAAGACTTAATGGTCTGACTGAGCCTAGAGGAATCCCGGCGGTCATGGTCCCCAAACCTTCTGTTGGCCCAGGACAGGAACCATTCCCGAAGACAACTCATCAGACATGGAAGGGACTGGACAATGGGTAGGAGAGAGAAGCTGATGAAGAGTGAGCTACTTGTATCAGGTGGACACTTGAGACTGTGTTGGCATCTCCTGTCTGGAGGGGAGATAGGAGGGTAGAGAGGGTTAGAAACTGGCAAAATTGTCAGGAAAGGAGAGACTGGAAGGGCTGACTCATTAGGGGGAGAGTAAGTGGGAGTATGGAGTAAGGTGTATGTAAGCTTATATGTGACAGACTGACTTGATTTGTAAACGTTCACTTAAAGCTCAATAAAAATTATTTAAAAAAAAAAAAGACCTCTTTAAAGTGTTCAAAAGCAAAGATCTCACTTTGAGGATTAAGGTGAACCTGACCCAAGCCATGATATTTTCAATTACCTCATATGCATACAAAAGCTGGGCAATTAATAAGGAAGACCGAAGAAGAATTTATGCTTTTGACTTACGGTGTTGGTGAATAACATTGAATGGACTATCGGAAAAACAAACAAGTCTGTCTTGGAAGAAACACAGCCAGAGTGCTCCTTGGAAGCAAGGATGGGGAGACTTTCTCTCATGTACTTTGGACATGTCATCAAGAAGGACCACTCTCTGGAGAAGAATATCATGCTTGGTAAGGTAAAGAGTCAGCGAAAAAGAGGAGGATCCTCAACAAGATATATTGACACAGTGGCTGCAACAATGCGCTCACACAGCAATGATTGTGAGGATGGCATAGGAATTGGCAGTGTTTCATTCTATTGTGCATAGGGTCACTATGAGTCAGAACCGACTTGACGCCACCTAACAACAACAAAAACCACTCTCGGTACCAAATGTCTTAGCCTGGGTTATCTCGAATACCTAAACCAGTGAAATGTATATATACAAATAGAGACAGAGAGATTTAATTCAAAGAAATGACTCACGCAGTTGCAGAGGCTGGCAAGTCCCAAATCCACGGGTCAGGCATCAAGCTGGAGGCTTTTCCTGACTCACTTAGTTGCAGGGGTTGACGAACCCAAAATCTGCAAATCAGGAGGCAGGCTGCTGGCTCATGTCCCAAGAACTGGAGGTCAGATCATGACAAGTCAGATGTAGGATTCAAAAAGAAAGAGAACCTTGCTGGAACATCCATTTCTATGCTGGAGGTAGGCCGCACACCCAAGGAAACTGTCCTTTCAACTGATTGGCTGCTCATAGCAGATCTCATATTACATTATGGAAGAGTAATCAGTCCAATGTCTGCCAAACCACTGAGAATCATAGCCTAGCCCAGCTGACACATAACACTGAACATCACAGTTAGTTTTGAGGTATGCATGGTAAATTCCCATTGGAGCCAAGGGGACAGCAGTCTCAGAATATGAAACTTTTGCCCAAATTGGGAATGATGCAATTCCTGCAAACTTTCCATACCTATGGAATAAGCTATCCATTAGTATTCTAGTTCCACCTGCATTTGCTTTCATTAAGTGTTGCTGGGAGAGCAGCCAGTTTCTTATTCTACTGTGGATATGAATTAACAGATATGGTGTGAAGCAGGGAATTGCATTTATGGAATTAGAAAACTGAATGTTGTACTAGGAGTGAAAAAACCCATCGGCATGTCTCTTTGACTCTCTGGCCCTCAGTTTCTCCATCTGAAAAGTACAGGGATTAAACTAGAATCTTTCTAATACATGATTCTGAATAATGCAGCCTACTACACCAGGAGGCTATAGCGGGGCTCAGCAAAATATCACCTGTAAGCTAAGCCTGCCGCTGCCTGTTTTTGTTCAATCTGCAAGAACCACTGCACCGGGCCAGCACTGTGAGCCTCAGAAACCAAGCCAGGTGTCTTCCTCTGCCTGTTTCCCCTCTGCTCCCACCCCCTGCCTTCCTGGCCCATGCCTGCACCTCATCCTGCCCAGAGCCCGTGCTAGTCACAGCTTACACATTGGGGACTCTGCTGCTGGCAAATGTCAGTCACAAAGTGGTGGACTTGCAGCCCAAGAATCTCAGTAGATCCAAGTTGAGACAGGATCTGAGTGTCACAGGGGCAGAGAGTTAACTGATCAGGCCAGCAGCCCCTCTTCCTCTTGTCCAACCCCTTTACACTCTACTGGAAGATACATCTCCCTTGCTCCAACTTACTGCAACTGGGTGCCAAGTGTGCCCACCACCAGGTGCAACCCACCCCAGGCAATTGAGAGGGATTTTGCCTCTTGGCCTGCAAAGCCTAACATATTTTTGATCTATCCCTTTACAGAAAAAGTTTGCCAACCCATGAACCATAGCATAATCAGTAAGAGAATAGGGTATGGAGTTAGATAACCTGGTTCAAATCCTAGCTCTACCACTTCCTACTGGTGTGATCTTGGGCAAGTTACTTTGCCTCTCTGAGTCTGTTTCCTCACCTGTAAAATTGGATTAATAATTATAGTACCTGCCTCCCAGTGTTGTTCTGTTTATGTAAATTGCTGTGCGAATAATACCTATCAGGTAATGTTAGCAAATGTAGAAATTTGTGCATGTAGCAAACATCCCTAGACATAGAAATCATCAAAATTCATTGAGTACTGCCTTAGGCTGGGTTCTCTAGAGAAGCAAAACCAATGAAGCCTGCATATATATACAGAGAGAGAATTTATATCAAGGAAATGGCTTGCATAGTTAGAGAGGCTGGAAAGTCCCAAGTCCACAGGTCAGGCATCAGGATGGAGACCTCTCCTGACTCACAGAGCTGTAGGGGCTGATGAACACAAGATCAGCAGGTCAGACAGGAGGCTGGTGGCTCAAGTCCTAAGAACCAGAGTTCAGATGATGACGAGCTGAATGCATGATGCAGAGCACAGCAAAAGCCAGCGAGCTTTGCCAGAAAGGCCATACCTATTGGATGCAGGCCACACTCCCAAGGTTACTCCCTTACCAACTGATTGGCTGTTCATAGCAGTTCTTATCGTGGAGGAGATTACATCATTACATAACTGCCAAACTACATCATAATTGCCAAACCACTGAGAATCATGGCCCAGCCAAGTTGACACACAACCTTAACCATCACAGGTACATATTGTGGGCCAGGCCCTTTGCCAGTGCCTCGCTGAGCCCATGGTCTAGAAGGTGAAAAAGATTTGTTTAAAAAAAATGAAGGCTTGCAGTATGCAAGTTGCTCTAACAGAACACAGTTGTGGGACAAAGGCATGTATGGTCAACTCCCTCTTTGTAGAGTCAGACAAGGTGTCACTCAGAAAGACACTGAGAAAGACAAAGGTATTCTTGGCTGACGCACCTTGGACACAGGGCCTGAAGGCATTAAAAGACACTGTATACTCTCATTAGTGGATCAGCAAAAGTCAGGTAGACCTTGAGTGCAAGTGGCAGGTGTTTGGAAAATGAGGCTGAAGAGGTGGGTTGGTCCCAGATCCAGGAAGTGAGAGGGGTTGTCCTACAGATGATGAAGAGCCATTGAAGGAAGTGAAACAACAACAAAAAAAGGAGCAAAATTAAAATATGGTATTATAGATTAAATCGTGTCCCCCCATAATACGTGTTGGAATCCTAAATTGTGGATATAATCTCATTTGGGAAGAGTTTTGCTATATAAATGATGCCATTATCAGTGTAGGGTCTGTCCTAAACCTAACCACTTCTGAGTTACAAAAAGAGCAAATTAGTCACAGAAGTAACCACATACTGTACTGGGGAAGGCAGATGCCATGTGAGGATAGCCAAGGAACCAAGGAATGCCCGGAAAGGAATCAACAGGAGCAAGACCTTGATTTGGACTTCTAGACTCCAGAACTGTGAGAAAATACACTTCTATTCTTTAAAGTCACCCACTTGTGGTATTTGAGTTACAGCAGCATGAAGAAGGAGTCCTGGGGGCGCAATGGTTAAGAGCTCAGCTGCTAACCAGAAAAGCAGCAGCTCGAATCCACCAGCCATTCCTTGGAAACCCCATGGGGCAGTTCTTCTCTGTCCTATAAGGTCACTATGAGTCTGAATTGACCCAACAACAATGGGTTAATGGTTTAGCATGAGGAAACTAAAACACATGAAAGATTAGTTCTCAATGTAGAGAACTAATTGGATAACAGTTGGGAAGTTGCAGTAAATCCATGATGAAGATTGTAAAATCCTGAATTGAGGCAATAGCTATGAGAATGAAGAGAGGCAGGTGTTAGAGCTATTCAGGTGACAGAATCAAAAGGAAGGATCCACCTGGAAAGTGTCTGTCAGTTTGTCGTACTGTGGGGGCTCACGTGTTGCTGTGATGCTGAAAGGTATGCCACCAATATTCAGGTACCAGCAGGGTCACCCGCGGAGGAAAGGTTTCAGCTGAGCTTCCAGACTAACACAGACTAGGAAGAAGGACGGCAGTCTACTTCTGGAAAGAATTAGCCAGTGAAAACCTTACGAATAGCAGCAGAACATATTAACAACCTGCGTTATACAGATGACACAACCTTGCTTGCTGAAAGTGAAGAGGACTTGAAGCACTTACTGCTGGAAATCAAAGACCACAGTCTTCAGTATGGATTACACCTTAACATAAAGAAAACAAAAATTCTCACAACTGGACCAATAAGCCACATCATGATAAATGGAGAAAAGATTGAAGTTGTCAAGGATTTCATTTTACTTGGATACACAACACCCATGGAAGCAGCAGTCAAGAAATCAAAAGACGCGTTGCATTGGGCAAATCCCCCACAAAGGATCTCTTTAAAGTGTTGAAAAGCAAAGATGTCACCTTGAAGACTAAGGTATGCCTGACCCAAGCCATGGTATTTTCAATCTCATCACATGCATGTGAAAGCTGGACAACAAATAAGGAAGACCGAAGAAGAATGGACGCCTTTGAATTGTGGTGTTGGTGAAGAATATTGAATATACCATGGACTGCCAAAAAAGAACAAATCTGTCTTGGAAGAAGTACACCCAGAATGCTCCTTAGAAGCAAGGATGGCAAGGCTGTCTCACTTTGAACATATTATCAGGAGGGATCAGTGTCTGGAGAAGGACATCATGCTTGGTAAAGTACAGGGTCAGCGGTAGAGAGGAAGACCCTCAACGAGATGGATTGATACAGCAGCTGCAACAATGGGTTCAAGTACAAAAACGATTGTGAGGATGGCGCAGGACTGGGCAGTGTTTCCTTCTATGGTACGTAGGGTCGCTATGAGTCGGAACCGACTCAACGGCACCAAACAACAACAACAACCTGGAAAGTTACCAAGTTTTTGGTAGGGGAAGCTAGGTGACCATAAAGATATAAGCACAATAGGAGGGGCAGGTATATGGGCAAGATAAGATGCGCTGTAAAAAGCAATTCCGAATTCAGTCCCTGGACAGGTCTCCCAGGACGAACCATGCTGAGGCCCTCTGCCATGTTTACACTTGGGAAAAAGCTTTAGTCAGCACCGCTGCCATGTATTCTGGGGAGGCGGTGGGAGGGCCTCTGAAGGACCAGGGTGGGTGTTGGTGAAACAGTGGCTTTTTCCCCCTTTGTTCCCTTACTTTGGCTTTTAGGTAAGTCTGCAGGCTCAATGCAGGAAAACCTGTGATTAATTTAGTTTGAGAGTAGGAAACCAAAAGCAGAAACGGCTGCCCAACAGACTGCAGAAAAGGGTTGGTCAGAGCAGTTCCCCAGGACTCCTAAGCTACAGAGACCCTGAGCCTTTGCTGTGGGAGTCCAAGTTCACAACCTCTCCAAAAGACCTCATTTGACCGAAGTCTAAAAAACCTCCAGTTATTATTGTAGATTTATTCTGAAAGGATTCTTTAGAGACACAAAAACTCCCTAGGGTTTTTCATGTTTGGGATAATTAGGGGTCATTTTTTACATGTGCCTAGTATTTAACAAGCACCTGCGCAGTACAAATGGTTAAATGCTTGTCTATTAAACAAAAAGTTGGCGGTTCACTCAGAGGCACCTCAGAAGAAAGGCCTGGTGATCTGCTGTTGTTAGATGCCATCTAGTCAGTTCCATGACTCCTAGCGACCCTACGTACAACAGAACGAAATGCTGCCCGCTCCTGCACCATACCCACGATCATTGCTGTTTGAGCCCATTCTGTAGCCTCTGCATCAATCCTTCTTAGGTCACTGACTTGGTATTGGCTTGACAGCAACGGGCCTGGTGATCTACTTCCTAAAAATCAACCATTAAAAACCCTATAGAGTGTAGTTCTACTCACCAACATGAGGTAACCCTGAGTCCAAACCGACTCAGCAGCAGCTGGTTACTGGTTAGTGCTTCACAGTTTGAAAGTGCTTTCACAGCCATGATAATTTTTTGTTTTCACCAAGACAGGAATTATTCTTCCCATGCTATGTGTTATAAAACAAAACTTGGAGGTAAAAAATGGCTTTCCCAAGATCACACAGCTAGAAGACACCCAGATTTGATAATACCCTATACTGGCAAAGCAGATGGGAAATGGGAACTCTCACACAGTTGTTGTGAGAGTATAAATCGTTCCAGCTTTTCACAAGGCCTCCTTGTCAATATTTATTAAATGTGGTTACTCTTTGACCTGGGTCTCTGTCTTAGCCTGAGCTCTCCTTAGAAAGCAGAGCCTAATATAAGACCTTGCAGGCAAGGAGCCTACATTGAGAAGTGATCCTTGTGAACTGGGGTGAGTTCAGGGCTAGGAAGAGTGAAACAGTAGGAAAGAAAGTCAGTACAAACGTACGTTATCAAGGTGGTCACTGCTTTGCACCACTAGGGCTTGATCCTGCCAGAAGGCTCTAAGGAGCCTTGGAAAATCCCTGAGGGATAGAAGAGGGGGATATTTATGCATAGGCTCCCACCCTACATTGGTTAAAGTTTGCCCCATAGGATGTTAACTCCTTCATACTCCCATATTCGTCAAGTGGATTCCCAGAGGTGTCTCAAGAATGTATTCGTGTATTAGCTGTATGGTTAAAATAAAAAGATTGGGAGAGATGGAGGGGGAAAAGAAGACACAATGCTTAGGGTACATGGAGCTTCTGTTAAAGGTGATGGAAAAATTTGGGAATGGTGATGGTTGGACAACGTGATGAACATATTTATTTATTTCAGATTTTTTTAAACTGAGCTTTAGATGAAGGTTTACAGAACAAACTAGTTTCTCATCAAACAGTACACACATTGTTGCATGACATTGGTTAACAGTCCCATGACATGTCAACACTCTCCCTTCTCAACCCTGGGTTCCCTATTATGAGCTTTCCTGTTTCCTCCTACCTTCCAGTCCCTGCCCCAGGGCTGGTGCACCCCTTTAGTCTTGTTTTGTTCCATGGGACTGTTCAATTTCTGGATGCAGGGTGAACCTCAGAAGTGGCCTCATTATTGAGCTGAAAGGGTGTCCAGGGGCCATAGTCTCAGGGTTTCTCCAGCCTCTGTCAGGCCAGCAAGTCTGGTCCTTCTGTTTTGAGTTAGAATTTTGTTCTACATTTTTCTCCAGCTCTGTCCGGGACCCTCTATTGTGATCCCTGTCAGAGCAGCCAGTGGTAGTAGCCGGGTACCATCTAGTTGTACTGTACTCAGTCTGGTGGAGGCCACGGTAAATGTAGTCCATTAGTCCTTTGGACTAATCTTTCCCTTATGTCTTTAGTTTCTTCATTCTTCCTTGCTCCTGAAGGGATGAGACCAGTTGAGTATCCTAGATGGCCGCTTATAGGCTTTTAAGACCCCAGACACTACTCATCAAAGCTACTCATCATTATAAGCTCTGTTATGCCAATTGAGTTAGATGTTCCCTGAGACCATGCTCCCCACACCCCTCAACCCTCTGGGAGTTTGGATGTGTCTATGGAGCTACCACGGCCTTGCCTGTACAGGTTGTGCTGGCTTGCTTCCCCAGTATTGTGTACTGTCTTGCCCTTCACCGAAGTTACCACTTATCGATTGTCTATTAAGTTGGTGAGCATATTCAATGTCACTGAACTGTACATGTGAAAACTGTTGAAATGGCAAATGTGTTGTTACCTATGTATTTACCACAATTAAAAAAAAATTGGTGATACATGGTAAATAATCAATAAAAGTTTACTGTGATTATTATTATCACTACTGTCAGCATCAGTTAATGGACCCAATGCATGGCAATGCTATTAAAGCCTGAATATTACCCAGGGATGACTTGACAGCAGTAGGTCTTGGATTACCCAGGGATAGGAGGAAAAGGTTGGGAGAGAGTTTGGGAAGGGGACTGGAGTTGGCACTTGAACACAGATCCCCGCAGCCAAGTCTAATCGTAGAGTCTGGCAGATAAGGCTCTTTGGAACCGAATTATAGGGACTAGAGTCTGGGCCCTGAAGCTGGGGAGAGTCCCTGGCAGGAGACAGGCAGGGTGTTTTAGTCTCCTGCCAGAAGACTTTCCATGTCTCACAGCAATCCCATGCTTAGGTATATACTCAAAAGTATTGAAAGCAGGGACCCAGATACTTGTGCATCAATGTTCACTGCAGCATTCTCACAATAGCCAAAAGATGGAAACAACCCAAGAGTCTATCAACAGATGAACAGATAAACAAAATGTGGTATATCCATACAATGGAATATTATTCCACCATAAAAATGAATGAATTTCTGATACATGCTACAACATGATTGAAACTTGAAAACATGTTAAGTGAAATAAATCAGACACAAAAGGACAAGTGTAGTATAATTCCACTTATATGAAATTTCCAGAACAGACAAATGCACAGAGACCAAAGTTAGTGGTTTCCAAAGGCTGGAAAGGAGGGAGGAATGGGAAGTTATTGCTTAATAGGTACTGTTTCTGTTTGGAATGATGAAAAAGTTTTGGAAATAGTGGTAATGGTTGCACAATATTGTCAATGTAACTAACTTCACTGAATTGTACATTTAAAAATGGTTAGAGTGGAAATTTTTGTTATATATACTTTGTGTCTGGAGAGGACAACTTTCAGTGCAGTCAGTGAGAAAGGCATAACATGCTGACCATGCACGCTATCTAATTTTAATTTGGATTCTAGACTATGTTTTTTGAGAAAAATATGTTCTTTCCTTGGAGGTCAAAACCAGGATGTGAAACCATATGCTCCTAGGGGTCTTAACCAAGTGACCACCTGCACCTCTGAAAATACCCATACGTTCCGGAAAAGTGCTGTCTGATGCTGTTGCTGCCAGGTAGTTTTTCTTTTTGCAAGACATAAGAAACTACACGCGAACATCCTGTGACCATGATGTAAGCATCCTGTGAAACTATCTGTAATCACTAGTTATACTATTAATAATCAGTAACAAATCAGAGCGTGATGACTGCAGTACTCATTGGTTTTCCTATAGCTGCCCTCCCTATCGTTTGGTTCCTCTTTTTACCGCATTAGAATACTTGGATAACAAAACTGCCCCGGGACTGCCTGGTTCCATTTTCAATGAACTATATAGGGTCGCTATGAGTGGGAATCGACTCGACGGCAGTGGGTCTTTTTTTGGTTTTGGATGTAATTCCCCAATTGAAACTGTTTTAAATCCTTAATAAGCCTCTCTACTTTAACTTGAAACAGCATTCAAGTTTTTCTCTACGGCAATTTTTGCCACAATAAAACAATGTAAAAAACAAAAAAGAGCCGACCCGTCTTAAGTCTCCGGACTCTCCGTAAAACGCTGTGGGGTTGAAGGAGGGGTCGGCCAAAGGGGCGGGACGGGGAGCAGAATCCCACTGCGCACGCGCACTTCCACCCGCGCAAAGCCGCCTAATTCCGAAATCTTACGTAAGTCTACGTTTAAAGACGTAGGGAAGGCGGCGAGGAAAACGCAGATCTCGAATCACGTGGTGCAGTGGGAGCGTCGTTGACTCCTCCCTTTCCAAGATGGCGTCCTTGCTGCAATCGGAGCGGGTTCTCTACCTAGTCCAGGGAGAAAAGAAGGTTCGGGCCCCGCTGTCGCAGCTTTACTTCTGTCGGTATTGTAGCGAGCTGCGGTCGCTGGAATGTGTGTCTCACGAGGTAATGGCGTCGTCCCGTGAAGGGTGTGTGTGGGTATGGGGGGGGGCGTTCATCCTAGTCACCGCGACCGGCGGGGAAGTTCCGCCTTTGGAGGCCGGCGGTCATTTTCCCAGCTTGTTGATTGGCTCTTTTTTCTGTCCCTCACATTTGCCTGCGATTTAATTTGCTTATAACTTGTCACTTGGCAAGGAGGGGCGGCTTCGGGTGGGGCTGAGCGGATGTTCTGGTTCTAGAGCGCCCTCTGATTGGACAAACTTGACTGGGGAGGAGGGAACGCTGGCTGTCTCCTGGGTGGCTTAGGGAGAAAGAAGTGTGGGATGCATAGTTGGGGCCTCTTGAGAAACGAGGCGCTTTTTCCAGGTTGATTTGGCGGGCGAAGGGGCGAAGCATTCTCGTTCGTGCCCCACCTATCCTGGAAGTTCCGCCATTACTTTCATCAGAAACTGAGCCTTCATCAGACTGCCTTGTTCTGCTACCTGGCTGAGGCCCAGGCCTGCAGTACGGAAGAGGGTGGGGTGGGGTGGGGTGAGCTGAGCTGAGTGAAGAGCGCTTAGAATAGGGTCTGGCGTTTAAGAAGCCCAAAATATTAAATTCGTGGCGCTTTTCCAGAGGGTGCAGTGCTGTCCTTCACAGGCACAATGGGTATTGAAGATGAGCTTGCTCAGAATGTAGAAGGTGCCTCCCCCCTCAAAAAAATCAACAAATAAAACCTCAAACTTTCTTCAGCACTTGACACATCTTGTTCATTGGGTGAGCTTTGGGGATTAAAAGAAAAATATAATATACCTCCTGCTGTTGAGTAACTCACCATCTAATGAAGGATAAACTGACAGTAATTAAAAAAAAAAAAATCAAACCCCTTGCCTTCCAGTCAATTCTGACTCATAGTGACCTTATAGGATAGAATAGAACTGTCTTAATAGGGTTTCCAAGGAGAGGCTGGTAGATTCGAACTTCCAACCTTTTGGTTAGTAGCCAAGCTCTTAAGCACTGCACCACCAGGGCTCTGCTGACAGTAATTAAGTAAAAAAAGCAAACCCACTGTCATTGAGTGGATTCCAACTCATAGTGAGCCCATAGGATTTCCAGGGCTGTAAATCTTTAAGAAGCAGACTGCCACATCTTTCTCCTGTGGAGCCACTGGTCGTTTCGAATTGCTGACCTTTCAGTTCGCAGTCCATTGCTTTACCCACTGAGTCACCAGGGCTCCTTGACAGTAATAATAGTTACCATTTATTTAGTACTTTCTGTGTGCCAAATGCTTTACATAATCTCCCTTAATCCTTCCTACAGACTAACGAAATGGATACTCTTTTTGAAAAACTCATTTTACAGGTAAAGGAACAAAAACAGAGTGCTTGCCCTAGGTCACAGAGTGGGCATTTGGGGATGGGAGGGAGCATCAGGATTTGAACTCCAACAGCCTGACTCTAAGCACTTTACTGAAGATCCCTGGACTGTTAAAAATGTACATAAAAACATGTTCTGTACTGCAAGCCATTTCACACGTTATTAATACTTTTGTTTTATTGGGGATTTTTTCATACTAATACAAAGAGTAATCTGGGAAAGCAGTAAAATAAGAAAAATTAATGTCACATCTGTCACATATATATGCCATGTATATAATTTATATAACATATATATCCCGCACACAGAGAGAGTACTAATGGAGGGCAATAACACAAGAAAAATCAGTGCCATATTCCATGTGTTTTGTAAGGTGTGTGTGTATCTTCTTGGCAGGCCCCTTTTCTTTATGATACTTTCCTGTTGCAACTCCACCCCAGAACTTACTGGATCAAATTATCCTGTAGTGGGCATTAGGGAATTCAGTCTCCATGATTTCTAAGAATCTCTACAGCTGGGACATTTCAGTCTGTGACTGCATTTTTCACACAGTGCGTGTGTACCTGTGAGGTAGAGGCCATGAGAATTTGGGGAAGAATGGAGCTAGTGACAGTTGGAGCAGTTGAGAAGGTGCTAATGGAGAAGCTTGGACTGGAGATGCACCTGAAGGGATTGAGTAGAATTTGGAAAGGGGGCAAGAAGGAATCAATTACATTTTGCCTTTTGTGATAAGTCAGTGTAAATATTAGTTAGTAGTAGTGTATTTTATGTTCCTGTATGTTATTTGAGCAGCAACTTTGTTAATCTTCTTGAAGATTATTGCAGAAGATGAGGGAAGATACCAGTTTCCATCATAGTATTTATATTCACGTAAAACTGCCCATCTGCAGGTGACTAGAATTCTCAAATTATCTATCTACCTTAAAGAAAATAATTATTCTGGTCTTTAAAAGTACAATGAATTTAATATTTAGACAGCTTTTTTTTTAAGTTAAATATAATAAGACTGTCTTGTTATTTTAGTTGTTTAATGTTTTATTTAAGTGTCTCTTAATTGACAGCCAGTTATTGTAATTGCTGTCAGTAAGTTGTACACCTGTAAAAGTTGAATTGGGAAAAGATGTGTGATAAATATACTTACAACAAAAAGTAGCTGCTGAGGCTGCTTACGTACAACCAAACATCTCATGGGATTTTGTTCATTGGTTTGGAGGTTTGGGGTCATGGTTTCATGGGACAGTGAGCTGGCCTAATAGAGTGTTTAGTGCTTCTGTTCTGCCTGCTAGTTCATTGCATAGTGTCAGTGGCCGTCTGAGGCACAACAATTGGTCTCTATTCACCTGGAGCAACAGAGGAAGAAGAAGAGTTAGGAATAGGAGGAGGATATGGAATGTGTGGCTAATTGCCTCCACAAACAACTGCCTCCTTCACTGTGAGACCCAAAGAACTGGATGGTGCTTGGCTACAGTTACTGGATATTTTGATCAAAGATTCCTTAGAAGAATCTTGATCAAAAGGAGGAAAATGAAGAACAAAAGTTCAGATTCTCATGAACTCTAGACATTTTGGAGCCATGGAGGATAGATAAACCCCTGAAACTATTGCCCTGAGATAGTCTTTCAACCTTAAACTAAAAATATCCACTGAAGTCATCTTAAAACCAAACAGTTGTTTAGCTTAACTAGTAAAAAATGCCTGCCTTAAGCATTGTGCTCTTTTAAGAACTAGATGGGATCAAATTGACGATAGCAACTCGAGAGATTAGATAGGAACCTTAGGGGGCAGTGAGTTTATGTTAATGAGGAAGGAACAACTCAAAAGGAGGGTGAGAGTGGTTGCACGACTCGAAGAATGTAGTTTCACTAAATTGTGCATGTAGAAACTTGAATTGGTGTATGTTTTGCTGTGTATATTCTGCATAACAACAGCAAAATAAATAAAATTTAAAGAAAAAAATGAACTGGGGCAAAAAAAAAATTCTTAAATTGTTGGCTGCAGCTGACTTTGAGGAGTAAGCTGTGCCTGACTCAAGCCATAATATTTTCGGTCGCCCTCATCTGCGTGTGAAAGCTGGACAACGAACAAGGAAGACCAAAGAAGAACTGATGCATTGAATTATGGTGTTGGTGAAGAATATTGAATATACTACTACCTGCCAGAAGAACAATCAAGTCTGTTTTGGAAGTACAGCCAGAATGCTCCTTAGAAGCGAGGATGACGAGACTTCATCTCATGTACTTTGGGCATGTTATCAGGAGGGCCCAGTCCCTGAAGAAGGAGATTATGCTTGGTAAAATAGAGGATCAGCAAAAAAGAAGACCCTTAATGAAATGGGTTGACACAGTGGCTGCAACAGTGGGCGCAAACGTAGCAACGATTGTGAGGATGGCACAGGACCAGGCAGTGTTTAGTTCTGTTGTATGTAGGGTTGCTGTGAGTCAGAGCTGACTGGATGGCACCTAACAACAACGCAACAACAGTTTGATTTTCTACAGTGAACACGTATCCCCTCTGAAATTAGAAAACTTTTTTCTTAATGTCCGTTAACTAAGTGTGGTCAAGTTATTCAGATAAAGCTGAATCATATGGGAGAATATTTGGTTCCTAGCTTTAAAAATTGAGTTGTTTATTAATCTGTTCTTTAGATTATTATAGAGTTTTTCATTTGGAACTTTAAATTATTATTTAAATTACTTTCAATGGGTCTAACACATAAACCCTGATAAAAGGGCACAGGAAAGATCAGAAAGGGAAAACAGAAAAGGAAATCCAGAGAGTAGGAAAAAACACGTGATTAAAAAATAAACCCTAAACTGAAAATGGCCCAGATTCCTTGTGGAACTAGTGGTTTCTCACCTTCTGCTGCAGTATAGTGTATTTCTAAAATTCGTTATTTGGCATAGATATACACACAAACTTAATTGAGTTTGTCTTCCTCCGATTTTTTGATTTCTTGTTTCCTTCTAGGTGGATTCCCATTATTGTCCCAGTTGCTTAGAAAACATGCCATCAGCCGAAGCCAAACTGAAAAAGAATAGGTAAGACTGGTATCTACCTTTTCTCTTTTCCTATTTTTTTTTTTTAATAGCTGGTAAGAACACACATGGAATTAACTCTTTTAACCAGCTGTTTTTCATTCTTTAGCATCACCTTTGCCAAAGATAAAATGTCCTTTGGTTTTGTTAAAATAAGTTTTTTATTTTAGATTTTTTTATTTACAGAATTGTTGCAAAGCTAGTACAGAGAGTTCCTATTTACCCCATACCCATTTTGCCCTATTGTTAATATCTTATATTTGTCACAGTTAATGAGCCAATATTCATATGTTGTTATTAACTAAACTCCATATTTTATCCACATTTCCTCAGTTTTTCCGTAATGTCCTTTTTCTATTCCAGGATCGCATCCAGGATACCACATCACACTTAGTAGTCATGTCTCATTAAGTGCTTCTTGGCTATGGTAGTTTCTCAGACTTTGCTTGTTTTTGATGATCTTGGCAGTTTTGGGGAGCATTGGTCAGGTATTTGTAGATTTCGAATTTGTTTAAATGGAATTTGATGTTTTTTTCATGATTAGACTGGAATAATGGGAGACCAGGGACACATCAAACATGCATACTGTCAATATGACATCACTGGTGATGTTAACTTCGATTGCCTGGCTGGAGCTAGTGTTTGTCAGGTTTCTTCACTATAAAGTTATTCTTTTTTTCTCCCTTCCTGTACTGTGTTCTTTGGAGGGTAGTCGCTATGTACAACCCACACTTAAGGAGTAGGGAGTTATGCGCCCCCTCCTTGAGGGCTGGCTACCTACGTAAATTATTTGCAGTTCTTTTGCATGGAAGATTTGTCTCTGCTCCCCCTTTGTTTATTTATTCCATCAGTATATCAGCTTATCCACTGTTGCTGAGTTGATTCCAACTCATAGGGTCCCCATAGGGCTTCCCAGGCTATAAATCTGTACGGAAGCAGTCTGCTACACCTTTATGCCATGGAGCTGCTGGTAATTCCAAACTGCCAACCTTTCGGTTAAAAGTCAATCGCTTTAAGCACTACAACACCAGGGCTCATTATATCAGTATGGACTCGTGAATATTTATTTTCTACTATGGGTTATTTTTTTTTATGGGTTATAATCCAGTTCTGTATTTTTTTGCTCAAATTGTTCACCGTTGGCCATTAAGAGCTCTTTTAGTTAACTCCTGTTTCACTTTGACATACCTGATCATCATGGTAAGTCTGGAAGTTTTTATTTTTTGTTTTATTCTATTTTGGGTTGTTTGCACAATTTCTTACTTTCTAATTCTGTAGAATGCTCCAGGCCTATTTGTAAGTTTCCTGCCTCAATCCTAGAATTAACAATTTCTGCAGGAAGCCCTGGTTCCTTTTACTGGAGAAGGTATTAGAAGCCAAGCTCTGGGCTCTAGGCTTGCTCATTGCTACTGCGTACCATTTGATTTTTAGCTTGCTGTGAAAGCCCTTTGGCTACCAATCATACCCCTACCCATCCATGGACGTGAACCACTATTATTTGTCTTTCCTACAAGAAATAGCTCCTATTGAGCCAGGCACTGTGTTATGTACTTTCCACACATTAATTTTATCCCTGTGACATGGGTACCGTTATTATCCTCATTGAGCAAATGAGAACATCCAGATGGCAAAATAATGGATAATTATAGTTATGGGATAGAACTTTAGAGCAAAGCCAGGACTGGAGGTGAAATCTTGGTGAGAGAGTTAAAAACAATGGGGCATACGGGAGACATCGCTGAAGGGGAAGTGTTGGCTGAGCACTAGGAAGAGTAGTGTCTAAGGAGAGATCAGAAAGCCTTGAAGATGGATCACTTCCGACACATCCCAGTTTAATGGCATTGTCTGGTATCATTTCAGTTTTCTGGCACAGCAAATGAGCAGTTATTTTCCAAGCCCAGTTTCACAGCTTATTTTATTGTTGCCTCTCAGTTTTCTACCATGTGATTGGTCTCCTGTCTCTGAAGGCATAAACTGTGGCATTTCTCTTTTCTTCTGAAATCTTTGTGCTCTGTATAGGCATAAAACAAGTCTAGAATAGTAAAATGCAGACTGATAACAGTGAATTCCTCTGTGGCATTGAGTCAAGCACTAATTCTTCTGGAGGTTTGATGATGATTGCATTTTTTGTTTGTTAACAATAAACATACTTTTGACATTTTAAAACAAAGTTGGTAGGACACTCCTGGGAATACTTTTTAAAATTTCTTTCTTGTTTGAGAGCCACTCCTCTCTTACAGTTTGTTCACTCTTGAATTCTAACATGTAGAACAGTGTGTGGTGTATAGCAGGTACTTGGCACGTATCTATTGAATGAATGAATGGTTTCATTTGCCATGTTACAGATGTGCCAACTGCTTTGACTGTCCTGGCTGCATGCATACCCTCTCCACCCGAGCAACAAGCATCTCCACACAGCTCCCAGATGACCCTGCTAAGACCACAATGAAGAAAGCCTATTATCTGGCCTGTGGATTTTGTCGCTGGACATCTAGAGATGTGGGCATGGCAGACAAATCTGTGGGTGAGTGAAGTGAACTTAAACATGAGATTTTATGAAATTGGCAGTACTATTATTGCCCTCAGATTATTGTTTCTGCTACTTTTTGGAGCGGTGAGAGCTAAATTTAGAGTGTTTTGTCATTAAATCTTCTAGTTTCCCATATTCTCACATCTTTAGGCCATGTGGCTTTACCCGAGATGAGTAATACTATAGAGTTTTCTTAGAGTTGGTAAAATAGCTTTCATAAGTCTAACACTTTTTTAGAATCAAAATAGTCATGCTCATCATAAAAAAATAAACACTCCTGATGATGAAATGCACTATAAACAAAATTAAAAAATAAGTAACAAACTAAGAAAAATATTTGGATCATATACATCAGACTAAAGATAGATAACCAAAACATAAACAACTCTTATAAATCAATAAGAAAAAGACATGACTCACTAGAAAAATAGGCAAAGGATATGAATAGCAGCTCTCAGAAGTGGAAATAAAAGTAATAAATATGCAAAAAGATATGTTCAGCTTCACTAGTAATCAGGGAGATGCAAATTAAAATTTCATCTATCAATTTGGCAAGAGTTTTATACTCTAGTAATATCGTGTTATTGGCTAGAATATGGGAAAGTATTTTTCTCATACACTACCACCTAGGAGAACAATTTGATAACATCTATAAAATTATAAATTATCCTTCCGCCCAGCAATTCTGTGTCCAGTATCCATCCTGGAGAAATACTCAAACATGAGTTCAGAGATATATATAAATGTGTATGTATACAGAGAGAGGTTTCTAAATGAAACATGAAAATCGTTGCTGTTAGTTGCCTTCAAGTTGCTTCTAACTCATGAGGACCCATGCGTGCAGACTAGAGCCGCTCCATAGGGTATTTAAGGCTGTGACTTTTCAGAAGCAGATTGCCAGTCCTGTCTTTCCAGGCACCTCTGGGTGGGTTCGAATCAAACCACCAACCTTTTGGCTAATAGTGGAGTGCTTCGCCATTTGCACCACAAAGGGACTCTGTGGTTATCAGAGAGATGAAGCACTGTTCAAAATCTTGAGTTGCTATTTATGCTTTATATAAATAGTAGATCACTAACTTCCTATTGTCTTTTTTCTTATTTTATGAAATTTCATCATTTAATTTCCTGAAAACTTTTTACATTTGTAAAAATTTCCTTTTTTGGATTTTCATAGAAATTATAGTTTACTTAATGTATTAGGAAGCCCGTAACAGTCTCACTATATGTTGTTTGACATAACTAAAATAAAAATGAACTTTAGTTTAAAACTTTCCATAGATTCTTAAGCAATTTGGAAGTAAATATGGGTAATATTTCTTTTTTGGGGGGGATATACAAAGCAAAACATACACCAATTCAGCAGTTTCTACATGTACAATTTAGTGACATTGATTACATTCTTTGAGTTGTGCAGCCATTCTCACTCTTGTTTTCTGAGTTGTTCTTCCTCCATTAGCATAAACCCACTGTCCCCCTGAGGTTCCTATCTAATCTTTCAAGTTGCTGTTGTCAATTTGATCCCATATAGATAGTACTTAAAAAAGCATAATGCTTAAGGCAGACCTTTTTCTACTAGTTAAGCTAAACTACTACTGTTCAGTTTTAAGGTGACTTTAAGGGATATTTTTAGTTGAAGGTTTGAAGATTATCTCAGGGCAATAGTTTCAAGGTTTCATCCACCCTCCATGGCTCCAGGAAGTCCAGAGGCCATGAGAATGTGAAATTCTATTCTGTGTTTTTCCCCCTTTTGATCAGGATTTTACTATGGAATCTTCGATCAAAACATTCAGTAACGGTAGTTGCACACCATCCGGTTTTTCTGGTCTTATAGCAAAGGAGGCAGTTGTTCATGTAGGCAGTTAGCCACATGTTCATATCCTCCTCCTATTCCTAACTTTCCTCCTTGGGTGAAGTTTCTTCAGGTTCAACTGTGTTCTTAAAATTCTAACTCTTGATTCTGTTGAATTTGCCCTTTGATTTAGAATGCTTGAGCTCTTGGTGGTTTTTCTGGCTTGGTACATTGAGTTAATAAAGTATATATTCTTTTCAAAAATAAAAGCAAAGCAAATATATTTTAAAAATAGGTAAATATTTACCTGACATAATTTATATTACAAAGATTCTATGGCATCTTTTTAGATTGTCAGCAGATATTTATGTGTGTGTATTTTAAATGTCAGTGTAACAGGTAAATTGTTAGAATTTGTCTAAAAATTTAAGTTAAATGACAGAAACATTCTCAAAGTGACATAGTGTGTGCCTTAGTGAATTAGTGTATTCTTCACATTTGTATTTTGCCTCTTTATCAAATAAAAGAAGCAAAGCCCAGAAATTCAAATATATTTCTCAGTTTGTTTGCTTTGTGAAGTGAATGTTTTATACTTTCTGGGTTATGAACCATTAAGATTAGAGAATTTGTATTTTAGAAATATAAATGTAACTTCTGTGCTAGCTTCTAGAAAACCTATTTCCTCTAGGGTGCAACAGTGATAATTGCAACAAGGAGCTCTTAAAGAGTACAGATAATTTTCTTTCTTCCGTGATGTCATCAGTGTCTGGGAAGCCCTGAAACCACTTTAATTGAAACTATTTGTTTGTTTATAAGGAAGCCATTGTGTCGGTAATGTGCAGGGAAAAATAGAGTTCGTTATGTCTCCCAGATTGCTGTTTAGAATAAATTACCAGCTCTAAAGAAGCAATTAGGCCAAACATTCAGATTTTTAAAAATATTATTACAAGTGAAACATTTCTCTTGCGTAATTCTTTATTTTTCATGATTGCCTTAAGTAAGGCAGCCTCTAAAATACGAACATTTTACTCAAGGATGTTCTTTCTGCCATTTCTTGCAAGAGGGTACAGTGTCACCTTACCAAGGTAGTTGAGTCCTTTTTGTTTTGAAAAAATTTTTTCATTATACAGTAATACTATAGATTTCCTGAACTCACCATTCAGCTTAAGAAATGAAACAGAACCAAAATAGTTGAAGCCCCTTGTGTAGTTTTCTCCCTATTGCAACCCCCTTCATCTCTGCTTCCTGAATTCATTGTTTATTAATTTCCATCCATATCTTTATACTTCTCAACATACATAGGTAGCCACTAACATAGTATTTTTCACTGTTAAACAAAAGGAAACATACTGTATGTGTCCTTTGCAACTTTTCTGAGTCAGCTTTATGTTTCTGATACATAGTTGATTTATGCATGACTTAACCACATTTGCTTATTCAACCTCTGCTTGATGGAAATTTAGGTTTTCCTTTTTTTTTCTTTTGACAATAGTGCTGCTACAAATAGTCTTGTGGTGGTTCCTAAGGCACAAGAATAAGAGCTCCTTTGTACACCTAGAAGTAAAATTGTTGGTCACAAAGTGTGTACATTTTTAGCTCTTCAGAGTGATTTACCAATTTTTGCCCATGAGTGATACATAGGAATAGACTACCTATTGCTGCAGATCCTTGGCAATCCTTAGTATTATTGGACTCTTAAAGTTTTGCCATACTGATGGTCGTGAAATGCTTTCTCATTATAATTTATCCCTCCCCCCCCCGCTTTTTTTTGTTAGCTTTATTGAGGTATAATATACATATGGTAAAGCTCACCATTTTTAAGTGTAGAATTGTATGATTTTTGACAAATGTGAATAGTCATGTAGCTACTACCACCATTATGGTATAGAACATTTTCTTCACCCCTCAAAGTTCCCTCATGCCTCTTTGCAATCAGTTCCTTCTCCCTACCACCTGGCCCCTGACTACCACTGATATGCTTTCTGTGACCATGATTTTGCCTTCTCTAGTTTATATAATTGGAATCTTGTTGTACATAGTCCTTTGTGTCTAATTTCTTTCATTTAGCATAATGCTTTTGTGGTTTGTCCATATTTCTGCTTTTTATTGTTGAGTAATATATCATTGTATGGATGGATGTACCACAGTTTATTTGTTCTCCAGTTGATGGACATTTGAGTTGTTTCCAATTTGGGGCTCATATGAATGAAGCTGCTATGAATACAAGCCTTTGTGGGGCTATATGTTGTCACTTTTCTTGGGTGAATACTTAGGAGTAGAATTGCTAGGTCGTAGGATAGGTTTAGGATAGGTGTATAGTTAACTTGACTAGAAACTGCCAAACTATATTTTTCCAAAGTAACCTAGTGCCATTTTTCATCCTCACCAGCAAAGTAAGAGAATTCTAGTTCCTCAGCAACCCTTGGTGTGGTCAGTCTCTTTCATTCTGGCCATTTTAGGAGTGTGACGAGCCTTGGTGGTACAGTAGTTAAACCCTCAGATGCTAACCAATAGGTCACTAACTGAAAGGTCAGCAGGTTGAACCCACCGGCGGCTCCACAGGAGAAAGATGTGGCAATCTGCTTCTGTAAAGACTACCGCCTTGGGAACCCTATGAGGCAGTTCATCCTGTCCTGTAGTTTCGTTTTAAGTCAGAATTGATTGGACGACAATGGGGTGACTGAGCGTGTGGTAATACCTCATTGCATTGCCTTAATGTTTAATAATCTTGAGCGTCTTTTTGTGTGCTTATTTGCCATCCATGTATCTTTGGTGAAATGTCTGTATGAATCCTTTTCCCATTTTTTTAACTGGGTTTTTTGTCTTTTTATTGAATTGTAAAAGTTCTTAATATATTCCAAATACAAGTCCTTTGTTGATGATATTTTGCAAATATTTCTTCCAGTCTGTGGTTTGTCTTTTTATTTTCTCAACAGTGTCTTTTGAAAAGCACAAGTGTCTTATTTCAAGGAAGTCCGATTTATCATTTTTTTTTAATAGTTTGTGCTTTTTGTGTCCTATTGAAGACATTTTACCCTAACCCAAAATCACTAAGATTTTTGCCATTTTTTTCTAGAAATGTTATAGTTTTAACTCTTAGGGTTGAGTCTATGATCCATTTCAGGTTAAGTTTTCTATATGATGTAAAGTAAAGGTCAAGGTTCTTTTCTTTGCATGTGGATATCCAGTTGTTCTAGCACCATTTGTTGAAACTATTAAATATGGTTTTACTTTCTACTTTCTTGAATAATCTTTTTCTTTATGATTTGTGCTGTTTGTTTCTTATATAAGAAATTATTCTCTACACTAAAGCCATAGAACATAGAAATTGCAGTGTTGCCGATAAGAGGGGGGTCTCTGAAGTCAGACTATCTGAATTTGAATCCTGGCTCTAGCTGCATGATTTTGGACAAGTTATTTAACCTCTTTGAGCCTCAGTTTCCTCATCTATAAAATGAGACTAATATTAAAGAGTCCTTACCTCAGAGGGCTATTATGAGAATAAGAATGTAGTGCATTTAATGTGCCTGACACAAAAGCTGTCTATACACGTTATTTGTCGTCATCATGATGGTAGTGGTGATCATTGTTTTATATATGTATATGTATGTGTGTGTGTGTATATATATATATTTTTTTTTTTACCTGCGTACGGTTATTTATACAAATTCTAAGATTATTTCTTGGAAGTTCTGTCATTTTATGTTTTTGAGTTTCATTTTGTGGCCTGCAGAAGACTTAGTTTTATGAAAATAATATCAAATGTGAGAGTCTTCTTTAATGTTTCTTTATTTTGCAGCTAGTGGCGGTTGGCAGGAACCTGAAAATTCTCATACACAAAGGGTAAGTAAAGGGTCATTAGAGAGGAAGGAAGTAAGACAAAATGGAGGAAAAGGCTGAATATCTTCTATTTTGTTAGTGGATATGACCCATGTTTAGAAGCCCATGATGTGAGTTTTGTTATTTACTATATATAGTAAGTTCCTCTCATTAAGTGGCAGCTTCTTCCAGTCTGACTTAAGTTGGAGAGAAACTAGGTATAGTTTTACTTCTGCACTTGAGTTGTGGACCAGAACAAGGGAACAGGTTATGTTTTTTATTTTTTTCTGTGTGTACCCAGCAACTGAGTTAAGGCTTCATTTGTTCTGAAATACTCTAGGATATATCAGTAAAGTGTAGTTCCTTTTACTCCTGGAGACATCACCAATTTAGAAGAGGCCCATGGACTTAGCAGTTGTTGCTTACAGGATCATGACTTGAACATCCTTTAATAGCTCATAGTGAAATGTTCTGTGCAGTAGGTCTTAGAGCTGACTTTTTTACTTCTGGAGCTAGAATATGAGAAAGATGATGAACTGCTGCAGGAATGAGTATGTACAGTCAGTCAAAGCGCAAATTAAACAGTATTTTACAATTATTCACCTATGAGATTGGCAAAAATTAGAAATACTGGAAAATATCCAGAATGAGAATGTGGGAAAATGGGTCTTCTCACATATACTATTGTTGTATTAGTGTAAATTATAAATTGGTACAGGTTTTTTCAGCTCTTAGCAATATCTGCTCCACATTTATTGAAAACTTATAATGTGGCTAGAGACTGTGTGTTAAACAATAGTGATATGTGGTCCTTGCCATCATAGACCTTAAGTCTATTGGGAAAACAAATATCAATAAAATAATCCACAGTTTAAAGAAAACCTATCTATGATAAGTAATGTGCTGTTGTTGTTAGTTGCTGTTGAATTGATTCAAGTGATGTGTAGGAGAAATAAATTGTGCCATGTAAACATTTATTACGGGAAATGTCAGCTTGTTAGTTCCACAGCTGAAGATTGCCCTGAGATCTGAGGGTGCCAGGTACAGAGGGGAAAGCTCTCAAGGTAGAAGAACAGCATGTGGGAAGAGCTAGAAGAAGCTAAGCAAGTTCTAGGCAAGAAGCAAAAGAGGATGAGTGTGACTGGAGTGGAGAACAGTATTAGGTGAAGGAAGAGTGGTATTTGGGATCAGACCAAGCAGGACCATGCAGACCAAGTTAAGGAGTTTGGGAAGCCTCTAGATGTTTTTAAGCAGGAAGATGATAGGATCAGATTTCTAAAAAAAATAATTGCTGCTGAATTGAGAGGACAAGAGTAGCTACCATGAGACCCTTTAAGAGGTATAATAGGAAATTGTCAAATACCTTATAGGACATCATATTAGGGAGTAAGATGCAGCCTTTAAAAAGAATAAGGTGTATCTTTTTGTATCATATGGGAAGTATTTGATGTATTTGCACTGGGTGGAAAGTTTATGATACTTAAAGTGAAAAGGAACTTATAAAATAACTTCATCCCTTGTATGTAAAAAAAATTGAAAAATCCTGTATTTTTTATACATATCAAAGCTCTATGCCTATAAACAGGTTTCAAAAATATGCAAAGGTATGAAACGTCAGTTCTTAGAGATAAATGGTCCTCTGGCAGTGCAGAAAGAATAGGAGCAATAAGTAATGGGGAAATAGATAATGAAGTAAAAGAGCAGTGAAAAGAGAGAATGAAATTTCCAAACCTTTTCCTTTCCCATTTCTTTCTCTTGTTAAACTTGGAGGTTCCATTTCAGTCCTGAAAGCAGATCATGTGATGAAGAGAAATCTCCCTGAAGGAAAAGGGCAAACTTGCCTACCTTAACAATTTTGTCATCTCTCATCGTTATATGCCTCATTAGTGTAGTTCATGAATTTTGTATGTTCCGTTACACAGATACTGAGTCTTTGATTTGTTACAGATGAACAAACTGATTGAATATTACCAGCAGCTTGCCCAGAAAGAGAAAGTTGAGCGAGATCGCAAGAAACTGGCACGACGTCGAAACTATATGCCTCTGGCTTTTTCGGTGAGGGTTTGGTACAAACAGGACTTCGCGGTTCATTGATGAACCTGTGTGGCATGAGAATAGTGACCATTTCAGAAAGTGATCCTTGTGCATAGATTTCTCAATGGTGGGTAACAGAGAGGTGTTCCTCAAATCACAGGTGTTTTAAGTCCAGCAGTTATGCTTTTGCCATGCCATTAGTTCTGTGACTTTGAGTTATCAGGACAATTGTGTTTCTTTCTGCATCACTGTCTTTCTGATTATTTCCCAGAGAAACTACTGTTAATCTTATAGGCACTACAGAACTCAACTATAGCTTTTAGGCATTTCTGGGAGTCAGAGAAGAAGGTGGACTAGTGGTAGATTTTATTCGTATTGCCCATGTAGACCACCTGTGACCTCCTGGTAGTGGTGGTTTCCTCACTCCAGGTGTAATTTTTTGGCCCCTTCCCATATTACTTGTTCAAAAACACTGACTTTTATACAGTGCATTCAGGGTGGTTAAATAAATAGCAATACATGTGAGTGGAATTTTTTATAGGAATTATTTATGAAAGTCATTCTTTACTAGCTTAAATGCTACCAATCTAAAGCAGGAAGTTAGGTTTTAGAACTTTTGTTATTGTCCCCAGGTTTTATTTGCTGTCACAGAACGGCTAGTTCTCTGTGTGCCTGCTTGGGGCCAAGCAAGTTGACATTTAATAAAAAACATTTTTTAAATGCTGACAATGCACCAAACTCTGTGCTAAGCACTTTCTACACACTTTTTTCATCCTCACAGCAATCCTGTGGGGGTACATCCCTATTTTACACTTGAAAAATGAGACCTGAGAAAGTTAAGTAATTTTTCACACAGCTTCCATGTGAGAATTGGTTAAGCCATTTGAAACCCTAAGGTTTGGTAAGGTCCATGTAAAAATATTTAGTTTAGGATTTGATAAAACATTAAAACTTGCAGAGCACCTGCATTTGTCAAAGACTTTAATGAAGTCTAAATGAATATTTTCCAGTGATACAATCAGCATATGCTCTGGTGTGTGTTTAGGAGAAGAATTTAAGTTAAATGCGTTGTTCTCCCAACTTTCCCATGTAACCTCCCTGCTGTATGAGTTTGCTCCTATCTTATGCTGCACTTTTTTGTCTCTGTTGCAACCTGCTGCTATTTTGGGGCTCTCCACAGCAACATACTATTCATGTAGTGGTAAGTTCTCTTTTATGATTATTGGTGACCCTGAAGAAGCTAGCGGATGGTAACAGGTGTTCCAGGAAGACGTTTGTTGTGTGCCTTAGGCACTCCACATAGTTCTGGCCTGAGCTGTAGCTGAGATATTTTTATGCTAATTTCAAGCTCCAATCTCCATGGTTGGTGCTTTTCATTATTATTTGAAGAATAGGGTAATGACTTGGGGCTACATATTACTCTCTTTAAAAGCTTTTAAATTAGCCTTTTCTTTTTCTTATTTTTTTTGCTTATTTCCCTGAGCTTCTCATGCTGTCCTTCCCAAAGTTCTTTTTTTTAAAAAAATAGAATGTGTAAGTATGGAATTTCTAATAGGAATTTCTGAACTCTCTTTAGGACAAATATGGTCTTGGAACCAGGCTTCAACGACCACGAGCTGGTGCATCCATCAGTACCCTTGCCGGACTTTCGTAAGTTTGGACATTAAACGGCTTCGTGGAGAAATACATATCCGGTGCCGTCGAGTCGATTCCGACTCATAGCGACCCTATAGGACAGAGTAGAACTGCCCATAGAGTTTCCAAGGAGCGCCTGGCGGATTTGAACTGCTGACGTTTTGGTTAGCAGCCATAGCACTTAACCACTACACCACCAGGGTTTCCATTTGTGGAGAAAAGCAAGTGTCAAATAAATATTGAAGGAATAGGATAAAATAAGTAAATAAGAGTTGCCATTGAGGGATAAGATTCTCATGTTTAGAAAAAATTAACTGGAATGCAGGATGTGACCTAAATAGAAAATTTAGAAGAATACTTCAATTATTGATATCACAGACTTTGAGGATAGTCAGGTAGACCCTTGAGAAGTCACTGCTTTTTATCTTTTAGCCTTAAAGAAGGAGAAGACCAAAAAGAGATAAAGATTGAGCCAGCTCAGGCTGTAGATGAAGTGGAACCTCTCCCAGAAGACTATTATACAAGACCAGTAAATTTAACAGAGGGTAATTTTATACACTGTCCTACTTCTTTCTTTCTAATTGTTCTAATTCTGCTTTTTGTTACTATATGCCTTGTCACCTGAGATTTTTAATGGCATAGTTGTTAGTAGTAAAATGATCATATAGAAAATAAAATAGATACAGTTGTTTGAAGAACTTTAAATACCTATCAAACTTCTGTTGTAGCTTTTTTAAAAAACATTGTTGACAAAGGCAGCATTGCTTCAAGTAATTACCAACTACAATTAAGTCAGATTTTGAGCAAGTCCCAGTAAATTAAGTGTGGCTTCTTCCTTTTGTGCTAGTGACTACTCTTCAGCAGCGCCTCTTACAGCCAGACTTCCAACCAATCTGTGCTTCACAGCTCTATCCTCGCCACAAGCATCTTCTGATAAAACGGTCCCTACGCTGCCGGGTAAGTGTTCCATCCTGTAGAGTTACCATTTGTGTAAGAGAAAACCAAAAATAAAGGAAACATGATTGGTATTTGATGAATGTCAGGACTTCTGGAAAGTAGTGAAAATAGAAAACACAAAAAATGTATGAGATGTCTGGCACTATTTAAAATACTCCTGATATATTAACTCAACCCTCACAAATCTATGAAGTAGGAATATTTTTTATTATTGTAAAATTATATGTAACAAAACATTTGCCATTTCAGCATATTTTATGTGTACAATTCAGTGACATTAATTACATTTACCATGTTGTGCAACCATCACCACTATCCATTTCCAAATTTTGTCATTACCCTTAACAGAAACTCTCTACCCCTTAAGGAGTAACTTCCCTTTCCCCCACCTCATTCCTACACTTAATACCACTAATAAGCTTTGGTTTCTATATATTTGCCTGTTCTAAATGTTACACGTAAGTGGGATCATATGATATTTGTCCTTTTGTGTCTGACTTATTTCACTTAGCATGTTTTCAGGGTTCATTCATGTTGCAGCATGTATCAGAACTTACGAAGTAGATATTATTGTTATCCCGACTTTACAGATATGGAAACCAAGGCATGTGAAGATTAAGTTACTCACCCAAGCACATAGTGCTAACCAGTGAAAGAATAGTGAAAGACTACAACTTTTAGGCTAGTAGAGAGGAGATGAAAAAGAATAATAAAAAATAATTAAAGAAAAATCAGCAAATCCAGGCTCTGGGAGTCCACAGAACAAACAAAACAGCAGATGGGAAAGAAACTTTTAGATCAGCACTGTGCGATGATGGAAATGTTCTGTATCTGCACTGTCCAGCGTAGTAGCCGCTTGCCCTGCGTGGCTGCTGAGCACCTGAAGTGTGATTAGTGCAACTAAAGCACTGAATCTCTTCTTTAAGTAGCGACGTGTGGCTGACGGCTGCTGTGTCAGACAGTAAAGCTCTAGATTAAAAGAGACTTAAGAGGCGTATCAGCCAAACAATGTGAAGGAAATGAGGAAAAATTTACAAAACCTTTGGGGAAATTTAAAAACTGGTTGGATTTTTTTATTCTACTGAAAAATTATGGGTTTATTTGTGTTAATAATAGTATTGGTATTTTTTTAAATGCCTGTCATTTAGAGAAATATATTAGACTATTGATAGATGAATGACACGATTTCTGGGATTTATTTCAAAATAATCAGAGTGGGCAAGAGTATAGATGATACAGGATTGGCCATGAGTTGCTAATTTTTGAAGCTAGGTACTTGGGGGGTTATAATAAAAAAAAAAACTAGTCTGTAATTTAGTGTATGTTAAAATTTTTCCATAATGAGAAACTTTTTTTAAAAGAAAGGAAGATAACGGGGTAAAGAAAAACAAAGTATATAGTAAGATGACAGATTTGAAGCCACATGTGTCAGTATTTGTGTTAACTTAAATGAACTAAACTTCTATTAAAGGACAAAAAAAATTCGTAGATTAAATTAAAAAATGCAACAGCCTGTCTACATGCTGATTATAAGAAACACAAGCATGAGCATTCAGAAAGATTGAAAGTAAAAATAGATGGAAAAAGATGTATTGAGCAGATACTAATTTTAAAAAGAGATACTTCATAAAGGAAAAGATTCCATTCACAAAGAGGAAGTAACATTTCTAAATTTGTATGTTCCAGATAATGTAGACTCAAAATATATAAAGCAAAATTTAAGAACACTACATACAGAAACAGACAAATCGTTGTCAAAAATTTTAACATACTTTCCTCAGTATCTGAGGGAACAAACAAATGGAAATCAATAGAACATTTAAACTAGCAGCCTTGACATAATGGGCATATACTCTGGGGAGGGGAACAAGGGGACAGGTAACAGGATGTCTTTGTAACGTATACCTTTTTCATATGTTAAATTTTTCATACACAAATTGTTTTTGTGACACTAATTGCAATAGCCAAGATGTGTCAGTACTGTCCCTTTCCCCTAAAAAATTTTTTAACTAGGTATATGTAGTACCCATTCTAGAAAGTAGTGGTTACTGTGCTTTTAAACTTTTTTAAACGTAGGATCTGGAGTCTCATTATTTGAATTCAAATCCCAGCTCCAATTCTTATTGGCTCTGTGAAGTTCCACAGCTTACTTACCGTTCCTGTGCCCCATTCACATCATATGTAGAAGTTATAGTACCTACTAGCCCTACCTCATAAGGGCAATGTGATGTTTTAAGTCTACTTAAGACACTGAGTACATTGTTTGGCACACATAGTAAGTAAGTATGTGTTAACCGTTATTTCAGTTTTTTTTAAAAGCACCGTAAAAGTGTAATGATATTGGATAGTGTGGTCACTTATATCCAAAATCCAAAAACAACGTCTTTGTAAATTTTGGTTATCAGTGACATACACTGTTTTAAAACGTGTGGTCTTCTAGCAGAATAAAACAGAACACTAGTAAGTGTTACTCTTCTGAATTTAGCAGCTCTATGAATTGGTAAAGTGCGTTCTTTTTTTCCCTCTAATATATATATATGTATATTTTTTTTTTTTTTTAGAAATGTGAACATAATTTGAGCAAGCCAGAATTTAATCCAACATCTATCAAATTCAAAATCCAACTGGTTGCTGTGTGAGTATTTTGGGCTTGGTTTTTAAAATTGTTGTTTATTTTTTGTTTTTGTTTGGTTTTTCATTGTGAACGGTGTTTACTCTTGGCTCAAAAAAAGAAAAGAAGAACTACATCAGAATCTTCTTGTGTTCTGTTTCTGTTTAGCTTTTGAATTTAGTTGCATACTATGAAGTTTAAGACTTAGAATCAGAGGTGTTTGTATCAGGGACACAGTGATCATAGCAGTGTGGTCTGTTGATTATTGGGTGGAGAGTCACCCTTCATTCATAGCAAGTATAAAGTACCTAAGTTCGGGGATGATCTTTTAAAAGTACAGTAAAAATAAAGTATAGCAGATTGAATAGTATCCCTGTATAGTGGTTTTATTTACTGGTGTTCTCATATACTTCATCGAGTGGGATAAAAGTGATTAAGTTAGTGTCAACTCACTAGGACTTGTCAGTAGAAGAGCATTTTGTATATAAAAATCACAAACAAAAAATGTTTTTAATCAGGGAAACATTTGTCTTTACCTTGGGGTGAGAGAGCCCTTCTAAGCAAGGTAGGAAACACAGAAGTCACTAAGGAAAAGAGACAGATTCAACCTTAACAAAATGAAACGTAAGTTGTAAAAGACAAAATAAACGGCAAAGTCATGAGACAGGCAGTGGAGCAGTAAAAAATATTTGTCCCTCCTGACAGATAAAAGTTTTAATATCCCTGGCATACAGAGTTCTACGAATTGGAAAGATAAAAAAGGAGGGAGGAGGTGGGGCAAAGGATTTGAACAATGAGCTTATACAGAAGAGGAAATCCAAATGGCTGACAACTATATGGAAAGATGCTGAGATTTGATAGCAAAAGTTAAAAAAATAAATAGCATCTAGCACTAGTGCAGATGTGGGGAAGCCCATGTTTGCAAACATTGTTGGTAGGATTGTGAATTGCTGGACCCTGATCTGGAGAGTGATGGGGAACATCAAGACAAATTACATAGTCCTGAACCAGCAATACTATCTCAGGAATCTATTCTGTAGAACCTAAAGCACCAGTATATAAGGGTATATTTATAAAGATGTGTCATGTAACATTTTAGTGGCAGCGAGTTGGAAATAATTTCTCTGTCAAGCTGATTAAACATCAGCAGGGAAATGATTAAATTGAGTTGCACTCATCCTACAGAATATTATGCAGCAATTAAAAACAAGTCACTGGCAGACGAGAAGGTGGAGAAGGTCAGGCCTAGTGAGTTAGGAGGAGCTAGAAAGGCCCGGTATGAGGTCTGTCACTTATTGCACCTGTCTAAACTTTAGTTCCCTCATCTCTGAAATGCGAGTAACCCCTGTGCTTCCTCCCTCTCAGGGTTGTTGAGAAGAATCAAATGAAATATTATGTGTACAAATGGTTTATGCTGTAAATCACTATAAAACATGTTGCATTTTCCTAACCACTGTGGTTTAGTACATGACTGGTTAGGAATGAAAAGAGTGACAAAAATGGCCATATGAAGTCTGGTACAAGCTCCTTTTTTCATTTAAGAATTGTAGTCATTACAGAAGCTCTGAATGGCAGACAGTGTTTAATATCAGTTTCTTAAACTTGCTTTGAGAAAAAGTGCTCTTTTCATTACAACCTCAAAAATAAAAAGACAGACAACCCAGTCAGAAAAATGAGCAACAGAATTGAATAGTCATTTCACTAAAGAAGATATACAAATGGCAAACAAGCACATGAAAAGATGCTCGTTAGCCATTACCCACCAAATCCAAACTCGTTGCCCGTCGAGTTGAGTCTGACTCATAGCCATTAGCCATTAGGGAAATGCAAGTCAAAACCACAATGAGATACCACTTCACCTTCACTAGGATGGCTGTTATCAGAGGAGCAGAAAATAACAAGTGTTTGCCAGGATATGGAGAAATTGAAACCCTCATCCATTGCCAATGAGAATGTAAAATGGTACAGCTGTGGAAAAATTTGGCAGTTCCTCAAAAAGTTAAACACAGAATTACCATCTGACCCAGCAATTCCACTCCCAAGTATATACGCAAAAGAACTGAAAGCAGGAACTCAAACAGATACTTGTACACCAGTGTTCATTGCAGCATTATTCGCAGTAGCCAAAAGGCAGAAACAACTTAAGTGTCTATCAGGAGATAAGTGGATAAGCAAAATGTGGTGATGACATACAATGGAATATTACTTAGCCATAAAGAGAAATTAAGCCTGATACATGGTACAACGTGGATAAACTTTGAAAAGATTATACTAAGTAAAAGAAGTCAGACACAAAACGATAAATACTGTATGTTCCCACTTATATGAAATATCTAGAATAGGCAAATGCATAGAGAGGAAAGTTTATTGGTGGTTACCGAGGCGTGTGGGAGGGGGAAATGGAGAGTTACTGCATAAGGGATACTGAATTTTGGTGAAGGGTGATGAAAAAAGTTTTTTGAAATGGATAGTGAATATCATTAATGTCACTGAATAGTACATATAAAAACGGTTGAGATGGCAGACTTTTTGTTACATTTATTTACACACACACAAAAAAAGGTTTTTTTTAAGTGTTCTTTTCATCATGGCAGAATTGCCCGGGAATCTTAATAGAGATGCTCTGGCCACGTTTGAGATCTGCTGAATCCAAACCCTTAGTAGTAGGCTCTTGAATTTATATGAAGTTACCAAGTAATACTGATGGCCCCCATGAAAAATATCTGGTCTGAAGTTAAAATACCTTATTGCCTTGATTCTAAGGTGCATTTTTTATTTTCACTTTGTTTCCACAATATAAGATTTTGTCTTCCGTAATAAACCAATAAACCAAACCCATTGCCATTGAGTCAATTCCTGTGTGTTTTTGTTTCAGGCACTGTTCTAAGCACTTTTCGCATGTGTTCCCCAGTTTATTCTTTACAACTCTCTCAAGAGATAGATATTATTGTCTTCATTTTATGATTAAGAAAACCAAGGCACAGCGATGTTAGTATCTTGCCCCAAATCACATAGTATATAAAGGCTAAGCTGGGATTTGAACTTGGGCAGTTTTGAGTCTAGAACAAACACATCTAAGTGCAATATTCTGTTGTCTATTTGAGAGGCGGCATAGCATAGTGGTTAAAAGTAAGGACCCTGGAGCCACATTGCCTGGGTTTGAGTCTTGATTCTGCCACTTACCAGCATGTTATTTTTCCTCCGTATGTCTAGTTTCTTCATTTGTAAAATTGGCATAATTATACCTGTCTCAAGAGATTACTTGAGTTAATATTTGTAAAGTACTTAGAACAGTATCTGGCACATAGTGAGTGCTGTATAAGTGTTTGGTAAGTATGTGATAGTGTTAAAATCCATAAAATGTATTATTAAATCAGCTTTGGAGTCTAGAATCAGCTACCTCTTCAGAATTACACAAACTAATAAAATAAGATCTTAACAAATATATTTAATAAATGTATAAGGGAGACATCTGCCATGACATACACACATACAAGATCTAAACTAAAAGTAAACGTAAGATTTTACAAAGAACTTATTACAAATTTGGTTTCATATCATGTATTAAGTGCTTCTTATCACAGTGATGGTGCAATTATTTAAAATTCTTTTTCTGTAATATGTTCTAATTAACGTGAAATATTTTATTTGCTGCACTAGCTAAAAAATAATAAGGGATTCTGGCAAGCATTAATGCATATTTTTATCATACATAGCAATTATATCCCAGAAGTGAGAATCATGTCAATTCCCAACCTTCGCTACATGAAGGTTAGTACCTTACTTACTAACGGAAAAAGAAAGGATTGATCAAAGATGCATGAATGTGTGTATGTTGGTGGTTGTGTGTTTGGCACAAGAATGTGTGAACAAGGGATAGAAAAGAATAAAGTTGGGAATTATAAAGGGATTGAAACTTTAAATTTCTTTAGTCTGGGATTCCTGACAGCAGCATCTTTGGAATGTATGTATAAGGATCAGTGTGCATAATGTAGAGGTAGAATCATAGGTGGGGAAAGGAAAGGAGAAGATACTGGCCCCCACAGGCGTGGTTAGCTCCTCTTCTCCTGCTGGGGTGGAGGAGGGATTTTTTACCATCGTGTGTGTCTGTGTCTGTGTCTGTGTGTGTATGTGTGTTATACCAGCAATCAGCTAGATTTCTTCTTTGCTGGTGCCCTTTTCTTCCTTGGGGTCTCATTTATACTCCTTTCTACCACATGTACCCCAATTAAATTGTAGAATATTCTGCAACAGCCTCTTCAGCTCTTTTCTTTCATGATGTTCATGAAGACATCTCTATCATGAAGACACCTCTATCTGTAGTCCCTGTTCATGTTAAAGATTCTATTGCTTATCTCAAGGGAGTACCAAAAAAGGACAGATTATCATAGTTTAAGAAACATTAAAAGGTTTTTATAATCTTGCACCTTTTTTTTTTTTTAATGTTAGTAGCGCACGGCTCCCTTTTTCTCTTTATGAGGGCTCCCTTCTTTTCATGCTTTAAGTGGCAGCCTGGGTGGGGCAAGAGTTGTAAATTATTAAAAAGTCATGTAGCATACAGTCCTGAGAATTTCTGGACCTAGTGGCTGGCCCTTTCTATAGCATCAGTCCTATTTCCTTGGTGAAATAGCAGCTCCACAGAATATATAGTATAAGTAAAAATGGTAGGTTTTATTGATCAGGGGTAATCGAGGAGTGATGATTTTGTGGAATATTTGATGTAGCAACTAAGAAAGTAAATCTATGTGGCAGTATTACAGCATGTCTGAGAGTTGTTTTTCCTCTGGCCCAGGAGAGCCAGGTACTCCTGACTCTAACAAATCCAGTGGAGAACCTCACCCATGTGACTCTGTTGGAGTGCGAGAAGGGTGACCCTGATAATATCAATAGCACTGCTAAGGTAAGAAATATTTTGCTTCATTCTGACTGGCCCTGACTTTAGCCTCATTTGACCTGTCTTAAAGGACTGCACACTGTCTTTCATCCCCACATCCAAGTAGTCATCAAATTCTTTTGATTCCACCTCCTAAGTTTTTTACTTTATCCCCAAACAGACTCCCACGTCTTACCTGTACTGTGACAGTGACTCCCTAACTGATCTCGTAGTTTTTAGCCCATTCCCTATGTCCATTCCAGTCCATCTTCCATGTTGCTGCCAGGGTGATCTTTCTGAAATTATTGGCTTCCCCCTGACTTTGGGTTGAAGTCCAAACTCCTTGGCCTAGCATGAAAGCTCCCTAATGACCTCACCTCTGTCTGTTCTTCCAGCATGATCTTCTCCCAAGTCCCCACATTTACAGTCTCCAAATAGTACAGATTGATGGTTGTGATCCAAGCAGATCAGGGGGCTGTGAACTCTGGTACCTGGAGCGTTGCATATGCTATTCCTTTTCCCTCGAATGTGTCCCTCCTGTCCCCACCCCCCTAACACGCACCCACTCATCTCTTTGAATTTAGCACATACTTATTCTTCAAGGCTTATATAAAATACCATCTCTTTTTAGAAGCTGGTATGCCTCTTCTAGATTCCCTCAGCTTATATGAAATATAGACATAGCACTAACTAAATATCAAGGAGCCCTGGTAGCTCAGTGGTTAAGTGCTCAGCTGCTAACCAGAAGGTTGGCATTTCAAATCCATCAGCCACTCTGTGGAAGAAAGATGTGGCAGTCCGCTTCTATAAAGATTTACAGCCTTGGAAACCCTTTGGGGCAGTCTCCTCTGTCCTGTAGGGTCACTATGAGTTGGAATTGACTTGACAGCAACAGGGTTTAACAAAATACAATAATGGGTGAATATGACTCTTACTAAATGTTTGTTGAATGGATGAAATGTGGCCTTTCTACATTTTGTCATTTGGTGATTCATCTGGTACTTAAAATTTTAGATCAAGAACTTTTCTCTACATACCATCTATTGCTGATTCTTAATTCAGCATAGTACTTGTAACATTCATACTTAAAACTGCAGTCAGCCTGATATTCAAAACCCGTTGCCGTTGAGTCGATTCCGAGTAGAACTGCCCCATAGGGTTTCCAAGGAGCAACTGGTGGATTCGAACTGCCGACCTTTTGGTTAGCAACCATAGCTCTTAACCACTACGCCACCAGGGTTTCCATTTGGTAGAAAGGACCCCTGTATCAATACTTATTATCATAGAATTTCTTCACCCCCATTTTCTCTTTTCTTCTGCTAGTTTTTAATGATTTCACTTACTAGCATCACTTCCAAAGAGAGGATATGATGTTTATATCTATCCTTGCTCTTGTTTTAGAGAACACTAATAAGCACCTCCACTAAGGACAGAGAAAGAAATAAATGCCTGCTGCTTACAGCCAGCTTGTAGATTTTCTGTCCTTCTCTCTCTACACCTCCCCTTGCCACATTCATAGCCATAATTGCAAATTTCGTTGATACTGTTATCTGTCAACCTCTAACATAGCAAAGTTGAGGCCTAGTTACAACATAAGTCTGAAGGATTCTTAACAGTTTTTGTAATCATAAACATACCCAGCCTTCTCATTTCTGAAAATATCCAGTGTTGGAACAATATTTTTTTTTTTTTTTAAATGATGAAATGTTTCCGATACACCAAGAAGTATAGACTAATATACCAAACACCCATGTAACCCCGACCTTCCTAAGAAATAAAATACTAAAGACACAGTTCAGCCCCCATGTATCTTCTCCAGTTGAGTTTACCATTGCAGCCCCAATGAAGTAACTACTCACTTGACTTTATCATTCCCTTGAATTTCTCTGTTTTTATGCTTTTACTTGAAATGTATGTATTCTGAAACAGTGTTGTAAAACACCATGTCATTAATATAATGCTTTATGTTTCCTGAAACTTGCTGTTTACATACACAGTAAAACCTACAAAAGCCAGAACTTGTATAAGGCAGAAAGGAAAATAGTCGTAAAAGGAAAACTCAAATATTTTCCATTAAAACGAGCGTAGAAAGGTGGTAGGACTGCACCCTGTCAAAGGCAGAAAAGTTGGGAGACCCAGAAAAACAAGGCAGTCCTATCAAGTTCAGGCTCTCCCAGGTTTCACTGTGTATGTCTAGATTGATTCAGTGCCTGACTGTATTGCACTGAATAAACATACTACCACGCACTGACCCTTCCTGAGCCAGGCCTTTTCGTGTTGATCTCCAGGTGATGGTGCCTCCCAAAGAGCTTGTTTTAGCTGGCAAGGACGCAGCAGCAGAATATGATGAGTTGGCAGAACCCCAGGACTTTCAGGATGACCCTGAGTGAGTGATCTTTTTGTGACACCCCCTCCCTCACACACACACACCACCATTTATATATTCCAATTTTTTTACCTGGATTTAAAATAATTTTTTCTATTTATAAAAGCTAATACTGTAGAAAATTTGGGAAAATATAAAGCCATGAAGAAGAAATAAAATAAAAATTACCTATTATTAAACACCAGTAAACACCATTAACATTCTGGTGTTTGTCCTTCCAGATATGTCTTCCATCATTGAGATCATTCTGTAAATAGTTTTTTTGCCATTATTTTTTATTTAAATATTTTTATGTCTTTCCATGTTAATGAAAGTTTTTCAAGTGCATAATTTCTAATGGATGTGATATAGGGTGTAATATTCCATCCCTATCGAGTAACAGTTGGATTTGTTCCCACCTTCCCCCTTAGAGTAATTAATAGATTTTATTCTGTCATACCTAATAACTGAGAAGTAAAAAACCAAACCTTTCCCTGCATAGGGAATATACCAGTCAGAATTCTTTCTAAAGGCATAAATTACATCAATTATTTGAACAGAGAGAATTTAATACAAAGAACTGTTAAGTAGGTTAAACACGTTAAATGGGTAACTGAAAAAGTAAAATAGAACTCTAGAGTATCCCAGAGGTAGCAACTTTACGAAACAGCTACCACCCCTATGCTGAGGAAACAGAGGGAAATGGTTAGAATTATTAAAATTTAGCAGCTTGAAGGAGGAGCCATGTAGAGCTGAAACTCGGACCTCTGGAGACGCAGTGGAGGGAGTACTGCGTGGCTGGTGCTGACACCTCAGCAAGCTGGCAGAGGAATGCAAGAGCTGGAAATCTGCAAATGGATACTGCCACTTTTGGGGTGAAGAAACATAGCTGAAGTGATGCGCACAGAAATTACAAACAGGAAACTCGCAGAGAGGAGCAAGGCCTTTCTTCCTCCAGGCTCCTAGTCTCCTATTAGAGCCTCTGTTGACAGAGCCTGACAGGAGCCAGCCTACCAAGCAGAAATGTGTTTAGCAGAGTCCTGTGTCACAAAGCCAGGTATAGAAAGGTGGGTTTGGGGGTGGAAAACATTAGCTTAATAAATGGGCACAGGGACCATTTCAAGGTTTTTAGCAGAATGATTGAAAGTTCCCTCAGCAAGATAACTGGAGAGAAGAGAGAACCTGGAGAACCTGGGGAGAGTTGGAAAAAATAAAGTGAAGGTGAGATTAGTACAGTGATTACCAAATTTGGGTTAACTTGAGAAAACACCAGGGCAGGTTCTTTGTTTTGTTTTTCATTCTTTAGAATCCGATATCCCATCCCCAGAGATTGTCTTTAGCAGTCCTAGGTGGAGACTAGAAATCTAAAATTTTTTTAAAAGCTCTCCAGATATCAGTGGTTGCTTGGAAAATTAATAATGAGAGAGAACAACTTACTTTTTACTTTACACTGTTCTTAACCGTTTGAATTTTTTTTTTTTTTTTTTTGGCATATGAATTTGATACAAATCAAGGGTTTGGTTAATTAGTACAATACAAAATACATTCTCTGAAATCCTTGCGTTTTGCTGTCCAGACTCATAGTGACTGTGGTTGTGTCCTTAAATTGTATTAATTAGATACACAAGTTTGTTAAGCCAAGGTAAACTTCTGGAACAATATTCTAAAATATCATATATTCCAGCCAAAGTACATGACAGATTAATAGAAAAATGAGTTAATTACATTTCACAATAATGTATTTTATAGAACTTTAAAATATCTGGAAGTTAATACTGTAATACTGTATAAATATGCAAATGTTTAATTCTAGTAACTTTTCTTAGAGTACCTGAGTATCATTTGGGTAGTCAGTCAGATTCTTTTTATTTTGTTGCCCTTTTACTTACTGAAGCTAAGTTATTAAAGCACTTATGAGGGAAACCTGAAATGGAAACCTCAACTGGAGAGACTTTTTTCTATTCTTAAAATTCCTAATTTACAGAGGTTAGTTAAGAAAACCACTGATTTATTGAAATTCCCTTAAAACTCTGAGTTCTTAAAACTTCCCACAGTTCTATAGCTAATAAAAATGTTACCACCACATGTGCACAAAGATAGATGTAAAGGGATAGTCACAGCTGCATTGTTTATAATAGAAGAAAATTGGCCACAACATCAATGTATACCAGTTATGCTAAATATGTGATAGAATACTGTGCAACCATTAAAAAGAAAGATCATAGTCTATATATACCAATCTGAAAAGGTGTTTGTGCTATATATATTAAGTGGGGAAAAAAGTTATGAAATAATATGCCCCACTTGTGTTTTCTAAAACAGAAAAGTGTAAGTTCACAGAAAATGGTAGGCTAAGAACCAAAGCGTTGAGAGTTTTCTTCTGGAGGGTGGTGCGTTGAAGGGGAAAAGAAGGGAAAAGACTAACTTTTTTCCCTTTGAATTTTTTGTAGCTATATTTTAGTTTTGTAATAACAAAAAAAAAAATGAAAAGATCATCATTTTGCTGAAGAAACCTCATTGCTGGTAAATGGGGTAGTGGTCAGATCTTGTCTTCAGGGATTTCCTGTTATGACATAAAATGACTCGTTTAGTGGTTTGACAGACTTGTGACCTAATGCTGTGCTGATTTCCTCTCACAGCATTATAGCCTTCAGAAAGGCCAACAAAGTGGGAATTTTCATCAAAGTTACCCCACAACGTGAGGAGGGTGAAGTGACCGTGTGCTTTAAGATGAAACATGATTTTAAAAACCTGGCAGCGCCCATCCGCCCCATCGAAGAAAGTGACCAGGGCACAGAAGTCATCTGGCTCACTCAGCATGTGGAACTCAGCTTGGGCCCTCTTCTTCCTTAAAGGTTTCCACTGGTAGGCAGATCCCCGAGGACAGTGTCTACACGAACCTGTGTTAAAATATCAAAGCCACTGCTCCGTTAGGCCTTGTTTATTAACGATGTACCCATGCACTACTGAATCCTATTTTTAGGAGAGTGGGGGCATAGGCAAGGTATTAGGAACACAGGGAAACTGCTGTTCTTCTTGCTGTCCCTTCTGTAACACCGGTAAACGTGTGTCTCCCTCACCAATCCCTGCATGTTGAATAACAGCAGCATAGATCCATCCCAGGAAAGGGGACAGCTGTTCCTTGGAGTGGTGTAAGATTTACCACCTAAGACGCTCTGACCATAACATCTCCCAGTTTGATCTCACAAAGTGTCTGAATCTCATATATGAAACTTAGTGATAACCGCTTAAAGTTATAACCCAAAGGTGGACCTGCTCCTAATGGTTCAGTGTTGGTCTCAATGTACCAGCTGCTTTTTGCATTGCATTAATTATCTTCAGTCTGAACATGTCCCCTCACTTTCCATCTTGGCTCCCATCTTGCCATAAACTGCCATTTGACCAGACCAAAAAAAAAAAAAAAATAGAATCATCACATTGTCTTTAGCTTTGTGATGATTAGAACAACCTGTGAAATTCTTGAGGCACTCTCATTTGCTCTCTTAATGAAAACAGAACAGGACACTTTCATTTATTGATTGCTCTGAATTTTTTTCCTCAGTAGACTATGAAACTTTGTCTTTTAAGAAGAATTTGAGAAGCAGATAATTACCTGTTTTGTCAAGGGGGTGGCAAATTCTGTTCATTTAAATATTGCCGTAATATCCAGGGACTAATACTGCCACAGGGAGGCAGTCCTGGTATGTCTTACTCCCTACCCACTCTGCTCTGCTTCTTGAACTCCATAAATTGTTCAGAGTATTTGGGATCTGGAAAGAGTCCAAAAGAAACTTGAGTGAACAAGTTCACTCCAAGAATGCAGAAAACATTTTAAAGGTTAGATTTTTTTTTAGGCATCATCTGAATTACTGTTCTTTCTGTTGATTTGAAAGAGAAATTTGACAGTTACATACAGTTTTTTGAATCCAAAACTAGATAGGAAGAAAGAGAACCTTTTCCCCTTCCTGAAGTTATGACTTTTATCGTTTGGTGTGTCAAGTAAGACCATTTTGATTGTAAACTATAAAATTAGTTCAGCAGATAGGCCAGAATGCTGGCCAGACAGCACACATGCTGTTTCCCTTGGTATTCCGAAGTTGGGTTGCTAACCTTAATGTCTGTGATGTTTTCTAAAATGAAATTTGACAAAGTATACCACCAGCTGCACTACATTTTCAGTAAATGCATTGTTAGCAAGTGGCCAACAGACATTTGGGGGAAAGAGAAATTTCCTGTTTACCCTGGTTTTTAATTTGAAGTCTTTCGTTTGAAAAAAAGAAAAAAGATAAACTGTCATCTAGACCACAGACAGGACAAAGTAACTTGTCAGCTCCCCCTTGAAAGATAGAAGCATTTAGGAAGCCTTTGAAAGACACTAAATTGTACTCTTGAGGTCAAGTCAGTTATATGAAACAATATTCCTACAGAGTAATATATATGCTGCAGTGTAAGAAAAAATGACTTGTATCTATGACAGTGTTCAGTAGGGTTTAGCCTCTTAGGACTTGGGGTAGGGGTTGGATAATGACAAACTTTCAGACTATAGGAAGAGTTTTAAGTTTTTGTAACCCCACAGGGTGTCAGAGTAATTTTTTTTTTCACTACCTATTAAAGCCTACTATGAAGCCACTGCTCCATAATCGCCAGTGAAGGAAATGGGCATCAGGGTAGAGAATAGCTTCATATGTTTACACATTTGCATAGCCTGCACACGGTTGTATGTCATGTGTTTATGGCAGAAAGCCCGTGTATATTCCCTAAAGTAATAAGGTAATGGGTCTCATACCCCCACAAAAACACTTTTTGGTCATAGAATAAGAATTTCTTCAGAAGCCAAATTAACTTGCAGAATAACAGAGCCATGGGTTTAATGTTTCCTCCAGATAGTTTTTAGTATAAGCTGGTATTTTATGTGTGCACAGAAATGGTTCCTGATTCAGCTGGTGAATTAGGAGTTGTATTTGTTGCTTTTTTATGTTAGATCAGGGGTAGGGTTGTTTAATGCGTAGTCAGTGAGGACCACTACAAGGGAATTAGATGCTGTTAGCACTTGAAACTGTAAGTTTTGGAAACTTAAGTCTAAGTTAATTCAGATTTGTGATTCTATTAACCCACTGAAGTTTTCTTTTGTTGCAAAAAAAAAAAAATAGGTGTCATGCGCTAAATGTCATCCATGTTTGTGAAGAAGCATCTTCCTTGGTCCCTTTTGGGAATAAGAGGCACTCCTTCTTGATGTTTATTAATGACAGGTTACTGTTTTGCCTTATTGCGTAACTTAATGTAGTAAAATAAAGCAGATGAAACTTGAGTGTGTCTTTTGTTTGGGTTCATGAAGACCGAACCAGCACAGCTCACAGTCAGAAGATGGGGGAGAATCAAGAGCACTGGTATATGAAAATCAGTGGGCCATGCTGTCTTCTACCATTTCTTTAAATGAACTAAACTAAAACTTCATATCAGATTAGTTCACCGGAACATTATATAGGTAAGCCATTATATAAATGCTGTTTTGTTCTCTACCAGCTTTAATCCTGGGTCATTGCTCCCCAAAGATATCCTTCCCAATATACAAAATAGTCCAGTCCGACAAGTAGCCACTCACCTTCGCCTATACCCATATATTCTTCCCTCCTGTTACTCTAGATGAATTGTTCATGCCCCTCCTGTCTAAAGCCAGTCTCACCACTTCATGCACTAGATCCCATCCTTGTGCCTATTCAGGGATATCATGTCAGCAATTGCTGCCACCCCCACCCCCCCACGCCTCTTAATTTTTCCCTGTCCTGAATCAGTTCCATCAACATCCTCTGATTTTCTCATCTTAAAAAAAAAAAAAAGCTGACCTCATACCCTTCTGCCGTTTACCTCCATTCCTCTACTTCCTTTAATACAAAACTAATATCAACCAGTTCCTCTCTTCGCATTCTCACCTGAACCCATTCCAGTTATGCTGTTACCCCTACCACGTCACCAAAACTGATCTCGTCAAGGTCACCAAAGATCTCCACATTGCTAAATAGAACTGCCAAATCTCAGTTTTTATCTTCTTAACCTTCCAGTAGAATCTGACAGTTGATCTCACCCGTCTCCTTGAGACTCTTCGCGTGGTTTCCAGGACACCTGGTTTTCTTTCTACCCCGCTGGCAACTTTTCTTCCATATCCTTTGCAGATTCTTCCCCGTCTCCTCAGCCTTGACACGAATCAGGTCTTGCTTCTTATGCATCTTTTCTCTCTACACTCTTTAAATGACCTCGCCCAGTTTTCAGGCCATCTCCAAATTTGAATGCAAACTCTGAAATATTCTCTGATAATCCAAAACCACAGCCTGAATTTTCCCTTAGCACATCTGCCTCTCCTGTAGTTGTCCCCAACTAAGTGGCAACTATATCCTTCCAGTTGCTCAGATCAAAAACCTTGGCATCACCTTTGACACCTCTTATATGCCACATCCTGTTAGCCCTACCTTCAGACTGGCCACACTATCTCCACCATTACTATACTGGGCCAAGCCATGATCTTCTTCCTAGACCCTTAGGTTCTTAACGTAGTATCCAAACTACTTTCCCTGAAACCACCCTGATCTTGGCCCATACTCTTTTAGTTAGTTTTCTCCTCAACAGCCATCTCTTCTCTGCTTAAGACCCTTGAAAGACTTCTTAGCTTGCTCAAGTGAGAAATACAAAGTCCTTACAATAGCTTATGAGGTATATGATCTGAGACCCAGCTCTTACCCCACCTCCACAAATTCATCTACTACTCTTCCCCTCATGCTCCACCCCAGCCACTCTAGCCTTGTTGCTGTTCATGAAACACCCCAGGCAGACTCCCTCTCAGGGCCTTTGCCTAGAAAGCTCTTCTCCCAGGTATGTGCATAGCTCACACCCTCACCACATTCAGGTCTTTGCTCAAAGGTTTCCTACTTAGGTCCAATTCAGTCCTTCTTAGGTCTAGTCTCAGTATCTACTTAACCTTCTATAAACATATTTAAGGGAACCCTGGTGGCACAGTGGTTAAGAGCTTGGCTGCTAACCAAAAGGTCGGCAGTTCAGATCCACCAGCTGGCTCCACGGAAACCCTATGTGGTAGTTGTACTCTGTCCTTTTGGGTCACTGAGTCAGAATCAACTTGATGGCAGTGGGGTTTTTTAACCCTATTTAATGTTGCAAACTCCCATTCTCTAAACACATTCTCCATCCCACTTCTTTTCTTCATTGTTTTCCATAGGACTAATCATCCAGTACACTGTGTTTGTTTATTTTCTAGCTCATACTGGAATACAAGCTCCATTAGACCAGATGTTTTGTTTTTTCTTTTTTTAATTACAGTATCTCTGCAGAGCATACAGCAATGTCTGGCAATGGTAGACACCCAGTACTTGACAAATAAACAACAGCATTCTTTTCCGTATTTATATAGCTTTTGCTCTTTTATCTTTTTAATGTAATACACTCCTGAGAGGGAGTCTGCCTGGGATGTTTCAGGAACAACGAGCAAGCTAGTGTGGTTGGGGTGGAGTGAGCCATGGGGGGAAGAGTAGTAGATGAATTTGGGGAGGTGGGGGTAAGGGCTGGGTCTCATATATGTATCTGTGGTGGTGCAGTGTTTAAGCGCTTGGCTGCTAACTGAAAGGTTAGTGGTTTGAACCCACCAGCTGCTCTGCAGGAGAAAGATGGGGCAGTCTGCTTCCATGATGAATACAGCCTTGGAAACCCTACAGGGCAGTTCTGCTCTGTCTTCTGGGGTTGCTGAGTTGGAATCGACTGGATGGCAAACAAGTTATACTAAAAAGGTAAAGATCTGTACACACGTGCCTCTTTTTGTCATAAGCCAAATGTCTTAACTGCTTTGTGGTTTTTTTTTTTTTTTTGCTGTAGTGTTTTCTCTACCTAGAATATTCTTCCCTCTCTCTGCATCTCTTCCAGAATTACTTTTCTGTTTCCATCTCTCCCTATTTGCCACCCAGATATAATCTTAATCCATAGCACTTTACCCCTGCAGGGCATTTACCTCTTCTGTATTATGGGCTTTTGTATGTGTCAGGTCCCTGAAATGGACTGCATACTCCCTGAAAGCCAAATCCAGCCCTCTTTGTCATCTCTTTCTCCTAAACTTCATTCCAGGGGCCCCCTGGATCAAACTCAAAATATCAAAGAGCTAAATCACTTGCTGGATTGTAGTTCATAACTTTATCCTAATTTAAATACATCTCATTGCATGGGATGCAAGGTATTAACTTTAAATGTTAAATGCAAGTGACATTAAGTAAAAATCACATGATAAAAAAATTGTTTCCTTCTTAGGTTTTATTTTGTTTTGCTGCCCTTCTGGTTAAATCAAGGAGAAAGTATTGATAATATCATGTTTCTAACATCTGATACTTCCTCAATTTTTTTAACAGACTTGTGGCTCAGAGCTTTTGACAGGCAACAGTAGCTACTTACTAAATAACATTGTTTTATTCCCATTGTATTTTTTAAGGCTACATCTAAGCGTGTGTAAAAACAGAGTGGAGGTGGTGTCTGACCTCCTCTAAGTTCACTTGGGGGAGGGAGAATCCAGATCAGCAGCCCAAGGCTGATTCCTATGAGGTAGGGGTCGTACATGCCTCCTCTCTCCGCCAGTTCTCCAACCGTCCCTCCCATGGCACTCTCTACTTCTCTACTAGGCTGAATAATTCATTGCAATGGCCACACAGAACTCACAGACGATACTCACGATTATGGGGTTTATTAGGGAAGTAACAGGTTACAATTCAGGCTTAGGATACAGTTCTTCTATCAGGACAGGCTCTTCCCAGCCATGCCCATTGGCATGCCTCCGGCCCGGCCCTCAGCCTCTACCCTGCTCAGGCAAGTGTTACAAGGCTCTTTTAGCTCTGCCAATAAGTACCCAGAGGCACCCCACTCCACCAGCAAGCCTCCTGCCCAGAAGCACTCAGCTTTTTCACTCCATGGGCCAGGAAGCCCACCACACCATGTACTGGACTCCCTTGCCGGTCTCTGCTGCTATAACATCTCCAGGCTCCAGGAGCTTCTCGGCACAGGAACCCTGGATCCAAAGGACATACTCTGCTCTTGGCTGTTCTTCCGTTATGGTGGTGGGATCCTCTCTTTCCCACTTCTGGGGTGGCTCATTTCAAGCCCAGCAGGATGGCAAAACCCCTCCTTAGGGCTCCATACACATTTTGGTCCCACCCAGTCATTTGTGGGAGTTACAAGGCCATGGCAAGCAAGGCCACACAAAAGCATTCCATCACATTGTAGCATGCGATACAAGTTGTTCATTTACAGTAGTGATGGAAATTTCCCTCTTAAATTTAAGTAAAATGAAGTAACTTAGGAGTTCCACATCTGCCTGCAATGTAGACATCTGAAGAAAGTGTCACTCCCACTTTTAACAAGAAAAAGTGGACAAATGACAAAACCATAATTTTTTTGGATCCATTAGAGAACTGATGTTGCAAGGCAGTCAAATAGCTTGAATTTCAAGGAGGGACAGAACCCTTCAAGGAGATGTATAGGCTGGCTAACTGTAGCAGAGCATGAGAGGAAGAGGTGTTGGTCACCATACAAGCAGGTAGGAAGATATCAACTAAAAGAATTGCAAAGGGCGAAGTTTGGGCTCACATGACGGTATAGGACCCCTGGGAGCCCAAGACACAAGGGAAGCTTGCATGCATTCATAAGCTCCTTTCCAAAACCTCCACCAGGTGTTCATGAGAAAGACTGAGGTGGACTGAGAGCTGTAAAGAGCTTCCTTTGGTTTGGAGGCATGCAGGAGGTTCTGTTCCCTTGCCCAGGCCCTCCAGGCATAAGAAGCAAAAGCCCGTAGCCACTGGGGCAGAAAGAAGGGACAAGATATAGCCCTGAGCCAGGATTCTATACCAATACCATTAAAAGCCCTGATGCCACAGTGGTTAAGCACTCAGCTGTTAACTGAAAGGTCGATGGTTGGAACCCACCAGCAGCTCTGCTGCAGAAAAGACCTGGTGATCTGTTCTCATAAAGATTACAACCTAGGAAATCCAATGGGGCAGTTCTATTCTGTCCTGTAGGGTGGCTATGAGTCAGAATTGACTCAACAGCACACAACAACAATAACCACTGAGGGGAAGGGCAGAAAACTCTGTCCCCCACAAGACCATCCACAGATACAAAGCAGAGTTTGGCTGCGACAGGGAGGAGCAAGAATGTTGAGAAAAGCCCCATTCCCAAGGGCCAGGTAGAGACTGAGGGAGACAACTTCCCTCCCACTATCCCAATACCAGTCTAGCAAGCGGCTAGTAACAAGTATCAGCTGCTGGGGGGTGGGTGGTTTTGCTGTTGGGTGCCATAGAGTTAATTACAACTCAAAGCAGCCCCATATGACAGTAGAATTTCCCCTCAGTGTTTTCTTGGCTGTGATCTTTACAGAAGCAGAATGCCAGGGTACGGGTATGGAAAGAGACTTAACACTATAGTGCTGGCATGCAGGATGGCTGAAAGCTAAGGATGAAACATGAACACTTGAGAAAAGTTCATCAGCACCGGAGCCCAACCTAAAGCACAAAATAATGGTAGAGTATTTAAAACCTGTGGTGCACTGCAGGTAACCATAACAACAACAAAACCCAAATCCAATTCAGTTCCTAATGAGATTGACCAATCCCCACACAAATGGCTTGACAGAAGAAGCAGCTTGCCCATTTCCAGGCATTAATACTGTTTACCTGTCTCTACTGTTATGTAAATAATGACTGGAACTCAATCACAAATTATGAGACACAAGCAAGAAAAACCAATGCATTTTCCATAGACAAAGCAATCAACAGGACTATGTACAGATTATGATCCAGATGTTAGGAATATCAGAGACTTTAGCTCTGATTAACGTGTTAAAGAATCTAAGTGAAAATATATACAACATTTATGAACAGATTTCAGTACAGAAGTAGGAACTATAAGGAAAAATCTTGAAGACAGCCATTGGAAAAAAGAATCATACATAAGAACAAAGGTAAGAATTCTCATCAGAAATTTTAAAAACTAGGATAGAATGACGTTTACATTTCTGAAAGAAACAAAAGACCACTGTCAACCCAGAATTCTCTACCTAGTGAAAAAATCTTTAAAAAATAAATGTGAAATTGGAACTTTTTCAGACAAATAAAATCTGAGATAATTCACTTTTGGGAGACCTGTACAGTAAAACGGAAACCCTGGTGACGTAGTGGTTAAGTGCTCTGGCTGCTAACAAAAAGCTTGGCAGTTCGAATACACCAGGTGCTCCTTGGAAACTCTGTGGGGCAGTTCCAGTCTGTCCTATAGGGTCACTATGAGTCAGAATTGGCTGGACAGCAATGGGTTTTACAGGCACTGTAAAACATTAAAAGAAGTACTTTAGGCAGAAAGAATATGATACCAGAAATAAACATGGATCCACACAAAAATAAAGAGCTCTGGAAATGGTTAAAAAAATAATAATAATAATTGTAGAAGAGTAATCATTCTAAAATATAGTTGACTTTCTAAAGCAGAAGAATTAACGATGCATTATGGGGGTTATAATGTGTGAAATTAAAATGTATGACAATAATAGCACAAAGGATTGGGAGTGAGGAGTTGGACTTGTGTTTACAAGGTTCTTACACGATACTACAGAAACCCTGGCAGCATAGCAGTCAACAGTTAGAATCCACCAGATGCTCCTTGGAAACTTTATGGGGCAGTTCTACTCTGTCCTAAAGGGTTGCTATGAGTCAGAATCGACTCAACGGCAACGGGTTTGATTTTTTGCTTTGGACATTCTACTGCATAAAATTGTATAGTATCATTTGAAGATAGGCTGCAATAAATTAAAGATGTATAGCTTTTTTTTAGTAAAACCCAAGGCAATCAATATTAATTAAGCCAATAGTGGAGGTGAAATGGAATCATAAAACTACTCAATACAAAAGCAGGCAGAAAGAAGAAAAACAGAAAGAATAGATGAAATAAATAGAAAAGAAATAGCAAGTTGGTAAATTCAAATCCAACCATATCAATAATTGCATTAAATGTAGATGATTTAGACACCCTTAATTAAAAGAAAGTTTATCAGATTAGATGTTCTAGAAAGCAAGACCCAACTTTCTACAAAAAAAAAATACACAAAAATGAAAACCAACTGTAAATATGATATAGATAGATTAAAAGGATGGAAAAACTAAAAAGGATGCAAAGACTAATCAAAAGGAAGCTGCAGTGGCTACGTTAATGTCAAACCTCAGAACAAGGAATGTTATCAGGGATAACGAGATGTTATCTGTTGTACACAGGGTCACTATGAGTTAGAACCAACTCGAAAGGCACCTAACAACAACAACATACACCTCTCAGTAAATACTAGGACAAGTAGACTAAAAATTAGAACGTAGAAGATGAACCAATTTCACTTTATTGACATTTATACATTCCAATGAAAAACAGCAGAACACATTATTTTCAAGTGTATATGAAACATTCTCCAAGATAGACTGCATTCTAGGCCATTAAAAAACTTAAATTCAAAGGAATTGAAATAAAAGTATGTTCTCTAACCAGAACAAAATAAAGCTAGAAATCAACAATAGGGATATTTGGGAAATTCCCAAATATTGATAAATTAACATAACCAACCCAGTGCCATCGAGTCAGTTCCGACTCATAGTGCTTCTAAATAATTCATGACTGAAAAAAAAAGACTATAAAATATTTTAATTGAATAAATATGAAAAAAAATTGTGAGATATACCTAAAAATAGCACTTATAAAGAAACATAATATTAAATGCTTAATCAGAAAAGAGTATATGAAATCTGTGTTTTAAGCTTCTATCTCAAGGAACTAGAAAAAGAAGAGCAAATTAAAACCAACACAAGCAGTAGTGAGGAAATGGTAAGGAGAAGAGCTGAAATCGATGAAGCTAAAAGCAATAGAGAAAATAAATGAAATCAAAAGTTCTTTGAGAAGATGAATAAAATTTTTAAACCTCTAACCAGGCTATCCAGGAATGAAAGAAAGAAGGCATAGTTACCAATATCAGGAATGAAAGTGTGGCCATCACTACAGCTCTTACACATTTCAAAAGAATGATAAGAGAATATTAAGAACAACTTTATGCTAGTATGTTTGCAAAGTTAGATGAAATGAACAATTCCTTGAAAGACATAATTTAACATAGTTCACTCAGTAAGAAATGGAACCCAGGTAGTCTTATACTAAATTGAATTTGTGGTAAAAAAAAAAAAAAAAAAAAAAAAATACTTTTCCCAAAAGAAAGCTTCAGGCCCAGATGTCTTCACTGGTGTATTCTACCAAACATTTAGGAAAGAAATAACACCAATTCTACACAAACTCTTCTAGAACATTGAAAATGAGGAAATACTTCTCAACATAATCTATGAAGCCAGCCTTACTCTGAGACTAAAACCAGAGAAAGTCATTACAAGAAAACTACAAACCAAGATCCCTCATGATCATAGATGCAAAAATTCTCAACAAAGTATTAGCAGATGTAATCCAGCATATAACAGGGATAATACAATCATAATCAAATGGAGTTTATCATGGGAAAGTGAGGTTGGTTTAACATTCAAAAACCAATTAGTGTAATTCACCGTATCAACCAACCAAAGAAGAAAAACAATCATCTCAATAAATACCAATAAAAAGGGGGGCGGGGCCAAGATGGCGGACTAGGTGGATGCTACCGCGGATCCCTCTTGCAACAAAGACTCAGAAAAACAAGTGAATCGATCACATACATAACAATCTACGAACTCTAAACAACAAACACAGACTTAGAGACGGAGAACAAACAAATACGGGCCGACAGCGATCGTTTTCAGAACCAGGAGCCAGCGTACCAGGCAGGTGACCTTCGGAGCCCGATCTGGGGCAGAGCCCAGGGGGGCAGACGGCACAGACAAGGGGCCCAGCCCTACCCCCCGAACTCATCCCGGGAGGGAGCCTAGCTGGTTGGCGTGGGCGGCATAGCGGCGCAGCCGGTGAGAGAAGCACCTGGGAGGCAGTGACTGATCTTGGAGCGGGGAGAGCAGCGTCCCAGCTGGGGAGCCGTCCTGCCAGGAGTTTGGCGGGAAGCGGGCGTGGCGCGAGCGTGGGGATCAGCTATATTTCCCTAAAGAGACCCTGGGGGTGGGCCCAGCCGTTCGTGTGGGCGACGCCCACCCAGTTTGCGCGAGCAGTGCGGCGCACCGGAGGGAGAGGTCTCCGGGAGGAAATGACTGGTCTCGGAGTGGGGAGAGCAGCGTCCCAGCCGGGGAGATGTCCCACTGGGATTTTGGCAGGCATGGGTGGGGCGTGAGCGCGGGGACCAGTTATATTTCCCTGAATGGACCCCGGGGGCGGAACCAGCCGTTCGTGCGGGCGACACCCACCCAGTTCACGCGAGCGGAGCAGCGCGCCGGAGAGAGAAGTCCCCGAGAGGAAGTGACAGGTCTTGGAGCGGGGAGAGCAGCATCCCAGCCGGGGAGCCGTCCCGCCGGGATTTTGGCAGGCGCGGGTGGAGCGTGAACGTGGGGATCTGCTCTATATTCTGAGATGCTACACTCCTAGCTCTCTGATCCCTCCCCCACCCTCCCCAGGCGGCTCCATTAACATCCGAATACCCTGAGCCAGAGGGAGAATTCAGATAGGGATCTGACTGCATTTTTTTTTAGCTGATTACCTGGAAAAACTAGTTTCCCAGTGATGGCTCAGAGACAGCAGTCCATATCAAACCACATAAAGAAACAGACCATGACAGCTTCTCCAACCCCCCAAACAAAAGAATCAAAATCTTTCCCAAATGAAGATACAATCTTGGAATTATCAGATACAGAATATAAAAAACTAATTTACAGAATGCTTAAAGACATCACAAATGAAATTAGGCTAACTGCAGAAAAAGCCAAGGAACACACCGATAAAACTGTTGAAGAACTCAAAAAGATTATTCAAGAACATAGTGGAAAAATTAATAAGTTGCAAGAATCCATAGAGAGACAGCATTCAGAAATCCAAAAGATTAACAATAAAATTACAGAATTAGACAACGCAATAGGAAGTCAGAGGAGCAGACTCGAGCAATTAGAATGTAGACTGGGACTTCTGGAGGACCAGGGAATCAACACCAACATAGCTGCAAAAAATCAGATAAAAGAATTTAAAAAAAAGAAGAAACCCTAAGTCATGTGGGACTCTATCAAGAAGGATAACTTGCGAGTGATTGGAGTCCCAGAACAGGGAGGGGGGACAGAAAACACAGAGAAAATAGTTGAAGAACTCCTGACACAAAAATTCCCTGACATCATGAAAGACGAAAGGATATCTATCCAAGATGCTCATCGAACCCCATTTAAGATTGATCCAAAAAGAAAAACACCAAGACATATTATCATCAAACTTGCCAAAACCAAAGACAAACAGAAAATTTTAAAAGCAGCCAGGGAGAAAAGAAAGGTTTCCTTCAAGAGAGAATCAATAAGAATAAGTTCAGACTACTCAGCAGAAACCATGCAGGCAAGAAGGGAATGGGACGACATATACAGAGCACTGAAGGAGAAAAACTGCCAACCAAGGATCCTATATCCAGCAAAACTCTCTCTGAAATATGAAGGAGAAATTAAGATATTTACAGATAAACACAAGTTTAGAGAATTTGCAAAAACTAAACTAAGACTGCAAGAAATGCTGAAGGAGATTCTTTGGCCTGATGACCAATAATATCAGGTACCAGCACAATACAAGGTCACAAAACAGAACGTCCTGCTATCAACGCAACTCAAATAGGGAAAGCACAAAAACAAACAAATTAAGATTAATTCTAAAAAATAAACAAAATAATACACATAACAGGGAATCATGGAAATCAATAGATAAACAATCACAATAATCAAAAAGAGGGACCAAATATAGGAGGCATTGAACTGCCAGATGGAGAGTGATACAAGGCAATATAGAACGATACAAGTTAGGTTTTTACTTAGAAAAATAGGGGTAAATAATAAGGTAACCACAAAAAGGAATATCAATTCCATAACTCAAGAAAAAAGCCAAGAAAAATGTAACGACTCAACTAACATAAAGTTAAACATTATGAAAATGAGGATCTCACAATCTACTAAGAAAAACCTCAGCACAAAAAAGTATGTGGAAAAATGAAATGGCCAACAACTCATATGAAAAGGCATCAAAATGACAGCACTAAAAACTTATTTATCTATAATTACGCTGAGTGTAAATGGACTAAATGCACCAATAAAGAGACAGAGAGTCACGGACTGGATAAAGAAACACGATCCATCTATATGCTGCCTACAAGAGACACGCCTTAGACTTAGAGACACAAACAAACTAAAACTGAAAGGATGGAAAAAAATATATCAAGCAAATAATAAGCAAAAAAGAAGAGGAGTAGCAATATTAATTTCTGACAAAATAGACTTTAGACTTAAATCCGCCACAAAGGATAAAGAAGGACACTATATAATGATAAAAGGGACAATTGATCAGGAAGACATAACCATATTAAATATTTATGCACCCAATGACAGGGCTGCAAGATACATAAATCAAATTTTAACAATTCAAAAGTGAAATAGACACCTCCACATTTATAGTAGGAGACTTCAACACACCACTGTCGGAGAAGGACAGGACATCCAGTAAGAAGCTCAATAGAGACACGGAAGACCTACTTACAACAATCAACCAACTTGACCTCATTGACTTATACAGAACTCTCCACCCAACTGCTGCAAAATATACTTCTTTTTCTAGTGCACATGGAACATTCTCTAGAATAGACGACATATTAGGTCATAAAACAAATCTTTGCAGAATCCAAAACATCGAAATATTACAAAGCATCTTCTCAGACCACAAGGCAATGAAGCTAGAAATCAATAACAGAAAAACTAGGGAAAAGAAATCAAATACTTGGAAAATGAACAATACCCTCCTGAAAAAAGGCTGGGTTATAGAAGACATCAAGGAGGGAATAAGGAAATTCTTAGAAAGCAACGAGAATGAAAACACTTCCTATCAAAACCTCTGGGACACAGCAAAAGCAGTGCTCAGAGGCCAATTTATATCGATAAATGCGCACATACAAAAAGAAGAAAGAGCCAAAATCAGAGAACTGTCCCTACAATTTGAACAAATAGAAAGTGAGCAACAAAAGAACCCATCAGGCACCAGAAGAACACAAATAATAAAAATTAGAGCTGAACTAAATGAATTAGAGAACAGAAAAACAATTGAAAGAATTAACAAAGCCAAAAGCTGGTTCTTTGAAAAAATTAACAAAATTGATAAACCATTGGCTAGACTGACTAAAGAAAAACAGGAAAGGAAACAAATAACCCGAATAAGAAACGAGAAGGACCACATCACAACAGAGCCAAATGAAATTAAAAGAATCATTTCAGATTACTACGAAAAATTGTACTCTAACAAATTTGAAAACCTAGAAAAAAAAAGAAATGGATAAATTCTTGGAAAAATACTACCTACCTAAACTAACACATTCAGAAGTAGAACAACTAAATAGACCCATAACAAAAAAAGAGATTGAAACGGTAATCAAAAAACTTCCAACAAAAAAAAGTCCTGGCCCAGACGGCTTCACTGCAGAGTTCTACCAAACCTTCAGAGAAGACTTAACACCACTACTACTGAAGGTATTTCAAAGCATAGAAAAAGACGGAATACTACCCAACTCATTCTGTGAAGCTACCATCTCCCTGATACCAAAACCAGGTAAAGACATTACAAAAAAAGAAAATTATAGACCTATATCCCTCATGAACATAGATGCAAAAATCCTCAACAAAATTCTAGCTAATAGAATGCAACAACACATCAAAAAAATAATTCACCCTGATCAAGTGGGATTTATACCAGGTATGCAAGGCTGGTTTAATATCAGAAAAACCATTCATGTAATCCATCACATAAATGAAACAAAAGACAAAAACCACATGATCTTATCAATTGATGCAGAAAAGGCATTTGACAAAGTTCAACACCCATTTATGATAAAAACTCTTACCAAAATAGGAATTGAAGGAAAATTCCTCAACATAACAAAGGGCATCTATGCAAAGCCAACAGCCAATATCACTCTAAATGGAGAGAACCTGAAAGCATTTCCCTTGAGAACGGGAACCAGACAAGGATGCCCTTTATCACCGCTCTTATTCAACATCGTACTTGAAGTCCTAGCCAGGGCAATTAGGCTAGATGAAGAAATAAAGGGTATCCAGATTGGCAAGGAGGAAGTAAAGCTATCACTATTTGCAGATGACATGCTCGTATACATGGAAAACCCTAAGGAATCCTCCAGAAAACTACTGAAACTAATAGAAGAGTTTGGAAGAGTCTCAGGTTATAAAATAAACATACAAAAATCACTTGGATTCCTCTACATCAACAAAAAGAACACCGAAGAGGAAATAACCAAATCAATACCATTCACAGTAGCCCCCAAGAAGATAAAATACTTAGGAATAAATCTTACCAAGGATGTAAAAGACCTATACAAAGAAAACTATAAAACTCTGCTACAAGAAATTCAAAAGGACATACTTAAGTGGAAAAACATACCCTGCTCATGGATAGGAAGACTTAACATAGTAAAAATGTGTATTCTACCAAAAGCCATCTATACATATAACGCACTTCCAATCCAAATACCAATGTCATATTTTAAGGGGATAGAGAAACAAATCACTAATTTCATATGGAAGGGAAAGAACCCCTGGATAAGCAAAGCATTACTGAAAAAGAAGAAGAAAGTGGGAGGCCTCACTCTACCTGATTTCAGAACCTATTATACAGCTACGGTAGTCAAAACAGCCTGGTACTGGTACAACAACAGGCACATAGACCAATGGAACAGAATTGAGAACCCAGACGTAAATCCATCCATGTACGAGCAGCTGATATTTGACAAAGGACCAGTGTCAGTCAATTGGGGAAATGATAGTCTTTTTAACAAATGGTGCTGGCGTAACTGGATATCCATTTGCAAAAGAATGAAACAGGACCCATACCTCACACCATGCACAAAAACTAACTCCAAGTGGATCAAAGACCTAAACATAAAGACTAAAACGATAAAGATCATGGAAGAAAAAATAGGGACAACCCTAGGAGCCCTAATACAGGGCATAAACAGAATACAAAACATTACCAAAAATGATGAAGAGAAACCAGATAACTGGGAGCTCCTAAAAATCAAACACCTATGCTCATCTAAAGACTTCACCAAAAGAGTAAAAAGACCACCTACAGACTGGGAAAGAATATTCAGCTATGACATCTCAGACCAGCACCTGATCTCTAAAATCTACATGATTCTGTCAAAACTCAACCACAAAAAGACAAACAACCCAATCAAGAAGTGGGCAAAGGATATGAACACACATTTCACTAAAGAAGATGTTCAGGCAGCCAACAGACACATGAGAAAATGCTCCCGATCATTAGCCATTAGAGAAATGCAAATTAAAACTACGATGAGATTCCATCTCACACCAACTAGACTGGCATTAATCCAAAAAACACAAAATAATAAATGTTGGAGAGGCTGCAGAGAGATTGGAACTCTCATACACTGCTGGTGGGATTGTAAAATGGTACAAACACTTTGGAAATCCATCTGGCGTTATCTTAAACAGTTAGAAATAGAACTACCATACAACCCAGAAATCCCACTCCTTGGAATATACCCTAGAGATACAAGAGCCTTCACACAAACAGATATATGAACACCCATGTTTATTGCAGCTCAGTTTACAATAGCAAAAAGCTGGAAGCAACCAAGGTGTCCGTCAACGGATGAATGGGTAAATAAATTGTGGTATATTCACACAATGGAATACTATGCATCAATAAAGAACAGTGACGAATCTCTGAAACATTTCATAACATGGAGGAATCTGGAAGGCATTATGCTGAGCGAAATTAGTCAGAGGCAAAAGGACAAATATTGTATAAGACCACTATTATAAGATCTTGAGAAATAGAAAAAACAGAGAAGAACACATACTTTTGTGGTTACAAAGGGGGGAGGGAAGGAGGGAGGGAGAGGGTTTTTTATTGATCAATCAGTAGATAAGAACTGCTTTGGGTGAAGGGAAAGACAACACTCAATACAAGGAAGGTCAGTCTAATTGGACTGGACTAAAAGCAAAGAGTTTTCCGGGATAAAATGAAAGCTTCAAAGGTCAGCGGAGCAGGGGCTGGGGTCTGGGGAACATGGTTTGAGGGGACTTCTAAGTCAATGGGCAAAACAATTCTATTATGAAAACATTCTGCATCCCACTTTGAAATGTGGCGTCTGGGGTCCTAAATGCCAACAAGCGGCCATCTAAGATACATCAATTGGTCTCAACCCACCTGGAGCAAAGGCAAAGGAAGAACACCAAGGTCACACGACAACTAAGAACCCAAGAGACAGAAAGAGCCACATGAACCAGAGACCTACATTATCCTGAGACCAGAAGAACTAGTTGGTGCCCGGCCACAATCGATGTCTGCCCTGTCAGGGAGCATAACAGACAACTCCTGAGGGAGCAGGAGACCAATGGGATACAGACCCCAAAAGACCATACTTAATGGTATGACTGCGACTAGAGGAATCCCGGAGGCAATGCTCCCCAGACCTTCTGATGGCACAGGACAGGAATCATCCCCGAAGACAACTCATCAGGCATGAAAAGGACTGGTCAGCGGGGGGGAGAGAGATGCTGATGAAGAGTGAGCTAATTAAATCAGGTGGACACTGGAGAGTGTGTTGGCAACTCTTGACTGGAGAGGGGATGGGAAGATAGAGAGAGAGGGAAGACGGCAAAATTGGCACGAAACGAGAGACTGAAAGGGCTGACCAATAGGGGGAGAGCAAGTGGGAGAAGGGAGTAAGATGTATGTAAACTTACATGTGACAGACTGATTGGAATGGTAAATGTTCACTTGAAGCTTAATAAAAATTAATTTAAAAAAAATACCAAAAAAAGCGTTTGACAAAAATCTATATCCATCACTAAAACTCTCAGCAAACAAGGAATTTAAAGGAATGTCTTCAACCAGATAAAGGGCACCAACAAAAATTCACAATAGAATGTTGAAAGACTGAATCAGGGACAAGGCAAGGATGTCCACTATCACCACTCCTATTCAACATTGTACTGGAGGACTTAGCAAGTGCAATATGACAAAAAAAAAAAAAAAAAAGACATACAGAAAGGAAAGGAAGAAATAAAACTTTCTTTAATGATGATATGATTGTCTTAATAGAAAAATCTCAGAATTCACAAAAAATCTATTGTATTTCTATATTCTAGCAATGAACAATTTGAAATTGAAATTTTAAAATGATTACGATTAACAGCACCAAAAAACAGGAAATAGGTATTAATCTAACAAAATATGTACAAGATTTTATGCTGTAAGCTACAAAACGTGGATGAGAGAAATCAAAGAAGACCTAAGTAAATGTAGAGAGATACTCTGTTCATTCATTGGACGACAGTATTGCTAGGATATCGATTTTCCCCAAATCTATAGATTCAATACAATCTTGATCAAAATCTCAGGTGACCCTTTTGTGAAAATGAACAAACCGATTCCAAAATACATATGGGAAAGCAAAAGAATTAGAATAGTCAAGACAATTTGAAAAAGAAGTTGGCATGCTCACACTGCCTGATTTCAAGAATTACTTTAAAGCTACTGTAATCTAGACAGTATTGTGTTGACAAAAGGATAAATATGTAGAAAATGGAACAGGATAGAGAACCCAGAAATAGACACACATATGTATGGTCTGTTGATTTTTGACAGTTGCCAAGGCAATTCAGTGAGGAAAACATTCTTTTCAACAAATGATACTGAAACAATTGGATATTCACATGCAAAAAAAAAACCCTCACACCATATACAAAAGTTAACTCAAAATAGATCACAGACCTAAATGCAAAACCTATAATTATAAAACTTTTAGAAGATAATATAGCACAAGACCTTTGTGATCCTAGGCTGGGCAAAGGCTTCTTAAATAGGAAACAAATATACAAACCATAAAAAAAAAACTTAATGAACCTCATCAAAATAAACTGCTTTTCAAAAGTAAATAAAAAAAAAACAAACAAAAAACAAGCCACAGACTAGGAGGAAATATTTGCAAAATACATACCTGATAAAGGACTGGTCTCTAGACTATATAAAGAAATCTCAAAACTCAACAACAAGAAAACCCAGTTTAAACAGTGATCAAAAGATTTGAACGGACAACTCACTAGAGACACAGATTACAATACCAAACCAAAAACCCACTGCCATCTAGTCGATTCCGACTCATAGCGACCCTATGGGACAGAGTAGAACTGCCCTGTAGAGTTTTCAAGGAGCGCCTGGCAGATTTGAACTGCCAACCTCTTGGTTAACAGCTGTAGCACTTAACCACTACACCACCGGAGTTTCCCAGATGACAATAGGCACATGAAAAGATGCTCTACATCAATCGCCAATGGGAAAATGCAAATTAAATCACCATAAGATACTAAGTCACACCTATTAGAATTGCTAACATAAGAAACTGACAATACTGTACAAGATCAATTGAATTTCTCATACATTGCTGGTAGAAATGCAAAATGGTTCACCCACTTGAGAAATCAGTTTGGCACTTTCTCGTTGTGGTGGTTGTTAGGTGCCGTCGAGTTGGTTCCGACTCATTGTGACCCTATGCACAACAGAAACACTGCCCGGTCCTGCACTATCCTTACAATCGTTGCTATGCTTGAGCTCATTGTTGCAGCCACTGTGTCAATCCACCTTGTTGAGGGTCTTCCTCTTTTCCGCTGACCCTGTACTCTGCCAAGCATGATGTCCTTCTCCAGGGACTGATCCCTCGTGACAACATGTCCCAAGTATGTAAGACGCAGTCTCCCCATCCTTGCCTTTAAGGAGCATTCTGGCCGCACTTCTTCCAAGACAGATTTGTTCGTTCTTTTGGCAGTCCATAGTATATTCAATATTCTTTGCCAACACCACAATTCAAGGGCGTCAATTCCTCGGTCTTCCTTATTCATTGTCAAGCTTTCAAATGCATATGATGTGATTGAAAATACCACGGCTTGGGTCAAGCGCACCTTAGTCTTCAGGGTGACATCTTTGCTCTTCAACACTTTAAAGAGGTCCTTTGCCGCAGATTTACCCAGTGCAATGGGTCTTTTGATTTCTTGACTGCTGCTTCCCTGGCTGTTGATTGTGGATCCAAGTAAAATGAAATCCTTGACAACTTCAATCTTTTCTCCGTTTATCATGATGTTGCTCATTGGTCCAGTTGTGAGGATTTTTGTTTTCTCTATGTTGAGGTGTAATCCATACTGAAGGCTGTGGTCTTCGACCTTCATTAGTAAGTGCTTCAAGTCCTCTTCACTTTCAGCAAGCAAGGTTGTGTCCTCTGCATAATGCAGGTTGTTAATAAGTCTTCCTCCAATCCTGATGCCCCGTTCTTCTTCATATAGTCCAGCTTCTCGTATTATTTGTACAGCGTACAGATTAAATAGGCATGGTGAAAGAATACAACCCTGACGCACACCTTTCCTGACTTTAAACCACTCAGTATCCCCTTGTTCTGTCCAAACAACTGCCTCTTGATCTATGTAAAGTTTCCTTATAAGCACAATTAAGTGTTCTGGAATTCCTGTTCTTCACAGTGTTATCCATAGTTTGTTATAATCCACACAGTCAAATGCCTTTGCATAGTCAATAAAACACAGGTAAACATCCTTCTGGTATTCTCTGCTTTCAGCCAGGATCCATCTGACATCAGCAATGATATCCCTGGTTCCACGTCGTCTTCTGAAACCGGCCTGAATTTCTGGCAGTTCCCTGTCGATATACTGCTGCAGCCATTTTTGAATGATCTGCAGCAAAATTTTGCTTACATGTGATACTAACAATATCGTTCTATAATTTCCACATTCCGTTGGATCACCTTTCTTGGGAATACTCATAAATATGGCACTTTCTTATGAAGGTAAATATATACTTACCATATGTTCCAGTAATCCCACTCCTAGGTATTTATGCTTGTGAAATGAAAATCTATGTTCATACAAGGACCTATATATAAACGTTTTTAACAGCTTTATTCATATTCACCAAAATCTGGAAACAAACCAAATGTTAATCAACTGGTGAATGGATACAATAAAATCTTAAACCTGTGGTACATCCATGCAATGGGATTCTACTCAGCAATAAAAAGGGACAAATCACTGATGCATGTAACCATATGGATGAATCTCAAATGCATTATGCTAAGTAAAAGAAGTCAGACTCAAAAGACTATCAGATTCCATTTTATGATATTCTGGTAAAGGCAAAATTATGGGACATAACAGAGATCAATGGTTGCGAAGGGCTGGATATAGGAAGAAAGGGATTGACTACTGGCATGAGGGAATGTATTGGGATGATGGAACTGTTCTATATCTCGATTGTAATGGATGGAAGTTTACTGTATGTAAATTATACCTTAAATAAATCTGTTTTTCACTAGCAAGCGGCCATCTAAGATGCATTAATTGCTTTCAAACTACCTGGAGTAAGGAAGAATGAAAACACCAAAGACACAAGGTAATTATGAGCTTAAGAGACAGAAAAGACCACATAAACCAGAGACTACATCAGCCTGAGACCAGAACAACTAGATGGTGCCCGGCTACAACCAATGACTGCCCTGACAGCACACACAACAGAGAACCCCTGAGGGAGCAGGACAACAGTGGGATGCAGACCCCAGCTTCTTGTAAAAAGACCAGACTTAATGGTCTGACTGAGACTAGAAGGACCCCAGTGGTCATGGTCCCCAGACCTTCTGTTAGCCCAAGACAGGAACCATTCCCAAAGCCAACTCTTCAGACAGGGATTGGACTGGAATATGGGATGGAAAATGATACTGGTGAAGAATGGGCTTCTTGGATCAAGTACACACATGAGACTGTGTTGGCATCTCCTGTCTGGAGGGGAGATGAGAGGGCGGAGGGGGTCAGAAGCTGCCCAAATGGACACAAGGAGACAGAGTGGAGGGAAAGAGTGTTCTGCCTCATTCGGGGGTGAGCAATTAGGAGTGTATAGCAAGGTGTGTATAAATTTTTGTATGAGAGACTGGTTTGATTTGTAAACTTCCACTTAAATCACAATAAAAATTAATTAAAAAAAATAAGCCTTGAGAGATGCGGATGAAGAGTGAGCTATTTGTATCAGATGGACACTCGAGACTGTGCTGGCATCTCCTGTCTGGTGAGGGGATTGGAGGGTAGAGAGGTTTGGAAGCTGGCAAAATTGTCACGAAAGGAGAGACTGGAAGGGCTGACTCATTAGGGGGGGAGAAAGGGGGAGTATGGAGTAAGGTGTATATAAACTTATATGTGACAGACTGAATTGATTTGTAAACATTCACTTGAAGCTCAATAAAAATTATAAATAAATAAAAAGATTTAAATAAATAAAAATAAGCCTTTTTTTTTTAAGTGGTAATTTAAACAACTGTTAGGTAGTGTCAAAAGAAACCGAGTCAATAATACAATTATTCTATTAAATGAGATTTATTTGGGCAGAAAATTCAAGAATCAGGTAGCAACAAATCACATGTGGAAAGATGTTCCACCACCATCAGCAGTAACTGGCTTATACTGTATTGACAAAACGAAGAAGCAAAAGAAGCTTATTTCTCTTCTTGGATCAAGTAGACACACGAGACTATGTTGGCATCTCCTGTCTGGAGGGGAGATGAGAAAGCAGAGGGGGTCAGAAGCTGGTGGAATGGACACTAAAAGAGAGAGTGGAGGGAAGGAGCAGCCTGTCTCGTTACGGGGAGAGCAATTAGGAGTATACAGTAAGGTGTGTATAAATTTTTGTATAAGAGGCTGACTTGATTTGTAAACTTTCACTTAAAGCACATTAAAAACTTTTTTAAAAAGCTTATTTCTGATTGGCTTATACAATTTACTATTGAAATGCTGTCACAATTTCATTGGTCAAGGAGGATGGAAGAGATGTCAGAATCTCATTTGTCAGCGAGAGTGGCCTCATTACAGGAATGCTAGGCTTAGTTACAGTAAAGAAAAGTCTTAAGGGCATTGTCCACTTGACTGCTGATGCCATTTTGTCAACCACAGGACTCCATTTTTATTTCATGAAACAATTCCACCTTCTGATCAAGACCTTCAAAGAAAGTGTTTGATCAAGTTACTGACTTCTCATTTTGCCTTCTCCTGGGCCTTCTGCCTGGGTTTTGTTGACCAACGTTTGACAATAGCCTCTTATTTCCAAGTCTTCATTATGCCCTGATTGCTTCCAATTAGGATCCTAAATTCCTCAGTGATTTTTTTTTTTTTTTTTAGGGTCCTTCCTGGATTTGGAAAATTCCTTTACAGTAGTGGGATTCTGGCTCCCATCAGAAGTGGTATCGATAGACGGTTTAATCTTGAAGGGTATCTGTTGAGAGGAGTTAGGGTCAGAGGAAGAGGGGACTTCAGAGATGGGGGAAAATGAAGTTCAGCCAGAAGAGACTTGGATCAGCTGGGCAGGGCACAGAATAAGCAGGCAAGGTAGGCTAAAGAGGTGGAGGGACAGTCAGTGTCTCATACATCAGGTCTACTAGCATTCTTTGAGATGCAATTGATCAGTCTCCTGAACATTTGGAGGCTTCCAAATACCAATCAAGGAAAGTCACATTTCTTGAAGGCTCCTCTGATATGCTTTAACTTATGTATCAGAAAATTTCCCCATAATGGTCACAGTAATTCTAGATTGTTCTAACTCAGTTTCATCCATTTTTACCCACAAAGTTTGCCAGCATTCCTTAGACCCCCAGGATCCAGTGTCATACCTGCAAATAGCAGAAGACCTGGATGAATATAGTTCATCAAGAGGGCCAGACCCAGCCTGTCCTAGTCCTGAATAAAGCTCAGAAAACTCAAAATGCAAAAGAATCCTAGTTCAGATTTGAGAGGAAACTTACCAGACAACTTCCACAAACAGCACAGAGACAGAAAGCCCAAATGGTTTTCCTGGTACCAGCATCTGCAACTCCAACTTCCACAGAGTCCTTGGGAGTCACAGGAGTCTCCAACAGAATCCCATGGCTGATGCCAAAACTGTCAAAAGAAACTGAGTCAATAATAAAGTTAATCTATTAGATGAGGTTTATTTGGGCAGAAGAGTTGAGAATTGGGTAGCAACAAACCACATGTGGAAAGATATCAGCAGTTATCAGCTTATATTGACAAAAGGGGGCAGCAAAAGAAGCTTTTTCTTTTTTAGTTTTTATTGTGTTTTAAGTGAAAGTTTACAAATCAAGTCAGTCTCTCATACAAAAATTTATACATACTTTGCTATATACTCCTAGTTGCTCTCCCTCTAATGAGACAGTGTACTTCTTCCCTCCACTCTCTCTTTTCGTGTCCATTCTGCCAGCTTCTGACCCCCTCTGTCCTCCCATCTCCCCTCCAGACAGGAAATGCCAACATAGTCTCATGTGTCTACTTAATCTAAGATGCTCACTCTTGACCAGTATCATTTTCTATCCCATATTCCAGTCCAATCCCTGTCTGAAGAGTTGGCTTTGGGAATGGTTCCTGTCTTGGGCTAACAGAAGGTCTGGGGACCATGATCACTGGGGTCCTTCTAGTCTCAGTCAGACCATTAAGTCTGGTCTTTTTACAAGAAGCTGGGGTCTGCATCCCACTGCTCTCCTGCACCCTCAGGGGTTCTCTGTTGTGTTACCTGTCAGAGCAGTCATGGATTGTAACTGGGCACCATCTAGTTCTTCTGGTAAGAGGCTGATACCGTCTCTGATTTATGTGGCCATTTCTGTCTCTTGGGCTCATAATTACCTTGTATCTTTGGTGTTCTTCATTCTCCTTTGCTGCAGGTGGGTTGAGACCAATTGACTCATCTTTAGATGGCTGCTTGCTAGCGCTTAAGACCCCAGACGCCACTCTCCAATGTGGGATGCATAATGTTATCTTAATAGATTTTATTTTGCCAATTGACTTAGATGTCCCCTGAAACCATGGTCCCCAAACCCCTGCCCCTGCTTCAAAGCGTTCAGTTTATTCAGGAGACTTCTTTGCTTTTGGTTTGGTCCAGATGTGCTGACCTTTCCTGTATTGTGTGCTGTCTTTCTCTTCACCTAAAATAGTTCTTATCTGCTACCTAATTAGTGAATACCCTTCTCTCTCCCTCCCTCCCCCCCTCATAACCATCAAAGAATATTTTCTTCTCTGTTTAAACTATTTCTCGAGTTCTTATAATAGTGGTTTTATACAATATTTGTCCTTTTGCAACTGACTGATTTCACTCAGCATAATGCCTTCCAGATCCCTCCATGTTATGAAATGTTTCATGGATTCATCATTGTTCTTCATCAATGCGTAGTATTCCATTGTGTGAATATACCATAATTTATTTATCCATTCATCCATTGATGAGCACCTCGGTTGCTTCCATGTTTTTGCTATTGTAAACAGTGCTGCAACGAACATGGGTGTGCATTTATCTGTTCATGTAAAGACTCTTATTTCTCTAGGGTATATTCCAAGGAGTGGGATTGCTGGATCGTATGGTAGTTCTATTTCTAGCTTTTTAAGGAAGTGCAAAATCAATTTCCAAAGTGGTTGTACCATTTTACATTCCCACCAGCAGTGTATAAGTATTCCAGTCTCTCCACAACTTCTCCAACATTTATTGTTTTGTTTTTTGGATTGATGCCAGCCTTGTTGGAGTGCGGTGGAATCTCATTGTAGTTTTGATCTGCATTTCTCTAATGGCTAATGATTGTGAACATTTCCTCATGTATCTGTTAGCTGCCTGAATGTCTTCTTCAGTGAAGTGTCTGTTCATATCTTTTGCCCATTTTTTAATTGGGTTATTTGTCTTTTTCGTAGTTGAGTTTTTGTGGTATCATGTAGATTTTAGAGATCAAGCGCTGACTGGAAATGTCACAGCTAAAAACTTTTTCCCAGTCTGTAGGTAGTCTTTTTACTCATTTGGTGAAGTCTTTGGATGAGCATAGGCATTTGATTTTTAGGAGTTCCCAGTTATCCAGTTTCCCTTCTGCATTATTAGTAATGCTTTGCATACTGTTTATGCCATGTATCAGGGCTCCTAACATTGTCCTTATTTTTTGTTCCATGATTTTTATCGTTTTAGATTTTATATTTAGGTCTTTCATCCATTTTGAGCTCATTTTTGTGCATGGAGTAAGGTATGGGTCTTGTTTCATTCTTTTGCAGATGGATATCCAGTTATGCAAGCACCATTTGTTAAAAAGACTGTCTTTTCCCCATTAAACTGATTTTGGGCCTTTGTCAAATTTCAGCTGCTCATATGTAGATGGATTTATGTCTGGATTCTCAATTCTGTTCCATTGGTCTATGTATCTGTTGTTGTACCAGTACCAGGCTGTTTTGACTACTGTGGCGGTATAATAAGTACTAAAATGAGGCCTCCCACTTTGTTCTTTTTCAGTAATGCCTTATTTACCAGGGGCCTCTTTCCCTTCTGTATGAAGGTGGTGATTTGTTTTTCCATCTCATTAAAAAATGTCGCTGGAATTTGGATTGGAATTGCATTGTATCTATAGATGGCTTTTGGTAGAAAACACATTTTTACAATATTAAGCCTTTCTATCCATAAGCAAGGTATTTTTTTCCACTTACATAGGTCTCCTTTGGTTTCTTGCGGTAGTGTCTTGTAGTTTTCTTTGTATAGGTCCTTTACATCTCTGGTAAGATTTATTCGTAGGTATTTAATCTTCTTGGAGGCTACTGTAAATACTATTGATTTGGTGATTTCCTCTTTGATGTTCTTTTTGTTGGTGTAGAGGAATCCAACTGTTTTTTTTTTTTATGTTTATTTTGTATCCCGATACTCTGCTGAACTCTTCTATTAGTTTCAGTAGTTTTTTTCTTGAGAATTCTTTAGGTTTTTCTGTGTATAAGATCATGTCATCTGAAAATAGAGATACTTTTACTTCTTCCTTACCAACCTGGATGCCCCTTATTTCTTTTTCTAGCCTAATTGCTCTGGCTAGGACCTCCAGCACAAAGTTGAATAAGAGTGGTGATAAAGGGCATCCTTGTCTGGTTATCGATCTCAAGGGGAATGCTTCCAGGCTCTCTCCATTTAGGATGATGTTGGCTGTTGGCTTTGTATCATGTTGGCTGTTGGCTTTGTATAAATCCCCTTTATTATGTTGAGGAATTTTCCTTCTATTCCTATTTTGCTGAAAATTTTTATCATGAATGGGTGTTGAACTTTGTCAAACGCCTTTTCTGCATCAATTGATAAAATCATGTGATTTTTGCTTACATTAATTGTTTTTCTAATGTTGAACCATCCCTGCATACCTGGTATGAATCCCGCTTGGTCACAGTGAATTATTCTTTGATATGTTGTAGAATTCTATTGGCTAGAGTTTTGCTGAGGATTTTTGCATCTAAGTTCATGAGGGATATAGGTCTGTAATTTTCTTTTTTTATGGTGTCTTTACCTGGTTTTGGTATCAGGGATATGGTGGCTTCATAGAATGAGTTTGGGAGTATTCCGTCCTTTTCTATGGTTTGAAATGCCTTTAGTAGTAGTGGTGTTAACTCTTCTATGAAAATTTGGTAGAACTTTGCAGTGAAGCCTTCTGGGCCGGGGCTTTTTTTTAAAGTAATTTTTATTGTGCTTTAAGTGAAAGCTTACAAATCAAGTCAGTCCCTCACACAAAAACCCATATACACCTTGCTACACACTCCCAATTACTCTCCCCCTAGTGAGACAGCCTGCTCTCTCCCTCCACTCTCTCTTTTAGTATCCATTTCGCCAGCTTCTAACCCCCTCCACCCTCTCATCTCCCCTCTAGGCAGGAGATGCCAACATAGTCTCAAGTGTCCACCTGATCCAAGAAGCTCACTCCTCACCAGCATCCCTCTCCAACCCATTGTCCAGTCCAATCCATGTCTGAAGAGTTGGTTTCGGGAATGGTTCCTGTCCTGGGACAACAGAAGGTCTGGTGGCCATGACCACTGGGGTCCTTCTAGTCTCAGTCAGACCATTAAGTCTGGTCTTTTTACAAGAATTTGGGGTCTGCATCCCACTGCTCTCTTGCTCCCTCAGGGGTTCTCTGTTGTGTTCCATATCAGGGCAGTCATCGGTTGTAGCTGGGCACCGTCTAGTCCTTCTGGTCTTAGGATAATGTAGTCGCTGGTTCATGTGGCCCTTTCTGTCTCTTGGGCTCATAATCACCTTGTGTCCTTGGTGTTCTTCATTCTCCTTTGATCCAGGTAGGTTGAGACCAATTGATGTATCTTAGATGGCTGCTTGCTAGCATTTAAGACCCCAGACACCACTCTTCAAAGTGGGTTGCTGAATGTTTTCTTAATAGATTTTATTATACCAGTTGACTTAGATATCCCCTGAAACCTTGGTCCCCAGACCCCTGCCCCTGCTACGCTGGCTTTTGAAGCATTCAGTTTATTCAGGAAACTTCTTTGCTTTTGGTTTAGTACAATTGTGCTGACCTCCCCTGTATTGTGTGCTGTCTTTCCCTTCTACCCCTCTACCACCCTCCCCCCCATAACCACAAAAGAATGTTTTCTTCTCAGTTTAAACTGTTTCTCAAGTTCTTATAAGAGTGGTCTTATACAATATTTGTCCTTTTGCAGCTGACTAATTTCACTCAGCATAATGCCTTCCAGGTTCCTCCATGTTATGAAATGTTTCACAGATTCCTCACTGTTCTTTATCGATGCGTAATATTCCATTGTGTGAATATACCATAATTTATTTATCCATTCATCCATTGATGGGCACCTTGGTTGCTTCCATCTTTTTGTTATTGTAAACAGTGCTGCAATAAACATGGGTGTGCATGTAATGGCTCTTCTCTAGGATATATTCCAAGGAGTGAGATTGCTGGATCATATGGTAGTTCTATTTCTAGTTTTTTAAGGAAGCACCAAATCGATTTCCAAAGTGGTTGTACCATTTGACATTCCCACCAGCAGTGTAGAGGTGTTCCAATATCTCCACAGCCTCTCCAACATTTATTCTTTTGTGTTTTTTGGATTAATGCCAGCCTTGTTGGAATGAGATGAAATCTCATTGTAGTTTTGATCTGGATTTCTCTAATGGCTAATGATCGTGAACATTTCCTCATATATCTGTTAGCTACCTGCAGTGAAGTCATCTGGGCCAGGACTTTTTTTTTTGTTGGGAGTTTTTTGATTACCTTTTCAATCTCTCCTTTTGTTATGGGTCTATTTAGTTGTTCATGAAGCTTATTTTTGATTGGTTTATGCAATTTACTATTGGAATGCTGTCACAATATCATTGGTCAATGAGGATGGAAGTGATGTGAGAATCTCATTGGTCAATAAGGGTGGCCTGATTTACAGGAAAGCTAGCTTAAGTTTTGATTAAGGCAAGTCTTAGGGGCACTGTCCACTTGACCACTGATGCTATTTTTTCAACCACACTACTCTCCATTTTTATTTCATTAGTAGTTAAATGATAGGTGTCTTGGCCATCCAGTGCTGCTATAACAGAAATACCACAAATGGATGCCTTTAACAAAGAGAAGTTTATTCTCTCACAGTCCAGTAGGCTAGAAGTCCGAATTCAGGGTGCCAGCTCCAGGGGAAGGCTTTCTCTCTCTGTTGGCTCTGGAGGGAGGTCCTCGTCATCAGTCTTCCCTTGGCCTGGGAGCATCTCAGCACAGCTCCTGGCACTGCTTTCTTGGTGATATGAGGTCCCTATGTCTCTCTGCTTGCTTCTCTCTTTTAGATCTCAAAAGAGACTGGCTTAAGACACTAATCTTGTAGATCTCATCAATATAACTGCCACTAATCCATCTCATTACATTATAATGATAGGATTTTCAACACACAGGGAAATCACATCAGATAACAAAATGGTAGACAATCATACAACACTGGGAATCACAACCTAGCCAAGTTGACAGATATTTTGGGGGGACACAATTCAATCTATGACAATAGGTTATGATGAAAACTTCCATAGGTTATGGAAGTGGTACCAGAATGCTTGAAATTTGTGAAATATTAGCAGAGAGGTTAAGAATTGTTCTTTAAAAAATATGCATGTGTTGATCCATAGGGCCCTTTTCACTTCAGAAGTTAGAAAAATAATATTAATGTCTTTGGATTCCTGGCTTACTCATTTATTAGCTGCAGGACCAAGGGCAGGTTACTAAATCTCTTTAAACCTCAGTTTCCTTTTCTTTCTTTTGTTGAAATATTTTTATTTATTTTGTTGTTGAGAATACAAACAGCAAAACATACACCAACTTGACAGTTTCTACATGTACCATTTAGTGACACTGATTACATTCTTTGAGTTCTGTAGCCATTTTCATCCTCCTTTTCTGAGTTGTTCCTCCCCCATTAACATAAATTCACTGCCCCCTAAGGTTCCTATCTAATCTTTCGAGTTGCTGTTGTCAATTTGATCCCATATAGATAGTTCTTAAAAGATCACAATGCTCAAGCCAGACATTTGCTAGTTAAGCTAAACTGCGTGGTTTTAAGAAGACTTCAGGGAATATTTTGGATTTAAAGTTAGTTTAAACATTATCTCAGGGCAATAGTTTCAGGGGTTCACCCAAACTCATGGTTTCAGGATGTCTGGATTCCATGAGAATTTGAAATTATGCTCTGCATTTTCCCCCTTTTGATCAGGATTCTTCTATGGAATCTTTGATCAAAATGTTCAACAATGGTAGCTGGGCACCATCAAGTTCTTCTGGTCTTATGGCAAAGGAAGCAGTTGTTCATGGAGGCAATTAGCCACACATTCCATATTCTCCTTGTATTCCCAACTCTACTTCCTCTGTTAGTCCAGCTAAACAGAGACCAGTTGTTGTGCCTTGGATGGCTGCTTGCAAGCTTTTAAAACCCCAGGCACTGTGCATCAAACTGGGAGGTAGAACAGAAGCACTAAACACGTTTTTAGGACAATTAACTGGGATGTCCCATGAAACCATAACCCTAAGCCTCCAAGCCGAGAAATTAAATCCCATGAGGCTTCTGGTTGTTCATAAGCAACTTCAACAGCTACTCTTTTTTCTTTTTATAAATGTATCTATCACACAACTTTTGCTAATTCAACTTTTTACAGGTGTGCAGCTTATGGACAACAGTTACAATAATCACCTATGCAACCCTGCCTTTAATCAACTTGATATTTCCATCACTGTTAGCCCCCACTTCCCCCTCCTTCCACCCCTAGTAACCACTAATAAACTGTGTTCTCTATACAATTGTTTTTTATTGTCTCTTTGTATCAGTGGGGTCATATAATATTTGTCCCTTTGTGATTCACTTATTTCACTCACCATGTCTTCCAGCTCCATCCATATTGCAGCTTATGTCAAGACTTAACATTTCTCCTACTGGCTGAGTAGTATTCCATTGTCTGTACCACATTTTGTTTATCCATTCATCTGTTGATGGGCACTTAGGCTGTTTCCACCTTTTGGCTATTGTGAATAGTGCTGCAATGAACATTGATGTACAAGTCTTTGTTTGAGTCTCTGCATTCAAGTCTTTTAGGTATATACCTAGGAGTGGAATTGCTGGATCATATGGTAGTTCTATTTTTAGTTTTTTGAGGAACCACTATATTGTTTCCCCCAATGGCTGTAACCTTTTGAGTTCCCACCAGCAATGGGTGCCAAAACCAAACCAAACCCGCTGCCATCAAGTCGATTCCGACTCATAGCAACCCTGTAGTGCAGATTGGAAACCCTGGTGGTGTAGTGGTTAAGTGCTACTGCTGTGAACCAAAGGGTCAGCAGTTCGAATCTGCCAGGTGCTTCTTGGAAACTCTATGGGGCAGTTGTACTCTGTCCTAGAGGGTCACTATGGGTTGGAATCGACTCGGTGGCACTGGGTTTTGGGTTTTGGGTTTTTTTTTTAGTGCAGATTAGAACTGCCTCATAAGAGTTTCCATGGAGTGACTGGTGGATTTGAACTGCCAATCTTTTGGTTAGCAGCCATAGCACTTAACCACTATGCCACCAGGGTTTCCAGCAATGGGTAAGGGTTCTAATTTCCCCACATCCACGCCAACATTTGTCATTTTCTGTTTGTTTGTTTTTATCTTAGCCACCCTAATGGGAATGAAATGGTATCTCATTGTGGTTTTGATTTGCATTTTTCTGATGGTTAATGATGCTGAGATCTTTTCAGGTATTTGGTCACCATTTGAATGTCCTCTTTGGTAAAGTGTTTATGATTGGATTATTTATCTTTTTGTTGTTAAGTTATGGAAATTTTACATACATTTTGATTTATTAGATTCTTTTTGGTTATATGGTTTCTGAAGATATTGTCACAGTTGGTAGCTTGTCTTTTCAAAAGACTTTTTTGGAAAAGTCTTTTGATGAGCAAACATTTTTAATTTTTTTTACTTTAGATGAAGATTTACAGAGCAAACTAGTTTCTCATTAAACCATTAGGACACATATTGTTTTATGATATTGGTTAACAACTCCACAACATGCCAACACTCACCCTTCTTGACCTTGGGTTCCCTATTACCAGCTTTCCTATCCCCTCCCGCCTTCTAGTCCTTGCTCCTGTGCTGACGTGCCCCTTTAGTCTCATTTTATTTTACGGGCCTGTCTAATCTTTGGCTGAAGGGTGAACCTCAGGAGTGACTTCATTACTGAGCTAAAAGGGTGTCCAGGGGCCATACTCTGAGGGTTTCTCCAGTCTCTGTCAGGCCAGTAAGTCTGGTATTTTTTTGTGAGTTAGAATTTTGTTCTACATTTTTCTCCAGCTCTGTCCAGGACTCTCTATTGTAATCTCTGTCAGAGCAGTCAGTGGTGGTAGCCAGGCACCATCTAGTTCTACTGGACTCCCTTTGGTGGAAGCCATGGTAGATGTGGTCCATAGTCCTTTGGACAGTATTTCCCTTGTATCTTTAGTTGTTTTTAATTTTTACGAGGTCTCATTTATTTTGTCTTTTGCTGATTGTGCTTTTGTTATTATATTAGATAATCTATTGTTGAGAGCTAGGCCTGACAGTGTTGCCCATTGCTTTTTCTTCTAAGAATTTTGTGGTGTTAGTTTGTACAGTTAGGTCCTTAATCCATTTAGAATTTGTTTTTGTGTATAGTGTGAGGCATGGATCCTCTTTCACTTTTCTGGATGTGGAAATCCAATTTTCCCAGCACCACTAATTGAAGAGTCTTCTTTCACCACTGAATTGACTTAGCATCCTTGTCAAAAATCAGTTGACCATAGATGTGTAGGTATACTCTCAATTCTATTCCATTGGTCTCTGTGTCTATTGTTATACCAGTACCAGGCTGTTTTGATTATGGTAGCTGTATAATAACCAAACCTGTTGCTGTCAAGTCATTTCCAACTCATAGCAACCCTGTAAGACAGAGTAGAACCGCTCCAAAGGGTTTCCAAGGAGCGGCTGGTGGATTCTAACCGTTGATCTTTGGTTAGCAGCCATGCTCTTAACCACTGCACCACCAGGGCTACATAGCTGTATAGTATGTTTTAAAATCAGGAAATGTGGTCCTCCTACTTTGTTCTTTTTCAACATTGCTTTAGCTATTCGGGACTCTTGATATTCCACATGAAGTTGAGGATTGGTTTTTGTATTTCTCCGAAGAAGGCTGTTGGACTTTTGATAGGGATTGTGTTGAATCTATAGTTCTCTTTGGGTAGTAATGGCATCCTCACAATATTAAGTCTTCCAATCCGTGAACATGGATGATCTTTTCATTCACTTAAATCTGCTTTAGTCTCTTTCATCAGTGTTTTATAATTTTCATTGTACTCAGTTTCCTTTCCTATAAGAGAAGGCTAATCCATACTTGCCTAGAGGGTCCAGTTGCCAGATAAAATGATTGTTTGTTCAAAATTCAAATTTAACTGCGCGTCCTCTATTTTTGTTTGCTAAATCTGGCAGCCCTACAGAGAAGTTATTGTGAGACTTAGAGACACTGACATGGAAAGTCTTTCTCCCAGGGCTTAACACAATAAACGCTCAGTAAGTGATAGCTAATGCTGTTTTAATCCCAGTTCTCCATTCATTATTGTTCTTTCATTCTTTCGTCCAGTTTTTAAATAAGTCACTTGAACTTATGGCTCTTCATCCCAAGTAGGCACAAACTCTTTGCGCCACCCAGAAACCCACAAAGAAGCATCAGGCTATGCTACAAGCACGAAGACACTAATTAAGCGAAGAAATTCCAAGAGCGGGCGACGTCATGACGCACAAGGCCCGCCCCCAAGGGCGCACTGGACGCACAAATAAGACGTAGACAGGCCAGGTACCAGCTTCCGGGCGCGGGGTTGTGGCGGTCCCCTCTTCTAAGTCGGAAGCCACCGCTGCCTCCGGACGCTCTCAAGATGGCGACCTCTTTAGGTTCTAACACCTACAACAGGCAGAACTGGGAGGATGCGGTGAGTGTGCCTGCCGGAGAAGGACGGAAGGAGGTGGCCACGCTGGCCCTCACGCGGGCGGGCAGGGCGAGGCTGCCGAGTGCCCGAAAGAATCCCGGGGAGGAGCGAGCGCCGCGGCCTAGCTTGGCCGGAGCAGGAGGCTGGAGGGGCAGCCCACATACAGGCTTGGAGAGAGGGGGCTTAGCCGGGTCCGGGTCCAGCCCCCTTTCCATTCCTGCTTCGCCAGCCTTTCGAGCTGGTTGTCTTTTCTCCCGCCGCCTGCCGGAAGTGCAGACAGCGCCCCCTCCCGCGACCAGGCCCGTGCTGGACCTAGGGTTCCTGCCCTGTCCCCCACCCTTGATTGCCGTTCGCCTGCCCGCATGAGGCTGGCAGAGATGTCAGGGTCTTCGGAACCTGGGCTTCAACCAGATTTCCCATTTTCACCAGGACTTCCCCATTCTGTGCCAGACGTGTCTTGGAGAAAACCCATATATCCGAATGGTGAGTGGTCGCGTGTGAGAGGGGAGTTATTTGTGTTGTGTCAGTGTTGTGGTACTTGGCTGGCTGTCCGTGACGCTTCTTTGCAGACCCAAAGTGCAGGCCAGTTTGCAAAGGAGTGTCATGCTTCTTTTCTCACGTTGGAGTTCAGCAACAATCCTGTCATATAGGAGTCATGATAATAGCTAATATTTGTTGAGCATTTACCTAGGAGGTTGGTCCATTAATCTGAGGCACAGAGAGTTTTATAAGTGTCTTTTCACATACCAAGTAATGGGTAGAGGTGGGATTTAAAATAAAACCTTGTGACTCCAGGGTCCTCTGCAAGTTAGGAAGAGAACCAGGACTAGAATCCAGGGTCCAGACTCCCAGTCAGATGCCTTTGGGCCACTGCACCTTGTACTCTCATTATTGTATGTGGGTGTGGGTCTTGGGTCCCGGGGTGAAGCAAGGAATCCCCATCCTTATTTATAAGTGTAAAATTTAGTGGCGGCTAACATTTAATAATTAGACTGGGGCGAGTTACTATATTGTGATTGGTCTTAGAGCGCATGTTGATACGTTTGAGATGTTTGAAGAGCTTATGGGAACAGAGTTTACTATACTGTACAGGGCATCAGCGCGGGGATAGTCTATAGTAGTTGCCTTCTGACTAAACTGGTAAAATGGGCTGGCCATGGCTGTACCTCCCTCATTTAAGGATCATGAAAACCATTAGGAATTTTAGTTCTTTACAAGAGAACTTGGGAGCCAGCAGTGAATCTTAAAGCGCTGTGGCTGTGGAAACACATGCACTTACCTAGTGGTAGATCCATGAGACTCTTGGGAGATTTATAACACTTAACAAGTGATTAGAATAGATCCCCGCCCCACCCCCAAAAGGATTTTTTTTTTTTTCTGTTTAGAATGCCAGGGCTATATCCAGACACATTTTATGGGTTGTATTTAGGGAGGATGTAGACATCTGGTTGTTTTATTTATTTATTTTTCTGTTAATGCCACTTCTCTGTATTTTTTATTTCAGACCAAAGAAAAGTATGGGAAGGAATGCAAAGTAAGTAGGTCTATTAAAGAGTAATGATCTTACTTTATTTTCCTTTGTATACCAAACTCACCTTCAACTTGCTGAACTCCGAAGGCCTCTAATAAAAGTCAGTGAAGGAGTCCTGGTGATGCAATGGTTAAGCGCTCAGCTGCTGACTGCAAGGTCAGTGGTTTGAACCCACCCAGCAGCTCTGCAGGAGCAGAGACCTGAAGATCTGCTCCTGTAAGGATTACAGCCTAGGAAACCCTATGCAGCAGTTCTACTCTAGGTAGTCATATAGGTTCGCTATGAGTCAGAATTGAGTCAGTGGCATGCAACAACACAATGAAAGTCAGTGCTACAGAACTTTCACAGGTCATTTATGTACTCACTGACTGGTAACTGTTTATTGTAGGAGGTAAGAAAATGAGCCCTTTAATGTAGAGGTTTTTAACCTGGTGTCGTAGATGGACTTTGAAGCCCCTGAGTTTGTGTACCGTATGTTGTATGATTATGCATGTGATCATTTTAGCTGAGGAGGAAGGTCATAGCTGTCTTAAGATTCTCAAAGGAGTATATGACACCCTCCCCCCAGAAAAAGTAGTTAAGGTCCAGATTGTTAAAAGCAATTATCTCTAGGGTAGGGAGACTTCAACTTTTTGAGTGTTTTACATTGCTGTATTGTGCGAATTTTTTAACTACTGGTAAAGGGTGTTGTAAATAGAATGGGAACATCAGGTAGCATTCAGACTAGGCGATTGCCAAGGTCTCTTCCAAATCCTAAGTTCAGGACTCCTTTCTTCGAATCCTCTGCAGTTATTAAATCCCCTGGATTGATCGTCCAGCTGAGGGCCATTAACACCCTGTGGCTCTTGCTTTGTGTTCCAGATCTGTGCCAGGCCATTCACAGTATTCCGCTGGTGCCCCGGCGTCCGAATGCGCTTCAAGAAGACTGAAGTGTGCCAAACGTGCAGCAAATTAAAGAATGTCTGTCAGACCTGCCTCTTGGACCTAGAATATGGTGTGTCTGCCCTGTCAAATAGATCTGAAAATACGAAGATACAGGTGCCCTAGATAACAAACATGTCTTTTTGTCTCCCATCTCTCACTCAATCTCTGGTTCTGACCCAATTTTGCAATGTAGTCTGCTTTCCCAGGGAGAGGAGAACCATGCTAAGCCATTCTAGAGTCCTCCTGAATAACAGTAGGAACTTAAGACAGATTTGGGAGTTAATCAGAATCGTCCTAACCTCCCCCATGTATATGCCTGTAGCAAAAGTAAGGTAAAAGGTATTGAGCCTGTGATAAATAATTTCTTGCCTGGGGCCTCTTTCTTGATGCAGAGCTTTTTTTCATAATCCCAACTCAAAGCTCATAGACTAATTCTGCTTTATATTTTTGTATAAAGAGTGTTGTTAGGACTATATATTATCACATTGCTACTGTTTCAGAGTAACAGCTTTGGGGAGTGGTTTTTTTTAATAGTGGGTGACATTCGAAGAAAAATAATAAAAGGGTTTGTAGTATACACCAAAATAAAAGAGAAGAGGGGAATGTGAGTTCATATATGTTTAAAAACTTTATTAATGAGAGTCGTGTCATGTTGTTTAAGATGATTTATATGTTTGTTAAGGAGGTATTCTAATTGTAGAATAGAATGACTCTTACATGACTATAACTGTGGTACAGCCTAAAATAAACCTTATTTTATGTTTATTTTGAAATTAAATCTCATAATATTAAAAACTAGATACATCATTAATCTGCAGGTCAAATCTAATATAGTCAGTTTGTTCATCTAAAAGATTTTCTAAAACTTTTCATCAAATTTTATGACAACTTAGGGATTTGGGCAATTTCTTAGAATGCTCTGTAGCGCTCAAGCTGATGGTACTAAGATTTTGAATAAAAATGTAATAAATGTCTGGTACCAAATGGGAGTAGAGAAAGGAAGGACGATGATATATTCTGTGCTGCATATATTTAAATACACGTGAGTTTTTTCCCTCCTTTCTTTTATACCAGGCCTGCCCATCCAGGTTCGTGATGCAGGGTTGTCTTTCAAGGATGACATGCCAAAGTCAGATGTCAACAAAGAGTACTACACACAGAATATGGAGAGAGAGGTGTGCTGCCACTTTCTTGATGTAGCTTTACATTTGATGTTTGATACAAGAATCCCTGCGAATTGACACAGTCTTATCTTTGGAATTTGTCATTGCTGTGTAGATTTCTAACTCTGATGGAACAAGGCCAGTTGGCATGCTGGGGAAAGCTACATCCACTAGTGACATGCTGCTCAAACTGGCCCGGACCACACCCTACTACAAAAGGAATCGACCCCACATTTGCTCCTTCTGGGTGAAAGGAGAGTGCAAGAGAGGAGAGGAGTGCCCCTACAGGCAAGAGCTGAACCATGTTTTCAGTATTTCTTTCAGATGCTATGTCATCCAAGAAGTGGGAGATGTTAGCTTACATTATTTCTGCTTTAAAATCATACAACTAGTTAATATATCTCATGTCTTGAAACTGTTATATTTAGAAGAGCTCAGTTAATTTATAGTTTGGATATACATAATAACCGAGCCTTGGAAACCAAGTTGCTGTGCCATTGTAATATAGATCTTGACCCTAAAAGTTTCTGCCTGAAATGTAAGTCTTTACTGTCATGGTATAAATAACTTGAATCCCAGTGTATAGGTGAAGTCAAATTAGGGCAGACTCTTAAAGGGCGTGTGAGTATGTTTCAGTCAAGACTGCCAAACATCTGGGATTGGGAATTCTTAACTTGGGGGTTGGTTCACACTCTCCCTGACCCGACCCCCTCCCCCCCCCCGCCCCCAGCACAAACACAAATTATAAATGCCTTTTTCTGGGGCTGGGTCCATAGCTTGAATCAGATTCTTAGTGAAATGCAGGACCTCAAATACATTAAGAAACATTGACCTGAAGAATGGTAACCATTCGTCCCATTTTGTCTTGGGGTGCATTGTGCCAAAAGTATTTTTTCATGTGGAAACTTTGACACCCTAGATGGCTGTTTAAAAGGCTTACAGGAGGCTAGGAAGTCCTTACGTAATAGGGTAAATCTCGTATTTCGATAGTAACTATAGTAACTCTAGGAGTGCTGGTGGTGCAGTGGTTAAGTGCCTGGCTGTGAACCGATAGGTCAGCCGTTCAAACCCACCGGCCACTCCATGAGAGAAAGATATAGCAGCCTGCTTCCATAAACATTGCAGCCGTGGAAACCCTATGGAGTAGTTCTACTCTGTTCTATACAGTCACTATAAGTTGGGATCAACTCGATGGCAACAGGTTGGGTTTTTTGTTTTATAGTAACTATAGAAGCCCTGGTAGCCCAGCAGTTAAGTGCCTGGCTGCTAACCAGAAGGTCAGCAGTTCGAACCCACCAGCCACTATGAAGGAGAAAGATGTGGCAGTCTGCTTCTGTAAAGACTTGCAGCCTTGGAAACCCTATGAGGATGTTCTACTGTGTAGGGTCACTATGAGTTGGAATCTACTTGATGGCAGTAGGCTTGGTTTTTGTTTTTATAGTAACACTATTTTGATCATTATATTTTGGCATGACTTCTAGTTCAAAAGTCATTTCAGGGTATACATTTGGGACTTTAATATTACAGCTATTGTTGGGAGATGCTCGTAAAAAAAAATTTTTTTTCCTTTGCCTCCCATTTATGCGTTGTCTTCTCTTGATCCATAGACACGAGAAGCCTACAGACCCAGATGACCCCCTTGCTGATCAGAATATCAAAGACCGATATTACGGAATCAATGACCCTGTGGCAGATAAGCTTCTAAAGCGGGCGTCAACAATGCCTCGTCTGGACCCGCCAGAGGACAAGACTATCACCACACTATATGTTGGTGGTCTGGGTGATACAATTACTGAGACAGACCTAAGGTTTGTGGATATAATTCTGAGCTCTGTAAGCCTTTAATGGCCCTAGAAGAATTTACTGGTTAAAACATAGGCAAGCATGATAATTCTATATGGAGTACATTTTTCTTTAGCCACTGTAGTTAGTGTCGCGTTGACTAGAATTTTTATAAAATTGTTGGGTATGATGCCAGAGCAGTAATGCTCATCAACAGTGCTTACTCCATCCTTGCACATGGTAATTGTTACATGGGGTTCTATTTGGCCTAATAGCCCATTAGAATTTTTAAAGGATGGCTCATGTCTAAGCATGGTTAGTTATGCAGAGGAGGGGGAGCTTCGAGATTATAAAACTCCTATGGTTTAAATGGTTGGCTTTTTAAAGAGACTAGTATTTGGTAAATTTGTATTTTGTTTGGCTAGATGAAACAGCTGGGCAGATGGAAATTACCTCTTCCAAAGAGATAAAGTCAAGAAGAAACTTCTTTAACTTTGTAGCCTGCCCTTGGTAGTCTATCTCCATTAAACCCTGGCTAAGTGAGCTAGATAACCCCCATGGGTTGGCAGACCTTTTCTTTAGCAGTCCAGATAGCAAATACTTTAGGCTTGTGGGACATATACAATTTCTGTCAACAACGTCTTCATTTTTTATGTTTTACAAGCCTTTAAAAATTTTAACAATCTTGGCTCATGGCCCATAGTTTGCCAGCCCCTGATAACGGGGTTTAAGATCCTTAAGGGACCCGTTGGAGCCTTCTTCCTCCCTGGGAAAGCCCCGAGATGTTTGCCAGCCTGTTTTCTCTCATTATTTTTCTTTTCCTGTCTCAATAGGCTGCACCCAGATTAAGGTAAGGTAGTTAGGCAGGTCACCATGGGGTCCACCTGCCTGGTGCTGAGTCATTGAAGGAGTTAATAATCCAGTTTCAATCTCCTGGGAATGTCTGTATGTTGTTGACTCTGATTTTTCTCTGGCTGCATCCTTTCAGAAATCATTTCTACCAATTTGGAGAGATCCGGACTATCACCGTTGTGCAGAGACAGCAGTGTGCTTTCATTCAGTTTGCCACAAGGCAAGCTGCAGAAGTGGCTGCGGAGAAATCCTTTAATAAGTTGATTGTCAATGGCCGCAGACTCAACGTGAAATGGGGAAGGTGAGAATTAGATAATTTTAAAATATCTTTATGGAGATTTTCAAGAAACTTTCATTATCTTGGGACTAGTAAGCTGTTTGAGCCCTGGTGGCACAGTGGTTAAGAGCTCAGGCTACTAACCAAAAGATGGGCAGTTTGGATCTACCAGCTGCTCCTTGGAAACCCCATGGGCCAGTTCTGCTGTGTCCTGTAGGGTCGCTATGAGTTGGAATCGACTTGACGACAACAGGTTTTGGTTTAGGAAACTTTTGACAAACAGGCTTAAATGAATAGGATCTTTAAAAAGAATTTCTTTTTAATTCTCTGTCTTATACTTGTTTCCTGTGGATGTTGGGAGAATCATGCTTTGAAAATTTGTTCAGAGTCTTGGTATAGTAATCTCCTTTGAAGGTTTGTATTTTTCTGACTGAATGTTATAGGGCAAGTATTACGCCAGGGAATGGAAAGTAGAATTGAGTGTTTACTAATGAATTAACACCTAGATTCTGTCCTCTAGAGGCTGATTGTCTAGTGGAGGCACTGAAACAGGGAAGAATAACTATTTTAGGTTTGAAAGTGATGATTTCACAAAAGAGATCCAGGTAAAAACTCCCCGAAAGCTCAAAAGGGAAATGAGTTTCCAGCTTGGAACCTGAGAGGGCGAATCACTGGTAGCAGCAGCTGCCCTTATGGTGTGCGTTCTATGTGCTAAGCACATAGGTGTTGCCTCTTCTAGTTCTTACAACAGTTCTAGCAAGGAAGTTTGGAACTCCAGTCTTTCTGGCTTCAAAATCTTTGCTGTTGTTCACTCTGCACTGTAGAATTTATGGGGGAAGAGTGGTGAAAAGAAGGCAAAAAGTGAAGGAACCTCATTTGAGTGCGGAACATGAGAAGCACAGGTGTGAGATAAGGTGGATAAAGTGCTGATGGCGTGTGTCTGTGTCTGTCAGATCCCAGGCAGCCAGAGGAAAAGAAAAAGAGAAGGACGGAACCACAGACTCTGGAATCAAGCTCGAGCCCGTTCCAGGACTGCCAGGAGGTGAGTGTGGACTTCTGCCCAGCCAGCAGCTTGCTGACTTGAGATGCTCCACCTGCCCTGCAGTTCCTCTGTCTGGTGAGGTGTTGAACCTCCTCTGGCAGCAGCTCTGTTCTCCTAGCAGGACCCTGGAGGACCTAAAAGTGGATGGAAACAGTGTTGTGTAATAATTGTGTTCCTCTCTACCCTTGGCTGTTTTCTCTCCTCCAGCTCTTCCTCCTCCTCCTGCAGCAGAAGAGGAAGCCTCTGCCAACTACTTCAACCTTCCCCCAAGTGGTCCTCCAGCTGTGGTCAACATTGCCCTGCCTCCACCCCCTGGCATTGCCCCGCCCCCACCCCCAGGTAACATCCATCCTCCTTCTTAGTAAATAGATCTGACTTCCTTAGCTCAGAAAAATCCTTATGGAAGTCCCATCTTCACACTCACTGTCAAGTCTCAACCATCTAGATTCTTTGAGTTTGCCCTGAAGAAATTTGCAAGTAAACTTGATTTATTTAGAATTGCTGGTATTTTTTTCCTGGCCTTTCCAAAGATCTGAGTATGTGTATAATCAGAGCAGGAGTAGTTACTGGACTGCAGCCATCTGTCACTAATTTGTACCCTGTTGTAAACTAATCCCAAACTGATGACCTAGGCCACTCTTACTGAAAGTGTGGGCTGTGGACATGACATCTCACCTTCATCAAGGAAGTCTGATTACAAAAAAATGGTTAGATAAACCAAACAGTGTGCTTGGGAATGTAATTGAGTAACATTTTGGCTCAAGCCCTTCATCTTCTTGGTGACCAGTAATGACGAGCTCAGGGCCGGCACTTAACACACGGTCCTAGAGAATGTCAGTGATGGTAAACTGTGAGGAAGTCACAAGTAGCTGGGTCTCCTGTGGCAGCGATCCTGTACTCAGAAGAAAGCCCTGGTTTCTGAACACCCTCCATTCTGGTATAGAACATCTAGGTTAATCATCCAGGTTGTGCCGTCAGCATGATGTCTCCCTCTCTTCCCAAATCCTGATTGAATCCTGCCCCTGTCTGGTGAGTCTGGGCATACTTGATTCATAGCAGGCTCAGAAGACATACTAGCAGGCACATGAGTTGTGTGGAGTTTTTTGTTTCTGTTTTTTAACTTGGACTCAGGGGAAAGGTCTCCAAAACCAAGGAAATCATACAGGTAGACAGTCCTAAGCAAAGCAAGTCTTTGTTGGCTGATATTTTCTTAAGCCCCTTGTCAGTTTGATCTATGTGTAGAATATTTTGACCTTAGGATGATTTCGAGGTATCAGATATTGTCAAGAGAACTGCAAGTCTGACAGATCTGTTCTCTTGCATCTGCAGGTTTTGGGCCACACATGTTCCACCCGATGGGACCACCCCCTCCTTTCATGAGGGCTCCAGGACCAATCCACTATCCTTCTCAGGACCCTCAGAGGATGGGAGCCCATGCTGGGAAACACAGCAGTCCCTAGCACATTGTCACCACTCCTGGGCTCTACAGAAGAAAGGGCGCTTAAAAATCCCAGTAAATGAATCTTGGAATAAATATATTTTTTTCTTCCTTTGTAGTTTCAGTGGTAGCTGAATGTGTTCAGATATGGGCAGTCAGAGAACTACAGCCTTGCTTTCCTACATGTATTCAAAGGACTGATGGACCTCTAATCAGCTGCCATTAACACATCTGGTTACTACTGTAACATTACTAATAAAACCTAATGGCTGTTCCCGTACCTGGGTAGGGGACAAGTGACTGGTGAATTGGAATGTTCAACAGAGTTACCATCCCAACTGTATGTTCATTTTGTATCTTTTTTTTTTTTTTTGGCGGGGGGAAGGGAAGGGAGTTGACCGGAAAAAAAAAAAACGACCATTTTTATGTCCATTGAGTATTTTCCTTTTTATCATCTAAAAAAAGAAAAAAAATGACTAGTACTAATCATTGTAGTGGCAGGAGTGTGATTTAACTCTTCTGAAGTCACACCCTCGGAAAGATAAATAGAAACCAGCACCTAGCACAGCCCGGATCTTTTCTTTTCCTCATTTCTTACTGAAGGAATCTGGCTGCCATTAAAGTCTATGCCACCAATAAAAAAGACGGAATTACTTTTTCTTCCTCTGAGTCACATGGAAATGCCAATATCATGGAGCTGTGCATCATCGAACAAGCGTGGTGTCTGGGATTGATATGATTTTCAAGAACTTCCTGTGAAACACCTTAACAGACAAATGAAAAGCCTTGGAGTGTGTTTGAACGGAAGCCTTGACGGACAGCTGGAACTGCGGTCCGCAGCAACCACCTTCATCTTCAGCGTCTCCTTTCCATTCTCTGCTGCTGGGCAGGGGTGATCTGTTTGGTCTTAGAATGTTTGGATATAACTGAATTGTAGATGGCAAAGGAAATGTGAGGTTGTGTTTTGTTTTTAAATAATTAAAACGGGTCAGTTTTCCAAATGTCATCGACTTACTCTAGATTGCTGTTTTCTTTATCCTTGGGTAGCAGAACCCAAGGTCAGTGGAAGTTGGAAACAAGTTGTATATAAATGTGAATGTTTTTTAAATCTTGCTTTAGACTGTTTTGATTTTTATCTCTATATTCGTTCCATGCTGATAAAAACACCCAGGCCTTTTTAGTACTTATGTCAAAAGTTGGTTGTGAGGTTGAAATAAGAAAATGCACAGAAAACACTTAGCTCAAAGCGCAGCGCGTGGCCTTTGATAAGTGATAGCTTTAGAAAAACATCCTCATATTACATAAGTCATTTTGAAGGGAAACAGGCAAAATTTTATCTACAAATCCATTTTTCCTAAAACCAGTATCATGTCACTTTTACCTAAAATATGTACTTAAGAAATGTATGTGCCGCACATGACACTGTTTTAGCTTATTTGGAAAGTCTGTTTTTCCACAGAGGGCTTGACACATGCCCCTTTTTTTTTTTTAATTTAAAAATCTAGGAGCACTTAGAAAATTTCATTGTGTTTCTAGCAATAGCAATTGTGAAGCAGTGTAGGGTACCTCCAAGTATTTTTACAACCTGTCTTAGTTATCTAGTGCTGCTGTTACAGAAATACTGCAAGTGGATGGCTTTAACAAATTTATTCATTCACAGTTTAGGAGGCCAGAAGTCTGAATTCAGCGGGCTGGCTACGGGGGAAGGATTTCTCTCTCTGAGGGCTCTGGGGGAAGGTCCTTACCAATTTTCCCTAGGTCCAAGCTTCTCAGCGCAGGGGCCCTGGGTCCAAAGGATGCACTATTCTCCTGGCTCTTGTTTTTTGGTATGAGGTCCCCCTGTCTCTGCTTCTCTCTTTTATATCTCCTAAGAGAGTGACATTTAACAGACAACCAAATCTTGTAGAGTTCTGCCTTATTAATATAACTGCCTCTAATCCTGACTCATTAACATTATAGAGGTAGGATTTGCAACACAGGAAAATCACATCAGATGACAAAATGGTGGCCAGTCACACAATACCGGGAATCATGAACTAGCCAAGTTGACAGATGCTTTGGTAGGACATAATTCAACCCATGACTCACCTTTTTAGTTTTCTGGTGCTGGGGGGTTTGTTTTGTCTACTTTGGAGCATGTAGAAGATGTGTAACGAATTTATCTAAAAAGCTGATGTGAAATTTATGCGTACCTTTTTAATAATTGGTCAAGTTCAGTGATTTTATATGGATATAACTATCCAATCGTGTATGCTTGCCTTTCATGTGTGTGTGTGTGCGTGCACTTTAGGCAAAACTTTCGAGCTCAAGTTAATTTCTCATCCAAAAATTTATACACACATTGTTTTGTGACATTGGTTGCAATCCCTACAATGTGATAGCATGCTCTCCCTTTCCACCCCGATTTCCCTGCATTCATTCATGCAGTTCCTGTCCCTTCCGCCTTCTCGTCCTGCTTTTGGACAGGAGCTGCCCGTCTAGTCTCATATATTTGACTGAACTAAGAAGCACATTCCTCATGTGTGTTATTTTTTGGTTTATAGGCCTGTCTATGTCTGAAAAGTGGGCTTCAGGAATGCTTTCAGTTCTGGGTTACCAGAGCGTTGGGGGTTGGCGCATAGTTTTGGGGATTCCTCCAATCTCTGGGAGATCAGAAAGTCTGGTCTTTTTATGTGAATTTGAATTCTGTTCTACATTTTTTTCCGGCTCTATCTGAAGCTCTGTTGTGATTCTGTCAGGGCCGTCCTTGGTGGTAGCTGGGCACCATCTAGTTCTTCAGTTCTCAGGCTGGTGGAGTCTGATTCATGTTGTTGTTAGGTGCTGTCGAGTTGGTTCTGACTTATAGCAACCCTGTGTACAACAGAACAAAACACAGCCCGGTCCTGCGCCACGCCCACAGTTGTTGCTATGCTTGAGCCCCTTGTTAAAGCCACTGTGTCAGTCCATCTTGCTGAAGGTCTCCCTCTTTTTCATTGACCCCGTACTTTACCAAGCTTGATGTCCTTCTCCAGGGACTGATCTCTCCTGACAATGTGTCCAAAGTATGTCAGATGTAGTCTCACCATCCTCGCTTCTAAGGAGCATTCTGGTTACTTCTTCCAAGACGGATTTGTTTGTTCTTTTGACGGTCCATGGTATATTCAATATTCTTCGCCAGCATCACAGTTCGAAGGTGTCAGTTCTTCTGTCTTACTTATTCATTGTTCAGCTTTCGCATGCATATGACTTTATTGAAAATATCATGGCTTAAGTAAGGCGCACCTTGGTCTTCAGGGTGACATCTTGGCTTTTCAACACTTTAAAGAGGTCTTTTGCAGCAGATTTGCCCAATGTAATGTGTCTTTTGATTTCTTGACTGCCGCTCCCATGGGTATTGATTGTGGATCCAAGTAAAATGAAATCCTTGACAACTTCAATCTTTTCTCCATTTATCATGATGTTGCTTTTTGGTCCAGTTGTGAGGATTTTTGTTTTCTTTATATTGAGGTCTAATCCATACTGAAGGCTATGGTCTTTGATCTTCATCAGCAAGTGCTTCAGGTCCGCTTCGCTTTCAGTAACCAAGTTTGTGTCATTGGCATAAAGCAGGTTGTTAATGAGTCTTCCACCAATCCTGTTGCCCCGTTCTTCATATAGGCCAGTTTTTCAGATTGTTTGCTCAGCATACATATTGAATAGGTATGGTGAAAGGATACAACCCTGATGCACGGCTTTCCTGACTTTAAACCATGCAGTATCCCCTTGTTCTGTCTGAACAACTGCCTCTTGATCTATGTACAGGTTCTTCATGAGCACAATTACGCATTCTGGAATTCCCATTCTTTTGATGATGAATGCAGCACCATTCCTCTGGTTCATATGGCCCTTTAATCCTTTGGGTTAGTGTTTTCCTTGTGTCTTTGGTTTTCTTCATTCTCCTTTGCTCTGGGTGGGGTGGGACCAATAGACATACGTCACATGTAGGCTTTTGAGATCCCAGACACTACTCACCAAAGTGGAATATATAACATTTTGTTTATAAACTTTGTTATATCAATTGACCTGATATCCACTGAGACTATGGTCTCCGGCCCCAGTGTGGTCCCTCAAAGTAATTGGATGTGTCTAGGAAATCTCTATGCTTTTTGCCTTGCTGTTTTGAGGAAGAGGACATTCTAATTTTTGTGTACTAATTAATGAATTAAAAAAATTAAAAGCCATAAGCCAGCATAAATTTAGCTATAGAATAGGTGCTCAGTCTTTCTTGAATAAATCAGAATATGAGTGATTTGATTGTGATAAAAACTCTTAGGCACTTTCCAAATTCCATTTCCTTTTCCTCTAGGGCACACAGCTGAGGTACCACTTGGTGAAAGCAACATTTGCCATTCCCAGACCTGGCCTGTGAAAATAACACTATGTGCTCCTCCTCCAACTGCTGGCTGAATGCAGAGCGGGACGATGCCTGGAAGATGGCAGCGTCACACAATGGAAGAAGCCTGGGTGCCTCTACCACCACTTAGAGAAGAATGTTGTGAAACGAGAAATTTTTGTTTATGAAGTCGTTGAGACTGGGGGATTTATTTGTTACAGCAGCTACTGTTAATCTAACACGAACGTAGTTAAATCTGTTCATAAAAATTAAAGAGAAGCCCTGCTGTTGTTTACTGAGTAAAGCATGGTGGTTTGAATGTAAACTCTGAAACCAAAAAGCCTGGGTTCAAATTCTCACTTCAGCACCTCCTAGCTGTGTGACCTTGGGCAAGTTATTTAACCTCTGTCCAGTGGTCATAATGCCCCACTTCCTGACCCTTCTTGCTGCCTCTAGTATTTTGAGCTCCTCTGCCACTGAGAAGGGTTGGGAAGTGAAATGGACAATTGGACTAAGGCATTGACTGTCCATGGGGCAAAGAGTAGGATGTGACATGTTTTGGATATCGAGTCAGCAAGACATTTTGACCTGAAATAAGTGGAGATGAAAGAGGAAGAGTCTAGAGTGACCCCCAGGTTTCTGGTTTGGTCAACTGCATGGGAGGAGACCTTTTCCTAGAATGGGGAATGCTGGGGAAGAGAGTGAGACAGGGAAGTAGGAGTAGGAAAATGTGAGTCCAATACAGGATCTGGAGAGTTTAAGGTGCCTGTAAGGCAGGCCAATGGAAATCCCTAGCCCAAACGGGGAGGGAGCTTAAGAGAGATCAAAGTTTTAGAGTCAGCAGTGAAGTGGGGGCAGTTGAAGGCCTGGGTGTGGAATGAAATTCAACAGAGATGGGAGTAGAGAGCAGTAATTATTAAATGTCTGTGGGCCCACTTAAGTGCCGGGGAAGAATCTGTTAAAAATGCAGTTTATCAAAGCCACTCCCATAGATATGGAAATGTGCGTTTTTAACAAGCACCCTTGGGTGTTTTATATGTTGGTGAGGCGAAGTCTACCCTTTGAAAAATGCTAGTTTAGGACAATATTGAAAATGCTACTCCTCACAGAGGGTCTTTATATTTCCCCCTAACATTTTATTATAAACATTGTCAAATATGTATACAAAAAAATTTAAAGAATTTTACTCTGAATAGCCATACACCCACCAATTAGATTCTACGATTAACATTTTGCCATATTTGGTATACCACCCATCTATCCACCCTCTATCCATTATCAGTCTTTTTTTATGTGTTTCAGAGTGAGTTGAAGACATCAGTACACTTCACCTTTAAGCGCTTAAGTATGTATATAATTGACTAGAGTTCAATATTTGTTTATTAATTTTTAGGTCAAATTTACATAGGTTGAAATGCACAGATCTTGAGTATGCCATTTGAAGAGTTTTGACAAATGTGTACATCTATGTGACCCAAACCCCCATCAAGATATAGAACATTACCATCACTCCAGAAAGCTCCCTTCTGCTCTTCCCAGTCAATACCCACCACCCGCATCACCAATCTCCAGAGGTAGCCACTGTTCTTAGTTTTGCCTGTTTCAGAACTGCAGGTAAACAGAATAAATCATGCTGTATGAACTCTTCTGTGTTTGGCTTCTTTCCACCAGGATATTTTGAGATTCATCCATGTTTTGTATAATTTTATTGAGTAGCATTCTATTGTGTGACTACCGTAATTTATCCATCCTTCTGTTAATGGACACCTGGGCAGTTTTCAATTTTTGGCTATGAATTAAAGAATAAATGAATTCATTAAGTAATAAAAATTAATGAATTAAAGCTGCTATAAATATCCTTGTACAAGTCTTTTTGTGCACATGTGTTTTTATTTCTTTTAAGTGCTTAGGAGTGGAATTACTGAGCCATAGGATAGAGGCGTGTTGTGTTTTAAAAGAACTGGACAGATCTCCTCCTAAAGTAGTTGTACCATCTTACATTACCATCAACAATGTATGAGAGTTCCGGTTGCTCTACAGCCTCATCAATATTTGGGTAAACAGTTGTTACTCATTGAATTTTGCCCCCCAGAAATATGTGTTGTAAATCTTAACCCTTATACCTGTGGTTTATAATCCCATTTAGGACCGAGTTTTCCTTGTGATGGTAATGAGACAGTATTAGTATAGGGTATGTTTTAAGTCAATCTCTTTTGAGATTTGAAGGATGCAGATTAAGCAAGCAGAGACGGGGGAAGTGAGATGCCAAGCCACATGAAGATCATGGAGGAACAGAAGCTCAAAAGAGACAAGGATATCCTCTAGAACCGATACAGAAAGCCTTCCCTTAGAGCCAACACCCTGAATTTGGACTGCTAGCCTCCTAACTTTGAAAAAATTTCTGTTTGTTAAAGCCACCCACTTGTGATATTTCTGTTATAGCAGCACTAGATAACTAAGACAAATCTTTTGAATTTTAGTCATTCCGGTGGGTACTGGTGTTATTTCCTTGTGATTTTAATTTGCATTGCCATTATGACAAATGATGTCCAGCAGTTTTTCATGTGCTTATTGGCCATTTATATAACATCTTTTATGAAGTATCTATTCAATTATTTTGTCCTTTTTTTTTATTAGTTATATAGGAGTTTTTGTATACTGTCAATATTAATCCTTTCTCAGACATATGTTTGCAAATATTTTCTCCCAGCCTATGATTTGTCTATTCGTCTTCCTAATGATGTCTTTTGATGCTTTGATGCCTTTGTCAAAAATTTAGGGTCTGTATAGATGCGTATGTCCGTTTCTGGGCACTCTGTACTGTTCCATATATCTGGGTGTTGATCTTTACACAGTACCACATTGTTTTTGTTGTTATAATTTATTTTATTTTTGTTGTTGTTGAGAATATACACAGCAGAGCATACATCAAGTCAACAATTTCTACATGTACAATTCAGTGACACAGCACCACATTCTTTTGATTAACCTATGCCTTGAAGTCAGGTAGTGAAAGTCTTCCAACACTATCCTTCTTTTTCCAGATTGCTTTGAATTTTCTAAGTTCTTTGCATTTTCATGTGTATGTTAAACTCAGCTTGTCAGTTTCTACAAAAACTCTGACAGGGCTATGATTAGGGCAGTACTGAGCCTATAGATCCATTTGAAAAGCATTGATATCTTAATGATATTGAGCCTTCCAATCTATGAGCATGGCATATGTCTCCATTTATTTAGATCTTTAGTTTCTCTCAGCAAAATTTGAGGTTTTTCAGGTTGTGTGTGTGCCTCTGTGTGTGTGTGTGTGTGTGCCTGCACACGTGTGCGTGAACATGCATAAAATTTGTTTTTTGTGTCTATGTTAATGAGAGATACTGGTTTTTAATTTTCTTTTCTGAACATCGTAGTCAGGTTTCTGCTGGCCTTATAAAACCCATTTGGAAATGTTACCTCTTCCTCTATGTTCTGAAAGGGTTTGTGCAACCTTGGTATTGTTTATTCCTTAAATGTTTGATACAATTCACTGGTCCATCTGCCAGGAATGCCCTCTCATCACCCCACTTCCTGTGATGGATTTGTACCTCTCATCCAAGGCCCTGCTCAAATTCTCTGGGAAGCTTCCCTGAATCCCACCCCCAACCCAGGGTTAGGAACCCCACCCCCACCTCACAGCACTTTGTCCCCCAGTTGCCAATTAGCACACTTCAGGGAATTTTAGGGTGATTTTTTGCTTTACAAATGCGCCTTCCCAATTGTCTTTTCCTCCTCTAGGTCAAGGCTGGGGCTTACTCACCACACACTCTCGCCAGGTCCACCACCTTTCCTAGATATATTCAAAGGCCTGATGGGCCTCAAATAAGTTGCCACGAACACATTTGATTAATAAGCTCAAAGAAGTTTCTATTAACACACCCCATTCAGTCTAGCACACTCTAGGTGATGAGCACATGTTTACAGCATGAATAAATAGATGGGGACTGGCTGCATCTCAGTAAAAGGAAAAACATTCAAATAATTCTAGAAGGACTAGACTGTTACTAGTTTATGGGAATAGGGCAGAATGCAGGAGGCTGGGAAGGTCTGTCTATGTACCTGGGGGAAGCTATGTGTCCAGATACTGTTACATTTTACTGCCTCGTTTACTTATTTATTTCGTTAATTTTTTACAATAAGCATCCTTATCTTTTTTACAACATCAGCAAAAGTTACATGATCAGAAGAAGAAAGGAATGAAGACTTGCTTTTGGATGCAGTGTGCTCCGCTCCAGGCTCTCCCCTTTGTGCCAGGCGGCAGCTATTACCCCCCAGAGCAGACAGAGCAAACCCAAGGCAGAGTCCTGAATTCTAGGCTCCCGACAATTTAATGGCTGGCCTCCAGCTCCAGAAGTCATGGCTTTACACAGAAGTCCTCAAATTCAAGAGAACACAGCGATTGCAACCAATTCTCAACAGTGAAACTCCAGAGCAAAAGGAAAAGGCAACCACTATCCTGTCCACCCCAGAAACCATCCAGACTCCTGACCTCCTCTCCTTCCCAGGAGAAGGAGGGAAGCAGGCAGAAGACAGAGGAGGAGGTCATTCATGTCCAAAGGGTCTCTCCTTCAGGTTTCAGCATTACTGACCCCAAATGACATCTTAGCAGCCTGCTTCTCAGGCTGCAGCCACTACAAGAACATCCTTTCCAGTCAAGAGCAGTAGCTGCACAAGACCTAACACTGATTAAGCCCTTTTATGTATGTATCCTGCACTGTGCTTCCAACAGCCCTATAAGGAGCTTCCATTCTTGTCCTTTTTTTATTATACCTGGAGACACGGAGGCCCAGAGGTGAGAAGCAGCTTGCCCAACATCACAGGGCTAGCAGTGGAGGGCCCGAACCCAGCCCATCTGGCCTGACTCCTGAGCCTGCACTGCCAGCTTGGAGGCAGGGCATCAGGACTGATGCCAGAGTGAGTGACCATCAGTTCAGCCACCCAGTGCAGTACAAAGAGATGCTCATTGGAATCACACAGGCTCCCATTTGGCTCTGCCCCTGGACAAGCCACTTCCCCCTTTGAGCCTTGGTACCCATTTCTGTAAAATGGGCATGACACTACTTTTCTCTCAGGGTTGTGCTGAGAACTGGAAATTGGATATGTAGAGAACCTACTACTAGCCCAAGCCCAGAGGCATTCCATAAAAGGCAGCCATCATCATCGTCATCACCATCCTCATCACTTGAACTGAAAAGCATTAGTTTCTCTCCTTTCCCTAAACAGCTAGAGCAAAGCCCTAAACTAAGGGGGGTGGGGGCAGAAATAGGACAAGATCTACTCTTGGGGCCTGCTCAGAATAGGAGGTGGAAAGAAGGAGCCCCGTAAGTGCCCCCACTTTGTGCCTGTCTGTAAGATGCCCGGGTTGGGGGTGGCCCCTTCTCCCCACCCCCCATGGCCATCTCCCTAGTCCTGGCCTCATTACTTGCAGACTTCCCAGCTTCCAGCATTACTCCTTTCCAATGTGTTCCCCACACAGCAATCAGCAAGATCCTTTGAAAATGTAAACCTGGCTTGTCACTACCTCACTTAAAAACCTCCCCATTCCCTCGGTAATGCCCCCACCCCGCCCTCGCTGCCTCCTCTCACACAGCCCTCTCCCTTCTCCAGAGCACCCCGCCCCAATGCAAGACCCGGCATCCATGCTCAGGCTGCTCCACCTGCCAGGAATTCCCTCCCATCACCCTCTTCCCTAGGTGAATTTGTACCTGTCCTCCCAGGCCCTGCTCAAACCCTCTGGGAAACTTCTCCAAATCCCAGCCCTCACTCTAACCCTGGGCACTTTGTTCCTTGGTTGCCAATTAGCATACCTTCCTCTGCTAGTTTGATTTGTTGAAGGAGCCCTGGTGGCACAGTGGTTAAGTGCTCAGCTGTAAACCAAAAGGTCGGTGGTTCAAACCCACCAGCAGCTCCACAGGAGAAATATGTGGCAGGAGAAAGGCATGGCAGTCGGCTTCCTTAAAGATTAAAAAACCCATTGCTGGGAAGTCGATCCTGACTCATAGAGTAGAACTGCCCCATAGGGTTTCCAAGAAGCACCTGGTGGATTTGAACTGCTGACCTTTTGGTTAGCAGTCAAACTCTTAACCACTATGTCACCAGGTTTTCCTCTATAGCCTTGGAAATCCTATGGGGCAGTTTTACTCTGTCCTATAGGGTTGCTATGAGTCAAGATGGACTTGGCGGCAACAAGTTTGGCTTTTTTGGTTTTGGAGAACTTTAGGGTGATTTGCTTTACAAATATGTCTTCCCAAATGTCTTTTCCTCTTGTAGATCAGGGACTGGGGCTTACTCATCATACACGTTCCCTAGGTCCAGTACACTGTAGATGATGAGCAAATATTTACAGCGTGAATAGATGGATGGAGACTGGCCTTGTCTCAGTAAAAGAGCCCTGGAAGTGCGATGGTTAATTGCTTGGCTGCTAACGAAAAAGTTGGCTATCTGAACCCGTCCAGCCACTCCGAAAGAGAAAAGACCTGGTGATCTGCTCCCATAAACATTACAGCCTACGAAACCCCACAGGGCAGTTCTACTCTGTCATATAGGGTCGCTATGAATCTGAATCAACTCAATGGCACACAACAACAGCAAAGATGGGCTGCCAATTACCTCCCTGTCACTGAAGGGGCGTAAGCTGGAGCATGGGGCGGGAGGAGTGGGGGCATGGAGGTGGATTCCACCAGTGGTTTTGACTCCTAATGGCACAAGGCATGGTCAAGTTACACTGGAATCATGTGGGAGAGTCCCTTACTGATACAGAAGCCCTAACCAGGAGATTCTGAGGCTGCCAGTCTGGGGTGGGCCAGGAATCTGCATTCAAAACATTCAGGGGATTTTGAAGCATAGCCACTTTGGGGGACCAGTGAACTTTGTGACCTTCGAGGCGATTTGCAATAAGACTTTGTGTGTGAAGGCCCTTTGTAAACTGTGAAGTGCGGTCCACAAGCCTGGGCTCCAAGTGTTACCCGAACTCCAAGACTGGGGAGTTGAAGATTCAGGCTGGGGCTACAGGTCCTCGGATTCTGGGAGGTGGCGGACCCAGCCCTGGGCCACTCTGTTGAAACTGGGTCTGCGGCGGAGGAGTTCCAAGCCAGTGGTGAGCTCTGGGACAAAGGGCATGGCTGCCTTGGGAACAGTGTCCCCAACAAGGGGTCCTCCAAATGGCACCGGGGTCCTGGGGAAAGAAGAGAGGCAGGAGGGGTAGGCTGTACAAGAAAGGGATGGCAGAGCAGCGATGGGTGGGCCACTATGTGTGGCCCCCTCCCCGTCTCTCTCTGGGCCTCAGTTTCCCCTTCTATACAGCACGTTTTGTACTACTTTTGACAGGGTTCTCCCACTCTGCCCTTTTCTGAGACTTCCCCTAGAGGGGTGGTTTATTGTTTAGGAATAGTCATTTTAGAGCTAGAACTGACTTGTCCTAAGCTAAACTCTAAAACTCTAGGCTCCCCTTAAGTAAACTCCAGAAGGAGCAGAGTTGGAAGTGGAGTTTTTCCGTCCTCTCATCACCTCCCCTTAGAACAATACACCCACAGACAGGAGAGAGGAGGCGGAGTAGAAGGAGGATGGAGAATCAGGGAAATGAAAATGACAACAGAGGCATGCCATTTCTCATCCATAAGACTGGCAAAATGAAATAATGTGAGAAGAGAGCAAAGTTGGTGAGATGGTAGGGGCAAAGTTTCACTTATATAGTCCTAGTTGGAGAGTAAATTAGTACTGCTGGCTTAGAGGATAGGGGCAGTGGCGGGTCAGTGGTGGAATTCACACCTTCTCTGCAGGTGACCTGGGTTCGATTCCTGGCCAATGCACCTGAGGCCCAGCCACCACTGGTCTGTCAGTAGAGGCTTGTGTGTTGCTATGATGCTGAACCGGTTTCAGTGGAGCAACTAGACTAAGATCAACTAGGAAGAAAGACTTAACAATCTACTTCTAAAAATCTGCCAGTGAAAACCTTATGGATAACAATGGTCTGATTTCGTCGTGCATGGGGTCGCCATAAGTTGGGGGGCTGACCTGATGGTAGCTGACAACAATCACCTTGGCGGACCTTTTGAACCCGAAAATACGTAAGCCCTGTCGCCTCCAGGCTTATAGTTTAGGAAAGCACGTGCACGTATGCATAAGGTGGTAGGTGTGAGTCCTGCGTTGGCGAAGAACTAGAAACAATGCGCATGTCCATCAGCAGAGGAATGGACAAGACAGATGCAGAGTAGCCACACGGCAGAATACTATACAGCAGCTTAAAAGGCATGAACTAGATCTATGCATATTAACTAGGGTAGATTTCAAAAACGTAATGCTGAGTGAAAAAAGCAACTTACAGAATGAAATGCAAAGTATTAAAACACACATACATACACACAAACAAAGCCATATCCTCTACAGGTAGGTAGCTGTCCATGCAAAAAGTTCTGGAGACAAACACGTTAACCTGACAACAGTGCTACCTTTGGGGAGAGAACTAGGAATGGAGGACAATGGACAAAGGGGGCCTAGCTTTATCTGTAATTGTCTTTTTTTTTTTTTTTAAGAAAATACTCTTATGTGATTTAAAAAGAATTTTTTTTTTTTTAAGAAAAATAAAAAGTAGCCCCACATGCAGAGTTTTCCCTCAGTCTGGGACCATGGGAAGAGGAAAGTGCTTCCCCCTGGGGCAGAAAATCTTGGGCCAGGGCCTGGGGTCCAGCCAGGAAGTTTACTGCCTGAACCACCCCAGCTTTGGCGGCAACAGCAGGCCCCACCAGAGCAGGCTGGGCAGTTTCCAAGCTGAGCAGGCCTCAAGTTCACCCTTGACTGGGAGCCCAAAACACTGGGGTCTGAGCCGAGCTCGACCACCAACATTGCCATTCTTCCTCTCTAAGACTAGCTGCCCCTTTTGTCCCAAACGGGGACTGGACTCCGGCCTCCCTAGGCCCTCCTTCTACTTGTAGTAATGTGCCTCAGCCTACCACACCTGAGGCTTGAGCTGGATGGGGGCTGGGCCGAGCTGGCTGGCCTGGAAGCTACCTGCCAGGATTGAATGTCTGCTGAGGGTTTAGATAGCCAGGTAGAGGGGTCTGAGGGCCCCAGGAGAAGTGAGAAGTCAGTCCTGCCTGGCCAGAAACTCCAGAAGGTCTGCCATGGCTCGTGGCTCACACAGCGCCTGTTGGCCCAATTCTTCCTATAAGTCATTCCCCGGCTCTTCAGCTGTCTGAGAGCAGTCATATCCCTCCCGAGCCATTCCTTCTCAAGGCTGACCACTCCCAGTTTCTTCAGCCCTTTCTCATGTGGCGTGGTCTCCAGACCTAGCCAGCTCCTGGTGCCTAGCTGTCTGTCTGTCAGACAGACACAGTCTCCATGTGTGGTCTGAGCAGGTGCCAGAAGAGCTGAACTGGGGCCTCCTCTCTGTGGACCCTCCTCCTCCTCCTCACTTAATGCAGCCCAAGCCAGAGGAACATTTCCAGAAATAGCATCAGACCAAGGAAGCCAATTGCAGTTGAAATGTATCCTCCACCCCAAGGCCTTTCTGCAGTGCCAAGTCCCTCTCTTCACTCCTATAACTTGTTTTAGGTCCCCCAGGACAGAATGTTAAGTTTACCTCTTTCAAATTCTACCTTGTAGCTTTTCCATGATTTCAGCCTGAAAATAATAATTTTACCAGTTGCCGTCAAGTTGATTCTGACTCTTGGCAGCCCTATGTGTTGCAGAGTAGTACTGTGCTCCACAGGGCTTTCAAAGCTGTGATCTTTCAGAAGCAGATCACCAGGCCTTTTTTCCTAGGCTCCTCTAGATGGGTTCAAACTACCAACCTTTCATCTAGTAGTCGAGCACCACCCAGGGACTCCAATAATAATAATAACTATTGTTTATTGAAAGCTTAGTGCTGGCCAGAAACTTTCCCTGTGCCTTCTCATATCATCCTCATAACAATCCCATAAAATAGGTACTATAATAGCCTCACTGTACAGGTGGGAAAACAGAGGCTCCGAGAGGTAAAGTCACTTACCCAAGGTCACACAGCCAGGCACGGAGTCTGCATTTGAGCCCACATTGAGGGTCCATGCTATAAACCAGCACAGGACACTCCTCTGTGCTCTCATCTTAGGGGGCCAGCATTTCACTGTTAGTCCCCACTTTGGGGCAACCCCAAAGCCACCCTCTAGGCCTTTTCCAAAGGAGCCCTCCTGGAGCACTTGTTAAGCACTTGGCTGCTAACTGAAAGGTCAGCAGTTCAAACCCCCTAGCCGCTCTGCAAGAGAAAATACCTGGAAATCTGCTTCCATAAAGATTACAGCCTAGGAAACCCTCTGGGGCAGTTCTACTCTGTAATACAGGGTCACTGTGAGTTGGAATAGATTCGACTGCATCCAACAACAACAGGCCTCTTCCCAACTATTGATGAAAGTGAGGAGAAGACCTGGCTGGCCTAGCACTGATGAGATTTGGGGCCCCCACCCAGGGAAGAATGTGCACCTGGTGTCCATCAGAGGGACTGCACACAGCAGTTACGGAGAACAAGAAACTGGGCCCTGGAGTCAGACAAACCCAGACTTGACTCCCAGCCCTGCTGCTGCGTCCTTGCTTTGTGATTTGGGGCAGGTTGTTTGATATTTCTGAGCCTGAGTCTCTCCATCTGCAAGATAGGAAAAATTGTAGTACCCACCCTACCCTGATGTGGCAAGGACCCAACAAGATGTGTGGCACCTTGGTCCATTCAGTTCAAGTACGTTTATTGAGCACCTACTGTGTGCTGAGGCACTGTTCTAGCAAGAGCTGAACAAAGGTATATAGTGTCTCAGGTAGAACCTGGCATGCAGAAAGTGTGCAGTAAATGCAGGCTACTGTTGTGGTTGGCATTGGCTACCTGGGCACCAGAGAGCCCACCCCATCTTACTTGTTGAAATTGCGGTACTCAGAGGCGCTGGGGATGTAACTTCGCCCATCCCTTTGGTAATCTCGGTAGCTGACGAACTCCTCCCAGGGGCATCGGTAAGCCTTGGGGATGGCTGTGTGGTTGAACTTCTCAGGTGGGACACTCTTCAGGGGCTCTGAATAGCCTGCGGGAGGAGAAGGGCTCGTCAGAGGCTGGCGGGAGCGGGCGCCCCGCTCCTTTCTCCCTCAGCCCCCACTCCTGCCCACCCCACCGACCTGGTTAGAATAGGGACGACCAGAACTAGAAAAGAGGTGAGTGGCGGAAGTGACACCAACGTTGCCCAGCAAAGGAGACCCTTTCCCATCCCAGGAAACTGGAGGACCAAGGCAGAGGAGCCAGCAGTTCCAGACGCAGGTTCTAGTCTTGGCCTGGACTCTACGCGCTGCGACCTTGGGCGCGTCACTGTGCCTCTCTGGGCTTCAGTGTTGCGGACAATAGCTTGGTCTAGATGTTCTCTGGGCGCTCTTCCTGCCCCCACAGTGGAGGATACCCATGGTCCTGGCCGCCTGCCCTGGTCCCAGGACCCGGGGAGGCCACTCACCGGGTGCCAGGGCGCTGGGGGTGCGGGGGCGCTCCGCTGAGGCGGTTGCGGGGCGGGCATCCTGGGGGGGCCCGGACGTGGCTGGAAAGATGTGGAGCTCCGAACGGTAGTTCTCCTGCCCCTCAGGACCGTTGACAGCCTGGACACAGAAGTGGGCGCTCAGAGGCCACAGGCGACCCTATCTGAGCCTCCCTGGCCGCTTCCCCTCAACTCCCCCTCCCTCAGGGCCTTCGTCTGTGCTCATCGTCCCTGTTCTGAACACCTTCTCCTTGGCGCTTCCAGCCAGGATGGGGGTGGGGGGCGGCAAATAAACCACAGCATGGCTCAGCGGAGCAAGGGGCCAGAGTCTCCACCAAAAAATATGAACATAATCCTAGCGCCCATCTCGTGGGGGTTTGGGGAGAGTTAATAGTGTAGCCAGCTAACCCAGCACCTGTGACAGAGAAAGGCTAAGAGTTATTGTAATATTGGCCCTGGGCAAGCAAGCCTCAGTTCCTTCTCCATAAAATGGGGATGATGATAATATCTGCCTCATGGGGTTCTACAGCATTAAATGAGATGATACATGGAAAGTGCTTAGCTAGCAGTGTTAGGCACATAGGTGTTTTGTTATCTTTTTTATTCTGCCACATCACCCCCCTCTCAGTTTCCCTCCCTTCAGCCCAGAAATTGAGTGGAACAGATGGGCGGAATGCCCTGGACTTCATAAGAAGGACTGGAGACGGCCTGTTGCCTTTCTGAGGCCTGGGAATAAACATTCTTGCCACCTTTCTCTGCCAACAGACTAGACTGTCCTGTGGCCTCTTCCTTCTTCCAGTGGGAAGAAAAGAAAAGGGTATTTTGTGTTTTCCATCTTAGGTTGAGCTCAAGCCTCACCTAAATCCTGCTTGTTGCAAATTCGGCCCAGAGCATGTGACGGTCGTTCAGCACTTTTTTGTAGGAGCCAGGGCCCCTTGACCCACAGATCACCTGCCCAATCGACTTTATGTTTTATATCTGGGCAAAGATGCCTACAGAGATAATACTTCTAGGACCACACAGCAAGTCAGGGGCTCAATCTGATAAGAATGTCACAGCTAGAGCTTGAGGGACTCACCAGGGGCCAGAGGTCCTCAACCTCGCTCACTATGTGACTTTAGGCTAACCACTGGCCCTCTCTGGGCATCAGTTTCCCCATGAGCACCAGGAGGGGCCGCTCACCCCCCGTTGGCTGGCTGTAAGCTCAAAGATGAACCTCTGCACACGGCGTTGCCTCTTCTGGAAGAGGAGGGAGCCCCGGTTGTTGCGCAGCGACAGCTCCTCCATCATCAGGTCCTGGGGCACACTCAGCTTCTTGCCCAAGTCCAAGGAAGGGACTGCCAGGAGAAGCCAGAGCAGGCTCTTACTACCCAGTCTGGAAGGCACCCCAGGCCACAGCCTGTAAGGCACTGCTTCACAGCACTGCACCATGTGTGTGAAAATGTCTGTTTCTCCCCATATTTGCCAACACTGGGTATCATCATTCTTTGGAGTCTTTGCCCACTCGTTAAGCAGAAAAGACACCTCAGAGTTTAGGAAATTCACATGTGTTTAATATTGACCAACACTGAGCACTGTTTCAGAAGTTTAGTGGCCATTTGTATTGATCCCCGTGAATTTCTGGTGCAGCTTTTTGTCCACCGTAGTGGAGGTAGAGAGAAATGATCAGATTCTAGACTTCTTTTAAAGCAAGCTACGGGTATGGGACATGAGCAAGAGAGGAGTCGTGGATGACTGCAAGGTTCCTGGCCTGTGTCACTGGAAGGGTGGAGCAGCCACTCACTGAGACAGGGAAGACTGGGGTGGGGGAGGGGGAAGGTTTAGAGAAAGATCTGGAGTTGTTTTAGACATGTTATTTTCATTTTAGAATAGCCTTTTATTATCATACAAAAGCATCTGTGTACATTGTAGAAAATTAGAAAATATAAAAAAATATAGGTAAGGAAAAAGAAAAGTACTGTTTTCCACTACCCAGAGATTGCCACTATTCACACCTTATTATATATCCTTTCATATCTTTTTCTATAACTATATATTCATATACGTGTTTTTAGCCAAAATAATGTCATATCATACATGTTTTGTAAATTGCTTTTCTCAATTAATGATCTTCACCTTTGCAAGTGAACAAACTTTTGTTTATTTAATACCTAGTATTAAATTCACATTCACCTAGTATTCACATTCCCCTCACTGTCTCCAAAGTCAGGCATGTTAGGTTTGAGGAGCTTTGTGGACATCTAAGTGGAGATGCTGAGGAGGGAGGTGGATGTATGAGTCTGGTGTTTATGGACAAGAAGTGACCTGTAGACAAAAACGTGGGCGTCAGCAGTTTATAAATGGTATTTTAAGCTGGGAACCTAGATGAGTTCACCAAGGGAATGAGAATAGAGAAGAAATCCAAAGACCGAGTCCTGCAGCTGCCAACATTTAGACGGAGGAGACAGGGAACCAGCCCAGGAGCCTGGGAAGGTGCACCCAGTAACCCAGAAAAAAAAAAAATCCCAGTGCCGTCGAGTTGATTGCGACTCATAGCGACCCTGTAGGACTGAGTAGAACTGCCCTGCACCCAGTAAGGTAGGGAGAAATCAAAAGAGTGTCCTGGAAACCAAATGATGAAAATCTTTCTGGGAAGACAGAGTGGTCAGTGGAGTCAAATGCTGCTGACATGTCGAGTAATATGATGGCTGGAAAGTGACGATTATTATATTTAGCAACATTGAGTCACTGGTAATCTTCACAGGAGTAGTTTCTACGGAGCATTTGGGTGTGAAGGCCTAATTAGAACAGGTTCAAGAGAAAATGGACAGAGGAATAAGTTAAACCACACCACAATGAAGCAATGAGCCAAATCCAGCAGGTGGCACATTCTGCAGAACAACTGGTCTGGTTTCTTCCAACAAGTCAATGGCATGGAAAAAAGGTTGGGGAGTTGTTTTGGATTAAAGGAGAGTTAAGAAGCATAACAACCAAATAAGAACAAAGTTTGGATCCTGATTAAAACAAACTGACTGTAAAATGACATTGTAAAGAAATGAGAGAAAGTTGAATATGGAATTGGTTACTCGATGGTATTAATTATTGTTAATTTTGTTTAATGGACTAATATCTTTGTGGTCATGTAAGAAAAGTCCTACTTATTTTTTCCAATAATTTTTTTTTAATTTGTGGTAAAATATATATGGAATCCCTGGGTAGTGCAAACAGTTAATATGCTCAGCTGCTAACCGAAAAGTTGGAGGTTTGAGTCCACCCAGAGGCACCTTATCAATTAAGCAGTAACTCAACATTTCTCCTTCCTCCAGCCCCTGGTAACCTCTAATCTACTTTATTCATTTGCCTATTCTAGATATTTCCTAGAAGTGGGGTCATACTATACTTGCCCTTTTGCATCTCAGTTACTTCACTTAGCATGATGTCTTATGATTTTTGAAACATTCTGAAATATTTGGGGGATGAAATGGCATGCTCTTTAGGATTCACTTTGAAATGACCCAGGAATAAAAGGAGGGGGGTGTCCTAGGGACATGTACTTTCTACTTTTGTATTTGTTTGGAAATTGTTATAATGAAAGGTTAAAAAAAAAAAAAAAAGGGAGAGTATGGTAAAAAGTACAGACAACTGCTTGGAGGACTTGTGCTCTAAGGAGCACAGCTGGAGGCAGCTGTGGAATCAAGTGGATTTCCCTTTGTTTTGTTTTAAGAGGGAAAAATAACAGCGTGTTTGTAAGCTGATGGGAGACTTGACAATGCAGAAGCTAGGGAAGGCTTGCTGAAGGAATGTCCTCTAGCAGGAGGGAGGGGAAAGGAGGGTGTCCAGGGCACAACCAGAAGGGTGAGCTGCAGACAGGTGCAAGGAGCATTCACACACACCAGGAAGGACAACTGAGGATGTGGGCACAGGTGCAAGCCCGGAGGGAGCTTGGAGAAGTTGTTCCTTGGTTGCTTCATTTTTCTCAGTGCAATAAGAAGCAAGGCTATTAGCTGAGAACGAAGATGGGGAAGGAGGTACTGGAGGTTTGAGGAGAGAGGAGAAGGGTTGACAGAGTCACCTAGGAGGTAGTACAGGAGAGTGAATGGACGAGAGAAGTGGGAGTGGTTACTGGCCAGTGCTGAGGGCTCACTCAGGAGCTGTGACTGACTCTACACAATGGAATACTAAACAGTCTTTTAAAAAAAGAGGTTGGTTTTTTTCATTCCTTTAACAAACATGTATCGGGCACCTTCTACACACTACCAGTAGAAGGATAGCCACTGTATGTAGGTTAAATGGAAAAAAAAAAAAAGGTCCAGAAGAATATATATTGTAAGATCCCACTTGTATATTAAAAAAAATAAGTATGTGTTTGTGCATGCATTGAAAAATCTGCAAGGAGACATACCAAATATTAGCAGTGACTCTTATTCCCTGAGTAGTGCAAATGGTTTGTACTTGTTTACTAAGCTAGAGGTTGGCAGTTTTAACCCACCCAAGGGCACTGCAGAAGAAAGGCCTGGCAATCTGTTTCCATAAAGATGACAGCCAAGAAAACCCGATGGAGCAGTTTTACTGTGTAACACACGGGGTCGTCATGAGCCAGAATTGACTCCACAGCACCAGGTTACTTACGGGACATATGAAGAAGGAAGACTAGAGATTGTTTTCACTGGGGTTTTTTTTTGTTTTTTGTTTTTTTTTTTACTTAAAGGTATGAAAGACTATACCTAAAAACAAAAGGCCCACTTGCATCATATTCTCAAATACTATCCAGATGAGCTGAACTCAATATTTTTAAAAAAAAGGAAGGGATGGAGGAAAGAATGAAAAACAATAGATAAAACATGTTTGACGCAATTCCATTTCTAGGGATTCATTTGTGGGGAAAAAGTTAAATAAACATACCCAAAGATAGATATAATATATATATATATACATATATATATATATACATATATATATATATACAAGGATGTTTATTGCAGTGGGTTTAAAAATTATGGAAACTGGGTACCAGTCTTGTAGCGGACGTTGCTGCCCAGATGCCCTTTACCAGCAGCTAAGAGTTCACAGCTGTCGCCTTCTGCAGAGAATTGCCTGGGGGCGTGGAAGCTGCCATGGTCCCCTTGCCTCAGGCAGAATGAATTCTGTGGTGCAATTCCTGCTCCAGAGCCTTTCGCAGGTCATACTGAACCTGGACCACATCCTTGTTTAAGCAGTTTCCCCAGGCCATCCTGCTTCCCTCACTTCCCTGCTCCTGAGAGCACGCCCTCAACAAGTCACTTGACGAGAGTCCATAGGCTCTACTCCTAAGCATTTCAACGTTCATGACCACCACTGGGTTGATGAAACATATTCTGATCTGTCCAAACAATAGCACTCTGGGAGAGTGGGGAGAGGGCAGGCGGTGAGATAAATAAATCATACTGGGAACATACAGGGTTGTTAGGAGTTGGAATGGACTTGATGGCAGTGGGTCTGGGTAAGATGGAAAGAAGTTTGTGGTATGCTGCTAAATGAAAAACAACCCAAGCTGAAGAACACAACATACAGTACACATGTTTATATAAATAAGCTTATATATGAACAGAAGAAGGGTTCATACAAATATGTTAACAGCAGTTATCTCCAGGTGGTTCCATTACAAGGAACCCTCTCTTTCAAGGCATCATGTGTGTCTTCTCTAAATTTGTAATAAAATGGATTATTATTTTTATAACCATATAATAAAAAAGTGGCTCTGTAGACAAAGGGATCTAGAGTCAAATCTCCGCTGTACCACCTCTCAGATGTCTGACCACCCAGCCCCCCTCTGAGCCACAGTTTTCTCAGCTTCAAAATGGCAGCAATGAAATATTTAATTTACAGGGTTGTCGTGAGGATTAAATGACGTAAAATGTAAAAGCTCAGCACAGTGTCTTGACACCGTACGGGCACAATGAGAGTGTTTTTGTTTTATCACTTTACAATGGCTGTGTTTTGCTGAGGGTTTTTTTTTTCTTCAATTCTAGTTTCAAAATTAGTTTTTAATTAATACTCTAGCGATAATGAACAATTGATATACTTCAAAAAAAAATACTTCAAGTCAGGCATAAATGATGTGTGCCAATATTCGACAGCAACTGGCTTGGGTTTTTTTTTTTTCCAATTATTTTTGGTTCTGTAATTAATTAATTAGACATAAGAGAAGGGAATTTGAGGCCCGGCTCTAGAGCGTCAATATGTCACCAAGAAACTTGGCATGAACAAAGGGAGGCAAGAAGGCACAAAATAGGTTAAAGTGATAAGTTACAAATTAGGATTATGTACTTCTTAGCTCTCTGACGGAGTCAAAACAGAAGTGTTTACCAGAGCTGGGTTCTCTGTCCACCTGCATCAGAATCACCTGGGCACTTGTCTAAAAGGCAAATGTATGGGCCCCACTCCAGGTCACGGAATCAGGATCCCTGGGAGTTGGTGCCAGGAATCTGTATTTTTAACCAACATTGCCACGTCACTATGATTCATACTAAAGTTTGAGAACTCCGACTTAGCTGAATTAATTTTAAAAATACTTCAAGTGCTCTAAAGTAGGTCAAATTAACAGACTCCAAAATTAACCCAAGAGTTCCGGAAGAGGTCTTGTAGAATCGATAAACATGAATTTTAGCATGATTTAGTCATTAGATGAGTAGGCTTTTAGGTAAAATTGCTTGAGTCAAATTGGGTAGCCTGCTCTATCCCACACCCCCCATGCCTCATCTCTAGCCTTGAGGCTGGGCTGTCCTGAGCCATCTTGGAGGCCTTGGTGAAACCCACGGTTACGGTAAAACCAAAAAACCCAAACCCGTTTATGTCAAGTCAGTTCCGACTCATGGCGACCCCATATATTACGGTAGGGTTTTCTTGGTTGTAATCTTCATGGAAGCAGATCACCAGACCTTTCTCCCACGGCGTTGGTGGGCGGGTTCAAACCGCCAACCATTAGGCTAGGAGTGGAGCACAAACCGTTTGTGCCACCCAGGGATCCTTACAGTTACAAAAGACAAGGGTAAAGTGTGGGGAGCTTGTGGCCACAGATAGGGCGAGGTCTGGGACCACAGCCCTCAGAGGTCTCTCAATTGAGTCCTTACCTCAGTTTGGGGCCAGGACCAGGGTCATTTTAGGACCAGGGATAGAGCTCAGTCTGGGGCACTCAACCATAGCTCCTGGATTTAAGGGACGCGGCCCTTCCCAATACCTCAGTAAGCTTCCCAGCCCTGGTGGCAGATTCTGTGGGTGCTCTCTCAGGACTGGCCTGGAACTCACACCTGTTTGCCCAGGTCTGGGACCCAGAGGGGATGGCGCCTGAGGAAAGCACAGGCTGGGCCCATCTTACCTGGTCCAGAGAGGTCCCCCATGGCACTCATATGTTCCTTCTGCTCTTTGGGGATCATCCTGTGGAGAAAAGACTCCTGCAAATGAGCCAGGCTGCATTCCCCCCGCCCCCTCCGTCTTCCTCCACAAACCTCCTCCACCGCCCTGCTTCATCCACTCCAGCCCTGCACCAGCCTTAGCCCACTCCAGAGAGTGGGGTCTCTGTACAGAGGAGTAGACCTAGGCCCAGGGAGGGTTAGGGTGGTGCTCCTGGTCACATAAATCTGCTTCTATGTTGCTAGGGAAGCACTCTGTCTTCGGGGGCGGTCTCTTCCCAGGCCTAGAATCTCCATCAGGAGAGCTGGTGGTACCAGGGACACAGGAGAGGAGCGTTGAGGGGAGAGAGGGTTTCAGGCATTCTCATCAGCTGCTGACCCTGGAAAGCTCTGATCAGAGAATGAGAGGTAGGAGCTTTAAGTCAGAGGCAGCAGACTTGTGGACTACCGGGAGCGAGGGAGCTGGGCTGCCACAGCAGGGCCTGCAGGGCTGGCCCTCCCCCGCTATTCCCCCTTACTTGGCCCCGAGGAGACTCAAGGGGACAGAGGTCCAATAAAGCTGTAAGACCATCTCACCTCCTCCCGTTCCTCCACAACCCTGGGCCAACCTGCAGGGCACCCTCCTCTCCCTCACCCCCTGTCCTTCCTCCTCTCTCCTTCCCTTCTCCTCTTCCATTCCCCAATTTGTGTCTCCTGGCTCTTTCCATGAATCTTGGAGGAGATTTACAAATAACACAAGGTCCAGAGCCCCAGAGAACCCTGGCGGGCCCAAATCCAGATTCCCTAACTTACCCCAGGAGAGAAGGCAGAGAGACCTTGAGCTTCCCAAATGGCTGTCCACCCCTGTGCCCACCTCTTTGCTTCCAGATATTTTTAAGCTCCTTCATTAAAACAATCCACCTTCATCTGTACCCCCCGATCCCAACCCCTGGCCTCAGGTCAGTGTGTTCTGGCCCCTGACTGCCTCTGTGACTGCGAGCAAGTTGCTTTCCTGCTCTGTGCCTCAGTTTCCCTGTCTGTAACATAAATAGGTTGGGCTAGGTCATGGGGATCCATGGGTGGGTTTCAGGGTATCTGTGAACCTCTAACCGTATGCAAACATGAGTGTGTCTGCATACATTTGAGGTGAGAGTCATGAAGTGACTGAGAGTGCCCTGACTGTGACCATTGAGGATCCCACAGTGCACAGATACATTCTTGATAAATTCACCCCTTGCAGAGACTCACAGGCACTGGGAAGGGCCCCTCACTGTACAGACAGGGAAGTATTTCCCTTTATTGCCTAAAGATGCTGACATCCTGAGCAGAACCATTACCTACCCCCGCCTCTAACCCTAGGCACCCCTTCCCCATTTAACAAAGAGTAACCTAGAGCTTAGAGGCCCTCTCTTCCTAACCCAGGGCTCAGGCGCCAGGAGTCCCATACTCCCCCAACCCTCTGCACGGCCCTTCCATTGTCTGTGGGGAGGTGCCCTGGGAATTGGCTTGGCTCCCCTGTCTACTCCCCACAGGTCCCCTGGGATCCCGGTACCTGAGAGGATGGGGCCACAGTGGGCAGGTGGGAGTGTCAGGCCCTCAAGGTCAATCCCTCTGTCAGGAGCTGAGAGTGAGTGGTCAGGGTCTGTGTCGGCAGTTGGTGGTCATTAAGCAGTGTGTGCCCGCAGCTGGCTCTGGCCTCAGCTGAAGAGTTGCGACCCTACCCTGCCATGGGTCACAGCCTTATTTCGGGCTGCAACAGGAGCTGGGGCCAGATGCTAAAAGCACTAGGCCCTAGGGAAGACAGGTGCCCCGGCAGCAGGCCCTTGCAGATGGAAGGGCTTTCGTTCATGTGCTCTCGCACACGCACGCAGGCACGCACGGACACAGGCACGCAGGCATGCACGCACACAGGCACGCAGGCACGCACACACTTGCATGCACACCCCAAAATCACCTGGAAGTGCTAAGACTCAGTTGCCACTCACTTCAGCTTGTTATTATTGTATCCTCAGTGCCTAGAACAGTGCCTGGTACGAACTCAACAGGTAATCATTGAATGAATGAATGAGTTGTCCCCCAATATCTTGCTTGACTTATTCTTTCCTTCCTTCTTTTCTTCTTTCCTGCATTTCCCCCTTCCTTCTTCCTCTCTCTTTCCCTCCCTCCCTCCACCTTCTCACATTCTCCAAGCCTTTCTCTATGGGCCGAAAATAAATAAGGTGGAGCTCTGTCCTCAAGGAGCTCAGCCAGGCCAGAGTCAGATAGTAAACAAGCCTTTGGAATACATGATGGGAAGTGTTCTGGTTGAGCCCAGGGGAGGGTGTCACCAGCTCACCTCAGCCTGGGTATAGAGGGGGTGGGGAACGCTTCCGAGAGGAGGTGACATTTGAGTTGGGCATTGAGGGATGAGTGGGAGCTCAGTGGGCATAGGAGGGGCAAAACTTGTCAGGAGAGGGCACAGCATGTCTAAAGAGGTTAGAGGATCCCCAAGTAGAGCTAGGGTGTGGGGGACAGTGGTTAGAGATGAGGCCAGACAGGTAGACAGGTGCCAGATCACAGCAGGCTTTTCAATGGGGTGCTGTTGAAGAGTTTAAAGCAGTGGAGTGGAGTTGTCAGATGGGCATTGTTCAGGGATATCTCTGAGTGCCATTGTAAAATGACTGGAGGGGCGAGACTGGAGGCAGAGAGACTGTGAAGAGGATTTCATGATAGCCAAGTGAGAGATCGGAGCCCTGATGGTGGTTCAAACCCACTACCCAGGGGCTCCACAGAAGAAAGACCTGGCAATCTGCTCCTGTAAAGATTACAGCCTAGGAAACCCTATGGGACAGTTCTACTCTGTCACATGGGGCCACTATGAGTCAGAATCGACTCAATGGCACCTAACAACAAATGAGAGATGGTGGCTGGACTAGGGCAGTGACAGAGGAGACAAAGAGGAGAACAGGGATTTGTGGGGTATTTGGAGACTAAGTTTTGGTAAGAGATTGGATGTGGGGGGTGGAAGGAAGGTTTCTGGCATGGGTGACTAAGGTAGGTAACAAGGGGAGGAGCAGGTTGGGGTTCGGGAAGCTACAGAGTTCAGTTTTGGATGGACTTGGTCTGAGATGTCTGAGCACTGGGATGTGATGACCAGTAGGCAGAAGGAGGCTGCATTCTGGGGAGGTTTCAGGTAAAGATAAAGATCGGGTCAGAGGTACACCAACCACAGCTCCCGGAAAACCAAATCAACGTACTGCCATGAAGTTGATCCCGACTCATAGCGACCCTACAGGACAGAGTAGAACTGCCCCACAGGGTTTCCAAGGAGCAGCTGGTGAATTTGAACTGCCAATCTTTTGATTAGCAGCTGAGCTTTTAACCACTGTGCCACCAGGGCTCTAGAGCTCCCAGGAAAGGGTGAAATCAGCAAGGTGCCCTGGTCCTGGGGTGAGAAGTGCTTGTATCTGTGTGTGGGTGTGTCTCTGAGACCCTCTCAGGGTAGAAACCTGAGCTCTGCTGCTGTGTGTGGACTTACCCTTAGTCCCCTGCCCCTCAGGTTCCTCTGCCCAGTCTCTGCTGGGCCTGGGCTTCCAGAGAGGAAGGGTGAAGAATGTAACAAGGGCAGGTCTGGCCTCACCGGGGAGTGGGACCCCAATCCCTTCTCTAGGCATGTGATGATGCCCCCGTCAGGAGAGGAGGGCTCCTGGTGGTCTGGGTCCTGACCTCATGAGGGTTTCCTTGGCTCAATGTGACCTTTCATAGTGGCTCCTCCTGCTGCCCTGGAGCCCCGACCTACCCTGAGGAAGCAACTCCAGAGCATTGGGTCCAGACCTAGCTCAGCCTCCATTCCTCCAGTGACTGGGCCCTGTGACCAGAGCCTGAGATACTACCCTGAGATACCACCTACCCCAGCGCTCTCATTACACAAATGGGGAAACTGAGGCCTGGAGAAAGAGGGGACTTAGCCAGGGACACCCAGTGAGACAACAACAGGACCAGGACTTGAACCTATAACTTCTCCTATGGCCCCAAGTTTTTTTTTTTTTTGTTCCCATCTCACCTTCCCAAAACTCCCATTCCATGTGTTGTAAACATTCCTACCCACTCAGAGCCCCCATGTATTCTTGCATGGTTGGGGAGAAAGAAAGGGCTCCAGTGCAGCTGAAAATGACATAGGAGGCAGAAGGATGCAGGAAGCATTTATTGAGAGCTGGGGCTGATTTCTACATGAGGCAAGGGCTGGACACAGGCAAGCTCTCGTGGGTTAGAGCTGTGGGCAGGGAAGAGGCAGTGACCAGCAGAGAACAGCCAGAGACAGAACTGCAGCTTCTCAAGGCTGCCTCCTGCTGGCCCTTTGGGGAAATGCAGGTAGAAGTGGATCCTCTACGCCACTGCACCAGCCAGAGTTCAGATCGTGTCTCTTCTCTGAGACAGCCCTTCTCAGCCCCCTCCTCCCACACTACAGGAGACCTTACAGCAGATGGGCAAGTGGTAAATGTGATGACTCATCATTGACCCAGCAGGAGCACCCTCAGCTCTTCCCACCACCAGGGCCTGTGTTCCAAATCCTCAGGGATCTCTTTTATCCCAAAGCACTCTGCTCCCACCCCAACTCTTCTACCCTGACCTCAGCTGTCCCCAACCTCACTTAGGGGCCCTGGGTCTAAATCATCCTAAGGGGTGGGTGACTCCACTGGTACCCCCAAATCACACTCTATCCCTCAGCAACATCCTAGCATCCTTTCCACCAACATACTTTGATCCTCACCCAACCCAGAGCATCCTGAAGCTGACAGTCTGATCTCTAGAGGGCGCTATCAGCCAGCTGTAGACCAATGGAACTCACCGCCACATTCCTTCCCTGTCCCTTCTGGGGATTGGAATCAGAGCCACCAGGCTTAGAGGACAGGCTAGAGCCTGCAGCCAGGCTCCCCAAGGTCGCTGGGTACCAGGCACTAGTTAGGCCAGTGTTACAGGAAAGAAATTAGGCAGAACAGTCATTCCACTCATCTGGGCCCAATGTGAACCCTGGGGCTGGGGCCTGAAACTGAAGAGGTGGGTACCTCCTACTGGGCCAGAAACACAGGCAGATCCTGGCACAAACCCCTCACTCACCCACCTAAGCTCATCTCCCCCTAAGTTCAAGCCCCCATCCCCCTTCATAATATCATGGAATCCATTTTGGAACTGAAAGACCTCCTCAGAGGTCATCTGAGCTTAATCCCGCCCCCTGCTGGAATCCCCTCTATTGCATACCTGCCCTAACAAGGAACTCTTCACCTCCCTCTTTCCAAATGGACAACCCAAAACTCAGGGGCCATCAGCTAAAGCCACAAGGTTGCTCCTTATCTCCCTCTCTCTCCCCAGCTCAGCTTTGAGCCCAGAGCCTGCCACGAAAGGGTTCAGAAGGGAGAGATGGGTGGGAGGCACCTATAGAGACCAGGAGGCCCAGACTCTGGCGTGAGGGAAGCCATAGTCTCACAGCTGTCCTCCCTGGCTGCAGATGAGATACCCTGGACAGCCTGAGCTGGGGTGGAAGAGAACGTAGCATTAGCAGAGCTTGGGGGAATCATCCCACTTCTCTCCAAAGGGGCCAGCGGGCACCTTGAGCTGGCCCAGGAGGCCTCTCTAAAGGTCACCATGGTAAAAATAGAGCTTGTCTGGGAAAGGATGGAAAACAGCTGCTCCTGGCTGGGACTTGGTGCCAGGGAGCCGGGTGGTCAGGCCAGGGCCTGGACAGGGGACATGGGCCTAGGATCTTCTGAATACACTCATTTGCCAGGCTCCAGAGTACAAAGCCAGGAGGGGAGAGGAGTCTGGAACCCTGGAATGCAGCAAGTCTAGGGGTCCATATACACAACGCCCTGCCTCTTAAGAAGCAGCTGCTGGATTCTAACTGCGCCTTTTGGTTAGCAGCCGACCGCTTAACCACTGCGCCACCAGGGCTCTGTATATTGATAGGAAGGGGGGATTTAGACGTTCAGAGATCGCCTTGGCCAAAGCCCCATTAAACAGATGGGAAAGCCGAAGGCCAGAGAGACGGTCTGTTTAGGGTCACACAGCGACTGAATGACAGAGTAAGGCCTAGGACCCAATCTTGGATCTCTAAGTCACCCCCAAATCCAGAGCTGTTCTCCCCTGCCCCTCCCCCCAATCTTTGGAACTGTGCAAAGAGGCCAGACCCCGGGGGACGTGATGCCGGAGTTCATCAGGCCCGACGGCTCTTCTCCGGGCCCGGCCCGCCTGGGGTGGAGTGGGGGACAGGATTTATGTGGTGCAGGAGGCCTCGGCTGGCAGGCTGCCACGCTTGAGCCTCAGGCTGCCGTTCCACCCGCGGGGGCAGATGTTATAGCCGAGGATGCCTGGAGACTTGGCTCCGGAGTCCTCGGAGTCGAGGGACACGTCGGAGTCCGTGGGCGAGCGGCGGTAGGGGAAAGGCTTGGGTGCCGCTGGTAGCGGGCTCCGGGGGCTGGCGCAAGGCGAGGGCCCGGCTGGCAGCTGGCTCCGCGGGATCGGGGCGAACGTTGTCCCGATCGCGGCTAGTAAGCCCGGGCGGGCTGGCTGTGGCGAGCGCATGCGCGGCGGCGGCGGCGGCGCCGGCGCCTGGGGCGGAGAGAAGGGCCGCAGGCTCTCGGCGCCGGGTGGCCGCGGGGAGGCGCTCTTGCGCCGGGCCGCGTTGATGATATTTCGCGCCAGTAGCGCCTGCAGCTGGCGACTGGGTGGCCGCGCCTCGGGCTCGGTACGCAGCGGGGATATGGAGCGTTCGCTCCACGATGGGGACATGGGCGGCGGCGGCGGCAGCGGCGGAGGGCTGCTCATGCTGCTCCCGCAGCCTGGCTCCCAAGGCCCCGGGCTCACCCAGCCGTCCAGGCTGCTGGGGGGCCGGGACGCGCCGGGCGTCCAGGGCGGGGAGGTTGGCAGGTTCTCCCGGCGGTCCTGGGGAGAGAGCAGAGAGGGCAGGGGCAGGCATTAGTGCTGGAGTCCTCTATAACGGGGTTTGGAAGGGACTGAGTCTGATTTGTCCATTGTACACAGCCGGGAAGTCAACACCGGGCCAAATAGTGCCTACAGTAACACACAGATACCCCAACTGAGCCCCAAACCAAAAACCCAAACCAGTTGCCGTCCCAAGTGTTTTCAAGCCTGTGACCTTTCAGAAACAGATCGCCAGGTGTTTCTTTCAAGGTGCCTCTAGGTAGGTTCAAGCCACCAACCTTTCAGTTAGTGGTGGAGTGCTTAACTATTTACACCACCCATGGACTCCTACTCAGCCCAGAATGTTTTAAAAGACACCATGCTGTGTGCTCTTGTACTTAGCAGGGAGGCAGGTGACTAGTGGTTAAGAATGCTGGCTTTGGAGACTGCCGCCTTCACTTACTGAGTGAACTTGGGCAAGTGGCTGCACCCCTCTGGGCTTCAGCTTCCTCCACTGTAAAATGGGGGAAATAACAGCACCTACCCTATGGGGTTGTTGTGTTGTTGTGAGGATCAAAGGAGCTAACCATTAAAAGAACATTACATGTACCAGAACACTGCCTGGAAGACAGAGTCAGGGTTCAATAGATGTTAGTTAGCAGAAAGACTGGAAGGATACATATGAAAGCGGTTACCCATCAGGAAATGGCATAAACAGGGACAGGGTGTACAACCACAGAGCGCAGGAAAAAGGCTTTTAAAATGTATTTATATAAGTATAGACTTGTGAGCCATATGAATGTACTACCTATTCAAAATCTGAAAATATTAACTGTTATTAAGGCTGAACTTGGTGAAAGGCCTACTCAGCCCTAACTGCCTTACCATGTTGCCATGGTCACCTCCTCATTTTCTCTTGATGCCTGAGCAGAGAGGACATTCCCACTGACAGATAGAAACACAAAAGGAAGTTGGGTCATTGTTCCCTAGCAGTACACTCCCCTTGCTGAACTACTTGCCAGCATGGGGTGGGCAATGCGGCTTTGGTGAACACGCTCTGAGGTTATAACACTGCTCTGCTATGTACTGCCATACCTGCTTCCTACCTCTTTGTGGTGCAGTGACTTATTTAACATGGCCCTTCTAGCCATAATCTTTGTGACTCTCATACAACGATTGGGTAGAACTATGCAAATAAGATGCTTAAGGCCCATTAAGGGGATTAGACAGCTTGCTGCTAATGCAAATAAGGTCCATAGAACCCTTGTGGGAGTGGGACCATGCAAATGAGGTGTATGGAACCCTAACAAGGGCATTGATCAGGTTTACCATCCCTCTAGGCTTAAAATGAGGCATCTTAGAGGCAGGAAGGGGGGACCTCACTACCATCAAGAAAGAAGAGCCAGGAGCAGAGTGCATCCTTTGGACTCAAGGTCCCTGTGCCAAGAACCTCCTAGACCCAGGAGTCAGAGAGAGTGTAACACTGGAGAAGGCAGCAAGGTGGCAAGTGCAGCAGAGAAATGGCAGCAGCAGAACTAGAAGACTGATGCAAGATGGTGCAGTGGACTTCCTGGCCTGCTGAGTGAGGTGGCTTCATCGATGTGTAGGCCCACAGAGCGAGAGAGCTTAGTGCTTTCGAACAGGAGGATTCCTGGTAGAGTGGGGTGCCTCCTAGCACTTATTGGTGGAGTTAAAGAGCTTTGTAGCACTTGACCAAGGAGGGCAGAGGCCAGGCCTGAGAGAGGAGGCCTGTCCTGAGGGGGACAAGAGGACCCTGTCTTCATGGGATTGAGAGGAGCCTGTCCTCAGGGGACCAGGATGAGGCCTGCACAGCCAAGAGGAGCTGAGAGAGCCGTCCTGCACTGAAGAAGGGAGACTTTGTCTACATGTTTCCTGATCCTGATCCCAAGTTGTAACTGGTTACAGGCAGTCCCCAGGTTGCAAACAAGACCTGTTCCTAACTGTGTCTTTAAGTTAAATTTGCAGGTAAATTGGAACAGGAGCATATGGTTCTTATTTAGCCTTACTTTAGTGCAAAAGGAAATCCTGGTGGTGTAGCGGTTAGGAGTTCAGCGGCTAACCAAAAGTTTGACAGTTCACATCCACCAGGTACTCCTCAGAAACCCTATGGAGTAGTTCTACTCCCCTCTATAGGGTCGCTACGAGTCAGAATCGACTTGACGGCAACTGGTTTGGTTTGGATTTTTTAGTGCAAAAGAAAAAAGGCTCGAAGCCTTTTCAGTGATTTAAAAGCTGCACGTGCAGCAAGCAAAGGTGATTATGGTGACAAATTTGTTGTGAGTAGGGGTCGGTGCAGTCCGTTCAAAGTGAGGGCAAATTTACATAATATTAAAGAGCAAGTATGAGTTGTCTGTAAGTCAGACACTTCTAACCTGGGGGCTGCCTATATGTACCTAATAAACCCCATAAGTGTGAGTATGGTCCATGAGTTGTGTGTGGCCACTGCAACAAATTATCGAACCCAGCAGAGAAGTATGGAGCCCTGGTGGAGCAGTGGTTAAGAGATCAGGCCGCTAACCAAAAGGTTGGCAGTTTGAATCCACCAGCTACTCCTTGGAGACCCTATGGGGCAGTTCTACTCTATCCTATAGGGTCGCTATGAGTCAGAATCAACTCGATGGCACACAACACCAACAACAGCAGAGAAGTAGAGTGCCGTGGGAGGGATGGCTGGTGTCAGAATTAGTGAAAAGTCTGGAGAGAGGAGGCATGTCTGACCTCTGCCTCGTAGCAATCTGCCTTGGGCTGATGCCGATTCTTTCTCCCCTTCCTGGTGTCAGATGAAGAGGTCTGACACCACAATGCCATTTTTTTTACACTCTTTAAATTAAGGACTTTCCAGTCTACATGGTTCAGTCTTATCCTTTATCTCTCATAAGATCCTCACAGTAGACTGGTGAGGTAATTGGTATTATCTTTTCCATTTTACTCATAAGGAAAATGAAGCTCAGAGACATAAATAACCATCCAGTGTGTTCTGTCCCACTAGGCAATGTGTTTGCGGTATATGTATCTGTGTGACACTATCTGTTGTTCAAAAGCTAAACCATGCTGAAGTAGTTGGAACTGATTTGAAAGTGGAGGGCTTGAGAACCCACATCCAGCATGCACCTGCTAAACCATTCAACTATTCTTCCAATCAGATTCCACCAATAACCAGCCCACTCGGCCTCTCACCCCAATCCAAATTCACCAGCAGTCATCCATCCGAGTCCAGAGCTAGCCAGTCCTTCAGTGTCTCCTACCCAATCAAAATCGAGCACCATCCATGAGACCCAGGCTCTCATCCAGTCAGTAATCAGCCATAGTCAAGCCAGTCACTCTTTCATCCAACCAGAATCTAATTCCTCCCAATCTAAAGGAAGCAAGGGACATAAATTGTATGTATTTTTCCAAACAGAATGCAGCAGCTGCTAGATGAGCCCAGACTCAGAAGTGGAGCCCTTTAGCCTAAAGGGGAATGTTGTCCTGAATAGGAGATTTTTTCATGGGTTGGTAGTGCTGGAGCCATCCTTAGACACCGCCTGGGGACATACAAGCCCCTAGTCATCAGGTGAGAAAGTTAAGGCTCAGAGTGGGACCCACCCCCTTTTATCTCCAGAGTCAGTCATGTACACCTGAGACTGAGACACTGGGAGCTGTTCTCTGTGTGTGTGACATCCCAGGAAGCTTTCAGATAGCTTGGGGGCAGGAGGCAGACCTGCAAAACGGGGAGAGGAGCTGGGAAAGAGGTCCCTGCCCTGGGGCCAGAGGGAAGGGCTAGAGGCTGAGACCAGAGTCTCACAGCCAAATGCCAAGTCAGGGTGGGCTCAGGCATGTCCCAACACCCACCCACAGTGCCACCCTTTGCGGGGAGGTGGGGCCAAGAGCTCATGATCCAAGCCAGTCCACAGTACTGAGGCAGAGGAACCAGGGCTCTTCCGCTGCCAGAAGAGTAGGCTGGGCGGGGAAGCTATAACCGAGCATTTCTAAAGGGTCTTCCCTGTCTTTGGCAGCCACGAGGGGAATGCTAGGACCAAAGAGTGGAAGGAGTAACAGAATTCAGCCTGGACTATGAAACAGGATGGCTCAAGTGTGGGCTGGAAGGTCTGGGGCAGTGGTGAGCAGCTCCCCATAGTTTGGAGGTGGGCAAGCAAAGCCAGAGCCAACCTCGTACTGACTCCCTGTCTGAATGCCGACTGTGTGTGTCTGTGTATGTGCGGGGGGGACACAATACTAAATGCTGCAGGAATTCAGGACTGTTTACTTTCTGACAAAGATCTCAATGCACCACACACCAGAACTCCTGGGAAATGCGGCAGGTGAGAATGCAGAAGGCAGCACCCACTTACCCCAGCGTCAGGTACATGTGGGGGGTGAGGGCATGAGGGGAGCAGCGTCAGACACGAACTATCAGAGACCAAAAAGAGCTCCCAGACCACCTTCTGCAATTCCCCTTCTTTGCACAGAAGGGGAAACTGAGGCCCAGAGCTGGGAACGGGTTGCCTAAGATCACACAAGGAGTCAAGTGTAGATTGGGGCCCAGAACCCAGTTCTTCTGACTCGGTGGCAGTTCTTTCCCCCCACTAGGGGTATGCACTCAAATGCTTTCTGGAGCCAGGCAGTAACTAATGTGGGAAATGGCCTGAGTTGTTTTTTTTTTTAAGAGAAGAGGGAGCAGGGAGGGAGCCTGAGGGAACAGGAGAGTGAAAGCTCTGGTTCTAGGCTTTTAAATTCCATGTTTAAAGAGCCCAAACAGACCTGGGGCCTTAAGGGGCCATGGGGTTTTCCCATACTTTACATCATTTCTGGCCAAACTCCAAGGGAAGAAGAAAGCAGAAAGTGATTTCCGCAGGATTCTGGTTTCCTAAGTGCTGGACTGAGGAAGAGAGGGCAGCCCTCACTTCCAAGCCAGCCTGTGTCTGTCCCCCGACACATCGAGACACCCTGCAGATGTCGGAGCTTGCAGACACCCACAACCACACTTTCACATAGAATAACGGACCTTGACGGCTCCTGCTCCACTTCCTAGGCCAGAATCAGGGAGAAGGCGGGGAGACGGCGAGCGGGGAAGAAAGAAAGAAGCAAGACAGATTTGAGGCAGAGTGTATTGAGAACAGGAGAGAAAACAGAGTCCGAGGAAGAGGTTGGCTTGGCCACAGGAGCTGCAGGATGCAGGGCGGGCTCTTCCACTGGCGGCCCCCAGGGGTCAAAGGGAGCAGGGGTCTGGTGAGGTGGGGATGGGGGGCATCACTCTGTCCTGGAAGGGCCTGGCAGGAAAGAGCTGAGCTTGCTCACAACTCCCCCACATAAAACCCCCACATTCTAGGTGGAATGAGCTCACCATGAAGGCACCCCTTGTTCCCATGGAGACAAGCCCAGAGCTCAGGAAAATTGCAGGCTCAGCCCAGCATGGGCACCGCCCCCACCACCTCTCGCACCCTGGGGAGCCCAGAAATAGGGCTGGGAAAGAGAAAGTGGGTGGTCCTCAGCCCCCAGCCTAGGGAAGCTTCCATCTGAATCATATCTCTTGCGTCTGTCTTCTCTCACCCCCCACCAAGCCTGGTTTTGGGGGGCTGCAACACATCGAAGGTATCAGAGGTAGCAGGCACCTCAACTACCTGACTCAAAACCCTCACTGTGTAAATGAGGAAGGTGAGACCCAATGACACACAGAGTGAGTCTGCTGGGATCCAATCTCCTAAGTCCCAGCCTTTTCCTCAAATATTAAGGCCTCTTCCACCTCTTTCCACCAAGCTGCTCTGCTGCTGACCCAGCCCCAGCCACACTGCCCAGTCTCCAAGCAATCCTGAGCCTAAGCCAACACAGCCTAGGCTTCGGATCCCTTGGCCTCCTGCGGCCGCTCGTTCCAACTACACCCTCACCAGGGTGCCCTTGCCAACATCTAACCTCTATCTGTCCCTATGGCAGCTGCCCATTTCCTTTCCCTCTTTTCCCAGGGGACTGTCTTGTCATTTACAAAGCCTTTCTCCGAAAGCACCAGCCTATCTTCACAGACTGTCATGGCTGGAAGGGCCCTCATTATATAGATGACAAGAAAACTGAGGCCCAGAGAGGGAAAGTGACTTGGCCAAAGTCACACAGCAAATGGGTATCTGAGTTGGGACCAGAGCCCTCCTCTCCTGCCTCTCTCCCGGGGGCCCATTCCACTGCACCAAGATGGCTGCTTTTTTGTTGGGTAAATCTTCGCTGAGGTTGAAGCCAAAACCAGCCAATGGATACGTCGCTGAGGCCTCTCTTCTAGCTGCACGCCCACATCTCCACATCCTCCTCCTCTCGGGGATCCTTTGGAACATCCCCCACCCCAGGGCAGTGGAGGCAAGCTGGGTGGAACCAGGAGTGAGGTCTGAAGCAGAGCTAGATGCTTGGAGAGGGCGAGGAGGTGGCTGAGCAGAGGGGCAGGAAACAAGAGTTAGACAGCAGCGTAGGGCCACTCGTGCAGCAGAAGGACCCTAGGGGAGGAGGAAAGGTGGAGGCCGAGGCAAAGCTCTCTGAAGCAGTGGAGAGGAAGTGGTACCTGGAAGGCAAAGGTGGAAGAGACAGGCCTCTGCAGGTGAGAATCCAGCAAGAGAGAGAACGATGCCAGGAGCCTGGGCCACAATGAGGGAGCCCCCCTCAGGCAGCTGAGGAGTCAGACACTTGGCTAGCTGATTTCACGGGAATGGCAGGCTCTGTTTGCTCCAAACGCCCCTATGAGGGCCCCATCTAGGCCACTTCCCCAGCAAGACGCTGGCATCAGACCCTGGCACCCCTATAGCTTACGAAAGTCAAAGGAAGCCCCTGAAGCCTCGTTAGAGCCTGCCAGGGAGTTCGCTCCCCATGACCCTCCTCCCCACGCAGAATCAGACCTCAGATCTGTTGTGGTAGGAGAGGGGCAACTGCCGCTCAGAGAGGGGAGATGACGCGCTCAAGGTCGTAAAGCTAGCTAGCGGCAGTGTCAGACCTTGGATCTCAGACTCCCATACTCCTGACTCTCAACCCTGTGCCATCTCCTGCCCCATTCGCTCTCCATCGGGCCCTCAGAGAGAGGCCTTGACAGGCAGTGGGACCCCCTGTGGGGTCTGGCTACTTGAAGCAGAAGGAAGGCTTCCACACCTGAGCCTCGATCCCGGCGTTGCGGGTGGAGAAAGAGGGCCGTGGGGCCTGCTTAGCTCGAGGAGACCATGCCCTGGAGGGAGACACGGGGGAGATATCGCTGCTGTAGGTAGGGCTCACAGCAGTGGGCTGGAGACCATCTTGGCCAGGCGAGGTGTAGAGGCCCGGTGAGGAACGCGAGGGCCGAGGCAGGGCAGGAGACGGTGGCAGAGCCGCCTTGGGCAGGCTGGGCGCCAGGTCCAGGGAGCTTGGTTTGGCAGGTGAGGCAGCTCTTGGTGATGCACCTCTTGGTGAGGCAGCTCTTGGCGAGACCATGGCAGGTTCCTTGATGGGTGAGAGGACAAAGAGTGAGGACCGCATCTGGTATGGCGGCTGTTTGGTGGGCTCTGGGCGCAGGACTCCATTCTCAGGTAGGTAGCCATGGTAGAGGGAGGCAGGTGGGGTTCGGGCCGGGCTGCGAGAGGCTACTCGGAGGCTCCCAGGGACATTAGTAGAGTATTTCCAGGATGAAGGCAGGGACATAGTGGGTGAAGGGCAGCGGGCCAGCTCGGTGTGACCTGAAGACTCAATGACATACTTCTCCATCCGAGACTGCCGGCGAGCATAGAGCTCAGCCCCCTTCCCAGAGGCCTCAGAGAGGTTCTGGTTGGGTTTGGGCTTTGGCTTGGCCTTGATGCGGGGCGACTTGAGGCACGAGGCCCACTCCGGAAGGGCCTCCTCGGTTGCTGCATGGCTGGCCCTATCCCGGGGCACTGGCTCCTGCTGGAAGTTGGAGGCCTCGGCCCCCAGTGCGAAGGGCTCCTCCTCCACGCCCACCTCCCCCTGGTCCCTCTGCCTCCGCTTCTCATCAGCCGTCTGCACCAGATCCAGCAGGTCTGGATTCGGAGTCACCTTGGGCTTCTCCACAAAGGTGAACATGGATTTCCGGCTGCCCCGGCGGGCCATTGACTCCTCCAAAATGCCTGTCTTGCTGGTGGGAACTGCCGGGCCCTTCCAATGGGAAGGCTTAGGGTCAGAGCTGGGGTACAGGGCAGAATAAGAGGGTGGAGACCTAACCCGGGAAGCCAGGGGGGCCGTAGACAAGGTCTCGGCATAGGTGGGGGGTGGGGTGAAGTTCCCCAAGGGCCGTCTCTCCAAAGCTGGACTTCGTTGCACTAAGGGCTGTCTCTCCACCATGGGGCTGTAGGACATTGTGTGTCTCTGTGGCTGGGGGCTTCTATCTGCCAGGCTGGGGGTATGGGGGGCCAGGGCCTTCTCCCCGAGATTTCGTCTCTCTACCATCGGGCTTCGTTCCATATGGCTGGTACCCCCTGATCCTTGGATCCCAAAGGGCCTGGCCGTCCTGTTAACCACTGACTGAGGTTTGGCCAGTGTGAGGTGGACCTCACTATACAGCTTGGCAGGTGTGGTGGTGGCTGCCCGCCCAGGCATCTCTTGTTCTGCTGACATCCCTAGGCCAATGGGCTGGATGTCGATGAGCAGAGAGCTGGACATGAACTCTGGTGTTGAGGCCTCCGAGCTGGGGATGGGAGTGGCTTCCTTGGAGAAGGTGTTGGTGACGGAAGCTGGAGTTGATATCTTATCAATTAGGAGTGTGCTGGATTTCACTTCTGCAGCTGGCGCCTGGGGCTGCCCGCCAACACACAGGGTGCTGGGTTTGGAATCTGGCACTGTGCCATTTGGCGGGAGCTCTTCCTCAGAAGAATCCTGTTGGGTGCTAGAAAGTGCCAGGCTCTGTGGAATGACAGTTGCCGGTGGGTTCTGGTTGACATCAGTGTCTGGCAGGTTGTGGTTGCTGTTAGAAGCTGGTGTAGTGAGTGTGGTGCTGGGTGAGGAAAGATTTTGGTTGACATCTGCAGTTGAGCTATGGACTTCAGCCGGAGGCGGGGTCGGTGGGGCCTGCTGGGCCTCGCGGTTCTGGGACAGGTGGAGCCCATTGGCCGTCAGCAGGGCTGCGTTCTCCTTTAAATAAACCACCAGCGGCACCTCTTCTTCCTCACTGGCCACCTTCTCCAGGTGCCGCAGCAAGCTGGCCTCGTCTGAGTACCCTTCCATGCTGTGGCCTGAGATCCCTGTGCCAGGGCTCTGGGGTTGGGGGTTCCTTGGACGGCCTGACTCGGCGAGTGATGTGGGACTCAGGCCGGGCCCCCGGGCATGGCCTGTGGGGCTGGCAGGGTGCAGTCTGAAGCACTCCTGGCTGGGCTTCTGGTCTCTCCGGCCGTGGCTTTCCAAGGTGAACTCGTTCACCCTCTGCCGGCGCCTATTGAAGAGCTGGACGCCACGGGAGTTAGAGCTGGGAGGGGTGGTCAGCTGGGCTGCGATCTGCTGGCTCCGTGCCTTGGCCTCTTTCAGATCCCTCTCGGTGAGGCTAGTGCTACAGCCCAGTGCTGCAGGGGAGACAAAGACCCAGTTAGCAAATGGGAGTGCAGAACCACAGGGGTATACAGACAGACAGAGATCTGGTCACTCCGCCCCTCCTTCAACATAATCTTGTTTTCTGGAATTTGATCTTCACTCACTACTTCCTAGAATCACCTGTTCTTACAACAAACTCTGACCCACCCTTCATGGCCACTCAGATGCCACCACCTGGGTGAAATCTGCCCTAATTAACCCTCCAGGATTAGCAGATCCTTCATCTGGATTTCCCCCTGAAGGTTGTTGATACGATATTTCACCAAACTGGTACAAACCTCTCACCCTGGTAGTCAAGGCCTCTGCTACATCCCTGACTCAGCTCCTTCAAACTTTCTCCTCTCTCAGTAGGCTCTGCCACGCTGGCTTTCTATTCCTTGAAAATGCCAAGTTTGTTCCTGCCCCAGGGCCTGTGCACTTGCTGTTCTCTGCTTGAAATGATCTTTTTGCAAGTAGCAATTCATGTCAGTTCCCTCTTGCCACTTGGGTCTCAACTTGAGTGTCGCCTCTCTGAAGAGGCCTCTTTCCAAAATCAGCCTTCTCTCCTATCCCATCTCCTTGTTCTATTTTCTTCATAGCGCTCATCACAAGTTGAATTATCCTTTTTATATGTTTCCTTGTTTATTGTCTGACTTCCCAATTAAAACATAAGCTTAGGGAAAATGACCATGTCTACCTTGTTCATCACTCTAACCTCGGCCCCTAGAACAGCACCTGGCAGAAAGTGGGCCCCCAGTACCCCAGTACATGTTACTGAATGCATGAACGAACCCCTCAGGACATTTTCTGTGTGCCTTGCATAGGACCCTTGATACTTTCAAACTCATAGTACAGTAACTGGGTTTGATTTTAAGAGAGATGCTACTAACACTTCCCTTGGTAAGAACAGACAGTATGTTCATTCACATGATCCAAGAGTAAAAGCTTATAAGAAGGTATACAACGAGTCCCCTCCAACCCTGGGTATCCCACGCCACAATCAGGTAACACTGTTACCAGTTTCTTCGATATCCTTCCAGAATTTCTTTCCACTTTTATTTAAACAATCATTTAAAAATCCTCATGTTTTAACATTACAAAAGTAATAAATGGTGCCAACTGTCGCAGCAACTACACAGGAACTTTGCATTATTTTATGAAACACTTTATGAACGTTATGAGACAGGCATTATCGCCCCTATTTCACCGAAGAGGAAACTGAGGCCCAGAGACTTACAAGTAATGGACCCAAGGTCACATAGCTAAAGGTGGCAAAGCTAGAATCAAATCCAGTTCTCTCTGGTCTACAGCCCAAGCTGTCTGCTCATCCCAAAAGGTCCCTTTGGGACATATGGGAGACAGAGTCAGGGAGAGTCAGGCTTAGTATAAGGCTATAGTCTGGGAACTGGGGTCAGAGATCAGGCTGGTCAGGCCCTTGTTAATCTGTAGATTCATTGTTGTTGTTGTTAGTTGTCGTCCAGTAGATTCTGACTCATGGCTACCCCATGTGTGCAGTGGAGAACTGCTCCACAGGGTTTTCAAGGCTGTGACCTTTTGGAAGCAGATTGCCAGACACTGTAGGCAACCTTTTCTCTCCCCAGTTTCAGCATTCACCACAATTTGAAATTATCCTCTTTACATGTTTCCTTGTTTATTGTCTGTCTCCCCAACAAGAACATAAGCTTAGGGGCAGTGACCTTGTCTGTCTTGTTCCCCAGTAGGTGCTCCATTTATGCTTGTTCAACAATGATGCATGAATGGATGAGTGGATGGACAGATAGATGGATCACCCAGTGGCCAGTGTTAAAAGCTCAGTCTGTGGCTGGGAAAATCCCTCCCTCCATCTCCTCCCCCACCAACTGTGGGAAGCTAATTAGTTCCTGAGGAATCTGACCCTGCCCTCCCTCCTACCTTGCCCTCATTAGCACTGGCCATGACATGCTGAGTGGGTCTAAGGGACAGTCTTTCTAGGCATCCTGCCAGGCAAGCTCAGGATTCATGGACTCTCAGCTGGAAGGGCCCTGTTGAGGAGCTATTTCCCCACCACCCCATTTTATATGTGGGGAAATTGAGGTCCAGAAAATGGCCCAGAGTAGAGCCCATTGACTCCCACATTGGCCAAATGGAGTTGGCAGGGAGGCCCATACAGAGCAAAGGAGCTGCAGACAACAACTTCACCATGACCAGGCCCACCAGCCACAGGCTCTCTGGCCCTAACCTCTTTCTTCCCTCCTTCCTTCAGGGCCTGGCTCCCCACCCCACAACCTATGAGAGCACGCAGCCTGCCCCACCCATCCATGACACCAGCTCCCTCCAGGTAGGATTCCTCTACTGCCTGGATCAACTCATCTGTAAAAAATGAAGGGTTTGACCAGGCAGCTCCCTAGAGGCAGCTGAGAAAGGGGGCAGCAACCACCCCAGAAGTCCACAGTGGAAGATTACTCCTGTTACGTAATCTCCATCTCCTCTGCTCTGCTTAGGAACCAGCCTGCCCGGCCCAAATCCAAGCTCTGCCATTTGCAGGCTGTGTGACCTTGGCAAGTTAGTACACCCCTTGGAGCCTCACTGCTCAGTTTCCTTAACTGAGAAGGGGTATTTAAAGCACTCATGTTAGGGTTGGGAGCAGCAATAAGGCAACAGATGTCAAGGGCTTATTGTTATCAAGCTCAGTTGGGATGAGGCAAAGGCTCATGCTACCCTGGAATGAGCTGGCAAGTGGTGACCCCACTCTACTCCCTGGAAGGGGTCAGATCGGCTTCTAGCAAATTCACTCTATAGATCTGGGGCCCTGAGGGGGGATGTGACTCTCTTAAGGTCACACAGCAGAGGATTCCAGAGCTCTGAGGAGGCAGAGCTTGTTAGCCCAACTCACAGAACCTCAGAATTTCAGGCATGGCTATCACCAGGTCCAATTCCCCATACAGTTCTTGCATCCCCAAAGCCCCCCTCCTGAGTGTGCAAGCTTTTGCTTACATACTCAACTGACAGGGAGCTCACAGCCCTGGGGAGGTAACCTTCCGCTAATTAGCATCTCTTAGCTATAAAGTTGCTTCTTACAGCAAGCTGGTAATAACCTCCACCGCCTCTTGACAGTTCTGTCCCCCAGGACACACAGACAGAAAGCTTTCTCCTTCTAATTTGACAGCCCTTCAGAGATGCCCAGATGCTCATAACATCCCCATGGGACGGGGTCAGGATAAACATCCCCAGTCCCTACAATTTCCCTGATGGCACAATTCAGTAACAGTAGCTAACATTGATTGGGCACTTACCGTGTACCTTTACATGCGCATTACAACTATTATCTTACTTAATTCTTACCACAGCCCTATGAGACGCAAACTATGATTACTGTTATTTTACTGGTAAGAAAACCAAGGCTCAGAGAGGTGAGGTGAGATGCCCAAGACCACAGAGCCAGAAAGGAGTGGAGCTGGATTCAGACCTCGCTCTACCTGACTCCAGAGAGCACGGAGCTCCCTGGCTGGCTGACTCCCACAGTACTAGGCACACAGAAAGTACTTCCGTGTGTGAACAATCCAGACCCCTCAAAGTCCCTGCATTTTCCTGCTTTTCTCATTTTTCTGCTTCAATTCCATCTCCAGCAATTCTAAAAGGCCAAATTAAACTAGACCCATTGTCACCAAGTTGATTCTGACTCATGCCGAGCCCATGGGTTACAGAGTAAAATTGCTCTATAGGGTTTTCTTGGCTGTAATCTTTACAGAAGCAGTCGCCAGGCCTTTCTTCCATGGAGCCACTAGGTGGGTTCGAATTGCCAACCTTAAGTTTAGCAGCCATGGGTTTAAAAAATCCTCAAATGTCAGAGGGCGTAGGGCCCTCAGAGATAAGCTGGCCTAGGAGGCTTAGAAAGGGAAAGGGCATTGTCCGGGGTCACACAGAAGCCTGTGGGCCCAAGACCTAGGTCTGCTGATTTCCACCAGGCTCCATTCACAGCCTGGGCTGCCGCTAATTCCCCTGCCTTTCTGAGCCTGGCACCTCCCCTGAGCTGCTGTTCTGGAATAAGAGGAACTGGACAGAAAAGGCCAGGGGTGAGTGAGCCCTGCCCTCAGAGGAGAGCTCCCATGCCCCCACCCCAGCCCGCAGTGACTCGATGGAAAAGGAATTCGGCGGGAGGCTTGGACTGGACGCAGCCAGCAATCCAGGCGATTTTTGCCATCTTGCACAAACAAAGCTGGCGAAGTAGAGGCTTGGCCAACAGCAGGCATTGCAGAGTCCCCCATCTAGGGCACCAGGGAGGCAGCTGGGTCCGAGATGATGCTCCATGGTGTCAGAGGGGTGGGAGGTGGTCAAAGGCCACAGAGGGTAGGTGCCTCGCTGAATCCCCAATCTGCCTGGCTGCAGCCTGCACCTAAGGGGCTGGCCATGGTACCCCCGCTAGTCTAACCCTCTGCGGGGACAGGTTGGGATGCTGGCCCTTTAAAGACCCACCGTGGGTGCAGATCAGAAGCCCTAAACACAGGCCTTCAAGGGAGGAAGAGGTCAAGGGCAAACACAAAGTACTGCCTAAGGTCAGGAGACCTGAGTTCAGCAGGCTTCAATCCCAAAGTCGGGGAGACGATGAGGAGCCCTGAGCACAATCATTAGAATGAGGATTCTAGCAATGGTTGCTGTAATTACTGAGCCCTCACTACAGCCCAGGTGCTGTGTGGTGCACTTTATACTCATCATCTTATTCAGTCCTCTCAACAACCCTGAGAGGCAAGTACTATTATTCTTCCCATTTTGCAGATGAAACAGACGAAGAGAGGCCAACCCAGGGTCACACAACTCGTAAGTGGCAGAGCTGGAATTCAAAACTCAGACAGTTCAGCCACTGAGTCTCATCTCTTAACTACTCTGCCTTCCAGACCTAAACTCTGGAGGGAGGGGCGCCAATAGAAGCCCCAGGATGATGGTCAGCAGAACTCTATTTCCTCATCTGTGATCACTGTCCCTCAGCAGTGCCTGCTCCCCTGCAGATTCAGCCACCTAGAACAACACACGCTTTCTCTCCCTTCTTCCTCTCGGGAGAAGAGCTGGTAAACTTATTTTTACTAAGGTAGAAATGACTGATAGGGCATAAAAGACTAGTGGAGTGGGAAGAGCATGGGGTTGGGAGTCAGGACACCCCAGTCCTGGTTTTACTCAGGCAGGGACAAGCTCTTTCCCTCACCCCACCCCTCTCTGCTGCCTGTTCTGCCCACCATCAGGCATGTCTGGACCAAGGATCCACAGGAGGGAGGTGGAGCAGGGGAAGGGAGGCCAGAGCAAAAGGTCAGGACAAGGAGAATTCAAGGAAATGCTTCTTCACAGGGCTGCCGTCAATGGGAGTGCCCCGGGCTGGTGGGGTGGGACGTCACGGGCTGGTGGGGTGGGACGGGGAGCAGAGGTAGGAAGAGAGACTGGCTGGAGGCAGCCCATTGTGGCCGCCCAGGAGTCTTGGCAACGGGAAGGGTAAACAGGCTGGGTAAGCTGCCCCCCTGGTGGGGTCAGGAAGGAACCAGCACTGGCTTAGCTAGGGGCAGGAAGATGAATGAAGCCTGAGTAATGGCCTGGCTACCTTGCCAGCCCCTGCCCTGCATCCTCCCCCTGAAGGAGGAAATGACACAGCCTCCATTCCCTGGGGAGTTCTCCATCCACAACAGAGTCCTGGTGAGTACAACCTGCTTAGTCCCAGCAGACTGCCAGCCCTTCTCTCCCAGGAGAATAGGCCATGCTAAGGTAGAAACGACTGCCAGGATGCCCGAGACGTGCAATGGGAAAAGCATTGGAACAGGAGGGGATGCCCCAGTTAGCTGGGATGCCCCAGCTAACTGACAATCTGGGAGAAGTCCCCATAGGACTCTCCCTTGATGCCCAGAGGGGAAACTGAGACCACAGAGGGGATGTCACATGCCCTAAGTCACACACCCCCAAACCACAAAGGCCCCTTCATGTGCTCCTCCTACTCACTCTGCTGGGTCCTCCCTGCAGCCTAGCTTCCTGCTAGATGCTCCCAGCGGCTGGCTGAGCGGCCTCCATCCCAAAGCCTCTGAGAAAGGCAACCAATTGCCTAGCTGACGAAAAAAGGAAAATCCCACATCCACAGCACCGAGGAGGAGCTGGATGTGACTTCTCTCCTCCACAGATGACTCAGCCCGGGTCTTTATCAGGAAAACCGATTTTGCAACAGCCTTTTAAATGGCCTCTCCGCCCCCAGTCTCTCCCCTGCCAATCTACCCGCCCCACGCTGCCAGATTCATCTTCCTCCCGCCTCTCCACTCGTGGCTCTCTCCTGCTCAAAACCCTCTCTCCTCCCCAGGACACGGAGTATCAGGCTGAGAGTCTTTACCCTGGCAGGCAAGGCCCCTGACATCAGGCCTCCCAGATAACTGGCTAACCTTCTCTCAGTACCCTCAGCAGTGGCCAGAGGAAGTTCAATGGCTCACGCTTCCCACCTGCCCTGTGACTGCCTGTTTCCGGAGCGTAGTTTGCACAGGTTCTCTACCTGGAGCACTTCTCTGTCATCACATCCTTTCTACATGCCCTAATCCTCCCAGCCCTCCCACCGAAACCAAAAACCAGTTGCCGTTGAGTCAATTCTGAATCATGGCGACCCCAAGTGTTGGAGAGTAAAACTGTGCTCCACAGGGTTTTCAAGGCTGTGATCTTTCAAAGCAGATCACCAGGCCTGTCTTCCCAGGCACCTCTGGGTGTTTTAAACCACCAAACGTTCCGTTAGCAGTTGAGCGCCTAACCGTTTGCACCACCTAGGAGACTCCTCAGACGCCATCACCCCCTCCAAAGAGCCTTCCCTGATCTACCAATGGAACATTTTATCTGTACTGCTGAATGATGTCATCACTTTATATATTATTCATCTTAGTAAAAATTACTCTTCAGGGAGTTCTCACCACATGCCAGGCATCATGACTGGCCCTTGCTCCATTTAGTTTCCTAGTGGCCCGTGAGGTCAGCTGGACCTTCATCTCTGTGTTAGAAGAGAAACGAGCTCAGAGAGGTGAAGTGACTTGCTCAGGGTTGCACAGCTAGTCAGAAGCAGAGGTGGGATTCAAACCCAGGGTGGCCCGCCTCCCAGTCCAGGGCCCATGGGCCACGCTGCCCCTGCCCATTACTTTGCTTTGCGGAATCGAGGTCTGGACCTTACTGTCCCACACAGACTGCAAAAGTCTACAGGGCAGGGACCTCATCTGCTTTACTTCTGTATTCTTCCTTTTCCCCCACATCTTCCACAAGTACTTGTCAGAATAATGATGAGGACAACAATAGCCAATACTTTCTGAGCACCACATGCTGTCAAGCTAAGGACTTAACATGTATTTTCTCATTTAATCCTCACAGTGACTCACAAGGGAGGGTCTCTTATCCCCATTTTACAGATGAGGAAAACGAGACACAGAGAATTAAAACAACAACTCACCCCCCAGGTTCTACAGCTAGCAGGTGGCAGAGTAGCGTTGGGACCCAGGCAGTCTGACTGGTCCCAGCCTGGGGTCTTTTCCTTCTGAAGAGCTGCTCCCACAAAGCACACTCACTCATACTACCTCCCTTTCCCCACCCACTGTCCCAGGCCCAGCCCAACTGCCACTTCCTCCAGGAAGCCCTCCTGCCACCCCCTCTCAACCTGGCCTAGATGCCTCAGAGCAGGAAGGGGCTCAGAGGAAACAGCAGGTTGAGAAAGTTCAGAAGCCAAGACCGCCAGGGAAGGAGGCTGTGTCTGGCCAAACTCCTGGTGTCTGCCTGCTGGCACTGGGTTGGGATCAGGCAGGCAGGGATGGTCGGTTGGGGGAATGTTAGACAAGGGCTCCGGAGTCAGCTCAGGCCTCAGCGGGCAGCTATCTCTGCAGGCCACAAGCCCTGCTCCCTGCTCACTGACCAGGGCACTGCTGCAGTGTCCTTCAGGGCCAGGAACCACTGCCTCCCTCCTGCCTGCTCTACTGGATCTAACTGCTAATCTACAATCAGTAGCTTTTCAGGGACTTGGAAAGGGTGGTGCAGAGTGTGGCAGGCCTCAGCCCCAGGTACACAGCAAACTGGGAGGGGCTGGTTCATACAGAGCCAAGATCAGAACCCAGACTAAGCCAGACCTGCATCCTCCGAGCCTCCTCCTGCTCCGTCACCCTCCTTCCCAGCTCCCTGGGAGTCTTGGGATGCAGAAAGGACTGCCACGCCACGTCATTCCGGAGAATACACTTAATCTAGGAGACAAAAAGCTGGCAAGCCAGGGCACAGAAGATGTTGATTTCTCTAAACTGTTCCTCTGCCGGGGCGGGGCTGTGCCTAAGTCATCTTGGGGTTCCCAGGGGCTAGTGTGGGGCCGGGCACACTCTGGGCCCTCCACAAAGATGTGGCCCTTTCTCTTAGCCCTGCACCAGCCTAGGGCCAGAGCAGGTCTCCATCCTCACCTAATGCCCAGGGCCAGCAGAGGCCATCACCCAGGAGGGGTTCAGTAAGTGTTGATTGAATAAATGATTGCAAGACAAGCCCTCTCACAATCATATTTTGCTCCTCTGAATCTCCCCCAGAGATCTAAGATCTGGAGGGTGGTTCCTAGGAGAAGGGGAGATTGGGGGTGGGTGAGGGAGGGAGCAGCAACAAGTCTGTGGGTGAAGAGGGAGATGAAACCTGAAATTCCTGTGTTAGATCTAAAAGACAGAATGTTCCATGAAATGGTCCAGAGAACACAGAATTTAAGAGACAGATGAAAGGATGAAGCAATCTGGGAAGGCTTTCTGGAGGGGGTGCCATATGCCCTAGGTCTTAAAGGACGGAGATGCGGATGCATTCTAAGCAATGGGATGGCTCAGCAGAGGCTGCAAGGCTCAAGGTAATCCCCACCCCACTCCTCTACTGCCACCATCCATGCCCCAAATCAAGACCAGCTGGAGAGGAAGGAACCTTTGACAGAGAAACACACCCATCTGGGCTTGTCCAGAGGCCAAGGGTGAATGGGATGATCCTGGCACAATTCCACGGGAGCTATGTACACTTCAAGGCTCATGCCCAGAGACCAGAAACAGTGGTGTCTGCCCTGGGCCTCTGAGTGAGTTACATAATCACCCCACGGCTCAGGCCACAGATCCAGCCAGGACCCTCCGCTGCTTCCTCTGCCATCTGTCTCGGCTGCTTCCCTCTTATAGAAGGGGCCGCTGAGCAGCCGAAAGTGAAGGCCAGCGCCCTGTGGTAAATTCCCTACATTCCTTCCTCACAGAAAAATAAATAACCAGGGGTAAAAACGCAGGAGGAATGATAATGGCGCCCCAAGCATGCCGGAGTCACAGAGCATGGGTAAACCTCAGAGCTGTCCTGGGACAGGGCTTCTTAGACTGCTACTTCACCAGCCTGGGCTCTAAGACAGACAAATCCACCACCAGCTCCTCACACATCACCCAGGCTGAGCTAAATAAACCTCTCTGGGTCTCAGGCTTGCTCACATCTGCCAAAGAAGGTGTGGAGAATCCCTCAGTCATGGCAAGTGGTCACCGTGGGCAAATCTGTCACAGGCCGGGTATGCTCTGCCTCTGTTTCTAAAGTGGCAGTTTACTGAGCCCTTCTTATGTGCCAGGCATTTGGTTAAGTATTACCATTATTTTATTGTGTTGTTTTATTTTATCTTCACAAGCTGTGAAGTAGGGAGTACCACTATCCCCATTTTACAGATGAGAAAGCTAAGGCTCATGAAACTTTTGTAATTCACCAAGATTATTTGGCTAGTAAGTGGACTACAGTTTCTAGCGCAGCCTATCAATTCCTCATACATTTGGCCTCCCTGCTCCTTCCCCAGGCAGCCCTCCTTTACCAAATCCACCCAGAGGTGCAGACTGTTCACCTCCTATCTTCCGCTAAACGAGGCATCGGAGATTCTAACTTGCTGGGCTACTTTTAGTAAATCATGTCGCCTCTCTGAGCTCCCACTTCCTCACCTATCTTCTATGTTGCACAGTAGCTGTTGAGCAAGTTCCTGCAGAAATGATTTATGAAGTATAAAGCAGCTTGCACGCCCAAGTGAGGACTTTACCCTTTTGCACAGACCCACCTCTGCACAAGTCTCCCAGGCTGGGTCTCTGTCTCTCTTCCTCTCCCCCTCCCTTCACCAACCCTCTCTGGGTCTGGTCTCCCAGTGTCTCCCTCTCCTGCCCACAATCAGAAACAGACCAACCCCCCAGCTCCCAGCATCCTCGCCACACAGGGGACACCAGCATCAACCTCTACCCAATGTGCTGGAGCAGAAAGAACCAGGTTTGAATTCCAGCTCTACCTCTTACTAGATGTGTGACCTTGGGTATTATGGATTAACTTGTGTCCTCCAAAAATAGGTGTTGGAGTCCTAACCCCTGTACCTGTGGGCGTAATCCCACTTGGGAATAAGGTTTTCTGTGTTATGTTAATGAGGCCTTATCAGTTTCAGAAGTGTCTCAAACCTACTCACTTTTAAGATATAAAAAGAGCAGATTAGGCACAGAGAAGCAAATCAAAAACGGAGAAGATTCATGCCACATGGAAATTGCCAAGGAATGCCAAGAAGAACACTAGAGAAGCTGTGACAAGGATTGTCCCCCAGGTTGGATAGGCAGAGCTTTCCCCTGGAGCTGGCTCCCTAAATTCGAACTTCTAACCTCCTAACCCATGAGAAAATAAATTTTCTGTTCGTTAAAGCCACTCATTTGTGGTATTTCTGTTATAGCAGCACCAGGAGACTAAGAATGCCTCTTACTAGACAGGTGACATTGAGTAAGTCCCAAAACCTCTATAGCCTCCATTTTCCCAGCAGCAAAACTGGGTTGACAATCCTGACCCTGCAGGCCTGCTGTAGGAATGAATGAGGCCCCGGGCTTACAGTGGCCGGGCATACCAAAGGCCTTTTTCCCTCCCTTGCCATCAGGTCTCAGTGCCCAGGCCCCCTCTACCAGCCTGCAGACTCCTGGAAGGGAAGGCACAGCCTACTGGCACCCACCACTTGGTTCATCCCCAGCTTGAGCCCCAGCCAAGCAGCCAAGAGGGCACCATGGCCCTGGGTGTGCTAAAGGCGAGACCAGAGCTGCTGCCACTGCTGCTGACCCTGCCATGGCCCAGCCACCGCCATTCACCAATTACCAGGCAGGTCTGGCTCCACTCCAGCAAGAGGAATCTCCTGCCAGAGGAAAGGCTGACTCATCTGCTCCCCCTTCCCCGGCTCCTCTTTTCCCTCAAACTATAAAAGAAAAGAAGACCGGAGGTCGGGAGACTCAGCTCCAGTGTTTGCTCTGTCACAACTTAGGCCAGACACTGGGCTAATCTTTGACCCTCTATGGGCCTCAGTTTGCCCATCTGTTCAAAGGGAGATGGGACTGGATCAGTGATTCCCAGATATTGGTGCCCCCATACTTCTTTGTTGCTGCTGTTGTGTGCTGTCGAGTCGATTCTTACCTACAGCCACCCTATAGTATGGAGCAGAACTGCCCCATTGGGTTTCCAAGGAGCGGCTGGTGGATTCAAACTGCCAACCTTTTGGTTAGCAGCCAGAGCACTTAACCACTTCACCACCAGGGCTCCCCCACACCTCTAGTGGAAGCAAAAGAATTTTAGGTGGTACCCCGATACTTTAAATCTTAATAATTACATATATCTCAAAGGTTTATTGAAGATGAGTATAATAAACACACTAAATCTGCGATCTCAAATATATTACTTCTTAGGGAGAGGCTAAAGTAGATGCTTCCCTAACAAAAGTTAGACAATTTAAAGAAAAGAATTCAATAAGTATAGGTGGTATGTGGATTTCACAGATATTTATTGTATATCAACTAAGGGCTAGGAACATTCACAGCCATGAACAGAAACAAAAATCCCTGCTTGCATTCTAATAAAGGAGCAAGATAATACATATATGAGTAAATAAACAAGTAAGTCAGGTAGTAAATGCTGCAGAGAAAAAAAAAGCAGGAGTGGGAAAGATACAATATATGGAGATATATGGTAATATAAATATGATGGTCAAAGTGAGCCTCAGCGAGAAGGCGCCATCTGAGGAAAGAACTGAAGAAGGCAACATGTGCATGTCTAGGGGTGAAGAGTGACCAGGTAGAAGGAACGGCTAGTGCTAAGGTCCTGAGGCAGGGTCGCCCCTGGTAGGTTTGAGGACGGTGTGCATATGGGAAGGCGGGCATAAATAAGGAAAGTAGGTTCTCTAATGACCCTTCTACCTCTGCCCTCTGGGATCTCAGGGATCCTACTGAGTTTCAACACCTCGCACATGCATGCGTGCACACGCACATACACACACACACCCGCATTCTCAGTAACTTCTTAAGGCCCCAGCCAGCAACAGCACACCCGCCTCCACACATGCCCATGCACAGAGGTGCTGCGTTGCTTCAAACCTGCACTACATAGCAGAGCGTGTGCAGGCATGCATGCGCCCTCAGCACACAAGAGGATGCAGAGGCACCCACAGAAGGGGCAGGACATACACATAATCTGCACACACTGAGCACCTGCAGGGAGGCACATGGTGGCACACGTACCCAGGGCACATGTGGTACTCGTGGAGCTGACTGGCATGGATGTACATGCACCAGGTACACACACACCTTGTGAGCGGGCACATGTGTCTCCTTCCTGCCAGCCTGTCCTGGCTTCAGGTAGCCAAATGGCCAGACAACTCTGCCTCGAGGGCACATGCTACCAGAGAATGGGGCGTGCACCAATGGCGTGGTTTCAAATTCACTTCTCCAGTATCTGTACTGCACTCCTGGCTTCCCTGTTCCAGGGGTACTTTAAAATCTGCCGCCTGATGCTCAAATGCCCCAGAGGATCACGGTGGTGTGGAGAATGTCCCCTTTGTACCCCTACTGCAATTAAATGGGATTAAAAAAAAAAAAGATTTTTTTTTTTTTAAATGGGATAGGCCATGTCAAATGACTAACACAGGCACCGTAAATGTTAGCGGCTGCTACCAGCATAATCACTCATTATCATCATCACCTCCAGTTTCATTCCTTTAGGGTGCTCGAGGGCAGCTTAAGAGTAGGGGAAAAAGACCTCACTGGGAGTGGGAAGCCTGGGTTTTAGTCTCAACCTGGTTTCTACCTCACTGGGAGGCCTCAGGCAAGACACTTGCCTTCTCTGGGCCAGATGACAAACCTGCAGATTCCTCAGAATCCATCAGGGAGTGTGTTCAAGATGCAGGTTCCTGGGCCCTGCCCCAGACCTGTGGGGCCACAGAAAATACACTTTTCACAGGCTCCCGGAGTGGAGTCTCATGCACGGCAGGCTTGGGACCCACTGGGGTTTACAGCCCATGATTGTATAAATGTGTTTATAAGTGAGCTACCACCTGGGGAAGTCCCTGGAATGTTGCATGGCACACAGTAAGACTCCACAATATTAACAAAAAAATAGCTTTAATAAATATATTTATATATATATATAACTTAACCCCGCACTTGAATACACACAGTGCTTTTATAGTTTCCTAGCACCTTCACTCCCATTGGATCTCATCAGAGACGGGATTGTTACATATTTCACAGATGAGCAAACTGAGACAGAGAAAGGCCAAGGGATTTGCCCTGGATCTCAAAGGCTGGGGAGCAGTGTTGGTCTCCGACTCTAGCCAGAGACCTCTGCACAGCCTCATGGGATGTGCCACCTTGGGGCCTATCAGCTGCACAGCCTCACAGGACGTGTCACTTGGGACCTTATCACCTGATTCTGTATGATTTTGAATTCCAGCCCACAATGAGCCTGTCCTTCCAGTCCCCAGTAACTTGTTGCTCACTGAGAGTGGGGTAACCTCAACCAGTTAATTTCCTTCCAGTCATAAGCCCCCCTCACTGGGTGGAGCAGGGGTCCCCAAAGCTTAACGTTACATGCTATCACTTGATCTAAAATCATCATTGTGTTCTAGCCAATATGAGTTCCAATTCCAGCTGGGCTGATCACTAGCTATGGTGACCTTTAGCAAGCTTTGTATATGCTGAGCCTCAGTTTCCTTCCCTGAAAAACCAACCAGTTGCCTTTGAGTCAACTCTGACTCACGGTGACCCCATTTGCGTCACAGCAGAACTGTACTCTATAGGCTTTTCAATGGCTGATTTTTCGAAAGTAAATTGCCAGGCCTTTCTTCCAAGGCATATCTGGGTGGACTGAAACTTCCAAATTTTCGGTTAGCAGCCGAGCACTTAACCATTTGCATCACCCTAGGGGACTCCTCCCTGAAAAAAGGGTCTCTTAATTCCTCCCCTGCAGGGTAATTGGGAGGATCAGCTCTCAAATGTGCAAAGGCTTAGCAGCAGGCCTGGTGGTAATGATTGTGATGATGGGAAACCAGGCTCAAGCGTAAGCCCCTTGAAGGCAGGACTTCTGTCTCATTCATCAGTGCATCCACACCTAACTGCATGTAATATGTGCTCAATAAATATGTTGAATGACTGAAAAAATGAAATGTTCTCATCAGAGCAACTCTCTTCTAGCCTAGCTTTCTGTAGTATTTCATAGCCTACAGCTAGAGGCACTGAGCAGGAATGGTCAGGGCCAGAGGAGTGGGCTGTAGGTCCTGGGAAGCTGCCCTCCTGCCTGCAGTGGGCACATTGGCCACGGGAGTGACGAAGGCCCTCCTGAGAGGGCTGCCTTCCCAGAGCCGTGAATGTAAGTCTGTTGACTCAGAGACATAAATATTGCACTAGGATGTTCTCTCCTTGCCACCCTGTCATGCTAAAAATAGCACCGGCTACTCTTTCAGGGATTCGAAAGAGAAGAGGGCAGGACACCCAGATGGGGACAAGCAGGGAAAGATGTCACCCAGCTGTGGACCATCAAGCACCCTCCCTCCACGCCCACCTTCTGAACCTATAGGACAGAGGAGCCCAGCACCCTAGAGATAAGAGCTGAAAGGGCTCTTATAGGCCACCTGGTCCGGAGCTCTCAGGGGTAACGGAGGGACCTAAGGAAATGGGGTACCAGGAACCCCACCCTCTTCCACCAGAACAGTTTTACCTTTTCCTCTTCCCCTTTGATGCCCATCCTAACCTCTAACCCCCTCCTCCACATTCCTGCCTGTTCCTATTATATAACCAAAAACCAAACCCGTTGCCATTGATTCTGACTCACAGAGACCTTACAGGGCAACATAGAACTTTCCCATAGGGTTTCCAAGGAGCAGCTGCTGATCTTTTTGCAGCTCTTAACCACTGCGCCACCAGGACTTCTCCTATTATACACCCAACCCATTGCTGTCGAGTCGATTCTGACTCATAGCGATCCTATTATATATGCCCCTATAAATACAGAGTGGGTGGTTCTTCTGTTATATGTAAAACTTTGCAAAGGAAGGAAAATTCCATAGCTTTTAATTTTTTTAAGTTTGAAACTGACTGACTAGAGTACTTTCATGTGCATAGGAATTACTCAGGGATGTTGTTAAAATGCAGATTCTAACTCAGGGCATCTGGGATAGGGTCTGAGACTCTGCATTTCTACCAAGTTCCCAGGTGATGGCCCATGGGCCATACTTTGAGTATAGAAAACCTAGAGTATTTCCGTATAATACAGATGGGGAAACTGAGGCTCAGAAAGGAAACAGGATGTGCTCAAGAGTGTACAGCAGAGCTGGGCTCAGAATACAGGCTTCCTGACTGTCAGACCAGGACTTAGGTTCTGGGAGGTGGGGTGCTCTGGGATTGGGTGGAGGTACCTGAAGCAAGCGGGTCAGGGGACAGGCAACAATTCAAGTTCAGGGGTCAGGGTTCACTTCAGCCCAAAGCTGAACCTCCGGGAGTCCACAACTATATGCTTCCACAAGGAACAAGAGAGAATATGAATTCACCTGAACAGAAGCACACTCAGCTTGAGGGTCTGTGGCCTCCTGCTCTAGAACATGACCCTCTCTGGCCCACATCTGAACCCTGATCCACCACCATAGCCCTTGGACATAGCCCTCAGGTAGTTATTAAAATCCTAAGAAGACCCAGGGAGAAGAAGAGATGCCCCACGCCCTCTGCATTCAGTCACCACATTGCTTCACTGGGTGAGTGAGGAGGGGCCTGTTCCTGGTACAATTAGGATGCGCATCTGAGGGAAAGAAGAGGAGGCAAGACCAGCTTCCAGGCCAGAACCAGGAATTGTCCCTCCTTTCTTGGATCCCTGCCCCCCAGGCAGCCTCCCCCACTTGTGGTGCTTACAACCCCCAACCCTCAGCCATGATGGCCCTCCTTCAAGGTGTTCTTCCAGGTAGACTGAGGTGCCAAGCACTATCTCACCTCAGGGCCTTTGTATCTGCTGTCTCTTTTGCTTAGCACCCTTTTGTCCCTCATTCCCTCGGGTCTGCTCACAGGTCTCAGGGAGCCCCTCCCTGCTTGCCCTTGGGAGGTCAGGTCGCATTCCCCTGCCATAGCACCCTCCGCCTCTCCTCCAAATTCTTGTCAGATTTGTAATTCCTTTATTATTTGTTTTCACGTCAGTGCCCTACCGGATGGTAAGCAGCCCCCGCAGGGCAGAGATCTTGGTTGTTGGCTAGTCATTTTCCCTGCTCTGTCCATGGCCCGTGCCTGGGCCATAGCTGGGGCTCAATAAATATTTGTTGACTGAATGAGAGACAAAATGAATACAAACACTGTTCCCATTTTTGCAAAGCCTTCCACCTCCTTGGTTCCACATGGCCTCACTTACCCCTGAGAAGTCGTACAGCACTGGGATTTACAAAGATAACCTGGGCACAGGCCTCTGCTCAGCACTACCCAGCTGTGTGGCCTCCACCAAGTCACATCACCTTTCTGATGGAGTCACACCTCCCAGCACTGTCTGTGAGGCCTAAATGAGAGAACGAATCTGGGAAAGGCTCTGAAAGTTGTAAAGAGCTTCAACTGATAGCACTGCTCTATTTTTGAGGGCCAGAGAGGGAAAGGGCTTCCTTCAAGGCCACACAGCCAGTGTGCGGTCACGCCAGACCCTCTTGGCACCACTTAAAGCCCCAGCTGAGCTGCAGGCCCAACCAGGCTCAGTGAGGGCACCATCTGCCTGGGGGCTGAGCAGGGTGGAGGAGGGAGAGAAGGTGGCTGGGGAGGATTCAGTCTCAGGCTCAGAGCCAGGGGGGTGGGCGGGGCCCCAGCAGGAGCCAGGAGTGGGGCTTGGCAGCTGGGCATGGGGGAGCCAACTGGCGCAGGCTGGGTGGTGGCATGTTTGTTCCCATGCGCGTGACAGTCTATTTTTTAATCAGTACTCTCCCCTTTCCCCTCCCCCAACTCCATGTACCCTCCCAAAGGACCCCATATTAGGAATCGTGTCCTGGCTGGGGCAAAGGCCACCTTGGGGATTAGTGGGAAGGTCCTTAATGTTCCATCCCCTCATGGAGCCCACAAGCACCAAGCAGCTCAGAAGACAGGACAAGAGTTCCAGGGAGGGAGGGGAAATGACCCAGTGGCATGGAAAGAGGCCCAAGCAGAGGAGAACTGAGCCTCCCTTCTGCCTGTGTGAACTTGACCAGTCCCTGCTCTCCTGGCCTCAGTTTCCCTCACCTATACAATGATGGGAGTTCATTACAGCCCAGGCACTTAGCGGGATCCGCTCAAGCTCTAAGATGCTAAAGATACCCACGCATCAAGCCCACTCAACACCTGACCCTCCCTGACCTACTCCCAAGGGAAGACAGGAAGGGAAGAGGCTGAGCTGGCTCAAATGCCAACCTCAGAGCCCCAGACCCCAGACCGAGTGAGGTTCCTTCTTCCAGGACCTGAGGGACAGGGATGATGAGGATCAAGGAGGAATGCTGTGCGTTCTTGGGCAGATGTCTTGGCCCCTCTGAGCCTCTGGCACACCATCTAAAGCAGGAGAGACCATCTCGTACAGGTGTTAAACACGTGGGCTTTGGGGCCAGACCACCTGGGTTTGAATCTGGCTACTTATAAGCTGTGTAACCTTGGGAAACTCACTTCTTTGTGCCTCAGTTTCCTCACCTATAAAATGTTGACAATAGCAGTATTAACCTTATATATTAAGGAACTTAGAAGGCCCCTGGAACATCGTAAGTAATAATAAACATTAACTATTTCCCAGGACTTGGGCTTTTCTCAATCAAGCATGCTTCTCTTAGTCTCCAAGGGATTTATTCTGGAGGATTAGATGCAAGGGTCTCCCACTCCCTTGCCCAGAGACCACAGAGCTCATTGGAAATGACTGGCTGACTCAGACCCACTGCCTCCAACCCCTGTACAGTCCAGCAAGTGGTCACAGTCTGTATCTGATCCACACCCCTGGGGGCCCTGACACAGGGGCAGAGTCACTGGTAAGAACCAGGTGGGATCAGGTATGTGGTCCCTTGAGTACTAAGCATGCCCCCTCCCAGGCAGTCCAGCAGCCTGGTGCCCCACCCTTGGTACCTGCCCCAGGGGCTACCCCTCTCTTCCTTGGCCGGGCAGCCCCTGTCCCCAGGGTCAGCCCACTCTCCTGTCTGCGGGGGCTCATCCAGCCTGCCCCATCACGGTGACAGCCCCTCCTGCTGGCCCCATGATTTTGGTGGCTACTGAGCCCTTCCACACCCATGATCCCCTCTGATCCTCACTAGCCCATTTCACAGACGCTTAGAACTGGAACCTAAGGCCCAGAGGAAGCAAATGATTTGCACGAAATCACCAGCAAATTAGCTAAGACTGGGGGTTCAAGCATCTATTCCTACAACTCAGTCCAGTCCCATTTTCACTGCACTATGCCCATCCTCCCACCACCAAAACCTGTTCCTGGCAAAGTGTCAAAAGGTAGTTTATACCTGAGCGAGTTCCAAGATGGCTTACTATTTTACAGGGGTCAACCATAATAATACTGTTAATAAAACTATTGACTTGACGGCACCTAACAATAACAACAATTTTTTTAGCATTTATCATCACCTCATTTTTGTTATTTTTTATAACAACAGAATAAGATAGAGTCTATTATTGTTTCTATTTTATAGATGAGGAACAAAGACCCAGAGAGGTTATGTAATATGCTCAAGATTGCACAGCTAGCCAGGAAGTGAACCCAGAGGTCCAACAACAGGATCTATGCATTACCCACTCAGGAAGCAGGTAACGTGGAAGCAGATTTAGTTTTGCTCCACTTGTGGCAGCCCTGGGATGCGGGGTGTGGTGGCATAGGGCAGGTCAGCATAGAACTACACTACACTGCCTTATCAAGTGGAAAAGATGAAGCTAGGATGGTGGAATTTCAGACAGCAGCCAGTTGGTAAAGATTTCATTCCAGAGAGAGGGCTTTTATAAGCCTCAGGCCCTGAAGGCTGTCCCCACGTTGACTTCTCCTCTGGCCACACTGGGTAGCCATTGAGGCCTAATGTCCAGGGACAGTTCACAAAAGAACTCTGAGCTCACACACACACCAATCTAACTCAGCGCAGCCTCCCAGTGGGCAGGCTCAGCCACCCCTCAGCCCAGATCACAGGCCCCGGGCTCCCCTGGATCTGCAGCCTGAAATCCTTGGGGGATGAAAGTATTTCATAATCTACAGCCAATCCCCTCACCCACCCAATTGAGACCATTTATCATCCTCTGAAAGTCCCCGGTTGGCACAAATGGTTTGCACCTGACTATTAATCTAAATGTTGGTGGCTCAAACCCACCCAGTGGCACTGTGGAAGAAAGGCCTGGCGATCTGCTTCTGGAAAGGTTACTGCCAAGAAAACTCCAGGAAGCAGTTCTACTCTGAAACATGGGGTTGCTGTGAACACCTTTCCTCCCAACCAAATCCCTCCCATTCTTCTAGGCCCCAGTTCCAGTCATGCCTCCTTCAGGAAGCCAGCCTTGACCACACCTTCAAATAACATTCAGGTCTCCACTCCCAAGCTACCTCTTGAGAGAGCCCTTCCCTAACCACCAACTCAAAGTAGTCCCTCTAGCTGCGCTCCATCTCAGCAGCATGGCATATATATATATATATATTTTCCAACCATTTTTATCTCTCTGAAATTATCCTCCTCATTTATTTGCTTCTGTTCTGTCTAGCTCCCCAATTAAAATGTAAGCTTCTTGAGGGCAGGGACCTGTCTGGTTCATCACTGAAACCCCAGTGCCTAAGAACTACCCCATTCCCATCCCCCACTGCCAGCCAGGGACACTGAGATCCATAAAGGGTAAGGAATTCACTCAATGTCACACAGCAAGTGAATGGCAGAGGTGGGCCTAGGGCCCAGTCCCTGCCCTGCAGCCCAGGGCACTTGGCCTGCCCCCTGCCCCTGGTTAACCTTCTGCTAGCCTATCGTACCCCCACCCCACCCCTTACTGTGACGGGCCCAGAACCTGCAGGTCCTCACCAGCAGCACCTCCTCCACTTCCCAAGGGGTGCGGTGCCCCAATCTGGGCAGCCCTGCCTGCTTTTCCCTCAGTCCCTCCCTTCCTGGCATCAGTAACTCTGATGAGCTCATGTCTGGAAGCTACCCTGAAGGAAAATGTGCCTCCCAGGCCAGGCCCCAAGGCCAGAGGTGCGCCCAGTCTTGTGGGAGGGCAGCACTGGCAGGTGGAGGGAACCTGGGAGGGAGGATGCTGACCCCTGCCCAGCCCCACCTCCCAGATCTTCGAAGTGAGCTCAGGGAGACAGATGCCAATCACGGAGATGGGCAGGCCAGAAGGTGGAGAGGGGCTGGAGAGAAGGCTCCTCCATCTCTCCAGATGCTCCACTGCCACCTGTGCTCCTGCCTCTTGTCAAGAGGCTGCTTTTCCCCGGGGAAAGGGCTTTCTGCAGCCTGATATGCACAGAAACACCCTGGGCAATCTCTTCCCCTACTCGGCCTCAGTCTCCCCAACTCTCAAATGGGGGCATTGGATAAAATGTTGGCTGAAGAGCCTAGGGATCAGCCAGGTACCAGGCACCTGACTATCAAAGGTTTTTTGGTTTATTTATTTTTAGACCTTAGGGAAGGAAAGTGGAGAAGGGCAAGCAGACAGGGGAAGGAAGGAGTTAAAAGTCTTGTTTTCATCATGTAAATGCTGATTCCAATTGCAGCTTGACTTAGGAAATAGTAGGGTGGGGGTGGGAAGCTGACTTACAGAAAACTGGGGGTCAGGAGCAAGGGTGGCACAGCAGCCAACAATTTGCCTGAGAGAGGTTCTGTAAACGGCCCACTAGACTGAGGCTAGTCTACTCCTCTCATTGTACAGATGGGGAAACTGAGGATCAGGGAGAGGGAGGGACTAATCCAAGATCTCATAAGGAGACAGAGGCAGGGGACACCCCCCCCCCCAAGCAAACCAGGTATCTTCAACTCTCTTGGGAGGTAAAGTAGGAAATACTAGAGTGAGGAGGACATCAGTTGCCATTTGTGGCTCTGCCCCTCAACATGGGATAGGAGCCAAGACTAGGGTTGGTGACAGGGCAGGCTGACACCAGCAAGGCTTCCAGTCCCTGGCCCCAGTGCACCCTAGTGCCCAAGATCCGAATCCGACCTTATCCTCCACCTTCCAAAGTGATGGGGTTGAGGCACCCTCCAATTGCACCTACAGCCACCACCAGTGCAGCTTTCCCTAATGCAGTTGCCCCCAGAGAAGCCACCCTGCCAACCCTCTTACTGGGACCCAGAGAGGGCAAAGGGCTTGCCCAAAGGCACACAGCAAGTTGGTTTAGTCTAGTGCCACCTGCCACTCAGGATAGGATAGAGTGGGGGGATGGGGCCCTTGCTACTTCCCCCTCAGCTCCACCTCTTCTAGACAACCTACACATAGAACACAAAGGGTCCCAGCCCCCATCAAGTATAAACCCATAAGTTGGGGTGAGGATGGGGGAGCAAAGGAGACGTTTTTTTCCCCAGGCTCCTCACAAACGTCGTGCTAGGGCCCCAGGATGGAACTCCTGATTCCACAGTGCACCGGTTAGGAAGGAGCCACGCCCTTCACTGGCTACCTGGGCTGCTAACTTCAGCTCTAGGACCTCAGTTCCCTCCTTGGCGAACGGGGTAACAGGGGTGTTGTGAGAAATTGATGTGGAGCGCTAAGAACAGCGACCCCCTTCTCCCTGCAGGCGTTCAGGAGGGGCCTCAGTTTCCCCAGGTGGGGCTTGGGCCAGGTACTCCCCGCGGCGTGACGGTTTGGCCGTCCCACTTGCCCCGCCCGCATAGCCAGACCGAGGCGCCCAGTCGCCCCGCCCGCGGGGAAGGGGGACTCGGCCCGGCCCGGCGTACGCTGTTGCCGCTGCCCCACAGGCGCCCATGTTGGTCAACCCCGGGCAGAGCCCAACTCGCCGTGTTCCTGGGTCCAGCCCCTGCGACCGTTTCCAGAGCTAGCTGGGGTGCGCAGAGCGCGGGCTAATGCCCACCCATGAGCCGGGGGCTGCCCCCGGCCACCGACTTCGCTGGCGGGAAGGGGCGCGAGGGCTGGAGCCTTCACGCAGCCCCGGGGTGCTGCTTCCAGGCGTAGGGGCTCCTGAGCTGCTCGAGAGCTTCGAGACGCCTCCAGCACCCCCTCCTCCACTGTACAGATGGGGAAACTGAGACCCGAAGTGTAGAAGCGACATGGCCAAGGTCACCCCGTGTGCGGGGGCCGGAGCCCAGATGCGCCACTTCTCCCGGGCAGCGCCGGGGACAGCGCAGGTGGGAAGGGGCGAGGCTCGCCAGGCGCTGGCACCCAGCCGGCCCGCGCCCCTCACTCACCTCCAGCCGCCGCGCGCGGTCCTCCCACTCCTGGTCGCCACCGCCTCCGCGCACCTGGCCTCGTCGGTCAGTGCGCCGCGCCCCGCCCCGCGAGCCCCGCGAGCCCCGCGAGCCCCGCGACCCCCACCCCTCCCCCGGCGCCCCCTCGGCGCCCGAGCCCCCTCCTCGCCGCCGCCGCCGCCGCCACAGCCTAGCCGGCTGCTCCGGGACCGGGAGCCGGGAGCGCAGGGCGGGCAGCAAGCCGCGCTCCTGCCTCCCGCTCCCCAGGGCCCTAGCGCCGCCCCACCCCGTGCGCCCCGCCCAGCCCGGGGGTGCGACTCCCACCCCGCGGCTCAGCCGCCGTCTCAAGGCCTGTTCCCCCTCCCTCTTTCCTTTCGTTGTGCCTCAGTCCCTGCTGCCTGGGTATCTACCTCTCCGTTTCCTCTTCACCTTCTGTATCTTTCTGTCCATCTGTCTGTCCTAATTTTTTTTTTTTTCCCAGCTCGTGTCTCCTCTTCGTTTCTCTGTCACTCCCGTTAACCGCTTTTAGATCTGTCTTTGTGATTTTGACCCCATAACTGACACTTCCTCTGCAGTTTTCTGTCAGATCCAGATGCAGGTCATTGACTGTCATCAAACCTCCTCAGGCGAATCTCCCCTTTTTTCTCACCCCCAGTAACTAGAGTAACTGTTTCCATTGGTGGGGCTTAGCAAAGTATCCCCAGCCTGCTGACACCCCCCGACTTAACTAGGGGGCCAGCAACAAGGGCAGGGATGCCTGTGGCTCCTGTGGCCGCCAGTTCCCCATCTGTACATTGTACCAAATGAAATTCCAACTGGGCTCAGTGAAGCCCCACGGCAGGGGTCAGTGTGCATCAGAATCATAGGGGATGCTGTTAAAAGTCCAGATTCCCAGATTCCAGCCTCCCTCCCAGTCCGGAGGCTGGGGGAGGCTTGGAAACAGGAGTGATAGCTAGCACCCTCCACACCCCCAACGATTTTGAAGCAGAATCACATTTGGAAAAATGGTGGCCCGGGTTTTCACCGAAGTTTCCCTGGGTTCCAAGTACCCCACCCCTTCCACCAGGGCAGTTCCACTTTCATCTGTCTTATGTATCATGGCTCTGTGTTTAGATTTCTGCTAAAGGAAGTTATAAGCCCACCCCACCCAAGGTTCTGTGAAATGCAGAGCTTGCAGGTGGCCGGGGTTCAGGACATCCCCTGCTGGCTCAGAGTGTGGGAGGTCAGGTGACAGAGGGGACAAGCCCTCCCAGAATACACACACCAGAATGCCAGAATGCCTCACCTCAGGCTGCAGAGCTTTCTTCCAACTCTGTGACCCTGCCCCTGTGGCTGTTCTTGTCCTGAGGCAGCCATAGGTCAGCACTGGAGTTAGGGAGGGGGGACTGAGTACTAGCATCGGGCAGGGTGTCAACTACCCTGTGAGTGCGTGTGCTGGGAAAGTGGCTGCAGCTGGTCTGTGGGAAACCAGGAAACAAACTGTGTGGGTGAGAGAGAGAGAAAGGCTGGGATTACTGCGTGGGTGGGTATGAAAGAGAAAGAGATGGGAAAAAGGAAGAAGGAGAGAAAGTCGTTCAGTCTGTACGTAGGTGTGTGACAGTGGATATGCCTGTAGGAGAGGATACATGCCTGCAAGAGAGATTTCAGATGTAGGTGTGTGAGCAAACGAAAATGGAAACAAGACCGTGTTTTAACCTGTATATCTATGGGAGGAGATGTGTTTCCATGGAAGTGTGCACATGTCTGCTTGTGTGTTTTCAGGTGAGAGGGTAGCTATGTATGCAAGTGTGAGGCATGCGTCCACACATGAATGTTAGGTGTGCATGGGTGAGGGGGGGCTGCGGGGGAGTATGCTAGTGTATTCCCCACGCATGGTTGTGTGAGTGCACATGTGTGCAAATGTGAGTGTATACACATGTCAGCATTTGTCTAAGAACATGGTGTATTATACCGTGTGTGTATACATGAGTGTTTATGTGTTTGTGAAAGTGTGTATGTTCATGAGCATACATGTGAGGTATATGTGAACCTGTGAGCAGTTCTCCTACACCATCACACTCCTGTTAAGCTCACTGTAATATGGGGGAATGGGAGGTAGATTGGGGGGCTTCCTGCCCAGCCTCCTGCTCTGTTGCCCTCACACCCACAGGCCGGAGGAGCAGGGCTTTGCTTTGTCCTTGGCTCAGTGACCACTGTCAGCTCTTATGGGCATGTGTTCCACTGCCTCAACAAGACAGACATGGCTGGGGTAGGCTCATCTGACAACCCAGATCCAAGCCCCATCCCCACCCCAGAGGCTTGAAACAGTGTCTACTAGAGTTGGAAAGACTCCTGATCCTCCAGGTCCTCCCGTCCCCAGTAACCAATGGCCTAGAGAGGAGGAAAAGCAGCTCCCCTAAAGCTGCCTGGCCAAGGAGAGGCTGGGTCCGCAGTGGGTCCCAGGTCTCCCCGAGTGCATTTTAGGGGCAATCAGTGAGGCTGGCAGAATCCTCCATAATCCCACAGAGTCTGAACAACCTTTTTCCAGCCCCAGGTGGGTGGAAGAACACAGCCGGCTGCCTCATCTCCATGGAAACAAGGCACCACAGAGGGTGGTTAAGAGTATGGGCTCAGATGGCCCAGGGTTCAAATCTCCGCTCCTCCACCTACAAGCCCTAACCTTTTGACAAGTCACATAAACTCCTTATGCCTTAGCTTCCTCGTTTGTAAAGCAAAGGTGAAGAAAATATGAACTTCACAGGTTCATACGATCTTCATAGTTTCATAGAGGATGAAATGGAGTATTCCATACAAAACAGTGCCTGGCAGCTGAACAGTGAGGTAGAAAAACTGGCTGTCTCTGGCCTTCGGAGTCTCAATCTGCCCAATGATCTCAAGGAGCCCTACCACTTATGACCAGCTGAGACTTTGTGGAGAGAGGATTGCTGTAGTATGGGACTCTCTTTGTGAGCTATGGGCTGGCTAGTACTGTCATGAGCCTGGTCACGAGCCCTCTATTACAACTGCCTTCCCACATGCCTGCTCCCAGTGGGCTGCAGCTGATGGCAGGAAACTTGAGTTGCAGGCTGCTGCTCACTTCACCTCTCCATACCTCTACCCCTCCAGCCTGCCAAGGACCCCCTTCTGCCCTTGCCAGCTGGTACTCAGGCCTTAGAACAAAATGCCCACGACCTTCCCCCTGAAAAACGAAGGCCTCCACAGTGCCCAGAGCAGAAGATGTGGCTCATCTTTAAAACTGCCAGGGAGCACTCTGGAGAGGCAGGTATAATTGCGGAAGGACGGTTGTAATTGTCTGAAGGTGCTTATAATCCTCTGGCGGTAATGGGGGAAGCTTTAAAAGGAAGCTCTAATCCACTAATAACCTGGCAGCTCCATAGGCCTCTTCCCTCCAGATCTCTGGGCAAAGAGAAGGGACTTTGGCCACTCCCTTTCCCGAGGGAGCAGAAAGGCCAATGTGGGCTCTGACTCAAGACCACCTGGATTTCTCCTCTCTGGCAAGACCCAGCTTCCTTCCTGTCTCCACCTCCAAGAAGTCTTCCGTGCCCCTTCCAGCCTCCTGAGATCATTCCTGCCTGCTCTCTCCCTAGAAATGTTCAGGCCAGAACTGGGTGACCATCTGGCTGGACATTAAAAAGAGGAATGATCCAGACTGTGAGAACAGCAGAAAAACGATCATAGTTGCAGCTCCAACATTGCCTGTGTGACCTTAGGCAAAGCGACTTAAGTCTCTAAGCCTCAATTACCTTGTCTGTAAAACGGGGAGAATAATGCCTGCGTTTTTGAAAGACTGTAGTAAGATAGTGAGAATGAGATATTAACAAAATGACCTAGCCTAGTGTATAATGCCAACAGGGACCAAAAAAGGAAGCCCTTTCTTCACCTCCTCCACTCACGGTCTCTTCCACTCCCAAGTATCCACAAACAACACTTTTCCCTTACAATTCCAGAGTAAAGTGGTGACTATGAGTGCAAGCCCCATATTCAGAAAACTGTGGTTGAGTCGTGGCTTAGCAGCTTGCTAGTGATATGTCTTGGACAGGCCATTTATATTCTCGGAGCCTCGATCTTCTCATCTGTATAATGGAGATAGTAACAGTATGCCCCTCATGGGGACTATGATGAGATTAAATTAAACGGTACATGTAAAGCACAGGAGGCTTAGCACATAAGGGCTTAACAAATAGTAGCTGTTGTACAGTTGAGCTGATGATAATTTTAATTAGTATCAACATCCCTCGTTTGCCTATCTAGATTATTCTAAAATTTCCAAAACACTGCCGTACCTAAGACCATTTCAATCTCATATCAGCTCTGTGAGGTAGGTAGGGCCCATATTTTTATTTTAGTTTCACAGATGAAGAAACTGAATCTCACTAAGAGGAAGAGTTTTGCGTAGGGTTTGGCTAGCAGGCAGTCAAAGCCAGAATCTGCACTCAGGTGTCCTAACCTCCAGCCATGGTCCATGAAAGGGCAGGGAGCAAGTCCTGGAGACTTCCAGCTCTAGGGGATCTGAATTTTAGCTTACCCTGGTGTGAGGTCCCACCTCCAAGTTCAAGGCTACTGGGCCCTCTCTGGGCCCCCACAAGGCTCCATCTACCTGCCCCAGATCAATTGAAGGCCCTCCCCACGCTCCTGCCCTGTGTGACCCAGGCCCCAGGGGTGATTTGGTAGCCATTGGGGCGGGGGGCGGTTGGTGGTGGTGGTGGTGGTCAGAGCCTAGAGAGAATTATTTCAGACAGAAGAGTGGTGAGTGGGACGGCTGGTGCCACGCCAGCCAGGGCGTCAGCAACGCCCGCAGAGAAATGAAGTGTTCCTTCAGCTTCCTGACGCACGAGCCCTCCCAGGTCTGTGTTCCCCCCACACGCTGCGGCCCCCGGCATCTGCTGGCAGTGGCTCCCGCCTGAGCTGAGCATGGCCCGGCTCACGTCCTCCCCATCTGGACCCACTTCAGCGTTTCCATGGGCCTGGCCCCTGGAGGTGATTTCAGTGTGGATTTCCCTGTCCCCGCCCTGCTTTGAGGACTCCAGACGCCTGCAGGAGAGCAATCATCATTCCTTCCTTCCATGCAGAGCACACCGAGCTTTTCTGACCTGTTGTCCTTGGAGCCTCACTGCAGCCCAGGTGACCCTACTTTTGTCACCTCTGTGTACCGTCAAGCTGATTCCGACTCAGAGCAATCCCATGTGACAGAGTAGAACTGCCCCCATAGGGTTTCCTAGGCTGTAGTCTTTACAAGGAAGCCATGGTGGCTCAGTGGTTAAGAGCTTGACTGCTAACCAAAAGATCGACAGTTCAAATCCACCAGCCGCTCCTTGGAAACCCTATGGGGCAGTTCTACTCTGTCCTATAGGGTTGCTATGAATCAGAATTGATTTGATGGCAACAGGTTTGGTTTGCTTTTTTCATTTAATCTTTATAAGAGCAGATTGCCAGGTCTTTCTCCATGGAGCATCTGGGTGGGTTCAAAACACCAACCTTTCGGTTAGCAGCCAAGTGCTTAACCAGTGCACTACCAGGGCTTCTTTTCGCCACTTCTAACTGAGGGAAGAAAGAGGCCCAGGTGAAGAATGTGGACCCGCCTCAGCCACTGACACCCCCAGTGACCTCAAGCAGTCTCTCCCTCACTCAGGGCCTGTTTCCTCACTTGTGATTAGAATAAGCTAGATTAGAGCAGAGGCTTCAGTCTCTGCCTCGGCAGCTCCAGGGGGCAGTGAGCACATCTGTTTTGTTCAGAGCTGCCTCCCCAGCAGCCAGCACATAGCTGGCGCTCAGTGCGTCCACGAGGGAGTTCTGCCTCATCACTCCACAGTCACTTGTTAACACTGTGATTAAAGGGCAGACGAGAGCGAGAGATGTACTTTTTTTGAACCAAGCCTGATAATGTGGCTTTCTCTCACTGCCTCCTCATGTGTCCTCTTTGGCAGAGAAAAGAGTGGGGTTAGATGTGGCACCGCCAGACTGAAGTAACGCACAGCCTCCCCTATCTCTCCACAGCTGTTAATCTGGGCAGCCCATGGGGCTGTGTGTGGGATTGTTCTGTATCTTGAGAAAATATGGTTAGGAGCCCTGCATGAAGGACCAGGAGAGAAGCAATGCAAGCTTACCTGGTTTCTGGGCCACCCTGGGGCCAGGGCTGGGGCTGGGGCTGGGGCTGGGGCTGGGGCTGGCTGCCATCACCTGCTGGGCCTTTGCTGCATCCCAGTCCTGGTTGGCCCTGTCATCATGCTGGGACCCACCTCGTGCCTCCCTGGAGCAGCTTGGTGGCTGAGTGCCCAGAGCTCTGGGCAGCTGTAGTGCCCCTTGGGTGGTTCTGCAGGCCGACTTGTCCCCACTCCTGCTGGCCACCCCATCCTCCTCCAGGTCCGTGAGCCCTACCTCTCCCTGAAGGCCCTCTTCACCGCCACTCTCCTCGGTCTCCAGGGCCAGACACCTGTAGCTCCCATCCGGGATCCCAAAGGTGCAGGGAGTGGGACCCTCTTCACTGAGCCCAGCAGGTGGTGGTGGGAGGTGGGGGCCCAGCATGGTGCTGTCTGTTCTCAGCAGTGCAGAGAAGCTGGCTGCTGGGCCTGGGCTGGGGCCGCTTGTGTGACCCCTGGTCTCCACTCCTTGAGGGCCTCCTCAGCTCGCCACAGCTTCACCTTCCTTGGCCGACACAGAGCTGGGGCGAGGTCAGGCTGGCAGGAAAGAAAAGTCCTTCCAGGGCTGGGTGTGGTGGTAGAGCCCAGAGCCCTCCTTCTTGTCCCGTGTCTGGTCTGTGAGGCCCCCTCTGAGGTGATCTGTCTGCACGGGGAGGAAAGAAACGGCAGGTGAGACAGCTCACTGGGTGTTCCCAGCTGAATTTCTAAGAACTGTTCATCTTGGGGAGTCCCTGGGTGGTGCAAATGGTTAACATGCTTGGCTGCTAACCAAAAGCTTCGGGGTTCGAGTCCACCCAGAGGCAACACAGAAGAAGGTAGACCTGGTGATCTATTTTCAAAAAGTCAGCCATTGAAAACCCTGTGGAGCACAGGTCTACCCTGACACACATGGGGTCATCATGAGTGGAGTCACTTGATGGCAACTGGTTTTTGGTTCATCTTGGGGTAGCCCTGAGAACTTGGGGTGCAGGTCCCTTACATCCACCGGAAAGTGTTTACCAAGCTTCAGTCATTAGCCATCCCAGATTTTTGCCATATCCTTATGCCACCTGAAGCTTTATTTATTTAACACGTTTCCTTAAACTAACTTTAAATAACTTGCCTTTGTTACTTGCGACTTAAGCAATAATTGTAGGAAAACCACAAGTATGTTGCTCTAAGTCATTTTTTCCTCAGTGCACATTAAATAAATAGCTAGTTATTTAAAAATTCTTATCCGGAAAGCACCTAGAGTGAATTCTCCCACATGCCACCAGAGGCACATGCTCCATTTTGGGAAATACAGGAACAGTGGGGCAGAGGACGCAAGACTGGAGGCTGGGCCCCCCAAGGAGGCTAAAGCAGCAAGATGAGCCGGTGCAGTGATGTGCTTCTGTGCCCAGGATTTGTGTTATAATCCCAGCTCTGCCACCAGTGTGATGGTCAGCAAATCACATGACCTCTCTGAACCTCAGCTTCCCCCTCTATAAGATGAGGATTGTAATCTCTCTGACTCTACCACCCGTCTGTCAGTTTGTTGTACTGCGGCGGTCTGCATGTTGCTATGATACTGGAAGCTATGCCGCTGGTATTTCAAATACCAGCTGGGTCATCCATTATAGGCAGGCTTTAGCAGAGCTTCCAGACAAGGAAGAAAGGTCTGGTGATCTACGTTAGAAAATCAGCCAATGAAAACCCTGGGGATCACGACAGAGTATTGTCTAATACAGTGCTAGAAGATGAGCCTCCTCGGTTGGAAGTCACTCCGAATACACAGTGGCCATAACAATGGACTTGAGCATGAGACTGGTGTAGGACCAGGCAACATTATGTTCTATTGTACACGAGGTCTCCGTGAGTCAGAGCTGACTCAACAGCAACTAATAACCACAACAATATCTCTGACTTAGTGATACATTGAGGATTAAGTGAGAAAATGAATGCAGAAGATTTAGCACAGCGCCCGAGACATAACTCAATACATGTTGGCTATTCATTCATCTCACAAAAATTTCTTGAGCTCCTATTATATTTCAGACACTATCAAAGGTCCTGTGCAGACAGTAGGGGATAAAGTCCACACAGTGCCCTGGCTCCTGAAGCCTTAAAATCTGGGGTGGGGGCGGGGGGGGCGGTGGTGGGGGGAGGGAGCTGTGAATGACAACAACAACAATAATAGTACGATTGCTTTTGAGTGCTAACAAGGATGAACACCCAGAAGAGGGAATGGAAGCCTCCTCTAAGGGGTGGCGAAGGGGGGCTGGATGGGAGAGATGCTGGGTGGTAGAGTTGGCAGGGCTTGGAGGCAGATGGAGAGTGGGTACAGAGGAAGAGGGAGGAGTCTAGGATGCAGTCCAGGTTCCCAGCTCTGCTGACAGTGATTTCGTTAATAGAGATCAGGAATAAGTGAGAAAAAGCAGGTGTTCAGAGGAGTAGAGTTAGATTTTGGATTTCCGGGGAGAGATGAGCAGCGGGCAGTTCCACTTGGGGGCCTGGAGAATAGGGAGAGTTCCAGGCTGGGGACAAAGGTTTGGAAATTACCTGTGGAGGTATAGCGTGGAGGTGGGTGGGATGTCCCAGGATGGGCAGAGAGACCCTAAGACAGGGCCAATGGCCTATTACATTTGAGAGAAAACCTTGGAATGAATAGATCTTGGTTAAAGGCTCAGTTCTGCCACCATTTAGCTCTGTGAACTCAGGCAAGTCACTCTACTCCTTTAAATTTCACCTATCCTATTGCAAAACAGGGAGAAAGATTCTCCCCCCACCGTCCCCCCACCCCTGACACTGGCTGCCCAGGGGCAGTGAGAATCCAGTGAATTATGAAAGCCTGTGGACACCAGTGGCAGGGCCTGGGCTAACCTCAGCGGCTGCGGCACCTCGGCCTGGAGGAAACACTCCGCCCCCAGGAAGGGTCAGGCACGCCACCCCCCAGTAGGCTGGGGCCATGGCTTCTGGGCCAAGCTGCACCAGGAGACTCTGGTAGGAAGACAGCAGAGATAAATGCACTGTCAGGCCCCAGGGCAAACCCGAGCCAACCAGGAGAAAGACAAACAAGCCTCAGGATCCGAAAGATAACTGGGCACCTGTTAGAACAGCCTCAGTGGCAGGGAAATCAGGAAAAAGAAGCCAACCTTCTGTCAAGAGGAAGAACAGGAGCTCACAATATTGAACACGTATTAAACCCATCACCGCTGACTCTGACTCAGGGCGACCCCATGTGTGTCAGAGTAGAACTGGACTCCACAGGGTTTTCAGTGGTTAAAATCTACTCTTTTTCTGTTTGTTTGTTTAATCTTACGGAAATAGATCACCAGGTCTTTCTTCTGTGGCACCAGCGGGTGGATCCAAATCTCCAACCTTTTGATTAGTAGCTGAGAAACAATTTGTGCCCCTGGGGAACTTAAACCAGTTGCTGTTGAGTGGATTCTGACTCATGGTGACCCCATGTGTGTCAGAGTAGAACTGTGCTCCATAGGGTTCTCAATGGCTGGTTTTTCGGAAGTAGATCTCCAGGCCTTTCTTCTGAGGTTCCTCTGGGAGGATGTGAACTTCTAACCAAATGCTTAACCATTTGCATCACTCAGGGGCTCCCAAACACATGGTATGAGCTGGGCATTATTATTATCCCATTTCAGAGATGAGAAAATTGAGGCTCAGATAGGTGAAGTGAATTCTTGCCTAAGTCACATAGTGAGTAAACAACAAGGCTGGGATTTAAATCTAGCTCTAACACCCTGTGGTGGACACAGAAGCACAGAAGAGACAGGCCTTCATCCCTCTCCAGTCTTCCTCACTCACCAGCTGCTGCCTGACATTCCTACCATTAGAGTTTCAAAGAGCCTTAGACTCTCAGGAAGGGCCCTAGAATTCCGTGGAGACCTGTCTGGCCCTAACTGGCTGTGTGGCTTTGGGCAGGTGCCTTCTGTCTTCTGGAGTAAGTTTCCCCAAGGACACAATGGGGGGTTGAGCCAGATGGTGTGGGAGGGTCCATCCACCTCTGTCATTGAAGATACTAAGCACTGGAGCCACCCCCCACCCTGCACCCGGCACCCACCATGGAGCCAGATGGCAGGAGGCAGAAGGAGTGGGCGTTGGGAGGGAGCAGGGCTCCCTCTGACTCTCTGCAGGGGCCTCGCTTCCCTCTATTCCTGCTTCTGTTTTGCTGTATTTGACGGTGGCCACGGTTTCCAGGAAAGAAGAGAGAGGCGGAAAAGTTAACTTTCCGCCACCCACACAAATATTTTTGGCCGGCGTTGTCTTCAGGCTGCCAAGCCAGGAGGGAGGGGTTGGCAGGAGTGCTCCAATTCAAGGATCCTTCCCCAGGAGTCACTGAGTCCCAGCCCAGCTAGGGGGCTTGGGCAGGCAGCGTGCAAGTGGGTCTGGAATACCCCGACAGGGACCTGTAACAGTAATGGCAGCTGTGACTTCTGAGTATCTGCTATATGTTGACCCAAGCTCTTGCCCTAATGTTCCTGTGAGGGTAGGCGTGAGAGCGCAGTTTACAGACAAGGAAACTGAGGTGCCAAAAAGGAAAGTACCATGTTCAGAGTGACAAAGTGACATGGTGCAGACCAGAATGTGAGTCAAGGCTGCTGGGCCCTGGGCTCTACGCCGCTCTCTGTTGCCACAGACTCCGACTGCAGGGACCCCTGAGCTGTCTGTGTGGGCAGATCTCCAAGGTGGCCAGGAAAGAGACTCCTTCAACCTCAGCAGAAATGGGCTGGGGCTCCTAAGAAGCTCTCATTCCATCTGCCCCAAGTCACTATTCCTCTTCTGGCCACAAGGCTCCAGAGCACCTGAATTTCAGCAAGTCCGGTGGAGTCCACCCAACCCAGTGCCCTCATCTCAGAGGGAAACTCTGAGCCCAGAGACGGGAAGGACTCATCCAGGGCTGGACAGAGTCAGAGGCAGCCAGGCACCCAGACACTTCCCCTCCAGCTCCTCAAATAATCCCTGATCCCCTAGAGGGGCCAGCATCCCCTGGCCCCTCTCCCTGGCCCCCTGCAGGCCCGGAGGCCGAGCTGAACCCATCTGCTGGCATCAGATGTTCACAGTCCCCGTCCATGCAGGGGCCTCCTGTTGTGGGCTCTGAGATAGGTGGCCCTGGAGGAGGTAGCCTTGGGACCCTGAAATCCCTTCTGCAATTCCCTCTGTGGAGGGGGAAGGGCACTGGCTTTAGAACAGGATCTTGGCTTCAATTCTGGCTCCACCACTCAGTGGCTGCCTGATTCTGGGCAAGTCTCCATCTTTCTGAGCTTCACTTTCCCTGCCTGCAAAACAGGGGTTAAAACAGTACCTGCTTCACAGGGCTGTTGCAGGGATTCGTTGAGAAAACACAGGCTCATTTATCTTTTGGCAGGTAATGAGAGTACTGCTGTGTGTTGGCTGTCAGCTGGAGTCTGGGAGTGCTAGGTGAGCCTGGCCTTCTGGCCCTGAGTGCCTGGTACACAGCACGGTCCAGTCTTCCCCAGGCAACCTGAGTCCCCATTGTCTGCAGTGCCCCAAAAGAGCCTGCCTGACTTTTGGCCTGGGAGGAAGGCAAAAGGGAGTGAGCGTCAGGGCTTAAGCAGGTGCCCCGAACCAGGGTCAAGGCAGGGGGTCCTTGTTTTGACTCTGTCACTGATTACTGACCTATGCTGGAGACGCACAGGATGTGATTCCGTGGACTGACAGAGCCTGAGGGAGGAGGCAGCCCTAGAAAGACTAGATGGTCATTCCTCCGAAGGTCCTTCTGCCCCAGGAGTCTCCCTACCTGACCTCGCACCTGCAGTCTCCCTGTCTCCATCCTATGTAGGTTCTGATCCATTCATTTCAAATGCAGCTCTGGATGTGTCACTTACCTGCTTAAGAACTCTACATGGCTCCCCATTGCTCAAGGATAAAGCAAAGTTGTGAACAAGGGGCAATGCAGATTCAAAGGAGGAGCCCGTGATTCTTTGCTGAGGGAAGTGAAAGAGGGCTTCCTGGGGGTGATGATGCTTCAGCTGGATTTGCAGGACTTTGACAAGAAGCGTTTGGGATGCTGATAGACAGAAGGCACTTCAGGTCAAGTGAAGGCGAGAAGGCAGGACCATTTGGGGATGAATCTGGGGAACCACACGGACTTGGAGAGGCTGAGGACAGGCCATACATGGAAGAGTAGTGGGAGATGAGGCTGGGAGGGAAGGTGGCCAGATTGTGACAAGCTTCAATTGCATGGACTCTCCTGCTGACAGAAGAGACGACGGAGGGGGCAGCCCAAATGACCAGGGAGCTGTTGCGAGGTCAGCAATCGGGGCTGGGACTGGAGGCAGCAAGGCCAGAGCAGAAGGTGGGAGGCTGATAGAGGGCTGGCTTGCAGGGGTGCCTACAAGAGGAGCATTTGAAGGCTATGTCCTCAGCACCTGGCACAGTGCCAGGCACATAATAGCAATAACAATGATAACAGCTAGTATTTACGAAGTGCTTGCTATATCAGATGCTATTTCAGACACTTAGCATGCATTAACTCATGTTATCCTTATCAAAACCCTGTAAGATAGGTGCCATTATGATCTTCATTTTACAGATAAGGAAACAGCTCACAGGACTTGCCAAGCTCACACAGCTAGTGAGTGGTTAGGCCGGGGCTCAAACCCTGATAGTCTGGCTCCAAATATCACTCTTATCCATAAAGCTGTGCTGTCTGAATAATAGAAATAGTTACTGAATGAATGAAAGGATGAACAAAAGAGAAGACAAGATGGAAGAAGTAGAGGGAGGTTGAGAGAGAAGCTTGTCTCCAAAGCCTGGTGAATTGCTTGGCACATAGTAAACACTCAATAAATATTTATCAAATGAAATAATGAATGGGGGTGACCTAGGAATTAGTATTATATATAGCCTAGGGACAAAGATGGGGTTACCCTGGGGGAAGGGGTAACTCAGAAGTGGCCCAGATGGCTCAGGATACACCTGCCAGTCCCAACCTTGCCTGACAGCACTGTGGTGACTTGCCAAGGCATGGTGTCCAGAGTGTGTTCTCCCTGCAAGTGGGAAGGGAGTTGCTGTTGTCCTCAAGAACCTGGGCTGAGAGTACGTTCCTGCCAAGAAGGGGATGGGAGCCAAGATAGGGAGTTCCTTCTCTATGGCTCCGACAGTGGGAATCCCAAGCCTCTCTGACTGTGAGAAGGCCCTATGTCTGCCATTACCTTACTATGTGTTCTTGGAAGAGTCACATCCTTCTACTGGGCCTCAGTTTCCCCAGCGTAAATGGTCTTGGACTGTGTGGTTGGTGGGGAGGTAGCAGCCAAGGTGGGAGCCGCACCTGAATCCTCCCTGTTCTGGTGTTTTCTAGTGGGCGGGACCAGTCCCAGAGGGAGGCACAGCTGTGATGCCATGTTGCCTACGCACCCTTCCAGTCCTGCAAGGCAGACTGACCAATCCTGGCCTTCTTCCTTCCTGCCTCAGCAGCCTTAGGCCATCGACCTCCCTGCCTGCCCAGCCTGTTCTGACCTTTCCTCCTTCCTCCCCTCCATTCCTGTCCACCTCCAGGGCAGAGGGGCTAGTGTTGGACGGGCATGATATGAAGCTGGGGGAGAGGAGAAAGACTCTGGGAACATCAGGAAAGCATCCTTTGGCAAGAGGTAGCGTTGGGGGGCTGGGACTCCCCCAAGAGCTCCTCAAGCTGGGCAAACCAGGTGGTCTCTGGAGAAACAAGTATCAGCCAGACCTCAGTTCAGCCTGAAGAGAGCTGGGTAACTTTGGACTAGTCTCTTCATCTCACTGAATCTCAGTTTTCTTCTTTGTAAAATGGAGACTCAGTCACTCATTTATTCGTTCATTCAACACGTATTCTCTGACTGCCTGCTAAGTGCCATCTGCTATTCTAAGCACTGGCAGCACACAGTGAACAAAAGAAAAAGAAACCCTGCCCACAAGGAGCTCACGTTAGGTGGGTGGGCAGACAATAAGTAAATACGAATGTCAGTGGAAAAAGAATAAGCAGGAATGGGGACTAGGGAGTGCTATGTATCACTAAGAGTAGATGATGGTATTAAGATGGGAAACCTTGACAGCTGTCTGTCTGTGTTTGGCATATGTACCTGAAATTTGCAATTGTGTTAAATTCTCACACGCAATTTTAAAACACACAAAATCAACATTAAGTGGCAAGTTCAAGAACATAGCCCTGCAAGCCCCTAGAGATATATTTCTTAGAGTGATGTTCTGATTATTCAACTGTTCACCATTTTAGAACCCTCACGTTCCACTGTGAACGTGTCTATCACTCTGGGATTATTTTTTGTAATCCTGTATATAAAATAGGAGCCCTGGTGGCGCAGTGGTTAAGCAGTTCCATGAAGATTACAGCCTTGGCGCTCCTTGTAAATTCTGTGGGGCAGGTCTACTCTGTCCTACAGGGTCGCTATGAGTTGGAATTGACTCGACAGCAATGGGTTTTAGCTTGGTGTCTAAAATATAGGCCCCTGGGTAGTGTAAACAGTTTGCTCTCAGCTACTAATTGAAAGGTTGGCGGGTTGAATCCACCCAGTGGTGTGGCGAAAGAAGGGCCTGGCAATTTACTTCTGAAAGATTACAGCCAAGAAAACCCTGTGGAGCGCAGTTCTACTCTGAAGCACATGGGGTCGCCATGAGTCGGAATCCATTCGATGGCAGTGGGTTTGGTTTTTTGGTTAATATAAAATATGATTCCACAATCAGCATTATTTCTTTGAGAACATCTTTTTCCAAATTCATTAAATCGATAAATAGTCTTCTCAGTGTGAAACGCTTGATGCACAATGAGTACTGGGGATAAGAATAATACTGACATCATATGGTTGTTGTGAGGCCCAGGCTCTGCCACGCTCTCTGTGACCTTGGCCACGTCCCTCCGCACCTGGGCTTCAGTGACCTCCAACTGCACAATCACAGAGCTGGGTTCAGGGTCTCCAAGGACTCTTTCCTAATTGCCTGTTGAACTTGGCCCCCAGGACAGTGGTGGACCTGAGCCTGTTACAAATGGACTCACCTAATCCAGCCTGCTCATAAAATCAGCCAAGTCCCCTGCAAGTCACATCTATTTCTGCCCTGCTTGGTTTATAAATATGTGGGCTATGGAACCAGCTTCAACAGAACTGGAGAGACTGAAGTCATGGTTATAAATACTGGGGTCGGTGTGCAGGCTGCAGGCAGGGCCAAGGCCAGACTGGAAAATCACAATCTGGGGGTCTCGTGGGAAACCCTAGTGGTGTAGTGGTTAAGGGAAACCCTGGTGGCATAGTGGTTAAGTGCTACTACGGCTGCTAACCAAGAGGTCAGCAGTTCAAATCCACCATACGCTCCTTGGAAATCCTGTGGGGGCAATTCTACTCTGTCCTGTAGAGTCACTATGAGTTGGAATCCACTTGACAGCAATGGGTTTGGTTTTGGTTTTGGGGGTCCTGTATCCAGTCCAGTCTCCTCCTGGACACACAAGAAAACTGAGATTCAGAGACGGGAAGGGGCTTGCTCAAGACCACACAGTCAGCGCGGGTCAGAGCTAGGCCTGGCTCCAGTGGAAGCTACTCTTCACTGCCACCCAGTGCCCACACTCACAAGTGCCCCTTTGCCCTGCCCTGAGGGATCAAGCTGGGCTAGCCCAGTGTCTTAGTCATCTAATGCTGCTATAATAGAAACACAAGTGGATGGCTTTAACAAACAGAAATTTCTCTCACAGTCTAGGAGGCTAGTTAAGTCTGAATTCAGGGTGCCAGTACCAGAGGAAGGCTTCCTTTCTCTGTTGGCTCTAGGGGAAGATCCTTGTTATCAATCTCCCCGTAGTCTAGGACCTTCTCAGCTCAGGGACCCCGGGTCCAAAGGACACCCTCTGCTCCCAGCACTTCTTTCTTGGTAGCATGAGGTCCCTCTCCTTTTTGCCTGATTCTCTCTTTTATATCTCAAAAGAGATTGACTCAAGATACTGCCTAATCCCGTAGATTGAGTCCTGCCTCATTAACATAACTGTCTCTAGTCCTGCCCATTAACATCATACCAAAAAAACCAAACCTGTTGAGTCAATTCCGACTTATAGTGACCTTATAGGACAGAGGAGAACTGCCCCATAGAGTTTCCAGGGAGCGCCTGGTGGATTTGAACTGCTGACCTTTATGGTTAGCAGCTGTAGCTCTTAACTACTACGCCGCCAGGGTTTCCATCACAGAGGTTAGGATTTATAACACATAGGATAATTACATCAGATCACAAAATGGTAAACAACCACACAATACTGGGAATCACGGCCTAGCCAAGTTGACACACATTTTTGGGGGGACACAAGTCAATCCATAACACCCAGTTTGAACAACAGCATGCTATTCTGTATTAAAACTTATAAGCTTCTACTGATAGCCTACTGCTTTTCATCTATTGTATATCTGTTGGGGTTCTCAAAAATTTCATTTAGGGAAAGGTTCTAACTGAAAATTTAGAAAGTTGCTACCCATATGTACCTCCCACTCACTGGGACCTGTCATCACCATGCAGAGCAGCCCAGTGGTGAGCTGGAGCTGGCCCCTGTAACTCAAGAGCTCATTGTGCCCATCTCTTCCCAACTCCGCATTCAGGGACTTCACTCCGGTAGAGCTTGAAATCTGCCGTGGTAGAAGTATTTACACCACAGACATTGGCAGCTCTTACTTTACACATTAGGGCTTTTATTCCCTAGAGAGCTTGTTGTTAACCATCTACCAGCATGCCCCTGGTTAAGGCCATGGCTAGCGTACCCCCTTCAAAGCCCACTTCCTGGCTGCTGAACTCAGGTCAGTTACTTTATCTCCATGAGCCTCCATTTTCCTATCTGTAAAGTAGGAATCATAACCACACTATGTCATACCATTACTGTGAAGATTAAATGAGCTCATGTCCCTGATGGCTTAGCACAACGGTTCCCAGTCTTGTCTGCATATTACAATCACTTGAAGATCTTTTAAAAATGCCAAAAACCCAGGTCACAACCCAGACCAATTATAGATCGCAGCCTCTGGGGGTAGGTCTCAGGCATCATTATTTTTTGAAGCTTCTCACATGATTCCAGTGTGCAGCAAGTTTGGAATCTGCATGTCGCCTGCCTCTTCGCAAGCACTTGGCAAACACTGTCCAGGGACCACAGAGGGCTGAGAGGGAGGAGTGCAGACCCCTCATCCCTGCTCCATTTTTTAGTTCATGGGGTTCCATGAGAAAAATTATATTTAAAAAGAGTTTGTTTTTTTATTGTTTTTTATTTCTGCTTAAAGGCTAACCTAGCCTAAAGCAGGCAGGATGTGCTGCTTCCAGGAACCAGAGAAGGAGGGGCTTTTATGCCCTCCCTGCCAGATACGGCTGGATGTCCCACACACTCCAGAACAGATGGGCCTTAGGCTTAGAAACCCTAAACAGGCCTCAATTCATGTGGTACCCAGCTGGCCAGCCGGTGAGACAGAGAGGCCTCAGCCCTGGCCCCTCCCTCCCCTCCTAGAGCTGGCTGGTCTCAACCTACAGGCCAAGGGTGCAGGAAGCTTGACTCAGCCTGGGAGTCTTCAGGATGCTGGCTGGGAGGACTCAGATTAAGAACAGAGACATCAGTGCACAGTTTATGCCAAAGGCTTGGAGCCTCAACCCAGCTTTTCCCTGAACCAATAATAACAACAGCCAATGATAAAAATAGTAATAGTGGCTGATATTTATTAGATTCTTCCTATGCCCAGGATATACCACAGGAAGCACCTTGAAAGGCATACGTTGTCCAGTATGGTAGCCACTAGCCACATGTGCTACTGAGCACTTGAAATGTGGTGAATTTGAATTGAGATGTGCTGTAAATAAAGAATACATACTAGATTTCAAAAACTTAGTAGCAAAAAAAAAAAAAGGTAAAATACCTCAATAAGAACTTTCTTACATTTATTACATGTTAAACCAGTTGCCATCAAGTTGACTCCAACTCATGGTGACCCCATGTGTCTCAGAGTAGAACTGTGCTCCACAGGGTTTTCAATGGATGACTTTTCAGAAGTAGACAACCAGGCCTTTCTTCCAAGGTGCCTCTGGGTAGACTCCAACTTCCAACCTTTCAGTTAGCAGCCAAGTGTGTTACCTGTTTGTACCACCTATGGTCTCCATTACATGTTAACATCACACTCTATTGCCTTGGTGGTTCAATGGTAGAATTCTTACATTTCATGTGGGAGCCCCAGGTTCAACCGAGGGCCAACGCACCTCATGCGCAGTCACCACCCGTCTGTCAGTGGAAGCCTGTGTGTTGCTCTGATGGTAAATAGGTTTCAGTGGAACTTCCAGACCAAGATGGATTAGGAAGAAAGGCCTGGCAAGCTACTTCTAAAAATCAGTCAATGAAAGCCCTATGGATCACAATGGTCCATTCCCCAACCACCCATCGGGATGAGGAAGGACCAGGCAGTATTTTCTTTCATTGTGCTGGGGTCACCATGAGTCGGAGTCCAACTCAACAGCAGCTAACAACAATGACAAAATATTACTATTTTGAGTTAAATAAATGTATTATTAAAATTAATTTCATCTTTTTTTTAAATGTGGCTACTGGAAATTTTTTAATTACATATGTGCTTACATTGTTTCTATGGTTAGGAGGATATGCTGTCTAGTGCCAGACTCCCAGGCTTCAAATTATATTCTGCAACTTCTCAGCGTGAAACCTTGAGCAAGTTATATAACTCTCTGTGCCTCAGTTTCCTCCTCTGTAAAACAAAGATAATAATAGTACCTACCTCCCGTGACTGTGGTGTGAATTTAAAACTACTCAATAAATATCAACTATCATGGGACCATTTGGCACTGGGCTAAGTGATTTCCTTGAATTATCTCATGCTTCAATAGGTGCTGAGCTCCCTGTCACTAGAGGGAGTCCAAAAATAGAATGGGGGGGCCGTTGGAGTGTTTTTTTGAAGATGGCTTCCAGCACTAACACTACCTAATGCTGCTGTCTGCCCCTGCTTGGTGTTCTACACTAATTTTCCTTTCCCCATCATGCCCTTCTTGCTCTTCCCAAATTTTAATTCAACCCGACTGAATATAACAAACACCTGTAGGTGCCACTGGGGACCAGTATCATGGCTTATGCCTTCAAGGAGTCTAGCGTGGGCAGAAGGGCATGAGACAGGGGCTTGCATATTTATAATACAAGGTGGGAGGTAACAAGGGTTGTGATGAGTTCCTTAACCTCTCTGAACCTCAATTTCCCCATCCATAAAATGGGGCCAATGATAGCACTGCCTCTCAGGTATTATTGTGAGGATTAATGAGATGGTGCAAGAGAAGCACTTGGCGCTGTGTCAGGCACATGGATGGACCCAGGAAGCATTGGTCGTTATTCTAGTTCTGTTAGGGCCTGGCACAGCTTCAGTTTTGCTCACCATTCATTCATTGAGCAAGTGTTTTGGGACACATACCGTAAGCCAGGGCTGTTCCGGGAGCCGGGAGTACAGCGGTGACAAGGCACACTCCTGGACTTGGAAGTGGGCAGGTGGGACAGGAAAGACAGGCAATAAACTAGTGGGTGAATAAATAAGCCAGACGATTTCAGAAAATGCAAGTGCTTTGAAGGGTGGCAGGGTGGGAAGAAGCTGTCACCTCTTACCCTAGTGTGGTGGTCATCACCTCCCAGGATCTACTGTAATGCCTAGCACCTAGGAGGTGCTCAGAAGGAGCAGTGATGACTCAGTGGTAGAATTCTCGCCTGCCATCCAAGAGACCCAGGTTTGATCCCTGGTCAGTGCACTTCATGCATAGCCAGCGCCCGTTTGTCAGTGGAGGCCTGGGTGTTGTCATAATGCTGAACAGGTTTTGGCAAAGCTTCCAGACTAAGATGGACTAGGAAGAAAGGCCTGGCAATCTACTTCTGAAAATCAACCAATGAAAGCCCTATGGATCACAATGGTCCAATCCACAACTGATCAGAGGGATGGCACAGGACTAGCATTGTTTTATTCCATTGTGCACGGGGTCATCATGAGTCGGAGGCCGACTCAAACAGCAGCTAAAAACAACAACGACAGCAACAGAAGGTGCTCAATAAATGCATGTCGAACAGATCTCAAAAGAGGAACACTGGGGGTTGTGGAAAAGATTGGACTGATTCTGCCTGGAAGTTTCTCTGATTGGGGAACTCTGACTATGTGTTGACCAAAGACCTGAAAATTGGGGAAGTAGGCTCCCTGGGTTGGAGACCTGGGTTCAAGCTAGAGTTACCATCTGCCATATCCTACAAGCCCACCAACTTCAGGCAAGCCTTTCTCCTCATTTGCCTTGGCTTACCCCTCCATAAAGGGAGAAGGGAGCACAAGATGCTCACAAAGTGTTTTCCGACTCTGCTAAGTATGTGGATTTACCATGTCCAAGAAACTGTGCCCTGGCCCTGGTGGGCAGTAGGGTGGGGGTGGGGAGTTAAACCATGCAACATGCAGAGAGGAGCTGGGGGACATTTCTGGGTCTCCCCAGAGGATCCCTCATCCTCATCGCCATCTGTTGGAAGAGCCAGGAGCCAGGAGCCACTGATTCAAATATCGAGTCTGGAGGGACTAAAGCCTCCATCTGGTTCTTAAGTCCCCTTGTGCTTGGGCCCCCAGTCTCAGCCATCCATATATTCCCAGTGTCAGGGTCTCACTTCCTCCAGAGGCAGCTCAGTCCATCTTTCGCACACCCTTTCTATGGAGGCGAACTCTCCCTCATGGTATCTCTCCCCCTCCCCATTGATCTTACTCCCTCCCTCTGAGGATACACAGAACAAGTCTATTCCTTTTATTCTATTCCTGCCCTCAAGTTAAACCTCACCAGTTTTTTCAGCTCTTCCACACAGGTGGCACTTTTGAGACCCCTCTCCATCCTGTTTACCCTCCTCTTTCCTCAGGCCAATCTGTCAGTTTCTCAGAGGTGAATTGATCACAACATTCCAGAAAAACCAGACCAGCCCAGAAAGCAGCAAGTCCATCACTTCCCTCATTCTGGACGTTATACCTTTATTAATGCAACCTAAGATCTGATTAGCTTTTAAAATTTTTCTTTCAACAACTACATCCCTGCTGGCTTTTGTTATGCTTGTGGTTCACAAAGACATCACTGTACAACTGGTAGTTTTATGCCACATCCTGTACCTGTGCAGTTGGCATTTTAAGCCCAACAGAGGAACTAATATGTACTTTAGTTTGGCCCCTTGTTGGCAAGAACTCTCAGTAAGTGATGGAGCCAGGACTGGAGCCTATCAAAAGAAGCCGATACTCCCCCTTCTTCCCTCCCACAAGGAATGAAATAAAATCGTGGAAGAGAAACATGTTTTGTCAACAGTAAAACAAAGCTATCATTAAGGAAGCTCAGGACACACTTGTTGAGGCAATGGTTGGATGGGCAAACAAATGTGAGAGTGTGAGATGTTGGACAGGAAGGTGTGGGAGATAGAATGGTACGGTCTCAGGGGCTGTGGGTAGGTTGGGTGCTGGAAGAGGGCAGGAGAAGATGCTGGAAGAGGAGGCAGAAAGTGCTGAACCTAATTTTGCAGGCCATCAGGTTCTCATTCTCCTCTCCACCGAAAACTTGGCTCAACACACACTAGATACCCCAGCCCTGCTCTTTTTACTCTGTGTGACCATGGACAGGTCACTTCCCCTCCCTGAGCCCAAGAAAGGGCAAAATCATGTTGCTCTTCACTCACTATGTTAATAGTTGGGGTAAAAATGCCGATCCCAGTGCCGGGCCCAGAGCCAGACCTAATGTCCTCAGAGGCAGTAGTGGTTAGCCAGTGGGCTCTGTGCTCTGGCAGCCTGCTTTGGAGTAGCCACTGAACACACTGTGTGACCTTCGGCAAGTTACTTAACTGCTCTGAGACTCAGTGTCTCCATCTGCAAAATGGGTCTAGGAATATTGCCACTTCATAGGGTTGTTGTGAGGATTAAACAAGTTAATATAAGTAAAAGGCTTAGAATAGAGCCTGGCAAGTGGTAAGTACTCAGTACATTCTAGATGTTGTTATTACTACTGCAATGAGGAGTTGGGCTACAGTAAGTTGATGGGACAGAGGGCAAGGAGGAGGTTGAGCTAGAAGGAGCTACGGAAACTCCGCAGCCCAGCGTCTGCCCTCTGGCTCTGAGTCTCCCGGTTGTATGTCTGTGTATCTGTGTGTATGCATATTTTGTTTGTGTGTGTGTGTCTCTAGTTGTCTTGGTGTATGTGTGTGTATCTGCATGTCTGTCTATATCTATGTGTGTATGTATGTCTGTGTGTATGTGTGTGCCCGCCTGTGTCTCTGTGTGTGTATGTGTGTTTGTGTAAGTCAGTCTGTGTGTGTCTGGGGTGTGTGTCTCTGCATGTATGTGTGTGTGTGCGCACGTGTGGTGGGGATTGTCTGCAGAGCTGCTGGGAGTGGCCCAGAGGTGGCTTAGCCAGACCAAACAACCCCAGCGAGCTTCAGCTCCAGGCATTTCTCCTGACTCTGTTTGCTTTCTTCCTTTCCTTTCCGGTTTCCCCTTAACCCATTCCTGCTTCCAGCAGAACTGGAAGGGAGACCCTGCCTGGGTAGGTACCAGGGCCCTCCTATTCCCCTCTTACCACCTTCTCGCCTCTACCCCGCTGGTCCCTGTGTCTTTGCCACATTCCCCTCTTTGAGCCCCAGTTTCTCCAGTTTTCTCGTTTCCCTAAAGGTCCTTCAGGAACAAAAGCACCCTCACTACTCCTGCTGTGGACAGTAACGAAGAGTACCCAGCCAGCACCTGGGTAACCTGAGGCACAGCAGTCCTCCAGGAGGGGTTCTGTGAGTGTCCATGGGTAAGACTGGAACCCAGCCCTTGGGGGAGAACCCCTCCTGGGCCTCCCTACACCTCTGGCTGCCTGGCCTTACTACCTACAAAGGCTGTAGCCCTTTCTGGAGAGCAGAGGAGCTGCTTGAGGGGAGCTACTTGAAGGACAAAGGCCCAGGTCAGACCTCAGGCCACCAGGTTCCCACTCAGCTAGAGCAGTGTTTATGTGCCAGGAGCTTTAGGTTGGCTTATTTAATCCACAAGCAGCTTTATGAGGTAGTTGCCTTCATTACCTCAATGTTACAGATGAAGAAACTGAGGCTCAGAGGGGTTAAGTAATCCACTTGAAGTTACACAGTTAGTGGGGGCAGGGCCAGGACTGAAACCCAGGCCCTAGAAAAGGGCTGCTACTCTTCCATCACTCGGTGTCTCTGTTCTCCCTTATGTAAAGTGACAATGACATCCCTCTGTAAGTTAGCAATTGATCTTACTCCCTCCCTCTGACAGATCCAATACCTTTGAGCTACTACTTATTAAGTGCCAGATGCAGCATGTGCCAGGATTTTTGTACCCTTCCCATGACTCTTGGTGACAACCCATTTTACAGATCAGCAAAGTAGAGCTGAGAGAGACACAGTGACCCGGCAAGGTCCCACAGCAACAGCAGGAGCAGAGCGCAGGTTCTCCTGACTTCTGTTCTTCATTTTCCCTTTTCCTAACCCAACAGCAAACTTCAGCTTTCCTTTGCCCAAAGTTAATATTATCACCAGTAGACACTGGTGTGACTCTATAGATTGACTGCTTTGCCGCCATGTTCACGCTCTGACTCTAGCAAACCCGGGAAAGAGAAGTCAAGGTGAAATCTCAGGATATGGAGTGCCCAGGGCATCCTCGTTGATGGGTAAGAAAAGCTTAACTGGAATTTCTGCCTCCATCTGAACCCATTGCTTAGCCCACCAAGGGGTGACATGTGATTATGCAGACAGTTCCATTTTCTAAATGAGAATATTTCTTTGGCGATAAGTTGCTCTTTAAGCACACGTCCTGTCCACTGAGCAGTGCCACCTCCCACACCCTGGTCAAGCAGATCTCTCCATAATGGTGCTCATAACGCTGCACAGGGCTTCATGAACAGGTCTCTGTTAGCTCTTGGCCTTGGGTGTAGCTGCCTGTGGCTTCAGTGGAACCCTCAAGGCCACTGAGGGTATGTGAGGATGTGATAAGTTCTGCAAGCAAGAAATGTGCCGGACCCTGGTCAGCTGCTTTCCCAGGGTGTGAAGCACTGACCAGACCACAGGGGAACCTGAGCCTAAGGAGTGTGGACGAGTCTGTGTGGCCCATCCCTGCTCTGGGGTGCCAGGTTCCAAAGTTCACAGAGTCCTGGTCCTGGAGAAGGCACCCTTCTGGAAGCCCCTAGAACCCCTTACAAGTAGACAGATGCGGATTCACCCTATGGCAGAGCCAGAGTATTGCTTTAGCCTCACTGAGGACAATGTCTTTGGGAGCACTGAGGACACTGAGGCCCAGAAAAGGCAAGGAACTTGCCCAGGGTCACAGAGCAAGTTCATGACAGCGCTGGGATGGACACAGCCCTGGTCCCCTTCCTCTGCACCTGCTGCCTCCCCAAGAAGGGCCATGAGTTCATCCCCACCCAAGGATGCTGTCCACAGCCTTGAGCCAAAATTTGGCACCCTCTGCCCATTGCAGGATGAGACAAAAAATGACAGTCCTGGGAGTTCCACTTCCTGCAGCAGAGCAGGGTCTCACTTGCTAAGCAAGTTGAAGATAAGATAAATCACCAGTGAAGATTCATGTATAAACAGTCACCACTGTGAATAATAATAGCAGCAAGCCGAGCAGGAATGGGGAATGGAGGGCACACAATACTGGCCCAGCCTGGAGAAGTGATCTAGAGACTCTGCCAAGGGAACCCCCACACCCCTCCACCCTTCCAGTGCACCCCTCCTGGGCCGTTCCTGGGCTGGCAGATAAAATGCAGCCAAGTGGCCAGGGAGCTGGGCTGAATGGCAGGAAAAACCAAGGCCGGGGTGACCCCTCGCCTGCCTGCCCAGTGGCCCCGGGGATTCAAAGCAAGTCTGGAGCTGGACAAAGCACTTGAAATTGTCAGTCAGGGAACAATCTCTTTCCCAAACTCCCTGCCTTTGACCTTTGGCACCCAGCCTCCTCCTGGGAAGGGCTACTCTTTTCCCCAGCTCCGCCCATCTCATCCTCTGCTCCTTCCCATACACCACACACACACACACACACACACACACCATACACATCACACATACCACACACACCACACATATGTACACACACATATCACACACACACCACTCACAAATCACACCCACCACACACACTTCACACACACCACACCCATGCGCACACATCACACACATGCACACACACACTCGCATACTACACACACACGCACACACATATCACACACACACCACACACTGCATGCACACCATACACACATTATGCACACACCATACACACATCGTACACACATCAACACCACACACAAATCACACACATCACAAACACCACACACATAACACATACTGCATACACACAACACACACATCATATACCCCACACACAAAGACTAAAGCGGCACCTAGACTTGTCGTTCTGTCATCACAGAGTTACAGCGCTGCTAATCTGTGGCGCCAAAAGGCAGTCCACGTGACAGACCACATCTTCGCATCCCAGACGGCTGGAATCAACACTCTTACGAGTATTTAAAACGGTAGAAGCATAAAGAGAGTATGTTGCCATCTGGACAGGACCCCAGGGAACTTCTACTGGTCCCTAATCTTTATTCATCTGAGTAGTTTATATTTTTATTTAAATCCACATGCTGGTTTGATGTGCCATTTATATACGTTTCCCCAGTGCAGGTGAAAATAGCAAGCAACACTTGTTCAAATGAAAACTGGTTGCCCACGTGGCATCACCTTGTGTGCTGCCAGAGGTGTGTGCACTGTGCTTTGGGAAACACTAGTCCTGGCCCAAACCTTCCATTGTAGACATGGGAAAACTTGGCCCCAGAGAAAGAGGAGACCTGTCCAATATCCACAGCAAGGTAGTGGTGGGGCCACTACCAGAATTCAGAGCCCAACCTCCAGCAAGGCTTATTTTCCAGGGAGAGAAGGCCAGGGCTCAGGTCCCCTGGGCCCCTGAGGGTGCCCCATTTGCCACAGAATCTGAGAGGGTGGCCTCCGGCCTTTTCTCCAAGGCTGAGTCCATGACTCAGTAATCCTCTGGCCCCTCCCCAGTCTAGGCACCCCCCAGCACTGTCTCCCTGAGGCCATGGGCACGGGTGTCCCCTCTCTCAGGGTTGATTTCCTCACCTTCCAGGGCTACTTTGAAGATGACAAGCTCCTGGAGGTGAGTATTCTGAAAAAGATGAAAGCAGACATGGGATCAAGGATTGTTATCACCGCTTTGCTCTATGCCTCAGCCTTTCCCTTGGGGAAATGGGTAGAAGTTTTTCAGATATGGGAAGGCTGGGCTGGAGGAAAAACGAAAATGGATGGTGACCACAAGGGAGTCCCAATACAGTAGGGACTCACCCACTTTGGCATAGCTGGGGTATCTCCTCACCCAGAGCACCCTCCCAGGAGGCAGCTAGTAGGCTCCCAAGCTTGGGTGATAGCAGATCAGAGCTTGAGCCATGGGAGACCAAGAGGGAAGCCAATTCGGCCCTGTGCACAGAACGCTTCGCCTACCTGCAAACACGCTCACACACACACACACGTATACACATGCACACACTGCTGTGTTCCTTGCCCCCTTGTGTGCACAGAGAGGCCCACAAAGTACATCTACACTCACACTTCCACAGGCCTGTGAGGAATACTCAAAATGACGCTCTCTGGTGTGCCCAGGCATGTGCGTGTCACATGGTCATGGGCCATTGTGCATGCGCTCAGGCCCTGCGGGGGCACAGAAACCCCAACCGGTATGCACCCTTAGACACACACACACACACACACACACACGCACACACACCCGTCTCCGCGACCTGTGCACACGCAGCGCTCAGACATCTACTCATGTTCTTGTACACGCTCTCACTGGCACCCATGCAAACTACCCCAACCCTTCTGCTGCAGCCCCCTCACCCACCCTGGGGCACACGGTGGGCAGCGGGTCCAGCCTGCATCTTTCCTCCCCCCAGCCCCCAGTCTCAGGCTTGGCGGTTTCTCGATCCCGCTGCCTGGGAGACACATGTGGTTTCAGTTAGCAGCAGAGAGGGCATTTCCGTCCCAGACAGCCAGGCCCTGCCAGGGTCCCGGCCCTACAGAAGGGCCACCTCGACCCCCATGCCTACACTGCCCATCCCAGGCACCCAGAGGCCCCTCTTCCCTGGAAGCCCCTACCGTCCTTGTCCGCCGTCTTCCCCTCACCTGGAGCCAGACACCGCACCCGCAGCCACAGGGACCGGCTGTGCCTGGGCTCTGTCCACAGCTGCCCAGCTGCCCGGCTGCCTGCCCGCCTACCTCCTCACGCTAGCTCTGTCTCGGAGCAGGCTGAGCGGGTGGGAGGAGGGCAGGGTGTCAGGGGGGCGGGCGGGAGGGAGGGGAGGGGGCGTGTGGAAATGAAACTTTAATAACAGAGCCCCTTTTGTTTCCGAGCATATGGGATATTTCATACATACTGAAGACATTAGCCGTCTATATTTTTAAGGGCTCGGGCGAAAGGATGAATAAATACAGCCCATACTCTGCTCGACAAACACACACATGCAGAGTGCAGACTTCTGGAGCATTTCAAACCCCAAAGAAAAAGCCCCCAGTGACACAGGACACTGAAAAATAAATATGTTTCCAAAGCCACAGGCCAGCCTTGTCCCTTCTTGCAGCTACCTGGAGGCCTTGGGGCTCCTTTTTCCCACCACTCTCCTTCCACCTTCTGTACTTTATGCTCCATAGCTGGAAAGCAAGTCCCTGGAATCCAGCCCCCACCCCAGTTCTCTTTCCCAGACCTCCCCCCAACCATGCCCAGTAGGATCCCAGAGGGTTCGAGCTCCGAAAGAGCTTAGAAGTCTTTGCCCTCCTTGTTTCAGAGATAAGACCAATGCCCAGAAAGGGGCAGGGACTTGCCTGAGGTCACAGAGCAAATCAGGATCTTGGGCCAAGGGGCAGTGCCTTCTTCTTGCAATAGGAGGGATCCCCCCCCACTTCCCCACCTCGGGGTTGGGGGTGGTTAGACCCCGGAGACCCAGAGGAAGAGCTGTGTGTGGGCTGGGCAAGTGCCCGCCTGCCTTCCCCACTAGAGATTGCTGCTCTGAGGGCACCCTCCACTCTGGGCACCCATCCAGGGGAAACGTCAGCAGGGCTGGGAACTGGGCCGGCCCCAGGAAATCCCCTTCAGGCCGGCAGATCCCAACAGGCCTGGAGGCCTCAGGTGTGGGAGCTTCCTCCCTGACGGCTCAGCTTGGCTCCTTGTCCCTCACCTCCTCCATCTGTCCTCTGGGAAAAGAAACAGAGACCAGAGAGAGCTGGGCCTTGGCCAGTCACACAGCAGGATGATGAGCGAGTGGGGTCAAGCCGGGATCTGCAGACCCTGGGCTGACGGGCATGGCCTTTCTGGCGAGCTGTTTGCCAGCTTCCCCCAGCCCAGGGCCCCTCCCTGTGGTCTGCAGAGGGCCTGGCTCTGTCCAGTATCCCCCATGGGGTTGTAGTCACCCCCCCCAACAGGGGCCTCAGCTCCCCACGCCTGCTAGAATTCACTTCGCCCTCCACCTATGTCTAACAACCCATTTGGTTACGTACTCAGCACAGTGCTGGACACACTGTCCATGCCCATCATAACCGTGAACGATTTATGGTGATGATATTCACTGGTTCCTACTATGCACCAAGCCCTGGCTAGGGATTCAACAGTCACTGGGAGACAAGCCCACCCCTCTGGGTGCTCACAGTACAAAAAGGGCCCCCATCTCTGTAGACACCTTGTCACGGGCCCCTCATGGCTCCACTTTGAGGACAATACCATGGGCATCCCCATTTGGGAGAAACTGAGGCTTAGAGAGATTCAGATGCTTCCCCAGGCCACACTGGTAATAAGGCATGGGGCTGGGACTCTAACCCAGGTTCTTCTGACCACAACCAGTGCCCCAAACCTCCTGGGGCCTACCCATTTCTTGACCCCACTCTGCCCCAAGACTGCCTGGTGCTGTGCTACTATTGAATATCTCTACATTGAGTCATAGTCACTTTCCTGGCCCCGGCCAGGCAGAGCACCCCCCAAACCTTCCGTGGAAAAAGGGTCATGATGCCGGAGCTAGAGACTTGGGCTCTTGGCCTCACCCTGCCACTTAAGGGAGCTGTGTGAGCTCCCTCCTCTAAGGACACAGTTTTCTCATCTGTGAAGTGGGGGTAACTGCTTCACTGAGTTAGGAAGATCACAGGATGTGAAGGATGTGAAAGGGGCTTTGTCAGGCGCATAGTGATCTCCCTATCTGGTGTTTCATGTGAGGGTCCCAGCATTAAGTTCTGTGTATCCCAGCAGACCCTACCCAGCCCTCTCACCAGCAGGATGTCCCTTGGTGTAACCTGCCTCAGCCCCCAAGAGTCATTTCCCTGGGGAAGCTCTTCCATCTCATCACCCTCTATGTGAACCCACAGCAGCTCCCCTATGCCACAGGGGATCTACTGAGCTAGAGGGGCATGCAAGACCCCTGTGAGTCTGCCCTCCACCCAACCCTCCATCCTCCCCAACCCAGACCCTCTGCCCACGTCAGCCTGGCATCCCCAGGCCACCCAGAGCCCCCTGTCACCCACCCCTCTCTCCATTTCTATCCTCTTACTGACAAGCAAAGGCCAGGAGCTCTGGTGCACAGACCTGATATTCCTTATTGGAGACCCCTCAAAGGCCTCTGTAGAAGGGGAGCATAATGCGTTCTCGGCTGGGTCCTGCATAAGGAAGGTTTTCAGGTAAATGAGAGGTTATTGTCTTGATGCTAATTATTTCATAAAATAATACTAGAACCATCATTCGTGGAACCAGGCCCCAGGCTGAGTGGCTCATGTATCTCCAGTTCATTCCTCACAACCGTATGAGGCTAATAGGGAAGTTAAACGGTTTGCCCGAAGCCCGCCGCCTGTGGGCGGCAGAGCCGCTGTTCAAATGGGTCTCACCCCTCACCCCACCCCGGCTCCAGAGCCTATCCTCGTAACCACTCTGCAGGCTGCCTTTTCTGTCAGGGTTTTATATCCTCAGTGACATTATAAACCCCTGAGGAGTGAGATCCCACCTCATGCTTTTCATTCTCCCCACAGCAGAGCTGAGCACAGTGCTTTGTTCTTAATTGGCACTGGTAAGTATTTGCTGAACTGAGCCCTAGAGTGGACCTGGTTGGAATCTCCAGTGGAAGGAGGGAGTGTGTGTGCATGCACGTGTGCACAAGTGTGTGTGCACGTTCGCATGTGTGTGTGTGTGCGTGTGCATCTGTGTGTATGCACTGCTGCCCTGGGCTGGCAAGCCCTGCCCAGCCTATGCAGAGCTGTGGCTTGGTGTCACCTGAAGGGCAGTGGGTATTCACAGGCTCGATCCCGCTACTGCTATGAACGGGAGTTTCCACTTGCTCCACTTCTGACCTGGGCCGTTCACCCCTCCTTAGGCAACTTGGTGGTCCCCTGCTTCCAGGAGGTCACCATATTAACACTAAACTTAGTGTGGACACTCGCTCAGCACAGCACACTGTGGCCCAGAACTCTGGGCTGAAGAGATCCTCCTGTGTAAGTTGGGGGTGAGGCGTGTAGGGACAGCAAAAAGGTACAAACAATGTCCAGGAAAGCAATCCTTGAGTAATGGGCCCAGAATAAGATTTGCTAAGTGGAGACTTGAAGAAACAGAAAACCCCAAAGCTCACTGTTCCCAACTAGCTCAGCAGAAGCCACAGAAAGCAAAAAAAAAAAAAAGCAAACCCATTGCTGTCAATTCCAACTCATAGTAGAGCTGCCCCATAGGGTTTCCAAGGAGTGCCTGGTGGATGCAAACTGTCGACCTTTTGTTAGCAGCCACAGCTCTTAAGCACTGTGCCACCAGGGTTCTGGTACGCATTATATCAATTTCCCAAGGTGGGCATAATAAAACACAACACTGGGTTCCCAAACCCTCATTATCATAGCCTTGTGAGTAAGCACCAGCCTTGGCCAGCCAGGCTCCTCCTCTCAGGGGTCAGAACGTGAACAGAAACCATGAGGAGTTACACTCCTCACACAGTCCATTGGCCAGGCATTTGGCCAGGCCAAACCAAAACCAAACTTGCTGCCATTGAGTTGATTCTGACTCATGGCGACCCTACAGGACAGAGTATAACTGCCCCATAGGGTTTCCAAGGAGCGGCTGGTAGATTCGAACTGCCAACCTTTCTGTTTGCAGCCCAGCTCTTAACCACTGAACCACCAAGGTCCCCCAGTGGGTATCTGCCCCTGCCCTCCCGTCTCCATGTCCTGATTCAGGTCTTGATTGAATGGAGGGCCTGAGACAAGGCAGAGGTGATGGCCCCTTCTGGGTCCCCTCCCCCTCGCTCAGCAGGATGCTGCTCACCAGGCCCTGTCTCCCCAGGGGCCTCAGGCAGGAGCTCTGGGCTGTGAGCTGGGGGAATCACAGGCCCAGGAGCCCTCATCTCTGGCAGAGCAACCTTCACCAGGGCCCCTCTGACACATGAGCCGTCCTGATCAGATCACCGGTAATTGAGTTGCTTTGGGGATAAATTCCATCCAGATGTGGAGGGTGGGGTGGACTTCCTGAGCAGAGCAGGGGCGGGTACTGATACGTGGTGGCCCCCGCAGACCACTCTCAAGCACCCAGGAGGCCAGGGGTAGAACAACATCCTCAGAATGCCAGGGGTAGAATTTCAGGGTCAGAACATCCAAGTCCAAAACCTTGAGTGGGCAGATGGGGAAACTGAGGCTTTGAGAGCTTAGAGAGCACAAGGGACTGGTTCAAGAGTGGACTTGTTGGGTCAGGATCCCAGATCTCCTGTTTGACCATATCTCTGAAGTCTGGGGAGTTTAGGTGGAAGTAGGAAGGATAACCCCCCTTCCCCAGAAATTCCCATCAGGCCTTGGATTAGGAGGTCAAAAGAAGGGGTCAGGGAGCAGAGCATCTGCATTTGGGGGAGGCTGTAATTGCCTCCAGCTTAAACCCCCAAACCAGAGAAAGCTCTGGTTTTGTGTGTAGGGATTGTGGGGGTGGGGGGGGGCCCGGGGGGAGACGGCTCCCAGGAAAACCCATAAACAACATGGCCCCCTCTGCCGTTCCCCCATGCACAGTCGTGGGAGAGCCTGTGGCCTGGGCCTCTGTCCCCAGGGAGGCCCCTCCACGAGTCTCTCCCTTGACCTTCTCCAGGCCACATACCTTCCTGGCTCTTTTGGGCAGACTTACTGGAAGGCAGGAAGAGGCCAGCCAGCAGCCAGCTTTGGGCCGGGGGTGGGGGGCGGGCATGAGAACTTAGAGAGAATGAGAGGAAATGAGGGGGGAGTGGGCTCGGGTGGGGGGAGATTAAGAAGGGAATTTTTTTCCTCCTGCCTCATGTTTTGGCTGCCTTAGTGTGAACATGTCTAGGCGCCTTATCGCGAAGACCAGCAGTCTGCACGAGAAAGAAAATAGTGTCGGCAGCGGGAAAAATTACATCTTGATAAAATATCCCTTTGGAATGGCATTGTGGGTCTCTTATCAGCGGGTAGCTGGGCTCCACATACCTCTTGTCTGCCTGTCCCCAGGTCCAGCCCCTAGCCTCCTCGATTCCTTCCCCCTCCCCTTCCCCTCCCCACGCACCCCCCCGCCCCGCCCCACCCCTCCATTGCCTCCCCAGACAGTGGCCATGCTGAAACTATCAGGGAAGCCAGGAGACCCAAGTTCTAATCCTGTCTCTGCCACTGAAGCTGTGTGACCGTGGGCCAAATTCCTCCCCCTCTGGGCCTCAGCCTCCATCCAGTATAGGGCAGGGATGTATTGGCCAGATGGTCTCTAAAGACCATTCCAGCATTAATGTTCTGGTGCAGACATTTTCATTCTTTAGGATTTTATGTGTTGTGAAGTTTTCCAAACTCCACCCAAATGCCATCCCCCACTGAGTATCTCTGATCTAAAACGTGCAACCCCCCTTCATTTCCATTAGACATGTGAAGCTCCTGCCTAAACCCCAGATAAAGCTACCCAACCCAGAGCTTGTACAGCTAAGAAGGGGGTGTCTCCCCCTTGAGAAGTCTTGGAGCAGTACAGGACTTTCAAATTGTCTGGCCACAAATAATTTTTCTTGGAAATACCTCGTGCTTGAAAATTCATATAGAAAGCAAGCAAAGGGAAGCAACTGCGCCTGCTCGACCTGATCCTCCTCTTCCCCCATATTCTGGGACCTCAAGGCTCTGGATCCCCCTCCACAAGCGTTCAGAGTCCCACCGAGCCCTCTTGTAAGCTGCTGGTACAGTGGATGAAGGTCTGAAGTGCCGGTCTGAGTCCCAGCTCATCATTACCTCACTGGGTGACCTTGGAAGAGATTTTTCCCCTCTCTGAGGCTCAGTTTGATCATCTAACAAGCTGCAGGGATAACATTCAGCATGCCCACCTCGCCAAGTTGTTGGGAGATAAATCAAGTGGTAAACGGGAAAGTGCTCTGTGAACTATAAGAGCTTATTATTTTTATTGTGGAGAACATGGAGTCTGCGAGTGTGATACCTGGAAGGTCTTTTAGAAACCATCTATCTAAGTCCTTAATCTTATAGTTGGGGAAACTAATGCACAGAGCGAGAGGGGGGAAAGAGACTTGACAAAGTCACATGGAGAGATAGTAGCAGAACCAGGGACAGAAATAGAGAGCCATGGAGGTCACGAGACTGCCTTTTTTGCCCGTCCTCCAAAGCCAGAGATGTCATCTCTCAGGAAGGCCTGACTCTAGGCTAGGAGAAGGCAGAGTTGACGTTTAGGGATTCTTTTAGCTTGAGGATTCAACATGACCTTTCTGAGATACTCTGAGTCCAGCCTCTCAGGGCCTGCAGGGCAGGGATGGGGAGAAAGTCCCTTTGTGTAATAACCGAGCCCTAGCTCTGACCCGTAGTTTTATTCCCTAAAGACCTTATCCCTGGCAGAGAACCCCATCTGTATACCCGCCTCCCCTCCTCCCAGCCAGACACCCCTGCCGCCTTCCCCACCACCCTTAAGCCATGAGTCTTGGCCTGTTCACAAGACTCCACAGAGGGCCTCTGTCCTCTGGCCGTCTGGGTGGCAGAGAGTGTGTTAGCACACGTGTGAGAGTCTGCAAGTGGGAGACATAACCATGCAGGAGTGCCCCCCTCCTCCCAGCGGGGCCACCCCTACCACATACCTAACTTCACTGATCACCTCATGGGCTGCTTTATCCTTCCAGAGCCACACACTTTCAGAGGCCATCCCCTCCCTTAGGCCGTGGCCCCCACATATGCAGCTCCAGGACCACCTTTCCACTGTCCACGCTCTGCCCGTCTTCCCACTGAGCCCAGACACAGCCTCAGAAGCCTTCCCATCATAGAACTTCAGCCAGTACAGGCTTTAGCTAGCTAGCACCAGACAATCGGAATAAGCACAAATGTTTCTACCTATAAGAATAGGCCAAGATAATATGTAGTATAGATGATAAAGATACAGGTAAAGTATAGATGGAGATAGAGCAGAACTAAGGCCTAGAAAGGAGAGGGGAATTGCCTGCAGTCACACAGCAAATTAGAGAACAGAGCCCAGGTCTCCAGACCCGTGGTCCAGGTCCCTTTCTGTAATTCCTGCAGGCTGAGCATCCCCAAGAATGGAACTTCCCTCCCTGTCTTGGTTCTTGCTCTAGCCTTTGCTCCTAGCATTCCCTGTGGCCAGCTTCCTCCCTGCTCCCTGCCTGAAGACAGACAGGGCTACCCAGGCAATGCCTCAGTCCTGGGCCCCAAGTCCACTTCCCTGCAAATGAGGAAGCCAGACACCCAAAGCCATAAGAGGAGCAGGTCAAAGAAATGGGCCTGTTCAGACCCAGTGGGCTATCATCATGGCTGCCAAATCTCTGAAAGACTGTACTAAGGCAGAGGGGGTATTTTGTTCACTGAGGGCAGAAAGAAATCTATAAAAATAGTACCGAAAGGCAGATTTCCGTTTAGTCTGAAGAAGGGCTGTCTAATAGTCAAAGCTGTCCATTGATGGAAAGAGAGTCTCTGGAGGGTAGCGAGCACCCCATTACTGGAGAAGTGCAAGCCAGCTTCAGATTTCTGCGAGAGGTAAACAGGGGCTGGCGGGGGGAGGTGTTAGAAGAGATGCCCTCAAAAGCCCTTTCCTGTCCTGAGAACGGTGTGATTTGGGCAAACACACAGCCACTCTTGCTCACAAACGACAGGCACTCAAACACAAGTCCCTCTGTCCTCTGAAAGGAAGGTCAAAACTTCATCCCTGAGGACCATCCTCTGTCCCTTAGGCCATGGGGTCGTCGGGGGGAAGGGCGCTCAAAACTCCAAAATTGTTGCCTTGTACTCCTGGACCTATGGGAGCCAGCCCCAAAGCCTCCTTTCTCTTTGCGGGGCTGTTCAGAGTGTTCCCAGCTGGAATGGTCTCTCCCCGCTCCAAATTCCCATTGTCTGCTTCCACCTTGAATCAGAACAGCCTTCTCCTAGATTATTTTTGGTGGCATAGGGACACCGCATCATCTCATCTCTTAACAGTGAGAAAGTTATTCCTTTAAAAATTCTCTTTCATTCCCCAAAGACAGGGATGCCAGGTTTAGCCAATACAAGTAAAGGACTCCCAGTTAAATTTGAATTTCAGATAAAAAAAGACAAATGAATACTTTTCTAGTATAAGTATGTCCCATGCAATATTTTATTTTATCCGGCAAACCTAGTCAATGAGAAAGTCTTAGTTGAGCGCTAGCCTGCCTTTAACATAGTTCTCACACTTGCTAATCTTTTTTTTTTTTAATCGGAGAGAGAACAAGTCTGGGGTCTAGCTGGAATTTAACATTGTTTTTTGTGTGTGTTTGTTTTATGGTTACTATTTATAGCACGAAGATCTCTGGGTAGTGCAAACTGCGCTCGGCTACTAAGCAAAAAGTTGGCGGTTCAAATTCACTCAGTGGAGCTTGCGAAGAAAGCCTGGAGATCCACTTCTGTAAGATTACAGCCATTAACAACCCTATGGGGTGCAGTTCTACTCTGACACACATGGGATTGTCATGAGTCAGAACCAATCGACAGCAACAGGCATTTCATTTATGAAATGGTACAAGTTTATTTATAGTAGCATATGAAGTTCCTTTTAAAATAAATGTATTCAAGTTTTAAAAAGTGAGTCAGTTTAAAGAAAAATATTAAGTAAGTAATATCACAGACTAAACACAGATATGACAAAAAATAACAAGATGGAGCTTGAGGGATCAAGGCTTGGGGCCATCTCAGAAGGTGCTTTTCCCCTTCCCCATCTGTGAGCATGGGGGTGGGGGACAGAGTCCCTTCCTCCCCTGTCCTGGTCCCATGTCCCTTGTCCTGCACAGGCTCCAGGGTCAGAATTCTCCAGCCCCAGGGCAGGCCTACAGGAAGTGCAGGGGGCTTGGCTGCGGGTGTTGCAATTCCGGGGGAAAGATTCCAGTCGGTTCTCCACTGCGGAGGTCCCCTGAGCCCCTTTATACAAAACAGCCTCCCCTGCCCGGGCTCAACTTCAGAGAGGCCGTTCTGAGAAGGCAGCCGCCAGGGACTTCTCAATGTCTTTCCAAGTCAAATCCAAACCTTTTCAGCTTTGCCAGGAAACAGTCCCCCTTTTTCCACTCTGGCTCCCCACCTCCTGGAGCAAGGGCTGCAGGGCCATGTCCTCCCAGATACCCGTCCCCCCTGCCAGGGCCCCAGCCCAGACACCATCGCTGCCCCCTCCCATGCCTGGCACCCTTCACCATCCACCGCACCCCCTCCAAAGCCTCAGCAGTTGGTACTCGAGATGCAGAGCTGGGAGAGGGGTGGAAAAGGAGCTAAATCCCTAGGTTGCAATGGAAGCCCAGTCCCTCCTTAGAACATGACAAGGGTGGGGGGTAGAAACCCTTTCCCACTCCCCTTTTACTATTATCCTCCACAATGATAATAACAGCCATTCTTTTCAAGTCTTACCCTGTGCCAGGGCCTTCCATGCATCTTCTCATTCTACCCTCACAGGGACCCTCCAAGGTGGGAATCGTCGTGATCCCATTTTAGGGAGAAGAAAGTTCAGGCTCAGAGGTGTTAAATAACTTACAGAGCTATGGGGGAAAGCGCCTGGGTTTTGAACCAAGACAGGATGCCTGCAGACACCCATACTTTACTACCACCCTCAACTGCAGAGTGTCAAAGCCAGAAGGGCCTAGGAAGCAAGGAAGGAAACTGAGGGATCAAGAGAACCAAATGCTGCTGGGCTCATGACCCTCTCCACAGCCTCCCCCAGCCTCTGATCACTGCCAGAGCTGGAGGTCTCCACCAATATGCTGTGTGGCCTGAGGCAGACCCATTGCCCTCTCTGGGCCTCTGCATCCCCTTCTGGGCTTTATCATAGGGGCCTTTCAGCCTGGCCAGGCTGTGGTGGTCCCAGTCAGAGTGGAGTGGGGAGCACATCAGGAAAGGCCTGGGGACCGTCTTGGGCTTGATTCTCCTCCTGATACTCAGCAAAGCTGCTTCTCCCCCAAGCAGAGGCAGCTCCAGCCCAGACATCAAAGGGCCTGCACGGCTGGTGCTTTGATGGGAGCCTTGTAAAGTAATAGGAAACATGAGGATGACACAGTGCCCCAACCCAAAGCACAAGACTTGGAAAAATGAAAAGAAACTCTTGGCAGCCCTCCGTGCGGGCTTTGGCTGAACCCAGGCCTCTCACAGCTGCCGGCAGCCTGTCCTCTCCCCACCAGGCTGTTTGCAGCCACCCCAGGGGATGTGGGCCCTCTCCTCACAGCAAAGACACTTGTCTACAGGCCACTTTCCCCAGGCTTCAAGGTGCTGGGAGGACCCACACCAGAGCTGGGAGCTTTGAAAGGGCTCACAGGATTAAAACAATCCTTCATTGGAAGATCTTTAGCCCAGCTCAGACCTAGAGACTATGTGGCACATAATCAAATCCCTTCCTCTCTCCACCCCCTGCCAAATGCAACAGTAGCAATTGACCAGATCATGGAGGCCTGTCATCCCCCTGCTCACAGCCTTCCCAGCAGGCAACCTGGTGGTATCTATTAAATGCTAAGGGCATTACCCTTTGAGCCCACAGTATCACTTCAAGAACCTATCTGACTCATATGCCAGCCCATGTGTTCAAAGGTGAATGCACAATGATGTATTCATTGCAGAACTGTTGTGGAAGCGAAAAGCATAAAACGATCTCAACAGCCTTTGATAAGGACGGGGCTAACAAAATGCAGCTCGTCATACAGTGGGACAGTCGCTGAGATGGGCCTACGTGTGCTGCTGAGAGATGAACTGTAGACCAGACAGGGGAGCAGAAAGGTGCACATAATATGCTCCCACTGTGTAAAAAGAGGGCTGAGTGCCTCAAGCAAACACAGCCTAGACATCGCTCCAAGGACATGCAAGAACTGGCAACAGGGTTGCTTCTCAGGAGGGAACCGTGGGGAGGGGAGAGAGAAATGGATTTTCTATTGAACCTCCAGTTGTGCTGTTTGCTTTTTTTTTTTTTTTTGCAACCGGCATGCAATATGAAGTTTTTAAATGTCAAATAAATTAAATGTGAAAGCCTTTAAAAAAAGAAAAAAAAATGTTCCCTGCTCTCTGGAGGATAAAGTCCAAAGGCCTCAGACTGACTTTATGGCCTCTGGGAGCCACCTCCCAGCCTCCTCGCCTCTTCCTCGCACTACCTCTACACCTTTGCCAGTTGTGTGGCCCTTTTTCCTTAATCTTTCTCTGTCTGTCTTTCTCATAAACACACACACACACAGAATGAGATCCCCTCCTCTCTGACTCCCTCTGTCCTGTGCCTGGGGCCCCTCTGAGCACAATTAAGGACTTTCTTCCCCTGCTGCCACAGAGGCCCCTCTCCCCATCGACATGTGGAACCCCTTTTCTTTTGGACTGAGGCAGGCAGCCCAAGGCCGGCTCAGGGGAGCTCTCCTTGCTGCACGCCTCCCCTCAGCTTTGGGGGCTGGGGGTTCAGGAGTCCAAGCAGCAGTGAGGAGGGTCCAGGCAGGGTGTGGGAGCCAGGAACTCACTGAGGGGCCCTTCTACCACCTGCAGTCTCCCTGGTGGCACTCACTGAGGTGAGGCTGGAGGCCAGGCTGGCTCAAGGGAGAGATGGAGGCTGGTCCTCCTACTCCAGATTGGGCCGTTGTCCAACCTGATGGCTCCAATGGGCATTGGGAAAGGTGTGGGGAGGGGGATCTGTACTCAGGCCTGACAAAGCCCAGCAAGCCTGGCCTTCCCAAGAATATAAGTGAAACCCTCAATTTTGGCCCTGGGAAGGACTCTCTAATGATCCATCCTTTCTCTTGAAAGAGAAAATGGAGGCCCAACGACTTGCCCAAGGTCACTCAGAAACATGGAAAGACAGAACCGGAACAAAGGGGTTTTGACCTCTTTACCAAAAAAAAAAAAAAAAATTTTTTTTTTTTTTTTTTTTAAAGGCTACTTCAATTGCTTTTCCAAATGCTGAGGAAACAAGGATTTGGGGTCACCTAATTTGCTGTGTGACCTTGGACAGCTCTACTTCCCCTCTCAGAGTCCATCTGCTCATCTCATATAAGAGGGAGTTGAGCTCTGTAATCGTCGCTGTTAATTATGACACAGAGCTATGTTTTATTCTAACGATATAATAAATAAATGTGACATGACTTCAGCATTCTAGAGTTTCGTGATTATTAACATTCTAACAGTGCAACAGAGCCCCTGGATGGTGCAAACAGGTTCGAGACTATCCAGAGGCACCTTGGAAGAAAGGCCTGGCCATCTACTTAAAAAAAATCAGCCATTGAAACCCTGTGGGGCACATTTCTACTCTGACACACGTGGGGTCGCCATGAGCTAGAATTGACTCCAGGCAAATGTGTTTTTTTTAAATAACAGTCTAACTTTCTAAGGTTCCATCGACACAGCCACCCATCTATTCATTCATCTATGCAACCATTCTTCCACCCACCCACCCACCCACCCGTATATCCATCCACTAATGCAGCTATCCATCTGGACATCCAGTCATCCACCCACCCACCCACCACCCATTTATCTACACATTTATTCACTCAACCATCCACCATTCTCCCATGTAGTCATCCTTCCACTCACCTATCCATCCATCCAACCATCCGTAAACACGTTCATTTGTACACCCATTAATTCATGCATCCATTCTTCTATTTACCCATTCATCCACCCAACAATTTGTTCAACAAATATCTACTGCATGCTTAGTTTATGCCAAAGCCTGAGGATGCTCTGTGAACATGACAACACATCTGTCCTCTCAGAGCTCACAGCTAGAAGGGGCACATGTATCAATCAAATAACCCCACAAACAAGTATATAATTACAAACTATGACAGGAAAAGCTCTAGTTCTATAAGCACTATTCCAGAGGAATTTGACCACATCTCCAGGGTGTGGTGGACATGAGGGAAGTCCTCCCTAAGGAGCAGTCACCCAGCTGAGCTGAAGGATGAGGACGCGTTTAACTAGAACAGGGGAAATCAAGTTGCTGTGCCCAGGTGGTATGTGAACCCATGGGCTGTGGTTTAGGAGGTTCCTGCCTGAACAGTTTACTGGTTCTTCTAGGGTATGATTCTAACTTCTGTGATTTGGGGATTTTTATCGCAGTACTGACCTCAGCTGTCCCACCTAGAGAAAAACAACTGGTTCCCCTTCTCCCTTCCTATTTACCAGCCCCATCAGGTCTGCCAAGGCTGAAGGCAGCCTCTGCCTGGGTACTCACCTCTGCCAACCTGGTGTACTGGCCCACAGTTTCCCCATATACGATGCTGACACAATCCAAGAGCCTTCAGATCCTGGTGCCTGTGCCCCCTTCCGGCAGTGTCCGTCTCTGGGGGTGGCACAGCCACCACGGGCCTCTTGGCTCCTCCTTCCATGGGGCCTGGTTAGTGACGCCAAGGAGACCTTTGCCCAGCTTAGGCCCTCCTGCAGCTTCTCTGGGACCAACCCTGGCAGAGGCCCCAAGAGTGCCCCAGACCCAGGTACCAGGGCCAGGCTCACCTCTCCACTCCTCCTTCGAGGAATAATCAAAGGGTACCAAGATCTCACCTGGCTCCCTTAACCACAAGCCTCCCCTCAGACCTGTCTGTCCCCTCCTTGGTCCTGGAGCTCACCAGGTACATTACAGCCTCCCAGGTAGCACCCAGTTCCTAGAACATTCCCTCTCTCCTCCATTTTTGCCCATGCTTTAAGGCTTCTCAAATTTCAGCTCCTCACCAAAGCTTTCACCTGTTGAATGACCCAACTCCTTTCTCATTCAAAGCAGTGGAACCTGGTGAGAGAGGTTGCATTTTCAAGAAAACAGAACTAGGTTTGAGTCCTGGTTCTGCTATAGACTAGCTGTGAGGCTTGGTTTCTTTACCTGTAAAATGGGGGAAAGATGGTAATAATGTTATTGTTGTTAATCGCAGTTGAGTCAGCTCAGACTCATGGTGATCCTACGCATAACAGGACGAAACGCTGCCCAGTCTTGCACCATCTTCAGGAGTGTTGGTATGTTTGACTCCATTGTTTTGGCTAGCGAGTATGTCAGTCCACCTCACTGAGGGTTTCTCTCTTTTTCGGTGACCATCTACTTTACCAAACATGATGTCCTTTTCTAGCTATTCGTCTTTCCTGATGATGTGTCCAAAGTAAGCGAGCCAAAGTTTTGCCATCCTCACCTCTAAGGAGCATTCTGGTTGTATTTCCTCTAAGACTGATTTGTTCATTCTTGTAGAAGTCCAGGGTATATTCAATATTCTTTGCCAACACCACAATTTGGATGTGTCCATTCTTCTGTCTTCCTTTTTCATTGTCCAGCTATCTTATGCATGTGAGGCCATTGGAAAGACCATGGCTTGATTCAGGTGCACCTCAGTCATCAAAGTGACATCTTTGCTTTTTAAAACTTTAAAGAGATCTTTTGTATCAGGTTTGAGCCATGCGATACGTCATTTTAGTATCTACCTCATTGGGTTATCACAGGAATTAAATAAGAGAAATGTATCAGCGCGTGGCACATATAAGGGCCCAATACGTTGGAACTGTAACGAGTGTTATGCTCACTCTGAACTCTTGGAGCGGGCCATGTCTGAGCCCCACATTTGACATGCAGCACAAGCTGCCTTTGACCAAGAGTTCTCCTTGTGTGTCTGCCATGTCTCCCCAGATTAAAGGCGTGGATTGGACGTAGGGAGGCTTGATTATTAGACCTGGTTCTGCCACCCAATCCAAGTGACCTTGAGCAAGTCCCTTCCTCTGGGTGTCACAGGATGGGATGAGCTGCCCTCCCCATGAGAACTCCAGCATTGGCCTCGGTGCCAGGCCTGCTGTAAGCAGGTCCACAAGGTTGTCCCTAAGGGAGTAGGGGAGAGAAAGAGATGAGAAGAGGCAGGCGAAGGAGGGAAAGGGAAAGGGCTCAGAGACACGTGGGGCGGGGCTCAGGGGGGTGGTGGGGAGGGAGGACCTGCTACCCTCACAGCTCAGAAGCACAGGTCTGGGAAAAACTCTGTGTCTGTACAAGAGCCAAAAAGGTGGTTTACAGCCTAGGGCTACTCTGTCTCCTGCTGCCTGAATCTGGACAGGCCGGGTCTGTTCAACTGTGTACCAAGGGCTGGGTGAACCCCTGTGGGGGATTCATGTGGCCAGCACTGGGCCACAGCTGCCTGGGCAGGAATGCTGCGCGCAGGGACAAGGTGGGCCCAGTGTGTAGGGAGTGGCGAAGCGGGTGTGCGTGCTGAGGGCGGGGCTGTGCTGCTCGCCCATCTCTGTGACCTCAGGCAAGTTACTCCGCCGCATCTGTACAATGGAGCTACTGACTGCACCTGTCTCCTAAGGACTGCTGTGAAGACTAAACACTGCCTGGGCTGTGCCTGGTGCTGTTGGGATTGCTAGCTGTCTTCAAGCCGACTCCAACTCTTGGCAGCTCTATGTACAACAGAAAGAAACATTGCTCAGTCCTGTGCCATCTTCACAATCGTTGGTATGTCTGAGTGCACTGTTATGGCCACTGTGTATTTTGAGTGCCTTCCAACCCAGGGGGCTCGTCTTCTAACACTCTGTCAGACAATGTTCTGTTGTGATCCACAGGGTTTTCACTGGTGGATTTTTAGAAGTAGATTGCCAGGCCTTTCTTCCTAGGCTGTCTTAGTCTTGAAGCCATCCTGAAACCTGTTCAGCATGGCGGACCCTGCTGGTATTTGAAATACCAGTGGCATAGCTTCCAGCATCATAGCAACACCCAAGCCACCACAGTACACAAACTGACAGATGGTGATGGGGGAAATGCCTGCCACAAATTAAATACTCAGTAAATGTGAACTATTATTAAAACTATTACTCTTATTTTGTGTCTGGTGTGATCGAGGGTGTATGAGGCAACGAAAGTGTAGACTTCATTTAGTGTATACGCACTGTGCACATGCCTGTGTGTACACGTGCTGGCGGAGGGAAAGGAATTCTGTGGGGAGCAGGAGGCTGCAGGTGTGTGTCTGAAGCTAAATGAGAGTGCGTACATGTGAACACTATGAAAGGTGCTGTTGGTTCAGTGCAATTCACAGGTTTCTTGGGTTCCAAGAACCCTGCAGAGGTCACCCCCAAGCTGATTCCCCTCCTCCAACCCTGCTCTGAGAGACCACAGCTCATACTACCTTGTCGCAATTGCCTCCCCAAGAACGTCTCCCTCAGTGTCTGTCTTAGCTCCTTAGTGCTGGGGGTTACAAAATGTACGACAGATGGGTGACTTTAAAGAGCAAGAATTTATTGTCTCACAGTTTCTGGAGGCTAGAAATTCAAAGCAGGGCATCAGTTCTAGGGGAGGGTCTTTTCTTGTCAGTAGCCCCAGGCATTCCTTGGCTGGTGGAGGGATCTTCACATGGCTTCTGCCTTCCCCTGTGTGTCTCTGTCTATTCTGCTCATTTTAGAAAGACAATCTCTCCGAAGGGATTAGGCTTAGGACACAACCTCTTCTGGCATGACCTCATTAATATAGCAATGCTGTTAGGTGGCTCTGAGTCAGTTCTGACTCATAGCGATCCCATATACAACAGAAGTAAACACTTCCCGGTCCTGCGCCATCCCCTTAATTGTTGTCATGCTTAAGCCCATGACTGCAGCCACTGTGTCAATCCATCTCATTGATGGTCTTCCTCTTTTTTGCTGACCCTCTACTTTACCAAGCATGATGTCCTTCTTTCTCTAGGGACTGGTCCCTCCTGATGTGAGATGTAGTCTCGCCATCCTCACTTCTAAGGAGCATGCTGGCTGTATTTCTTCCAAGACAGATTTGTTCATTCTTCTGGCAGTCCATGGTGTATCCATTATTCTTTGCCAACACCATAATTCAAAGACGTCAATTCATAACAATAGAATACCACCATTTCCAGAGACACATGGACAGGTACGAGGGTTAGGACTTCAACATTACTTTTTGGGAGACACAATTCAATCCCTAACAGTAGCTCACTTCTAGGCTGGGCTGCCCTCACCCTAGCCAGTTCTTTCTCATGTCTGCCTGGTGGCCCACCTGCTTCTGGTGGTACACAGAGGATCATCGCCCAGGCCCAGGCCTGAGGGTGAGTACTCACGAGGCGGATGTCCTAGCTTCGTGCCCACCACTGTCCCCATGTGGCTGCAGAAATCCCTGCCAGCCAGGTGGGGCACAGAGGAGGCACTGTCATTCGCAGACTGTATAAACTGGAAGAGAGCTGTGACATCGGCTTCCCTGGTTTACAGATGGGAAAAGTGAGGACCAGACAGGATGAATCCAAGGCCCATTCTATTCCAACCCAGGGCTTCCCCCACCCTGCACTGTCCTCTAGAGATCAATGGGGAATGATGCAGACAGACCCCCACTGGGCAGAGTGACCACTGCAGCCACAGGTAGGTGTCCCTGCAGGCACCACCACCCAGCTTCCTCCAAAGGGGGGCCAGGGTCAGGAACATCGAGGGCAAGCTCCAGGGGGAAGTACAAGAGCAGAGCCAGAGGAATGAGGACCTGCATGTGCGAGTTAAATTGGTTCAGGCTTGCTGGAGGTCAGTTAGATCCTAAGTCCCCAGAGCCCCCCACACAACATACCCTCTGATCCAGCAATCTGACTTCTTGGACCTTAACCTCAGAAGATAAACCACACGCGTGTGCAAAGGTGTGGGTACAAAGAGATTCAGTGCTGCATTGTCCATATTAGGGAAATTTTGAAAATAACCGGAAAGCCTGGCAATGCAGACCAGCTGCAAGAGGAAAACCACCCGAAAGGTCGACAAGACTCTCTCCTTCCTAACATGGGCAAATGTCCACGCCTCGCTGCCGAAAGAGGAAGGCGAGTCACAGAGCTAGGAAAAGACGATGAGTCTGTTTTTAGGAAAAAATACACACATAAATATTTATATACATACATAGACCTAGAATATAAAAAATAAAAAAATGTATGCCAAATAGTTAGCAGTTAATATACGGGTGCTATGAGTCGGAATCGACTCAACGGCACTGGGTTTGGTTTTTTGGGTAATCATTCTACCTAATTCTCTCTTTGGGTTGTTCCTTATCTCTATTTTTTCTGTTGTCTTCCAATGATGACCTGTTTCATAACACAGTCCCTGGAAGACCCAGAGATGGTGCTGTGCAACTCTTTGCTTCAATCCTGGTGCTGGAGCGGAGCATATAAGGCAATAAGCCTTGTCTGTGTCTTAACAGCTGCTGGTGGAACCATGGTCTTCTTGCCCAGAATCTGCCTTAGTCATCTAATGCTGCTATAACAGAAATACTACAAGTGGGTGGCTTTAATGAACAGAAGTTTATTTCCTCACCCTTCAGGAGGCTGGAAGGCTGAATTCAGGGTGCTGGCTCTAGGGGAAGGTTTTCTCTCTCTCTCTCTCTCGGCTCTAGGGGAAGATCCTTGTCTCTTTTCAGCTTCTGTTCCTTGGTTCCTGGGTGATCTTCATGTGGTGTGGCATCTATTTGCCCCCAACTGTGCCAAGTCTGGAAACGCTGGTGGTGTAGGGGTTAAGAGCTATGGCTGCTAACCAAAAGATCAGCAGTTTGAATCCACCAGGCGCTCCTTGGAAACCCTATGGGACAGTTCTACTCTGTCCTGTAGGGTCGCTGTGAGTCAGAATCAACTTGATGGCAATGGGTTTGGTTTTTTTTTTTGGGTGCCAAATCTGCTCATTTTATATCTCAAAAGTGATTGGCTTAAAATACACCCTACACTGATATGGCCTCATCAATATAGCAAAGAAAAGCCTATTCCCAAATGGGATTTCATCAACAAGTATAGGAGTTAGGATTTACAACACACATTTTGGGGGACACAATTCAATCCATAACATTCCCTAAACCTCAGACTCAGAGACCACACCCCCAACCTCCCTACCCCATGGATGGCTCTGGCCCTATTCACTCACCTCACCCTATGGCTCCAGCCAGAGTAAGACAACAACCTTAGGTAGGTGGGGCTTTTTCCTCTTTGGAGCTTAAAGCTCCAGGGCAGCTTCTCCCAGCAGGACAGGGAGGTGAGGACCACCATTCCCAGTCCTGGCCAGTCAAAGCCCAGGGAAGCACAGTCACTGACCAAAGGTAAACAGCAGAACCAAAGTCACCTGAGTCCAGCTGCTAGAGGAAGGATGCAGAGGCTCAACATCTGGATGGCTGCCCCCTGGCCCACTGCCGGCCTTCCCTGCCCCCACGCCCACTCCCCAAAGGCCAGGAACATCTGGCTGCTGGCCTCGCTCCAGGAGGGGTGGGGGGACCTCCTTCCGCCAGACCCTGCTGCTGCCTCGGTGCAAGGCGCATCAATCAAGGCCACAGGGCTGGCTGATGCTGAGAGAGGAGCTGACTCCCTCCCCACCCCCTCCCCAGACATTCCTGCGTAATGGAATCTCCTTTCCTGTTCATTTATTACCAACTTGAAGAGCTCCGCCTTGGCTGCAGACATGAGCCCCTTCAGCCCTGCCTCTTCCTGGGGAAAGGGGTGCCCTGGGGGGACCTGGGTGGAGCACCACCCCCTAATGCTCACCAGTGGATCCCCACTGTGCCCCTCAGCCCTGTCCATGGACTTGACCAAAGAGCCAGATCCTGAGCTGAGCCCTTCACAAAGGTGATCGCATGTGTTTATGTCTGTGATATGGGCACTCTTTCACTATCTCCATGTTAACAGATGAGAAAACTCAGGCTCAGAGAGGTTAAGTCACTTGCTCAAGGGCACACAGCAAGAAAATGGCAGAGTCTGCTTCATCTGCAAACACTACTCTTTCTTTTTTCTTTTTTGAGTGTCCAGGTTGGAGATTTATTTTCTCACTACCACCATCAAAAAACCCTCACATGGATGGCCAGAGGGCCAGAAACTCACTGTGGTCACTGGGAAGAGATCTTGAATGTCCAATTCTAAGTGTAGATATCTTACATAAAAGGGGTGTATTATATAAATTATTGTCTACATAACTTAAAAACCTTTCTAAGTTAAAGCAGATTATTTTTTAATTTTTCATGTTACAACGATAGAGTATTTAGAGAAGCTAAATCACAGTGTAATCATTTAATACTGCAAGCAGTAAAATTGAAGAGTAAAGGAAGGTGCCGATAATTCTCCAAAACAGAAAAGACTACTGGCCCTCTGGGGTCTTGTGAATTCACTTAATTGTTACAACGTTCTGATTTCTAGCCGGGGCATGCAAAATCATAAATTACAGCTTTTTAGCACTTCTTACAAAGAATACTTTTGAGTTTTAATGCATCATTGCCCTTCAATATGAGGTCTCTGTAAGAACTGATCCAGTAATATGTTGGCCCTAAATACTGAATAGACATATGTTGCTATATACATGTTTATATCTCAAAAGATAATTTTTAATACGTAGTTTCTCTAACAAACCCTGCTCTTTCCTTGTCCTGGCTTTTTTATACCCTATCTCTCTCCTCTTCCTTTCTCCTTCCACCCCACCTGGGGGTAAGGGCGAGAGATACCAGGAGAGAAGAGTGTATATATACAAAGTGAGTGGCAACAGTAAAATAAGAAAGAAGGAACTCAATTTATTGGGCACCTAAAAAGCTCAAAGAATATATCAGTATCCCCACTGTACAACTGAGAAAATTGAGGCCCAGAAAGAAAATATGACGATTAATATTTATCAGGCACCTTGCTGTTGGTAGGTGCCGTCAAATCAATGCCGACTCATAGCAACCCTATGCCCAACAGAATGAAACATTGCCCAGTCCTGCACCATCCTCACAATCATTGCTATGTTTGAGCCCTTTGTTGCAGCCACTGTGTCAATCCATCTCCTTGAGGGTCTTCCCCTTCTTCGCTGGCCCTCTACTTTACCATGCATGATATCCCTCTCCAGGGACTGGTCCCTCCTGATAACATGTCCAAAGTACATAAGATGAAGTCTCACCACCCTCGCTTCTAAGGAGCATTGAGGCTGTACTTCTTCCAAGACAGATTTGTTTGTTCTTCTGGCAGTCCATGGTATATTCAATAGTCTTCTCCAACATCATTCAAATGCATCAATTCTTCTTTGCTCTTCCTTGTTCACTGTCCAGCTTTCACATGCATCAAGCACCTACTACATGCCAAATACACAGGATACAAAGATGAATCAAATCTGGAGTTCAAACCAAGATCCACTGACTCCAAAGCTCAACGTAGGCCCACAGGGCCATCTTGTAAAATGAAAAAAAATGAAAAGAGACCCATCTCTGTTACTCCAAAACCTCTTCAATGTCTGTGGCAGGTTCATAGCTGTCAGGAAGCCAGGGGGGTGGACAATCTGATTCAGGTTGAGGCCCCTACTCTTTCACTTCTCAGATGTGGGATTTGGGGCAAATAATGAGCTTCCCTGAGACTTAGTTTCTCCTTCTGTGAAATGGGAAGAATTATAGTAATTACCTCATAGGGCTGTTGTAAAGATTAAATTAGTTAATATGTGAAGTGTTTAGGAGGTCCCTGGGTGGTGCAAATGATTTACACTTGCCTACTAACCTAAAGGTTGTTGGTTCGAATCTACCCATCAGCACCTTGAAAGAAAGACCTGGTAATCTGCTTCCATAAAGATTACAGCCAAGAAAACTCTAGGGAAGAGTTCTACTCTGTAACACATGGGATCGCCATCAGTCATAACTTGACAGCAATGGGTTTTTTTGTTTTGAAGTGTTTGTGTGGGGGGGCCTGGCATGTGTATACAAGTGGTTATCCCTCGTGTTTGGCACTGGTATGAGAAGGGATGGGGCTGTGAGGCTGCCCCAGCTGGGGACTTGAGATGGAACTTATCCTTACTGCCTTGGGCCTCTCTGGAGTCATGGAAGAAACTGTTGTGGCTTCTGCTCGTCTTGTAAGAAGGGGCTCCATGGCCATTTGCCAAGAGCTTACTATGTGCAGACCCACTGTTGGGGACTTCTCAGAGAGATGATAATAATAATGATCATTGCTATTAAGCTTACTTTGTGTATCAATCAGGGTTCAACCAAAGCAGAACCAGTAGGACATTTATGTTAAGAGATTTATTGCCAAATAATAACGAAGAGACAACTCTGGTGGCAATCTTAATATCAAAGTAGACTTTAAGACAAAATCAATTAGAAGAGATAAAGATGGACATTATACAGTGATAAAAGGGTCAATTAATCAAGAAGATTTAACAATCATAAATATATATGCACCTGACATAAACCCAAAAACCAAACCCATTGTCATCGAGTCAATTCCTACTCATAGTGACCCTATGGTCAGAGTAAAACTGCCCCATAGAGTTTCTAAGGAGTGCCTGGTGGATTTGAATTGCCAACCTTTTGGTTAGCAGCTGTAGCACTATGCCACCAGGGTTTCCGCCCCTAACACAGGGGTATCTAAATATATAAAGTAGACACTGATAGAATTGAAAGGAGAAGTAGACAGTACTACAATAATAGGTGAAGACTTCAATACACCACTCTCAAAATCGGACAGAACATCTAAAAAGAAGATCAAAAAGGAAACAGATGACCTGAATGACACTATAAACCAACTAGACTTAACAGATGTATAGAACACTCCACCCAAAAACAGCACAATATACATTCTACTCCAGTGCACATGGATCATATCATTCTCCAGGATAGACCACATTTTAGGTCACAAATCAAGTCCTGATAAATTTAAAAAGACTGAAATCATACAAAGTATTTTCTCTGACCACATCAAAGTGAAACTAGAAGTCAATAACAGAAAAAAGCCTGGAAAATACATAAACATATGGAAATTAAACAAAACACTGTTGAACTACAAATGGTTCAAGGAAGAAATCACAAATTTCTTAGAGTCAGATGAAAGCACAACATACCAAAACTCATGGGATGCAGTGAAGGCAGTACTCAGAGAGAAACTTGTACTAATAATTGCCTACATGAAAAAGAAGAAAGATCTCAAATTAACAGCCTAACTCAACAACTCCAGGAACTAGAAAGAGAAGAACAAACTAAGCCTAAACCTATGAGAAGAAAAGAAATAACAAAGATCAGAGCAGAAATAAATAAAAGCAAAAACAGAAAAATAGAATCAATAAAACCTGAAGTTGGCTCTTGGAAAAGATCGGTAAAACTGACAAATCTTTAGCTAGACTGACAAAGAAAACATACAAATAACCAAAATAAGAAATGAAAGAGGGGATATTACAACTGACACAGTAAAAATAAAGAGAATTAGACAGGATGTTATGAACAACTACACAGCAACACACTGGATAACCTAGATGAAATAAACGAACTCCTAGAAGCACACAAACTGACGCAAGAGGAAATAGAAATAGAAAGTCTCAACAGACCCATAACAAGTGAGGAGAGAATCAGTGGTCAAAAACATCCCCCAACCAGGGACCTCCCCCCCACCCCCCACCACCAAAAAAAAAAGACCTGGACCAGGTGGCTTCACTGGGGAATTCTATGAAACATTTAAAGAAGAATTGACATCCTTACTGCTTAAACTCTTCCAAAAGACAGAGAGAGAAGGAACACTCCCTAATTCATTATATGAAACAAACATAACCCTGATACTAAAACCAGACAAAGATACAACAAGAAAAGAGAGCTACAGGCCAATATCTCTTATGAATATAGATGCAAAAATCCTCAACAAAATACTAGCAAACAGACTGTCATGGATTGAATTATGTCCCCTCCAAAATGTGTGTATTAACTAGGTTGGGCCATGATTCCTAGTATTCTGTGTTGTCCTCCATTTTGTGATTGTAATTTTATGTTAAAGAGGATTAGGGTGGGATTGCAACACCCTTACCAGGTCACATTCCTGATCCAATGTGAAGGGAGTTTCCCTGGGGTGTGGCCTGCACCACCTTTTATCTCTTAAGAGATAAAAGGAAAGGGCAGTAAGCAGAGAGTCCGGGACCTCATACCACCAAGAAAGCAGCACCAGGAGCAGAACGTGTCCTTTGGACCTGGGGTCTTTGGACTCAGGGTCGCTGTGGCTGAGAAGCTCCCTGACCAGGGGAAGATTGAGGACAAGGACCTTCCTCCAGAACTGACAGAGAGAGAAAGCCTTCCACTGGAGCCTACGCCCTGAATTTTAACTTTTAGCCTACTTTACTGTGAGGAAATAAATTTGTCTTTGTTAAAGCCGTCCACTTGTAGTATGTCTGTTACAGCAGCCCTAGATGACTAAGACATTGACCAAGCGGGATTTATTCCATGAATGCAGGGATGGTTCAATATTAGAAAGTCAATCAAGATAATACACCGCATCAATAGAACAAAGGAAAAGAACCACATGATCACCTCTATGGAGGCAGAAAAACCATTTGATAAAATCCAACACCTTTCTTGATGAAAACCCTAGAGAAGGTTGGAACAGAAGAGAAATTCTTCAGCATGATTCAGAACATATATGAAAAGCCTACAGCCAACATTATACTTAATGGAGAAAGACTGAGAGCTTTCCCCTTGAAATCAGCAACAAGGCAAGGGTATCCACTCTTACCGCTTCTATTCAATATTATATTGGAAGTCCTAACTGGAGCAATTAACCCACTGCTGTCGAGTAGATTCCGATTCATAGCGACCCTATAGGACTGAGTAGAGCTGCCCCGTAGAGTTCCCAAGGAGTGCCTGGTGGATTCGAACTGCCGATCTTTTGGTTAGCAGCCGTAGCACTTAACCGCTATGCCACTAGGGTTTCTACTGGAGCAATTAGACAAGAAAAATAAATAAAAGACATTCAGGTTGGAAAAGAAAAAGGAAAAATATCTCTATTCGCAGATAATATGATCCCATATGTATAAAATCCCGAAGAGTCCACAAGAAAACTTCTAGAGCTAATAGAGGAATTTAGCAAAGTTGCAGGGTACAAGGTCAACAAACAAAAATCAATTGGGTTTCTCTACACCAGCAATGAGAAATCTGAAAGGGAAATTAGGGAAACAATTCAATTTACAACAGCATCTAAGGGAATTAAATACCTGGGAATAAATATAACCAGGGACGTGAAGGACTTATACAGTGAAAACTATAAAACACTGCTGAAAGAGATTAAAGAAGATAAACAGAAAGATGTTCCATGTTCATGGATTGATACTACCCAAAGTGATCTACAGATTCAATGCAATCCAGATCAAAATTCCAACAGTCTTCTTTACAGAAATAGAAAAACCAATCCTCAACTTTATATAGAATGGCAAGAGACCCTGAATAGCTAAAGCCATGTTGAAAGAGAAGAACAAAGTAGGAGGATTCACACTTCCTGATTTTAAAACATACTATGCAGCTACAGTAATCAAAACAGCCTGGTACTGGTATAACAACAGACAAACAGAAAAATGAAATAGAATTGAGAATCCACACATTTATGTCAACTGATTTTTGACAAGGTCGCTAAGTCCATTTAATGGGGAAAGAAGAGTCTCTTCAATAAATAGTGCCGGGCAAATTGGATTTCCACATCCAGAAAAGTGAAATAGGATCCATGCCTGTTGTTGCTGTTGTTGTTGTTAGGTGCCATCGAATTGGTTCTGACTCACAGAGACTCTATGTACAACAGAACAAAACACTGCCCAGTCCTGCGCCATCCTCACAATCGTTGTTATGCTTAAGCCCATTCATTAGCCACTAAACCAAAAAAACCTGGTGCTGTTGAGTCGATTCCAACTCACAGCGACCCTATAGGACAGAGTAGAACTGCCCCATAGAGTTTCCAAGGAGTGCCTGGCGGATTCAAACTGCCGTCCCTTTGGTTAGCAGCTGTAGCACTTAACCACTACGCCACCGGGGTTTCCCATTAGCCACTAGAGAAATGCAAATCAAAACCACAATGAGATATCATTTAATTCCCACTAAGATTGCTAAGATTTAAAAAAAAAAAAAAATAACAAATGTTGGTTAGGATGTGGGGAAATTGGAACACTTACCCATTGCTGATGAGAATACAAAAATGATACAGTCATTGTGGGAAACTTTGATAATTTCTCAAAAAACTAAAAATAGAACTACCATATGACTTAGCAATTCCATTCCTAGGTATATACCAAAAGACTTGAAAGCAGAGACTTGTACACCAATGTTCATTGCAACGCTATTCACAAAAGCCAAAAGATGGAAACAGCCTAAATGCCCATCAACAGATGAGTGGACAAACAAAATGTGGTATGTATATACAATGGAATACTACTCAGCCAGTAGGAGAAATGAAGTCTTGATATATGCTACAGTATGGACAGAGGTGGAAGAGATCATGCTGAGTGAAATTAGTCACAAAAGGACAAATAGTATATAACCTCACCTACACAAAAAGACAAGGAAAAGCAAATGTATAGAGAACAAAGTTTACTAGCGGTTACCAGGGGCGAGAGGGAGGGCGAAAGGAGAGATTAATGGTGATGGAAATATTGTGTCAACTAAGGGTGGGGTTACACAGTTGGTTATTGTAATTGCTGTCAATAAGTTGTCCACCTGTAAAACGTTGAATTGACAAAAGCTTCGTGATAGATATATTTATAACAATTACCAAAAAAAGAGTAGCTGTTGTGTCCAACCAAACACCTCATAAGATTTGGTTTCTTGGTTTGAAGGTTTAGGGTCATGGTTTCATGGGACATACTAGTTAGTTGGCCTAATGACATGTTTAGTGCATCTCTTCTACCTCCTAGTTCAACGCGTACTGCCTGGGGTCTTAAAAGCTTGCAAGCAGCCACCCAAGGCACAACAATTAGTCTATCTGCCTGGAGCGACAGAGGAAGGAGAGTCAGGAATAAAAGGAGGATTATGGAATGCGTGGCTAATTGCCTCCATGAACAAGTGCCTCCTTTGCCATGAAACCAGAAGAACTGGATGGTGCTCGACTACCATTACTGAACATTTCGATCAAAGATTCCATAGAAAAATCCTGATCAAAAAGGGGAAAATTCAGAATCATTTTCAAAATCTCATGGAATCCAGACTTCCTGAAGCTGTTATGTTAGATGAATCCCTGAAACTATTGCCCTGAGATAATCTTTAAACCTTAAACCAAAAATATCTCCCGAAGTCTTCTTAAAACCAAACAATAACTTAACTAGACGGCGCTGGGTTATAGTGAAAAATGTCTGCCTTGAGCATTATACTCTTTTAAGAACTCTCTATATGGGATCGAATTGACAACAGCAACTCAAAAGATCAAATAGGAACCTCAGGGGACAGTGAATTTACGTTAACGGAGGAGGAACAACTCAGAAAAAGAGGGTAAAGATGGTTACACAACTGGAAGAATGTAATCAATGTCGCTAAATGGTACGTGTGGGAAAAAAAAAAAAAGACTTATCACAAGGAGTTGTTTTACACAATTGTTGGGGTTAGCAAGGCAAGGCCAAAATCTGTAGGGTGGGCCGGCAGGCTGGAACTCTCGGGTCTGAGCTGAAGCTGAAGTCCACAGGCATAATTTTACCTTCAGGGCAACCTCAGCTCTGATCTTAAAGCCTTCCATCTGACTGAACCAGGCCCAACTTAAAGCTGACTGATTAAGGACTTTAATCACGTTTACAAAATACCTTCACAGTAATACCTAGATTAAAAAAATAGTGCTTGAATAATTGGGAACCATGGCCTACAAGCTGACACAAAAAGCTGATCATCAAGACATGTGCCAAACATGATGCAAAGCCCATTACTGCCTATCAGCTGATTTAGTTCCTTCAACAATTCCATGAGGAAGATTGCTTTCTCTTTTTCCTAGAAGAAAGTGCCTTGCCCAAGCTCACAGAATGGGGAGGGGAAGAGCGGGGATTTGAGCCCCGTCTGCCTCTGGATCCCCACGTGTCTGTCAGTTTGTCGTACTGTGGGGACTTGTGTGTTGCTGTGATGCTGGAAGCTATGCCACCGGTATTCAGATACCAGCAGAGTCACCCGTGGAGGACAGGTTTCAGCTGAGCTTCCAGACTAAGACAGACTAGGAAGAAGGACCCGGCAGGCTACTTCTGAAAAGCATTAGCCAGTGAAAACCTTATGAATAGCAGCAGAACATTGTCTGATATAGTGCTGGAAGCTGAGCCCCCCAGCTTGGAAGGCACTCAAAAGATGGCTGGGGAAGAGCTGCCTCCTCAAAGTAGAGTCGACCTTAATGACATGGATGGAGTAAAGCTTCCGGGGCCTTCATTTGCTGATGTGGCACGACTCCAAATGAGAAGAAACAGCTGCAAACATCCATTAATAATCAGAACCTAGAATGTATGAAGTATGAATCTAGGAAAATTGGAAATTGTCAAATATGAAATGAAACACATAAATAGTGATATCCTAGGCATTAGTAAGCTGAAATGGACTGGCATTGACCATTTTGGATCGGACAATCATATAGTCTACTATGCTGGGAATGACAACTTGAAGAGGAATGGTGTTGCATTCATTGTGAAAAAGAACGTTTCAAGATCTATCCTAAAGTACAACGCTGTCAGTGATGGGATAATATCCATACGCATACAAGGAAGACCAGTTAATATGACCATTATTCAAATTTATGCACCAACCACTAGGGCCAAAGATGAAGAAATAGGAGATTTTTATCAGCTGCTGCAGTCTGAAATTGATCGTACATGCAATCAAGATGCATTAATAACTACTGGTGATTGGAACGCGAAATTTGGAAACAAGAAGGATCAGTAGTTGGAAAATATGGCCTTGGTGATAGAAACAATGCCGGAGATCAAATGATAGAATTTTGAAGGACCAACGACTTCTTCATTGCAGATACCTTCTTTCACCAACATAAACAGCAACTATATACATGGATCTCACCAGATGAAACACACAGAAATCAGATTAACTACATCTGTGGAAAGAGACGATGGAAAAGTTCAGTATCATCAGTCAGAACAAGGCCAGGGGCCGACTGTGGAACAGACCATCAATTGCTCGTATGCAAGTTCAAGCTGAAACTGAAGAAAATCAGAGCAAGTCCACGAGAGCCAAAATATGACCTTGAGTCTATCCCACCTGAATTTAGAGACCATCTGAAGAATAGATTTCACGCATTGAACACTAGTGACCGAAGACCAGACGAGTTGTGGAATGACATCAAGGACATCATCCATGAAGAAAGCAAGAGGTCTTTGAAAAGACAGGAAAGAAAGAAAAGATCAAGATGGATCAGAGGAGACTCTGAAACTTGCTCTTGAAGATCGAGCAGCTAAAGCTTTAGGAGGATGCCAGGCTCAGAGAGGTCAAGTGCTGCCTGGTTGTACACCCAGGAAGTGGCTCCAGGTCCCCTCCTCACAAGAGCCATCTGCTTGCTCCCCGTTTCCTCAGCTGCCCACCCTGTCCATGGCCTCTCTGAGGGATGCAGGCACCCCTTCCTCTCTAGCTCAGTACTATCCTGTGTAAGGAGGGGAGGGCTCTTCCAGGTCTGACACCAGAGAGCCTGGCCTTGGAGCGGGGGTAGAAGTGAGGAACTGCTGGCTCCAAGGTCTCTTAATTTGGGGCTAGTCCCACCCTCCAGGAGGAGGTATCAAGAACATCCTCTGAGAGGAACCCAGCCGAGACCCAGCACCCTCAAGCCATCTGTCTCCCCAGACTCAGGCTGGAACGGGCCTGAGTTACCCAGTAGAACATGTACTCCTTGGGAAACCAGGGCCTCCTTCTGAAAGACCAAGCCCCTGAAGGGTCCCAGCTCAGCCAAGGCTGTGGTCAGTGTGGCCTGTCCGCCCACCCTTTCCTGTGAGGGCTTCATTGCCAGGGGAGGCAGCCTGTGAACAATGCTCCTCTCTGTTCCTGGCCTGGGAGGGGTGGCTAATTCAGCTGCACCTCACACTGGGCCAGGGACTCAACGCTCTCCCTGCTTACCTCAACTCACTGGCACCTCTAGGTCTCAGAGGAAACTCAGGTACCCCGAGCTTAGCACCCTCCCAAATCCCCCTGAGGGCCAAACTCAGAGGTGAGGAGCCAGGGCAAAAATGTTTGGAGAGGGGGCTGGAGCTGGGGGTTAGGGGCGGCACACCAGCAGGGCCAGCATGGGCTCCCCAACCTCACTCAGCCATTATGGCTCCATCCTCTGCTAGCGTCATTAGGTGTGGGAGGAGAAGGGGCTCGGAGAGGCTGGGCAGATTGGCCTTGATCACACAGCTAGGAAGCGTGGAGACGGAACTTGGACCCAGGCCTGTGTGACTCCAGAGCCCGTGGTCATATGCTCTTAGTCACACAATGCACCGCCCTTTGGAAACCCGAAGTGGTCATGAGTCCAAGGGCACAGGGTAGCTGATTAAACCACAAGGTTTATTGTAGCCTCCCTTCCACAAATGCCACCCTCAGCATATTTGGAGGCAGCCCTCTTCCTCTAAGCTGGGGTCCTCTCCCCTCTCGCCCTCCCGCCTTGCCCCTGAAAGGTTGAGCCAGACACTACGTACAAAAGTCAGGCCCTGAGCTGAGCACCATCTCACTGAATCCACATAGTACCCCTGTGAGGAGGGTGCTATTATTACCCTTTTATATGGAGGGTGAAGCTAAAGCTCAAAGAAGTTGTTAAGCCGTGCAGACTCAGGCAGCTGGTGGCAAGGCCAGAACCCTACCCCTCCCACACACACCCTCCTTACTAGCCAAACCCTGCCCACTGGGCCTGCCCTTCCCAGACAGCCTTGGAAGGTGCCTTCTGAGGGCCTGTGGCATTCCAGGCCCAGTTCCCCACCCTCACCTGAAATGGGCCTCTCTGCCTTCCAAACCCCTAGTCGGAGCCTAGGAGTCAGATTGGCAGTCCAGAGTCCCCGTGGTGTGTGTGAGGAGTGGGTGAGGGCCTGCCTGGAGCCCCCCGCCCCCTGCTGCCGCCTGGCAGACCTGTGGGTCAGCGGGACCCCTCCCCCAGCCCTCCCAGGGCCCCCAGCCAGCCCTGGCTTCCGGAGCTGCCGCCACCTTGGCCGGCTGCACCACACATGTTTTCAATCAGCTGGATGAATGGTGCCTTGTGAGAGCACCACAGGGCTCACCTCCACTGCAGGACAGCCAGGTGGGGTAGCCTCAGAGGGAGGAGCGTGAGGGGACACCGGGCGGATGGGGGGGACGTACTGGGCGGCAAGGCAGCACACGGTTACACAGCCAGGGCCTGTGGTCAGATAGAAGGGTAGGGTCCTGGCCTTGCCACCCACCATCTGAGTCTGCACAACTCACTGAACCTTTCTGAGCCTTGGTTTCACCCTCCATAAAAAAAGGTGCTAAAAAAACATCAATGAACAGTTTGTATGGAAAATGCAAAAAAAAAATCCATTGGGGGATATACAATTTTGCAATGACAGTAATAACTTACAAATATGTGCGTAGATAGGTATGTCTGCATGTATGTACAGGAAGGCAGATATGAATATATGGATACCCATGTGTAGATGTATTTGTAGGCATATGTATATACATGTTTATGTGTACTGCATATATTTTCAAATATAAAGCACATAAGGGATACTGTTATGCATATTTGTTAGACATAACCAAACGCCTCACGGGATTGGCTTACTGGGTTTGAGGGCTTAGGATCATAGTCTCGTAGAGCCATTCAGTCCATTGGCACAATAGTTTGGTGAGTAGCATCTGGGGTCTTAAATGCTTGCGAGCGGCCATCTAAGATACAGCTATTGGTCTCTACTCATCTGGAGCAAAAGAAAAAGAAAGAAACCAAAGACACAAAGAAGAAACTAGTTTCCAGAACTAATAGTCTACACTAACAATGACATCACCTACCTTGAGACCAGAAGAATTAGATGGTGCCTGGCTACCACTACAACCATTCTGACCAGGGACTCTGTAGATGGTCCCAGATAGAAGGGGAGAAAAATGTAGAACAAAACTCAAATTCCTAAAAAAAAAAAGGAGGCCAGGCTTACTGGTCTGGTAGAGCCTAGATGAACCCCCGAGATCATCGCCCTGGAATATCCTTTAAACTTGGAACTCAAGCCACACCCAGAGGTCACCTTCCAGCCAAATGACTGGTTGGCTCATAAAATACATAATATCAACTGTGATATTGCCATGCTTTTCAAAATAATTGTCTAAATGAAACCAAATGATAAATATTTTCCCTAGACCAAGGCAAGAAGATAAGCGGAGACAGGGAAGCAAGATTAAGGGAAACAGAACAACCAGAATGGAAATAATGAGAAAGCTGGTATATTGTGAGGAATGTATCCAAAGTCAGTGAACGATATAAATAAAAACTGTTAAATGAGAACCTAATTTGATGTGTAAGCTTTCACCAAAAACACATTAAAATATTTTTTTAAAAAAGCATACTAACAACACCCCCTTTGTAGGCATGCTGTGTGGACTCATTGAGATGGTGCTCAGTCTGGGGCCTGGCACGTAGTATGCCCTTTGTACCTAGTATATGACTCAACATTTCAGGAGGCCAAGGGGAAGGGGAAGAGGATCCCATCTTGGAAAAAGGGGTCTGGTTTCCAAAGAGGCTGGGGTTGACATTTATGGAGGGGAGGCTACAATCAACTTTATGGATTAATCAGCTCCCAAGGCCTGGCCTTGGCAACTCCCTCCACACTTCAAAAGGGCCTCATAAAGAGAGCTTCAGAAGCTGACCTCAGCTCCAGGAAGAGGCAGACCAGGAGGAGCCTGGCCTGCACCACCCCTCACTGCTCCCTACGCCCCCCACCCCACCCCCCCTCACTCTGCAGGAAGGCTTCAGGGTAGACACAGCCCTGATAACTAAGGTTATTGAGCACTCACAGGGGACCTCACTCTGTAGTTCTTTCAGGCATCATCTCACTCAATCCACATTTAATCCTTGTCCTCCTGATGTTTCCATATTACATATAACAAAACCGTGACTCAGAGAGGGTAGGCAACCAGGCCAAGGCCACACAGCTGGTGAGAGGCACAGCCAGGATGCCCAAGCTCTTACCTCCCTACCAGCCTGCACTTCAAGGAAGCACTGCCTCCCTCATGGTGCCTGAGGGTGTTTAGAGCCCTTCTCCAGTGGGTGGGGCTGTCAGGAGACAGGACTTGCTCCCTGGCATCCCTTCGTAATCTCCTTGGGACTCCTCCTTATTTTCCTCTGACCCCTCTGGCCACTCATTTCAGGCTCCTTTGCTGGTTCTTCTACCTGTCCCTTAAGTCTGGGGGCCCTAGGGCTCTGTCCTGGGTTCTCCCTCTGCTCTCCCTCCCCCACCCCACAACCTGAGGCTCACTGCAAAGCTCCCAAATGCCAGTTCTGGGCTGAGAACCCACATCCTCTTCCCGCCTCACTCCTGGCACCCAGCACTGAGTCTGACCTGGAGAATGGAGGGGAGAAGGAAGTCAACAGCAGGGAAGGCAAAAAGTTCATCACATCTTCCCGTACCTAACCCTTGGGGCCGCCCTACCTAACTTGTGGGGCCGCCCTGCCATGGTTAGGATAAATTACAGACCCCTCCCATGACTCCCAAGGCCCCCATGACCTGGCAAATGTCTCTAGTTTCATCAACCCACCACCCTGACCTCCATCCCCAGACCAAGACCTCTGGGCTCTCGACAGCCCTTGGCCCTCTGTCTGCACCTCCAGGTTTTGCTCGTGTTCTCCCTGGCCAGAACCCTGTCTTCCTCCCACCCTGGCTAACTAGTCCTCTGAGACTCAGCTGAGCTCTGTGTACCAGGACAGGACTTCTGCTTGGCCAGACCCCCTGGGCTCTGGAACACCCTCAGCACTGCTGGGAGCAGAGCCCCGGGGCCTCGTGGGCCTTTCCTCTGGTACCCTTTGCTGTCAAGTTGATTCTGACTCATAGCGACCCTATAGGACAGAGTAGAACTGCTCCATAGGGTTTCCAAGGAGTGGCTGATGGACTGAACTGCCGACCCTTTGGTTAGAAGCCCAGCTCTTAACCACTGGGCCACCAGGATTCCTTTCCTCTGGGAGCTGCCCCCAATTCAGAATACATATCCGCAGAGGAAAAGGATGCTTCCCTCCCTCTGATGGAGACAGAGATGCCCCCTTTTCAGGCTGGTCTTCTCTGCAGGGCTGAGCGGGCTGTGCTCCCGTGTCTACATGGACTAGGGGTCGTTTGATGAGGGCTTGTTTCCAGCTCCTTGCCGTTCTGTGGTCCTCTGAGCTCACTGAGACCATTGCTGGAGGGCTGTGTACAGGACGCACCAACCATCCTGCTGTCTTCCAGATGGGCTAGTGTGTCTCCTCCAGCAGAGAGGGCAGCGAGAGCCAGCTGCGCACATCCCACCCTCCCTCCTTGCCCTGAGGTCCACTGGGTCCTCGAAGCTCACGACAGGCAGCCCTGGAAATAACTACAAACGTGCTCAAGGGTTATGCCACAAAAATGTTCAGCATGGCTTTGTTTATGATACTAAAAAATCTAAAGTAACCCACATAATCAACAATTAAATAAAATGTGGTACAGTCACAAAACTGAATCCCAAGGAGAATACTCAACGACACCAGGAGATGGCCAAAATTTACCCCTAAGTGCGGGGGTTGGGGGGGAGGAAGCAGATTAAAACCATAATGTTGAAAAAGAAAACCTCCTGGTAGAAATATAAAAGCAGCAGAGCAGGGGCATATAAGGGGTGCTTGAGACAGTGGCCTTGGGAGTTAGAGGGCCTGGGTTCAAAGGCACACTCTGCCTTGTTCTAGCGAGCAGACATTGAGCAAATCACCAAACCTACAAGCCCGAGTTGCATCGTCTGTAAAATGGGTGTGATAACAGCACCTACCGATGACTATCAGGCACTCAGCACCGTGTGTGGGGCACAGGCTGAGCACTCAGCAGACAGGAGCTCTTGTGATTATAGACACCACAAACGGGGGAAAGGGTTGTGTTTATCTCCTCCATACTATGGATGATTTTCATCTTAGGTTTGCTTATTTGTATTTTTAAAATCTTCTGCAACAATCCCACTTTGAAATGTGGTGTCTGGGGTCTTAAATGGTAACAAGCGGCCATCTAAGATGCATCAATTGGTCTCAACCCACCTGGAGCAAAGGAGAATGAAGAACACCAAGGTCACACGATAACTATGAGCCCAAGAGACAGAAAGGGCCACATGAACCAGAGACTTACATCATCCTGAGACCAGAAGAACTAGATGGTGCCCGGCCACAACCGATGACTGCCCTGACAGGGAGCACAACAGAGAACCCCTGAGGGTGCAGGAGATCAGTGGGATGCAAACCCCAAATTCTCATAAAAAGACCAGACTTAATGGTCTGACTGAGACTAGAGGAATCCCAGTGGTCATGGTCCCCAAACCTTCTGTTGGCCCAGGACAGGAACCATTCCCGAAGACAACTCATCAGACATGGAAGGGACTGAACAATGGGTTGGAGAGAGATGCTGATGAAGAGTGAGCTACTTGTATCAGGTGGACACTTGAGACTGTGTTGGCATCTCCTGTCTGGAGGGGAGATAGGAGGGTAGAGAGGGTTAGAAACTGGCAAAATTGTCAGGAAAGGAGAGACTGGAAGGGCTGACTCATTAGGGGGAGATTAAATGGGAGTATGGAGTAAGGTGTATATAAGCTTATATGTGACAGACTGACTTGATTTGTAAACGTTCGCTTAAAGCTCAATAAAAATTATTTAAAAAAAATCTTCTGCAACAAATGTGTATTACTTGGAGCAATTAAAAATAAAAACAAGCATTAGTTTAAAAGGAAACAGCCTCTAAAAACCCTCCCCTATCTTTATCAATCATTACAGTGAATGTAAACGGATTAACACTCCATTCAAGAGACAGAGAGTGGCAGAATGGATTAAAAAAAAAAAAAAAAAAGACCCATCTCTATACTGTCTACAAGAGACACACCTTAGGTACAAAGACATAAATAGGTTAAAAGGCAAAGTATGGAAAAAAAAAAAATTCCAAGCAAACAGAACACGAAGACAGCACAAGTGGCAATATTAATATCTGACAAAATGGACTTTAAGTCAAAATCTATTACCAGAGATGAAGAAAGACATTATATAATAAAAGGGTCAATTCGCCAAGAACATGTAACAATTGTAAATATCTGTGCACCTAACATCAAGGCACCCTGGTGCAGCGGTTAAGTGCTCAGCGGCTAACCAAAAGGCTGGTGGTTCTAATCCACCAGCTGATCCTTGGGAGAAAGATCTTGTAGTCTGCTCCCATAAGGACTACAACCTTGGAAACTCTATGGGGGCAGTTCTACTCTGTCCTATAGGGTGGCTATAAGTCAGAATCAACTCGACGACAATGGGAATGGGATGCACCTAACATCAGAGCCCCACAATTATAAAACAAGCTCTAACAGAATTAAAGGGAGAAATACACAAATCTACAATAACAGTTGTTGCTGTTAAGTGCCACTGAGTCGGTTCCAACTCATAGCAATCTTATGTATAACCGAATGAAACACTGCCCGGTCTTGTGCCATCCTCACAATTGTTAGTACGCTTCAGCTCACTGTTGCAGCTACTGTGTCAATCCATCTCATTGAGGATCTTCCTCTTTTTCACTGACCCTCTACTTTACCAGGCATGATGTCCTTCTCCAGGGACTCACCTCTCCCTATGGTAACATGTCCAAAGTATGTGAGATGTAGTCTCACCATCCTCGCTTCCAAGGAGCATTCTGGTTGTACTTCTTCCAAGACAGGTTTGTTTGTTCTTCTGGCAGTCCACGTTATATTCAATATTCTTCACCGACACCCTAATTCAAAGGCATCAGTTCTTCTTTGGTCTTCCTTATTCATTGTCCAGCTTTCACATGCATACGAGGCAATGAAAATACCAAGGCTTGGATCAGGCACAACTTAGTCCTCAAAGTGACATCTTTGCTTTTGAACACTTTAAAGAGGTCTTTTGCAGCAAATTTGCCCAATGCAATACATCGTTTGATTTGACTGCTGCTTCCATGGGCGTTGATTGTGGATCCAAGTAAAATGAAATCCTTGATAACTTCAATCTTTTCTCCATCTATCATGATGTTGCTTATTGGTCCAGTTGTGAGGATTTTTGTTTTCTTTATGCTGAGGTGCAATCCATACAGAAGGCTGTGGTCTTTGATCTTCATCAGTAAGTGCTTCAAGTCCTCTTCACTTTCAGCAAGCATGGTTGTGTCATCTGCATATTGCAGGTTGTTAGTCTTCCTCCAATCTTCATATAGTCCAGCTTCTCAGATGATTTGCTTAGCATACAGATTGGATAAACCACGAAGTATCCCCGTGTTCTGATCGAATGACTACCTCTTGGTCTAAGTACAGATTCCCCATCAGCACAATCAAGTGTTCTAGAATTTCCATTCTTCGCAATGTTATCCATAATTTGTAATGATCCACACAGTCGAATGCCTTTGCATAGCCAGTAAAACACAGATAAACATCTTTCTGGTATTTTCTGCTTTCAGCCATGATCCATCTGACTTCTGCAATGATATCCCTGGTTCCACATCCTCTTCTGAATCTGGCTTCAATTTCTGGCAGTTCCCTCTCAATGTACTGCTGCAACTGTTTTTGAATGATCTTCAGCAAAATTTTACTTGCATGTGATAGTAATAATACTGTTTGATAACTTCCACATTTTGTTGGATCACCTTTCTTTGAAATGGGCACAGATATGGATCTCTTCCAGTCAGTTGGCCAGGCAGGTGTCCTCCAAATTTCTTGACACTGCACCTCTACCGCTGCATCCGTTCACTGACACATCTCAACTGGTATTCCATCAATTCCTGGAGCCTTGTTTTTTGCCCATGCCTTCAGTATAATAGGAAAGAGTCTCAGCGTGTTGTTGAGGACATTGCTCATTATGTTGCACTGATGAGGTGTCCTGGGAGAAACTGTGATCCCTCTTGGTACCTGGTAGTTTTCCTAGTCACATTGACTGCCTGTAGGCTTCGAGCCACAGCTATGTACCTAACCTCAATGCCCAACGTGAGGGGATCAGCTAAATAAACTATAACCCGTTGAAAACCCGTTGCCATCGAGTCGATTCCGGCTCATAGCGACCCTATAGGACAGGGTAGAACTGCCCCATACAGTTCCCAAGCAGCACCTGGTAGATTCGAACTGCCGACCTTTTGGTTAGCAGGCGCAGCTCTTAACCACTATGCTACCAGGGTTTCCCCCAAATAAACTATAGCACAGCTACCTGTACAATGTACACGTTTGTAATGTGCATAGGAGGCTATCTGAAGGATTCATAACAAAGAGAAGCGTTACCCCAGGGAAGAGAATAAGGAGAAAACTTTCAGTTTAAATTTTGTGTACTTCACTCGTTTGCTATTTTTTCCCAATAATCCTGTATTACCAAAAATAATACTTTGATGTAGTAGAAAAATATTTAATAATACATAAAGATGTTTACAATTTATGATGATTAAAAGGTTGGCAAAACAAAGTGCAGTTTATTCTCATTTCTACAGAAACAACTTTAGATGTAAGGTGGAAGGAAAAGTTCCTAAAATGTGAACAGTGGCTCTCCGTCAGTGGTGGGATACAAGGCATTTTAATTTTCTTCTTATTTCTCTGTTTTTTCTAAAGTGTTCACAATGTACACATAGAACTTTTGTGATTTAAGAAGAATTCTTTTTTCTTAAAAGGAAAGACGTGGCCCAGGTTTTTGCCTGCACAAAGTGTCTAAGTCACGGCAGGCTGCATTTTTACCCTTTTTCATGCCTCCTCTTCCTCCTACCCTTGTACATATGTCTCACCCGCTTTTAATTTGTGCCATGTTGCTGTCCTTCTTGTGTCCTTGTAAAGGGCCCGACATCCTTGCTGGAATGAGGCCAGGCAGAAATCAGGGTATGGGCCCAGCCCATGGCTCCCCATCCAGTGGTCCCCCACCTCCCCACCACCCCACACCACCTCCCGGGGTATTGTTCTAATTAGTGGGGACGGTAAGCAGAGCCAAAGGCGGAACTATAAACACTAGAGGCAAAGACCCATAAACAGCTGGATAACTGACTCCAGCTGTGCAGATGGGCCCGGTGCTCCGTGCTCGTTCACGGGAGGCAGGGGGTGGGGAGTGGACAGGCCCGAGGACTTGCCCTCTGCCTCTGCCTCCTCTCCTTAGTGCACCAGGCCAGCCAAGGATCAGGGGGGCAGGGAAGCCTCTGCCAACCTGGGTGAGTTTACAGTCCAAGTGGGAGGGGGCCATGAGGCCAAGGATACTGAAGTTACCTGAGTCCCATTACCTATGCCCTGGACCTCAATTAACCCATCTGTAAAATGGACACGAGAAGAAGTATCAGACTGGATGGGCCCACTCAGCTGTACCATATCGTGATTAATCCACAAATCTGTGAGCTGGGCCTAAATGCCTGTAATATAATTATTTGTAATATAATAAAATATATCTACCTGTTACCAGTTGCCATCAAGTCAACTCTGACTTATGATGACCTCATGTGTATCAGAGTAGAATTGTGCTCCATAGGGTTTTCAATGGACGATTTTTTTAGAAGTAGATCGCCAGGCCTTTCTTCCAAGACACCTCTAGGTAGACTCAAACTTCCAATCTTTCAGGTAGCAGCCAAGCACATGAACCATTTGTACCACCCAGGGACTCCTAAAATATATATACCCAAAAAACCAAACCTACTGCCTTCGAGTTGATTCTAATTTACAGCGACCCTATAGGACACAGTTGAACTGCCCCACAGAGTTTCCAAGACTGTAAATCTTTACAGAATTAGACTGCCACATCTTTCTTCTGCAGAGCAGCTGATGGGTTCGAACTGCCGAGCTCTTTTAGCCACCGCGCCACCAAGACCCCTTAAAATATATATACCATGTGGTAATATGCTCTTGTAAAATTATTTGCATTATAATCTACATATTATATTATATATTATTATATCATACTGTTTAATATTATATTGCTACTTTTTAAACATCTCTGTGGACATCTTCAGTCAGAGAGTATGTGGAGGCAAGCCAGGAAGACTTCCTGTAGAAGAGAGATTTGAGGGCTTTAAGTTTGGCAGGCAGGAGAAACGGACCTCCAAAAAGGTCATAATGGAGGGGACAGGAGAGGCTTGAGAGTGAGGGGATTTATGGAGCTGTTTGGGGGTCATCCAGGCAAGGGACCCATGTCCATCTCCCACCGTAGAAACGCACAGCCTGGCACTGTATAGGAAGACGGCACATCGGACTAAACTGATCAAGACTTGCCAGCCCTAAGAGCTCCCAAACCTGGCTACACAACAGAACCCCAGGGAACTTGGGAAAACACAGATTCCTGGGCCCCTCCCAGAGCTTCTGAATGAGGCTTTGGGGCAGCAGGTCCCGGGCATTTGAATTTTTGATAAATTCCTTGTAGATTCTGAGGCCAGAGATCTGGCACAGGTGAGTGTTTAGAAACCCCAGGCCCAGAGTCCTCACAGAGAGGATGGCGGTCAGGAGGGGAGGTCACCCATGAATTTCATATTGTGCTTTGTGTCTTCTCACCCAACTACAAGGCACAGTCACTGCCAGGCAGCCAGGCGTCACCCTACACTTTGTGTCTGACTGGGGTGGGGCCAGGAGTGTGTCAAGCAAACCCTCTTGCTTGTCAAGTTTAATCCCTGTAAGGACCTCCTAACGCTCAAGTAAAGGGTCCAGAACCCATCGGGTGGTCTTGGCTCCTCAACTGATTGTAGATGTAAGGGTTTATTTCTGGACTGTCACTTCTATTCCATCGATCTATTCTCTATCCTGGTGCCAGTACCACACTGTCCTGATTGCTATTGCTTCGTAGTAAGTTTTGAAATCGTGAAAGTGTTACCCATTGCCGTCGATGGATCCCGACTCATGGCAACCCTGTAGGACAGGAAATGTGAGTTCTTCTTTATTCTTCTTTTTCAGGATTGTTTTGACTCCTCTGGGTCCCTTGCAATTCCATATGACATTTAGGATCAGTTTGTCAACTTCTACAAAGAAGTCAGCTGAGATTCTAATAGGGATTGCACCGGCTCTACAGATCAGTTGGGGAATATGGCATCTTAGCAATGTTGAGCCTTCCGATCCATGAACACAGGGTTTTTTCCATTTACTTTTGTTGTTTTTTGTTGTTAGGTGCCAATGAGTCGGCTCTGACTCATAGCAACCATATGTATAACGAATGAAACCTTGCCCGGTCCTGCGCCACCCCCACAATCATTGCCATGTTTGAGCCCATTGTTGCAGCCACTGTGTCAATTCATCTCATTGAGGGTCTCCCTCTTTTTCACTGACCTTCCATTTTACAAAGCATGGTGTCCTTGTCCAGTGATCAGTCCCTCCTGGTGACGTGCCCAAAGTAAGCAAGACGAAGTCTCACCATCCTCGCTTCTGAAGAGCATTCTGGATGTCCTTACATCTTCTTTAATTTCCTTCGACAATGTTTTGTAGTTTTCAGAGTATAAATTTTGTGCTTCTTTTGTTAAATTGGGTTTTTTAAATTTATTCCTAAGTATTTTTTTCTTTTTGATGCTATGGTGAACAGAGTGGTTTTCTGAATTTCATTTTTGGATTGTTCATTGCAAGTGTATAAAATACAACTGATTTTTATATATTGATCTTGTATCCTGCAGCCTTGCTGAATTATTTATTCTAATCATTTGGTTTTTTTTTTTCAGAGGATTCCTTAGGATTTTCTAAGATCATGTCATCTGTGAACACAGACAGTCTCACTTCTCCCTCTCCATTTTGGATGCCTTTTATTTCTTTTTCTTGCCTAATTGCCCTGGCTAGAGCCTTGAATACAATGTTGAATAGAAGTGGTGAGGGCAGACATTCTTGTCTTGTTCTTGATCTTAGAGGGAAAGCTTTCAGTCTTTCTGCATTAAGTCTGATCTCAGCTGTGGATTTTTCTTAGCTGCCCTTTATGAAGTTGAGGAAGTTTCCTTATATTCTCAGTTTGCTAAGTGTTTTTATCATGAAAAGATGCTCAACATCATTAGTCATCAGGGAAATGCAAATTGAAGCCACAAAGAGTTACCACTCACGCCCAGTAGGATGGCTAGACTCAAACAGCAGAAGTGCTGGTGAGGGTGTGAAGAAATCAGAACTCTCAGGCACTGCCGGTGGGGCTGTAGAATGGTGCAGCCACTTTGGAAAATAGTCTGGCAATTCCTTAAACAATTCAACTTAGAGTTACCATATGATCCAGCAGTTCTATTCCTAGGAATTAAACCCAAGAGAAATGAAACTCTACGTTCACACAGACACTTGTACATGAATATTTGCAGCAGCTTTATTCCTAAGAGCCAAAGGGTCAAAACAACCAAATGTCCATCAACAAACCAGTGGTTAAAAAAACCGAAACCAAACCCGTTGCTGTCGAGTCGATTCAGACTCACAGCAACCCTAGAGGACTGAGCAGAACTGCCCCACAGAGTTTCCAAGGAGTGCCTGGTGGATTCGAACAGCCGACCATTTTGGTTAGCAGCTGTAGCTCCTAACCAGTGATATATCCACAAAATGGAATATATTCAGCTGTAAAAAGGAATGAAGTTCTGAGACACGCTACAACACGGAAGAAACTTGAAAACACACGAAGTGAAACAAGTTAGTCACAAAAGGCCACGTACTATATGATCCCATTCGTGTGAAAATCCAGAAGAAAAAAATCTATAGAGAGAGAACGATTAATGGTTGCTTAGGGCTGAGTGGTAGAGGGGTAAAGGAGTGATAGGAAAAAGGTATGAGATTTCTTTTTGAGGTGACGATAAAAACATTTCTAAAATTGACTGTGATGATACTTGCATGTATATGTGAATATACCAAAGCTCACTGAATCGTACACTTGAAGTGAGTGAGCTGGATGGTATGTGAATTAGATCTCAATAAAGCTGTTCGAAAAAAAAGAGAATGAAGTATTGACAGACACTACGACATGGAGGAACCTTGGAAACATTATGCTAAGTGAAGGAAGCCAGACACAAAAGGCCACATATTGTACAAACCATTTCCATAAAATGTCCAGACTACTCAGACAGAAAGCTTAGTGGTTCCCAAGGCTGGGGGGCAGGGAGAGTGGGGAGTGACTGCTAACGGGTACAGGCTTTTCTTTTGGGAAATGAAAATGCTCTGGTATTAGATAGTGGTGGTGGTTGGACAACTTCGTGAGAGTACGAAAAACCACTGAACTGTACGCGTCAAAAAGGGAATTTTATGTATGTGAATTGTATCTCAAAACAAAACAGCAGAGCCACCTTTGACACTATATGTGTATAATGAGGGGTCACTCTCAGGGTCCCAGATCACCCAACCACTTTCATTTCATGGGTCCCAGGAAGAAAAATCAAATGCAATGAGCGTCCAGATTGCACATAGGCTTTACTGCCTCTCAGCTCCATCCTCGGCGCCTCAGGGCCAAGGTGGAAGTGCCACCTGCAGGCTCAGGGATGGGGCTGCAGGAGTTGGATGCCAAGAACCAGCTCAGCCCTTACTGAGCACTTGCTGTTTCACAGATCAGGAGACTGAGGCTCAGAGACATGAGGTACCTGTCGAAGGTCACACAGCCAATATCAGCCTGTACTTGAAACAATTTGTGTGTATTTTGACTACTATGCCATACCACAAGGAGCCCTGGTGATGCAGTGCTTAAGCACTCGGTTGGTTGTTTGAACCCACCAGTTGCTCCACAGGAGAAAGACGTGTGACAGTCTGCTTCGGTAAGATTACAACCTTGGAAACCCTATGGGGCAGTCCTACTCTGTCCTATAGGGTCGCTATGAGTTGGAATCGACTCGACGGCAATGGGTTCAGGTTTTATGCTGTACCTCCTCACCACTTCCCAAGGGACAGCACCCCAGAATGAGGCAAAGACTGGTGAATGCCAGCTCCAGCTTCCCCCTCCCTGCCTGAGAGGAGCAACAGGGCAGGACCACCCCAGGTACCTGCCACGTAAAGCAGCAAATAATGCTCTACGTGGTACCCAGAGGCGTCTGTGGAAAAGCAAGGCGCAGAAAAGCATGAGGACTGCAAGCCAGCAGAATAACTATCCAAAAAAAAATCCCAAACCCATTGCCATCGAGTCAATTGCAACTCATAACGGCCCTACTGGACGGAGTAGAACTGCCCCATAGGGTTTCCAAGGAGCGCCTGGTGAGTTCGAACTGCTGACCTCTTGGTTAGCAGCCATAACTCTTAACCACTACACCACCAGAATAACTATAGCTGGTTGTAAATGCAAAAAAAATTCTGGAAGGATACCCCAGAACTGGTAATGGTGGTTTCCTCTGAAGAGAGGTGAGCTGAAGCCTGGGGGCAGAGGTTGGAGGGTGACTTATTTCTCACTGTATGTCCTGGTGCACTGTGTGATATTTAAAAATCATAAGCATGTACTTTGGTTTTAGATTTGTGCGTATACACATGCTTTGAATCATCATTGGAGGCTCCCCATGACTGTCCAGTCCCCAGCCCAGTGAGGTGCAGGGCCAGGCTCTGTGAGTTTTCCCCATCCTGCCTCATGGGCACTGCTCTTCTCAGCTCCCAAAATAAGGTCAACTCCTGGCCACCAGCCCAGGAGGCAGAACTGCCCAGTGGGCCCCAGGCTGTGAAGTCTCATGGACTGGGGACTCCCAGCTGTGTGACCCTGGCAGAATTACTTAACCTCTCTGAGCCTCAGATGTCTCATCCACAAAATGGGAATGATGATACCTACCTTAGAGATGGTTCATTACGAAGATTAAAGGAGCTAGCACTTGACAAGCAAAAAGCCTGCCTGAGTAAGCAATACCTTTTATTATATTATTTAATGTATTGATATCATTATTCATCATAGTATAGTCATAGTATTAACTAGTTGCCATTGAGACTCATTTCTGACTCATGATGACCCCGTGTCAAAGTAGAACTATGCTCCATAGGATTTTCAATGATTGATTTTTTGGAAGTAAATCACCAGGCCTTTCTTCCAAGGTACCTCTGGGTGGACTTGAACCACTTTTAGTTAGCAACCCAGAACGTTAACCCTTTGCACCACCCAGGGACCCCAATCATATTATTAGCCCACCACTCTTAACCACCAGGCCCATCTAAGTCACACTGACACAAACCTGAGGTTGGGTGATGGCGCCCCCTGGTGGACACACACTTACTGCACCCGGTAAGTTCCAATCCCATCCACTAGACAAATCAAACCCCTTGCCGAAGAGTCAGTTGATTGACTCATAAAAGACCCTACAGGACAGAGTAGAACTGCCCCATAGGGTTTCCTCCCCCATTTCTTCCCTCTTACCCCTAAATATTTCAGCTCATACTCTTACAGTGATATTCTTACATAACTGCACAAAAACCAAAATCAGGAAATTTCACCTTGAAGCAGTATTATCATCACTGTCCCTATTCACGTTTCACCAATTATCCCAATAGTGTGTTTTACAGCTAATTGTTTTCTGGTCCAGAACCCCTCCAAGGCCACACATCACATCTGATTGCCAGCTCTCCTTTAATCCTGAGCCATTTCTCAGCTTTGATCTTTTGTGACCCTGACATGTTTAAAGTTCAGGCCAGTTATTTTGCAAGACTGTCCCTTAATATGGGTGAGCCTGCAGTTTCCCCGTGGCCAGATTCAGTTTATGTGTTGTTGTTTTGATCAGAAATTCCACAGGTGCTATGCTGTGTCCTTCCCAGGGCACATGATGTCAGTTTATCAGGTGACGTTACAGCTAACTCTCCCACCTGCCAGAATGGGGACACTGAGGCTCAGGGGGCCAGAAAGGAGCCGAGACTTGTCCACAGACACACAGCAGGTGAACACCAGAGGCAGGATCCTCAGTTCAGAAAAAGTGTAGCAAGGCAGAACCTTCCCCCACCCGCCTGGGCTGCCTCAGGACCTTCACTCTATGGGAGCCTAAGGGCTAGTTAAGGACACCCGCCCTTGTGACATCATCCATACAACAGTCCAGCTGCCTGAAGTCCCCCTTTCTGCTTCATCCATTTCATTTTTAGTTGTTTTATTAAGACTTTTCCATTATACAAATGATACATGAATACATCGTCCTTGTTAAAACAAAAGTTTCAGTCCCCTTTGAAAGCCCCCCTCCCAAACTCCGTACCCTCCTCCAGAAGTAGCACTGTTATCAGTTTAGTGTGAAAGATACATACACCTATACCCCCTGGGAAAAATACATCTTGTGTAGCAGTCTGTCTTAGTCCTCTGGTGCTGCCATACAGAAATACCACAAGTGGATGGCTTTAACAAAGAGAAATTTATTCTCTCACAGTCTAGTAGGTTACAAGTCCAAATTCAGGGTGTCAGATCCAGGGGAAGGCTTTCTCTCTTTGTCGGCTCTGGAGGAAGGTCCTTGTCCTCAATCTTCCCCTGGTCAAGAAGCTTCTCAGGCACAGGGAGCCAGGGTCCAAAGGACACGCTCTGCTCCTAGTGCTGCTTTCTTGGTGGTATGGGGTCCCCAACTCTCTGCTTGCTTCCCTTTCATCTCTTGAGAGAGAAAAGGTGCTGCAGGCCACACTCGGGAAACTCTTTACCTTGGATCAGGGAGGTGACCTGAGTAAGGATGGTGTTACAATCCCACTCTAATCCTCTCAACATAAAATTACAATCACAAAATGGAGGACAACCATACCATACTGGAATCGTAACCTAACCAAGTTGATACACACATTTTGGGGGGGACAAAATTCAATCCACGACACAGTCTCTTTTCACCAATGGTCAGGCTTGTAGAGACTTCCCTGCCAGAACGTGGAGATTGAGTGAGCTATTTTTAACTGTATCATCATTGCAGCACCATTTGCAGGTTATTAGCAGATCCCCTGTGGATGGACATCTGGGTTGTCACTAGGGTTTTGCTACCATAAAACACACCACCCTATCTATGTACACGACCCAGGGCTTCTCCGAGGGAGCTGCCTGCCTCTGGGAGCCAGACCGCTACTGGGGGTCCAGATTCTGAGTGGGCTCCTGACTGTGAGGGGCGAGGAGACTCTGATGTGCTTTACTCACTATCGCTAGAACTGCAGGACTCTTGGAGCTTGAGAGAAGCTGGGCTGGGTTTTTGCAATGTGTTTCAAGGACTCTTAGGGTTTCAAGATAGGATGGGGGACAGGGAGAAGGCACTGAGCTGGTGAAAGTCCTCCCTCTCCAACCAGATCACCCCTACCTTTATCTGGTTTTTCAATTAAGTTTTTCTTTCAAAAAACGTCTTAGCTGTTGAAAGTTCTAAAATCTCTGATGTAGTCTGGCCCCTTACCTGACACAAGAATCCCTTTGGTATCATGCTGGGAAGTGGCCATCCAGCCTTGGGTTGGATCTCCCCCAAAAGAGGAAGCTCCTTACCCCCATGGTAGGCATAATAATAGCCCCCCAAAACATCCACATCCTAGTGCCAGGAACCAGTGCTAGGTTTGGTTACATGGCAAGGGGGAATCCAAATTGCAGATGGAATTATCCAATGTAATCACAAAAGTCCTTTGTGGAAGGTGGGAGGAAGAGGAGGGCAGAAGTGCTCTGCTGACCCCTTGATTTCAGCCCACTGAGACCTATTTTGGATTTCTGTCTTCCAGAACCGGGAGATAATAAATGTGTGTTGTTTTAAGCTAGTAAGTGTGTGGTCATTTGTTACAGCAGCAACAAAAACTAATACACACACTTTGGCCAATTGTGCCCATGCCTGCAGAACAGCTCCTTCCTCTCCCTGTAACTCTCAGATGCCAGCCCTGGTCCTGCCCCCTTGGCCCTCCAGAAGACTCTTCTCTTTCCCCCAACCTGGAGCAGCCTTTTAGAAACTGGAAGACAGTGGCCAAGTCTCTCCCAAAGTCTTCTCCAGGCCAACAAACTCTGCCCTCACGTGATGTGGCTTCCACGTCTCCCTCAATGGCCTGGTCACCCTCCTGAGGATGATACACGTGGTCAGTGTTCATCAAAAGGTAGAACCCTGATCAGAAGTCCAGCCTCCAGGCATAGTCTGAGCACCGTGGGTTTCTCACCTCCCTTCTTAGGAAGGCGCTGTTCTCATTAACACAACCTCCAGCTACATTCTTGTTGATGATGGCCACATCCAGCTCACAGCTGATATACCCCAGAGGTCTCTGCAGGTGTTGCCCTTGTGCCATTGGGACTGGTATTTTGGTGTGTTCACTTGGACCTCTCAGTCCACTCTCCTAGCTCCTGGTCATGGAGTGGGACCTCTCAGCACACCCCTCCCACACCCCTTGGGAGCTGTCTGTCTGCAGTTCCATGGATCTTCTCCTAACTCATAGGTGGTGGCCTGATTCACTGGTTCCCCCACGTTCCCATGCATCAGGAATTTTTTTGAAATACACACTGCTGTCCCACTCCCAGAGGTTCTGAGTAAATTTGGCGGAGCCCAGGAATATGCATTTTTAAAAGCTCCCCAAGGGGATCCCATTGCAGACAGCTGGCCAGGACCTCTCTGCTTGGCCCCAGCGCTCTCCCCTCCAGGCAAATCTCAAGTCAGGCCCTCAATTAGGCTGTGAAGGGTAGAAAGTGATTTGCTTCAACCAAAGTTGCAGCTCCTTGGACAGTGGGGCTCTCAACCTGAACTAGAACCTGTGGGGACCATCAGCCTGAGGCAGGGTTTTCTACAGCGGGAAGCTTCAGCATGCTGGGGGGCTTGTTAAAAATGCAGATGTTTCGGCCCCACCCCCTTCCACTTGAGAAGAATCTCCCGAAGCAGGATCTGGGAATCTGCATTTTAAACACGTTCTCCCAGAGAAGGCACGACTAAAGAGTAGCAGTGACTTGCCAGACACAAGACCCATCGGTGGCAGAAGTCATTCTAGTCTCTGCGCTTCCTGGCTCTCAGAGCCATGCTCCATCCCCAGCACTTCTGAGCTATCTAGTTTCGGTCATCTGAGCCGCTCCAGGTGGTTGCTCCCAGATAGGCCTATGCTATCTGCAAAGGGCAAATGGGGCACAGACATTGGCCGTGCACGCAAACATCCCCATCTCCACCCTCCCCTGCCCTTGCAAAAAGATCTCACAGACAGACAAACAGGACCAATGTGTACAAACAGAACCCCACTTTATTAGCAGTTAGTTCAAGATTGTACATTAATGGAGGAAGGTTGCCACTTTTAACACAACCCAAAACGGCTGGTTTGAGAGCCCTCATCAGATGAGCTGGGTAGCGCCTCCTCTCCAGCCCTCCCCACCCCCCAGCATGGGAAGGAAGCCTTTGCCTGCTCCCCTGATGTGCCCCCACCCTCTCCAGTCAGCCCTCTCCTCTCCCCAGGAAATGACATGAATTTCATGCAATAATTACAAAAGGAGCCCTCTTGCTGATAATAAAAGCTACACAGTCATAGAAAACCCCTCCTCCTCCTCCTCCTCCTCCTCTAGGACCAGAGAAGAAGAGGAGCAGGAAGGATGGACTTCTTAGAGTAAAATGCAACCCGTTTTCCCCCAGGCCCTGGGCCTTGATTCCACACAAAGCCTGGCCCGCTGGAGGAGCTAAGCCACCTCTGGCCACCTGAGCTGGCAGGGCAAGTCCCAAGGGCAACCACCTCAGGCTTGGCAAACCCGATCCCAGCACAGCCTCGAAGGCCTCTGGATGAGGGAGTCTCTGGGTCCCCCAACCTCACAGCAACTGGAGCAGACCTGGTCCCTTCTGCCCTACCTGCTGTTTCTGCTGAGGACTCTGATGTTTGAAAACCACTGCTGCAGCCCGATCCATTCATTTTGCAGATGGGGTAATGTGGGCCCCGGGAGGATGGCCATCACATAGCCACTAAATGTACCCGGTGGGACTCAACCTCAGCTCCCCTGCCTCCAGCCCAGTGCTCTTCTCCCCAACACCATGGCCTGGGGAGGCAGCTCCCCACGCAGGCCTTCCCAATGCATCCCAGGGGCGGCTCTGCTCAAGTGCACACCTGAGTCCACAACAGACCATGGGCCTCTAGGGAGTGAAAACCCAAGGACCACAAGACAGAGAGAGAGAGAGAGAGAGACAGACAGAGATGCTGTTTGGTGCCTGTGGACCATCCTCAGCTCAAAAGGGCAGCACAGGCTCCTCCTGACCCAAGTGATCTCATTCTCAGCAGGGCCCCAATGCCTTCTAGGGTGTCCACTATCCCTTCCCTCCTGGGCCCAGTGGAACGCTGTCTTCTCCAGGAAGCCCCCCCTCACCCCCCCCCCAAGCCCCTGGAGCTCCGGCTGCCCCTCTGCCAGCTTGGCACTTGGTTGGTACATGTGACAGTGGGAGCACACCTGGGCAGGAGTGACACTGCCAAGTCCCAGCACAGAAGACAAAAACCCACACAGCCAAATCACCCTTGACAATACAGGGGAGAGAGGAGCTGGCTACGCGATACCATGAGAGACAACCAGACAAAGCCAGGATGTGGGGCTTCTACCTGCAGCAGGCTGTAAGCTAGCCTCCAAAAATCAACATTGTTTACAAAATCAAAGTGTGTGTATGTGCTGGGGGTGCAGTGGGGTGGGGTGGGGTCTCTTCAGCATTCAAAGAGATGAAAGAAGCACTGTACAAAATGCAATGTGTGCACCTTGACTGGATCCTGATTTGAAAAGCAGCTACAAGTTACATGAGAGACAATTGGGAACATTTAAATGTGGACTGGACAGCAGCTGCTGTTAGGAAATGACTGTTGTCTCGGGTGTAATATTGGGCCAAACCCATGGCCATCGAGTGGATTCAGACTCACAGCAACCCTATAGGGCAGAGTAGAACTGCCCCAGAGGATTTCCAAGGAGTGGCTGGAGGATTCCAACTGCCGACCTTTTGGTTAGCAGCTGAGTTCTTAACCACTGCGCCACCAGGGCTCTGACAAAAAAAATATTTAGCCAATATTAAGGAAAACGTCCTAATTCTTAGGAGATGCTGGCCAAAGCATCTAGGGGAGAAGTCTCATGATGTTTGCAACTTTTAAAACAGTTCAGAAAAATACATATATAGAGAAACAAAAGTGGCAAAAATGTTAATCGTTTTAAATCTAGATGGTAGGGGTATCGGTGTTCATGATAAAATGACGGCAAAACATTTTTTTACTTGCTCTTCTCACTAACAACCTGTGGGGACGGCACCACACTGGGGACCGCCAGTTTCCGCTAGGGCAGTCCAGCCAGCCGGACGTCCTCTGGCGGTCACAGACTGCAGCTTCCTCCGCAGGGCCCCAGAGGCATGGCTGCCCCGATTGTATGTTATTGTTAGGTGCCGTGGAGTCGATTCCGACTCATAGCGACCCATGTGACAGAGCAGAACTGTCCCACGGGGTGTTCTAGGCTGTAATCTTTACGGGAGCAGATTGCCACAGTTCTCCCACAGAGCCATGGGGTGAGTTGGAACTGCTGACCTTTCGGTTAGCAGCCAAGCACTTAACTGCTGTACCACCAGGGCTCCTTTCCTTGTATTTAGGGGTTGGGAAAAGGTCCATGTTTAAACTGCAGACTTGCCCTCCCAGTGGTAAGACGCCCGCACCGTGGGAGTCTATGAGGACCTGGAATGACAAAGGCAGCTGCACCCACCTGGGGACAAGGCTCATGGATCACCTGCACCATTCAAGCTATTTCTCTCTCTCCCTCACTTTTTTGGCCAATCACTTACAGTGAGTTGGTAAAGATTAGAGATGCTGATGATGCTGCACCCACTGGTCCCTGGTTTTACTTCTCATGGGGGAATCTGTGGGCCCATTAGCTGAGCACCCCTAGGGAGACCTATTCCCATCCCTGAAGGTCCTGGCAGTGTCCAACCCAGGGGTCCTTAGGAAAGATTTGTTAGTGGGAAGAGAGGCAGCAGCTGTGGCCAGACAGACTTAGAACACATGCAGCTCAGGTGTCCAGTCCCCCGGAAAGGGCCTGGACAAAATTCACAATATCTCCTCTGTTCCCACAGGGTCTCAAGCCTGTCTGCTCCTTTCCCAGGCCAGAGGCAGAGAGAAGCTAACTGTCTGCGCTGTAAGTGTCAGCTCCATTCAGTCAACCTGGGCCTCCTGGGCTCCAGGAGACAGAAGCAGGCCTCCAGGCCCAGAGGATAGACCAGAGAATGTGGGAGCTGTAAGGTCCTCACAGACACAGAGCCCAACCCCTCAACGACAGACGGGAAGTGAGGCCCAAGAGCTGAGCTATGAAAGCACTGCCCCACTCTGGCCATCTGATCCCACTGTGTGGGCCACCTTCACACGTGTGTGTGTGGACATTCCATTCTGACCTCAGACACTCAGCTCTTCATCTGCGCCGTCCTCTCATGGCCCAAAGTCTCCAGGTTTAAAGGACCCAGTGAAAAGCGTGATGGTAACTCTCCTGTTGGGACACGATGAAACTACATAGCTGGTCCAGTACTCAACTTTCTTCACCCCAGTGTAGAACTTGAGAAAAGGGAATCGGTCCAGAACTGAGACAGATCCAGGTCCTCCAGGCTGGGGAAGGACCCTTTAAGGTAGGAAGAGCAAGACAGGGACACAAATGCCAATCTGGAACTGAGAAGGCTCAAAGGCACCCTGGCTGGGAAGGAGTGGTTTATCCCCTTATCCTGGAATGACGAGGGTGTGACTGAGGGCGGGGCAGGAACCTGGCACAAAGTAGGGTCCCAAGGATGGGCTCAGAGGCAGTGTGGCATTGGAAGAAGAGCACTGGACTCAGGATCAGGAGCCTCAAGTTCAATTCTCGGCCCTGCTCCCACTCAGCTCTGTGACATCGGCCAAGTAGGCCACCTCCCCTTTCTGGACCTATTTCCATACCTGTCGAAGGATCCTTCCAGAGCCAAGATGCTAGAGTCTTCTAACAAGACAAGGCTCTCCAGAAAGTATTTCCTGGGTGTCAGTTCAAAGCTGAGTTGGCAGTTGGAGGGGGCTGGGGAGAGGCACCCCAGCCTCAGTCACTTCACATTGTTAAAAGAAGAGGGGTGTAGGAGCAGACCCCAACCAGAAAACAGCCCGGAGATCCCACTGTCTGCAGGGGGCCTGGAGGCAGTTCTGTGGGTCCCAGTGGGCATCCCAGTTCCTCGGGTAGCTCCCAACCTAGCACCACTTGAGGGGGAGGGGGACGGGCCAACCATTGGCCCCAACTCTCCTACCCGGCCCCAGCTGTTTCCTTTGGCCAAAGTCCCCCCAGGGTCACCAGGCTTCATGAAGCCAGATTTCCTGGCGAGGGTTGTTCTTCCCTGCACATCTCACCACCTCTTTTCAACTGGGGTACCCTCGGGACAGACATGGAGCTTGGGAGAGGGACGGAATCCTCTCTAAGAGCTCCTCCACACTGTCTTCTTGAGGCCCCAGATACATCAAGACTCACCCCCCCCCCTTCTATCTCATTCTCTAGCACTGAGATGTGATACCCTTTGGAACTGGGGCTTGCCACCATTTTGTACAACTGAATTAAAAACAAACCCAACCCAAAAAAATAGAATATATATATACACATTATATATATATATATATATAACACAGTGCGACCCCAGCACCCAGGGTATAAACTCTGGCACCAAGAAAAACAAAAACAAAATATTAAAATACTTTAGCTTCTTAGTATTTGGGAGGTTAAAGGGGTTTCTCAGAATCCTCAGCCACAGGAAGCTGGGCAAAGCAGTGGACGGTAGTCTCACCATCTCTGCCCAGTGTCTGCCAGGGGCTGAGGCTGGGTGGGCATGTATGTACATTGGAACGTGTATACTGGCAGACTCCTGAACCGCCTCAGTCTTTTACCACAGGAAACACCACACATGTCATATCCCAGGGTGAAGAAAGTGAGTACGGTGGAGGCCTAGGTCTCTGGGTTCAAATGGCATGGCAGTGCCCCAGGGCCTGAAGAAGGCCTTGAGGACTGGGTAGACACTGTAGGAACCAGAGATTCTTTCCCCAAAAAGGGAAGGTGAAAGGTGACGGTATTAACCAGAATGTATGTGCAGGTTCAGAGTTCTCTCCAGGTGGCCACACTCACATCCAACCCAGTGACTGACTCTGAGTACCTACATGACCCCTCTGGATGGCCTGGCTTGAAACAGTCAGGGAAATGTTCAGTCCCTCTCACTGGTTTGGCAAAAGGCCCAGTGGGGCTCTTCTCCCTTATTGTCTGGAGGACAGGGAAAATATGGCAGCTAATACTGAGGGGACACCCTGCTGGGGTAGGTGGTGGGATGAAGGAAAAGGATATAGTTGGTAGAACACAGTGAGGGAAAGAGAGAGAGACTCATGGAATCCCTCCTACCAGGAAGTGGCCTTCCACCAATAGGAAGTGGCCTTCCACCAACAGGAAGTTGCCTCTCCCCAAAAGGAAGTGGCCTTCCCTCCAACAGAAAGCGGCCTCTCCATAGAGAGGCTGTGAACGGAATTGACCTCTGGTGGTTAGGGAGGTCCTAGAGGCCACAGACCCAGCAATGGATGCTCTGAGGCCCTTGTGGACCTGCTTGGGCTCTTCTCCTGGCCCTGTCTGGGCCTCAGCAGAGTATTGCTCATAAGTGCTTGGCCAGCCTAGGCCCAGCTCCCAATCCTGCAGGTCAGTCTGGCTCAGCGTGCGGCAGGACATCCCTGCCGTCACAAGTGTTCAGTCTGGCTGTGGTGGCCACAGCTACCTGGTGTTCTGGAGGTCCTCCCGCAGCCAGGTGGGCAGGGTCTGGCCCATCTTGTATAGCAGCTTGGAAAGCTCGATGTTGTGGTCTCGGTAATAATCCTTCAGGAAGGCTCGAGACTGTAACAGGAAGGAAAGCTCAGATCTTGGTGATGTGTTGATTCAAGAGGGAACCCCTTTCTAAAACCACCATTCTGTTGGCTTCATCCCATACATCTAGTATTTATTCACAGTCTTCTACATGGTAGCCTCCAATAGTGAACTTCTATACAGTAGAAGCACCAAAATATTGCACACAAGGTCAAAATTCTTGTGATAAGGAGAAAAGAGAAAGAATTAATCAGAACAATGAGGCCAACAAGAAAAGGGAAACCTAACAAAGATTCAGCCTGTGACCTTTCCCCTATATGCTTTTGCACACACTGTTCTACCTAGCGAGAATGCCCCATTCCACAGGTCCGAATTCTACCTCATCCTTCTAGGCCCAACTGCAGAGACACCCTTCCCCTCCTGTGAGAAGCCTTCCAACCCCCTCCCGGCTTCAAGTGGCATCTCCTTGTTCTGAAGTCCATAGCACTGTGGATACCTCTTATTGCACTATGTGCTTTCTCCTTTATATTCCTGTTGGCGTGTATGGCTCATCCCCCTCCTAGACAAGGAGTCCCTGAAGACAGGGACTATGTCTGGCTCATCCTCAAAGCCCCAGAGCACTCAGCCCTCAGTAGCAGATAATAAACACTTGTTGAACTAAATCAATTCTGACCACCATGTCCCAGCCTGTATTCTCTCCTCTTAAGAACTCTGTGCAAGAAATGCCAAGGCCATTAACGTCCTGGGCATGGGGTAAGGGGGAGAAAAGGCTCGCTCCAGTACAGGAAACTCTTCCACTTATCCAGCTACTGCAGGCAGCGTGTCCATCACTTACATCCAAGTCCATCTCTGGGTATTTCCGGCCCTTGCTTTTGCCCAGACACTTGGTTTTTCCTCCTTCGAGCAGTTGGCACCAAAATCCTTTCTTTGGATCAAACCTGTGGAGGTGGGGAAAGCCTGTGGATTGGGAGCTGGCCCAGCCCAGCCCCTTTCCACCTTAAGGCAATGTTCACAGACCCCAGGAATGGCAGAGCCTTGGAGATCAGGAAATCTACTCCCCTCCACACACACGCACATACATACACAAGCACACGCTCACACACACACTTTTATACCCACACTGATTGTGTGGGGATGATATTTACTTCTTTGGCCCTAGTTCTGTCCCTGGGCTACAATAAACACTGAGTCTCCTCTCCTCCTGGCTGAGTGGCCTCAGCTCCTTCAGGAATCTATAACACAAACCACTTTCCCATCCTTCATTATTCTGGGCAACCTCTTCTGAGCATTCTCTTAACTCGGTGGTGGGCAACACTTTTTTTTTTTACCCAAGAACCCAATCCAAAACCAAAAACCCATCGCCTTTGAGTCAATTCCAACTCATAGTGACCCCAAAGGACAGAGTAGAACTGTCCCACAGGGTTTCCAAGCCTGTAATCTTTACAGGAGCAGACTGTCGTGTCTTTCTCCCACCGCGTGGCTGGCAGTTTTGAGCCCCTGACCTTCTGGTTAGCAGGCGAGCACTTAACCACTGCACCACCAGGGCTCCTTAAGAACCCAAGGGGGAGGGGGGAATTTACTAGAGGTTCTTTTGGTTTTTAATCAATTATATCTTTATCAGGAAATGCAATCTTTGCAGCTGTTTTAAGCATGCTCATCCCTGAGAGGTTTCATCTTATGGATAAATCTCAGAAATGACACAGCCCGCACATCTTCAGTGTCCAATGTCATGCTGGGCCTTCAAAGACATTTTGGACAGATGAGATCTGAAGCCACCACAGGGAGTACACACATATCGGCAAGAATTTAGCACCAGATCCAGAACCATCAGGAGGTTGTTGAGGAGAAGAGTATCAGGAAAAGGAATTCACCTTTGGAAGATAAGCAAACTAGTGGGTCACAGGGTGGGCAAAGTCATTAGCACTAATAACAATAGTAACAGTACCATTTATTGAGCACTCAGTACATGCCAGCCACTGAGCTACGAGCTCCCTGTGCATGCTTTCATTGAGTATTCACGGAGACCCTTAGGGAGTTGGACTTACTAACTTTATCCCCAATTTACAGATGAGGAAAGCGAGGCTTGAAGAAGTTAAGAGTCCAAGATGACATAACGGATTTGGGACTCTAACACAGGCATCTCAGACGCCATGGCCCTCATTCTTAGCTGCTGCTCCATTCTGCCTCGAGGTGTAGGGCTGACTTCCCTTCTTCACTTTCATCTTCCAAGAGAGTGAGAAGGGAGCACATCAGCTGTAAGGCTTCCCCCAGAATGCAGCCAGAGAGGGTGGCTTTACTCCTCCATCTCTTGGAGCCCTCGTCTGGCCGAGTGAGTCACTTGTCTGTGACCCGCACTGGGAGGCAGCCTCTCCCGAGCCCTGACCCCTGCAACACAGGCTGGCAGTTATTCATCTTGGGGAGAATATTCTCAATTTCTTTCTCTGCAATTATATTTTAAATCATAATCTAATACTAAGAGATCCTTGTGGGAATAGGGACTGCTCATTGCTGATCTAACTTAGCCCAGACTGAAGAAAACATCCCAGGGGTGGGCTGACCATCACCTCCCTTTCTCTTGAGTGCATGCCTTCATTAATATGATTTATGATCAGCTTAGCTTTTCTGCTACCCTGCCATCAGGGAAGTACTGACTCTAATTAACCTGTATCTCTCCCTTAATCATTCAAGACTTTGGCTTTTTGGCCTAGGTGCCTGATCAGAGGAATCCCCCTGTTGAAAAACCGAAGTAACACTCACGCCAAGGTTTTGTGGTAGTCAATGGTGTTGGCCACCCCAAGGAACTTCTGCACAGTATCCATCACTTTGGCAGGTTCTGTCCGCAGCAGTTTGCCATCCAATACCAGAATCTGGAAAGAAGTGAAGGGGGAAAGGCGATCTGAACCTATTTCTACTTCACTGCCAAACAGGCTCCCAATCTGCTGAGTCAGCAACCATGGCAGCAGGAATTGAGCTGGCCACAAATTTGGGACCCTGCATTCTAGAATCTTCTCCTTCCACCTTTGAAGGGCAGGTGTCCCCCAGCCTCAGTCTTCTCTATTGTCTAACTCCCTGCTCTCTACCAACTTCCCCTGACCAATGTCATCCTCTCCTAGAGATTTCAAGGTACCCCTCGTACCCTTACAATATCCCTCTTTTGGCCTTTCTCCAAGCTCCCACCCTACACATCACTCCCTGCTTAAATCCTCCAAGGGTTACCCTAAAAGGCCTCGTGTGATCTGGCTCCTTTCTACCATGCTCCAGTCTCCCCTCCAGCTGTGCACCTAAGAGATTTCCAGGTCCCCTGCTACAGAGCCTGCTGTGGTGCATAAAGACTTGGGGGATTCTCACATATCAACCTTGGGATAAACCGGACTAAAGCTCTTGAAGACCCTGGAGGTATAACTCGCTAATAGTGGCATTTCGGGCCCTGTGACTGAGGAAACTGAGGCTTGAAGAAGTTAAGAGTCCAAAGTGACACCTCTGAGGAAGTACTGGATCTGGGACTCTAACATGGGCGTCACAGGTGCCATGGCCCACACTCTTAGCTGCTGCTCCATTTTGCCTTAAGGTGAAGGGCTGACTTCCCTTCTCCACCTTCCAAGAGAGTGAGAAGGGAGCACGTCTGCTGTCAGACTTCCCCCAGAATGCAGCCAGGGAGGGTGGTTTTAGTCCTCCATCTCTGACCAAGTTTCACCACTGACTGGGATGGTGAGATATTCTGAGGCTCTCTATTAACCACAGCAAACCAGGACTACGGTTGCCCTCCCATGGGTCAGGGACAGGTAGTTACCTGGTTGGCGTGAAAGGCGCTGAGCCAGCGCTCGATGTGGGTGGCGTACCAGCCGGGGACCAGGCAGCGGTTCTGGAGGGCACGCAGCTTCGAGGACATGTCGGGACCTGCAGTGATCACCTCGTGGAAGGTGTACTTCAGGGCCACTGGGTCATCATGGGCTCGCTGGTGCTGCGGGGAAGCAAGATGTCAGCATGTCATGTGGAGAGCACAAAGGAAGAGGCCTTCTTGAACAATAGCCTGGGAGTAGGCTAAGGAGATCCTGGGCTGGAACCAGAAGCTCTGGGTTCAAGTCCTGGCTCTGCCTCTCACTGCTGCTTGATATATAAGCAACGTTCTCAAATTCCAGCCAGACACAAATGTCTATGGCAGGCTTTGAACCCAAAACTTGTTCTCTCTTTGTTGAAAATGGAGCTTAGCGGTGTTAGAAAGGGTTTAATTAAAGGCCACTTGCACCAAATTAAGAATTTCTTCTTTACTGAACTCGGAAGGATTAGGAAAGAAGTGCAAACGGGAAACGTCAAGTCTGAATCACCTAAAACAATGTCATGGGTTGTTGGGTGGGTGTGTGGCCCCCTTGGGACAGAAACACTGGATGAGCTCTCAATGCTCCTGCAGAATTCCTGGAATTCTGGAGCTCAGGATCCTGCACCTCAGGGGATAACCCCCACCAGCTGACCACTGCCCCACCCTCTACACACAGCCCAGGGCAGTGAGCTAGCACAATAATGGTGCACAAGAGCCTCCCTTCAATCTGACCTCCAATAGGAGATAGGCCAACCTCCTTCCTCTCCTTCCAGCACCTTCCTGGATCCTCTAGTGGAAACAGTCTCCCTTCTCCTTGTCTCCCTTACCCCCTTGACCATGGACAGAAGAACAGGGTCTTAGACTTCGAAGACCTGGGTTCAAAATGCCACCCCATGAACTTGAGCAAGTCACTTGACTTGCTCAGTCTCGGTTTTCTCATCTGTCAGAAGGGCCAATGTGCACAAACTCCACTGGCTCCTAGAAAACTGCTGTGAAGCTCCAACAAGGTGGCAGATGGAAGACACAGAGCACTGTCATGAGTACAGAGTGTGGGACCGATTCAGCCCATGTCAGCTCTTCCTTTATAAACTGGTATTTTCCCTCCCCCTGCCCCAGGACACCAACAGCCAGCTCTCTGCTCACTGCACATGGCGCAGCAGAAAAGAGAAGTGGCCTTCAGGCCTCTCTCACTTTTTCCCCCTAAAGACAAAGCCCATAGGAGAGGAGGGTTTCAGGGCAGAGTAAAAATGTCTAGACTAGAAGGACCCCAGTGGTCATGGGCCCCAGACCTTCTGTTGGCCCAGGACAGGAACCATTCCCAAAGCCAACTCTTCAGACAGGGATTGGACTGGACAATGGGTTGGAGAGGGACGCTGGTGAGGAGTGAGCTTCTTGGATCAGGTGGACACTTGAGACTATGTTGGCATCTCCTGCCTGGAGGGGAGATGAGGGGGTAAAGAGGGTCAGAAGCTGGTAAAGTGGACACGAAAAAAGGGAGTGGAGGGAGACAGCGGGCTGTCTCATTAGGCGGAGAGTAATTGGGAGTATGTAACAATGAATTCTTCATTGCAAATACCTTCTTTCACCAACGTAAATGGCGACCATACACATGGACCTTGCCAGATGGAACACACAGAAATCAAATTCACTACATCTGTGGAAAGGGACGATGGAAAAGCTCAAGATCATCAGTCAGAACAAGGCCAAGGGCCGACTGTTGAACAGACCATCAATTGCTCATATGCAAGTTCCAGCTGAAACTGAAGAAAATCCGAGCAAGTCCACGAGAGCCAAAATATGACCTTGAGTCTATCCCACCTGAATTTAGAGACCATCTGAAGAATAGATTTCACGCATTGAACACTAGTGACCGAAGACCAGACAAGTTGTGGAATGATATCAAGGACATCATCCATGAAGAAAGCAAGAAGTCACTGAAAAGACAGGAAAGAAAGAAAAGACCAAGATGGATGTCAGAGGAGACTCTGAAACTTGCTCTTGAGCGTCGAGCAGCTAAAGCAAAAGAAGAATTGATGAAGTAAAAGAACTAAACAGAAGATTTCAAAGGGCGGCTCAGGAAGACAAAATAAAGTATTATAATGACATGTGCAAAGAGGTGGAGATGGAAAACCAAAAGGGAAGAACACGCTCGGCGTTTCTCAAGCTGAAATAACTGAAGAAAAAATTCAAGCCTTGAGTTGCAATAGTGAAGGATTCCATGGAGAAAATATTAAATGACAAACGAAGCATCAAAAGAAGACGGAAGGAATACACAGAGTCATTATACCAAAAAGAATTAGTCAGTATTCAATCATTTCAAGAGGTGGCATATGATCAGGAACCAATGGTGCTGAAAGAAGAAGTCCAAGCTGCTCTGAAGGCTTTGGTGAAAAACAAGGCTCCAGGAATTGATGGAATATCAATTGAGATGTTTCAACAAACAGATGCAGTGCTGGAGGTGCTCACTCATCTATGCCAAGAAATATGGAAGACAGCTTCCTGGCCAACTGACTGAAAGAGATCCATATTTATGCCTATTCCCAAGAAAGGTGATCCCACCGAATGTGGAAGTTATAGAACAATATCATTAATATCACACACAAGCAAAATTTTGCTGAAGATCATTCAAAAAAAATGGCTGCAGCAGTATATCGACAGGGAACTGCCAGAAATTCAGGCTGGTTTCAAAAGACAACGTGGAACCAGGGATATCATTGCTGATGTCAGATGGATCCTGGCTGAAAGCAGAGAATACCAGAAGGATGTTTAAAAAAAAAAAAAAAAATTTTTTTTTTTTGTGTTTACCAGTGTTTTATTGACTATGCAAAGGCATTGGACTGTGTGGATCATAACAAACTGTGGATAACACTGAGAACAATGGGAATTCCAGAAAACTGTGCTCATGAGGAACCTTTACATAGATCAAGAGGCAGTTGTTCGGACAGAACAAGGGGATACTGATTGGTTTAAAGTCAGGAAAGGTGTGCATCAGGGTTGTATTCTTTCACCATACCTATTTAATCTGTATGCTGAACAAATAATACGAGAAGCTGGACTATATGAAGAAGAACGGGGCATCAGGATTGGAGGAAGACTCATTAACAACCTGCATTAGGCAGATGACACAACCTTGCTTGCTGAAAAGTGAAGAGGACTTGAAGCACTTACTAATGAAGATCGAAGACCACAGCCTTCAGTATGGATTACACCTCAGCGTAAAGAAAACAAAAATCCTCACAACTGGACCAATGAGCAACATCATGATAAACAGAGAAAAGATGAAGTTGTCAAGGATTTCATTTTGCTTGGATCCACAATCAACAGCCAGGGAAGCAGCAGTCAAAAAATCAAAAGACGCGTTGCATTGGGAAAATCTGCTGCAAAGGATCTCTTTAAAGTGTTGAAGAGCAAAGATGTCACTCTGAAGACTAAGGTGCGCCTGACCCAAGCCATGGTATTTTCAATCACATCATATGCATGTGAAAGCTGGACAATGAATAAGGAAGGCCGAAGAGTTGACACCTTTGAATTGTGGTGCTGGTGAAGAATACTGAATATACCATGGACTGCCAAAAGAATGAACAAATCTGTCTTGGAAGAAGTGCGGCCAGAATGCTCCTTAGAGAGAAGGTTGGAGAGACTGCGTCTTACATACTTTGGACATGTTGTCAGGAGGGATCAGTCCCTGGAGAAGCACATCATGCTTGACAGAGTACAGGGTCAGCAGAAAAGAGGAAGACCCTCAACGAGGTGGATTGACACAGTGGCTGCAACAGTGAGCTGAAGCATAACAACGATTGTAAGGATGGCGCAGGACCGGGCAGTGTTTCGTTCTGTTGTGCACAGGGTCGCTTTGAGTCGGAACCCACTCGACAGCACCGAACAACAACAACAACAGCAAGGTGTATATAAGTTTTTGTGTGAGAGACTGACTTGATTTGTAAACTTTTACTTAAAGCACACACACAAAAAAAAAGCCTAGAGAAACCAGAGGAAGAGGGTGGCTTCCCCACCAGGCTCAGGAGGGGAGGTGGGGAAGAGAGGTCTGTGGGACCCGGGAGCAAGGAGGGTCTGGACCCTACCACCTGCCAACACTGCAGGGACACAGCAAGGCCCCCGAGAGAGAACGGTCTAGTGAAGCATCCATGTGAACAGGCTCAAGCGTGGCAGGGAGCTACTGAAAGTGGCCAGGCCTGAGAGGCCTTCCTATCCAGGCTGGTGGACTCCTCCCAAGTTACGAGGGGCTAAGGCCCAGGTAACACCCAACACCCTGGCATTGTGGCATAATCCCAGGAAGACTGACTGCAGGGGATGAACCCCCCTCAAAGGTCTGAGCTTAAGCTTCACTGTAAACCCAGTGGAATGGTCCTGAAAGTCAGGACTAAGTCAGGTCACAGAAATGGAAGTTCTGGTCCTTGTATACCTCCAGTAAGACCTAGGACTGGCGACCTCTCTAACCCGTATCACAGGGTGCGCTTTAACTTTCTCCCTGATCAGGTGTTTGCATCCTGGTCTTGTCCATCTCTGAATTCCCACTGCCACCCCTACCCTGGAGGCTATGGGGTATACGAGCCCAGACCACTGTTTGCCAAATCCAGGCTTCATCAAGGTGGAACCAGCCTCCACCTCTCGCTGGAGTCAGAGGCAGGAGCCCGGGTGAAACTGGCAAAGTAGGTAGTTAACTGTGGGCTGGGGTTCCACATGGATTTCTGCCAGTCTCCTCCCAGGTGGGCAGGCTCTTATTCTTCCTTACTACCAGGTACCTAGCTCAGAGCTGGTACATACTGGATGCTTAATAAATACTGGGGTGAATGAATGAATAGGTAACTGAGTGGTAGACAGCCTCCCAGCCAGTACGCAGGGACTCCATCCCAGCCCCGGCTTACCTGGTACCAGGAATAGGCCCGGTCTGCAGGGTTGATGAGGATGGTCAGGACCTTGGCCTTGGGCAACAGGGCAGCTGCCCGGCGGGGCGCCACTTCTGAATCAAAGTAGTTGGCGCTTTTCTCAAAGTAGAAGTCGGAGGTGGTGTTGGAGGGGATGGGGAAGAACTCCATGTACCTGTGGGAAGCCCAGGGAGGGGGTTCACAAGCACGACTCATAAGGAGGGGCCTGAGGAATGCAGCGTGAGAGGCTGGGATGGGGGTAGAACTTCCTCAGAAACAAGTGGGAAACATCGCTCCCATCCAAACAAGGACCAGTCGGGATTCCTTGACAGCAACGGCCATTCGGCAGCCTCCCTTTTCCGAATTCATTCCTTTTCAGGGGAGACCTTAGGGTCAGAAGAATCTTAAGACATATGGGTATGATGTGGTCTCTGGGCATGGGAAGGAGTTGTCATTCAATCCTAAATGCTGGCATCCCACCCACCCCATCCCCTGCCAAGTCCAATGCACCCGTTATAGGGCCCTAACTCTCTCTTTCTCTAGGGGGCGAGCTGGGACTCAGAGAGCCTCCACCTCTGATGGAGAGCGGGCCAGCACCTAGGGTAGGTACCGCCCTTTTCTGCTTCCAGAGGGCAGGGTCTCCACCCTGAGCTGGGCAGCACTTTCTGGGCTGTCACTGTAAACCAGAAGACCAAGGAAGGGCTGGGGTCACCTCCTGCCACCCAGTCCCCCTTCTGGAGCCTGCTGTGGGTGGGCCTGGCAGTCTTTCAGACAAACCTCCCTCATCCCACCCAGGGTGACTGTCCACACCAGTCCTTTGGGACCACCTGTGGGTTGAGGATCCCTCTGTAAACTAAATGAACACTCCAGACTCTCCCAGGGACACTTATGAAAAATTAGAGGCGTAACTTCAGAGGCTCATGAGAACCAAAGCCCACCCTAGCTGAGGGGTCTATAGAATCCCTACTCCACCCTGGGGGCTGGCTGGATTCCTGCACCCTGCCTAGAGCCACCTACTAAATCGAAACCTCAGGAATAGGGCCTAGCAATCTATATCTCTTTCATCTTTCTGAATTTTTTTTTTTTTTAATAAAATAGCATCTGTATGTCTATAATACCTAAATCAAGAAAGTTCTAAAAACAGATAATTTTTTTTCCCTAAGTTTGTAGCAAAAGTCGGCTGGCAGCAAAACTGGACCAAATTATGGGCAAATCTGCTGCAAAAAGATCTCTTCAAAGTGTTAAAAGGCAAAGATGTCACTTTGAGGACTAAGGTGTGCCTAATCCAAGCCATGAAATTTTCATCACCTCATATGCATGGGAAAGCAGGACAATGAATAAGGAAGACCAAAGAATTGACACCTTTGAATTGTGGTGTTGGCAAAGAATATTGAATATACCACAGACTGCCAGAAGAACGAACAAATCTGTCTTGGACGAAGTACAGCCAGAGTGTTCCTTAGAAGTGAGGATGGTGAGACTTTGTCTGACATACTTTGAACATGTTCTCAGGAGGGACCAGTACCTGGAGAACAACGTCATGTTTGGTAAAGTAGGGGGTCATCAAAAAAGAAGACCCTCAACAGATGGACTGACACAGTGACTGCAACAATGGGCTCAAACATAGCAACGACTGTGAGCATGGCACAGGACCAGGCGGTGTTTCCTTCTGTTGTACATAGGGTTGCTATGAGTCAGAACCAACTCGGCACCCAACAATAACAACAGTGTAACTATTAATATATTTTACTACATGTTACTGTATTTGCTAAAGGAGTGCTGCCCTAGGCCCTGCTGGAGGTGTTGCTAAATATACAGTATCACACCATATTACCTTTCTAAAATCCAAAAAATTCTGACTTCCAATAACACATCTAGACACAACAGGTTTTAGACAACAGACTGTGGGTATGTTAGAGAAATAGATGATAGCTAGATTAGATAAAATACAGACAATAGAAAGACCTAAACCCAAAAACCAAACCCGCTGCCATCGAGTCGATTCCAAGTCATAGCGGCCCTATAGGACAGAGTAGAACTGCCCCATAGGGTTTCCAAGAAGCACCTGGTGGATTTGAACTGCCGACCTTTTGGTTAGCAGCCGCAGCACTTAACCACTACGCCACCGGGGTTTCCAACAGAAAGACAGACAGGCAAAAAAAAAAGAAAAATATACCCAGAGAAATATCAAAAAACAAATAGGACATGGCCCATAATCTCTCCACCAAGCTAGCTCACTGACATAAAAATAAAAATAGCAATATATGTATAAGGTGAGAAAAGTCATATAGTAAAGAAAGATACCAACTGGAAAATTAGACAGTAAAACAATCCCCGAGCTGGTCCCCCACACCCACCCTAAGGTGACCTCTGTTGACATGGTCCAGTAGGAAGCTGTAATTTTAACCACCTCCCAGGGCAAGTCCCTGAAGGCCAGGCAGCCAGCCCACAAGAACACCTCCTGCCCCATGGTCAGCCTAACACGGTGGTAAGGGCCAGCTCTCGGTCAGGACATTCAGATTTTAGCCCCTGCTGTACCCAGCTCTCAGGCCCTTGGATGAGTCCCTCTCCTCTGGGACTCAGGGTGTTCCTGTTCAAGCAAAGTGGGGGGCTGGACTCCAACTCCCAGTGGTCTGACTTCAGGTGATAATGCAAAGGGGCAAAGGGCTTCCTCATTGAGCGTTCTGTCTAGGACAAGGCTCCAACATTGTGACCCAAGGGTTACTGTGCTTTGTCCCTGTTTACAGGAACTCCAGCTGCGCGTGAACAAGAGCCAGCTGCTTCCTGCTGTGGCCACTGTAGACCGCCTCCTGGGGAGGCCCGTGGTGGCCTTCCCATCCTGCTGTGGACAGAAAGACCCACTCACCAGTCGATGCCTTTGTGATAGTTGTGGCCGTTAAAAAACTGGATCTCCTCAAAGGTCTCAGAGCTGGGGTAGTTGCTGCTCAGGTCCGGGTGCATGCCCAGGAACAGGTAGAGAGCTGTTGTGCCTGTGGGAGGGGGACACAGCTGAGACCCAGGGCCCAGCCTCCAAGAAGAAAAGGGAGAGAGGAGGCAACACACAGAATAGGGAGTCTGAAAACCTGGGTTCTGGTCCTAGCCCTCCATTACTCCCTGGGAGACCCTGGGTAAGTCCCTTCCTCTCTGGGCCCTAGTGTCCTCACCTGTACAATAAAGGAATTCTATTAAACCCAGGATGAGAAATATATGGCACGCATGTGGACACCCCAACTCCTGTACCCTCTGTCCACTACACAGCAGATTCGAACTGCTGACCTCTGTAGATATCACTAATCCATCACAGCACTGTTCATCACTAAAGAAGGACTCAGCCTCAGATCCTCACCACTCCACTCCACAGCCACATCCAATTGATTACTGTCTCCTCACAATCCCAGGACTAGATGGTTTGCATTGGTTCTTTCCAGCCTCTGCCCTCTCTGGCACTTAGAAGAAGGTTGGAGAATGGAGAGCTCCAGACCCTCCAGTTCTGTTGACATGAAATTCTTGAAGGGCCAAGAAATCTAGCTCAGATATCTCCTCCTCTGGGTGCCCTCCCCACACTTGAGCTCCCTCCTCCATCACAGTCCTGGGGAGTTCATTCATTCCCCGTGGTGTGAGTCCATGGTTTATCTGCTATATAAACCACACATCTGGAAGATCCCAGAAGAGGAAGAGGCTGTAGAATTTCAAGATTAAAAGTATAAACTTTGGGGTCACAAATACCAGGGTTCAAGACCCGAAGCTGCCATTTCCTAACTGAATGTGTTTGAGGAAGCCACTTAACTTCTCCAAAATTTTATTTCCTTGTCTGTAAAACAGGAGTACCCATTCATGACTTACAGGGTGTGTAGATGGCAAATATTCAGCAATCATGTCATCACTTCTTTCTGCACCTCTGACAGATCTGACTAATTGATCACAGTTCCCTTGGCACTGAACTAGTTTTGTCTGGCGCTGCTCGGACTTGCAGAGCAGCAGATCTGGGCTTCTCTGCTTAAACTCAGAGACTCCCAGGAGGATATACGGAAAGGTCCCTGAATCTGTGACTCAGGACAGACAGGAGAATTCTGTATCCACCCCTATCCCAGCTTCTACCCTCTTCCCACCTACATACAGACAAGCAATTCATGTTTACGCCAACTTCACTCCTACTTCCTGGGGAAGAGGGAGGTTAGCGGGGACCAGAGAAAACAGGGCAAGACAGTTCCCAGAATTTTGTGGCTGAGACAGCAGGAAGTGCGAGAGGCTAGGTCAAGAGTGGAGAGACCTGCCTGTTTTCTGGGGGCCAATGATGAGGAGCTTCGGGAAGCGGTCACACGTCTTCTCCTTCGACCAGATGTCTTTGTGGCGCTTGTCCTCACAGGGGTCCTAAAGCAATGGTCAAAGAGGCATGACGGGGGTCCAAAAACCAATGAATGGATTCCAGCGCACGTGGATATGTGGCTTTTACAGCCCTGCCTGACAAGGATAATAGTTACATGTGTCCTTGTCACATCCCCACCTCAGGACGCTAAGCTCCTTGCAGGCAGGGACCATTTCTGGCACGTCTCATGCAACCCCACAGACCCTAGCAAAACGCGCAGCTCCATGCTTGGCACATAATAGGAACTCATGAACACTTGCTGAATTTAGCTGGACGAGCTATGTCTGAGCCAAGGGTCAGCAAACTTTTTCTGTAAAGTTTAGTAAATATGTTAATAGCTTAGGCTTTGCGTATCATCCGGTCTCTGTTGCAACTCCTCAACTCTTCTGTTGTAGCATAAAAACAGCCACAGATAATATATAAAAGAATAAGCATGGCTATGTTCCAATAAAACTTTGTTTACAAAAACAGATGAGAGTCAGGATTTGGCCCAGGAACCATGGTTTGTGGACACCTGGTCTGAACTATGACTGCTGCTTCTGCTTCCACGGGCAGGCTTCCTCAAGAACTATCCCCCCAAAATCTTCGCATCATTCCCTTTCCCATGGCTCAGAGCCTGCTGGAGACAGAAGGGGCATGAGGGATTATCCAAGAGTCTAACCAAGGCAGGGCAGTCATCTTCTCATCATCTACACCACGCTCTGACAGTTTTTGAACACCTTTTTCCCCCCGGAATTCAGAAATATTTTAATACAATCAAAGTACAGCCATGAAGTCGCATTCAATCCACTGAATATACTCAAGGTATTAATAAAAAGATTATAGATCTTTATTCACTACCTTAACATAATTAGAGTATCTGGATCTTATAGATGAGACGAATCATCATATTCGCTCATATTTGCACTGCTAGGCAAACAGCAGTAAGTTAATCTATGGACTGTGATAAGGGGACCTCGGTCCTTTTTGATTTGAAGCCTAAGTATCAAAAATTCATGTGTTCTTTTCCTTTTTTAAATACCCTAATACTTGAATCCTAGGAAGAACAGTCAACCAATTTCAGGCAAGATAATGAGATTTTTATACAACTCTGATTTGAAAAAGAATATCTTAGCCAAGACCGTACATACTTTAACATCCAGATACCTATGGATTCATATAAAGACAGTAATAAAAATGTCAATGCAAGTTTTATATTGTATTCCTCAGTAGAGAACATAATAGGTTCTTGGAGTAAAACATTATTTTCAAATCCGAAAACACGGCCGAGAGGGTAGGATTCTGATGCAGGATTTACGTGTAGAAGATGGTGTAGGTATAAAACACGTGATAATACATAAAAATCAGTATCATGGCCAGTTTACTTAAACTTCTGTTTTTACCGTGCTGCAAGCTTTTAAAAAATTTAAAAATCCTACTGATATTAAATCTATTGGTAGCAGTAGTGTAAAGAGGCTGAACTCTGTCTTTAGGAAGCTGCAGATGAGTGTGCATGTACACAGGACTGTGTGGGGAGGTGTGCACATGGACACGCGTGCATATGTGTGCACGGGAGCAAGTGAATGTACTCACTCCAGTGAGCAAGTACACACCTGAGTTACATTCGAGTGTGACTGTGAGGTGTGAAGGGCCCAGGCCCTTGAGCCCATTTCTGGAATATGTGCCTGTGAGCAGGTGGGTATTCCATCCCTCTACCAAGGCACCCAGGCCACCCTGCCCTGCCATCCCTCCACCGACCTGCCAGAGGGGGTCCTTCTCTTCAGAGAAGATCTGGAAGTACTTCTGGGCCAGCTGCACCGGGGGCAGAGTCTGTAGCCGGAGGTTGGTCCAGGAGTGCAGGAAACGCACCAGGTGCTTAAAGGTGTATAGACCCAGGCGGTCATTCCCATAGTTGGACAGGTGCGTCATGAAGATGCTGATCTGTTCCCGCGGAGGGAGGAGGGAGGCCAGTCAGCATCTGGAGCCACCCTTGCCCTCACGTCTGAGCCTTCTGACACTGCCTCAGGTGCAGGGCCACCAATGATCAGGTCAAGGTATGCTGGGGCTGTCACCAAACTACGGCACAGCCAGGCGTGAATCCACCAACTATCACAACCCAGAAATGGGAAGCTGACCCAAAGTGGGAGTTACCTGTGTTTTCGTTTTTTTTTTGGAGGGTGGGATGCATGGAAGATAAGGAGTACTCAGTTACCCATAAGCCGAGTAACAACACACACCTGGTAGTTATTTAATATTATTTAAGCATGGATAGCTGTTTTTATTTTACGAGAAGGAAAGAGAGACTCAAAAAGCTCAGGTGAATAGTAATACATATGCACGCTTATGAGCAAATACTGAAAAGAGAACCTGAACAAAAATGTTAATGCTATTATATTCAAGTGTAAGATTATGAAAGAAAAGAGAGCTCAGGTGCCTCAACCAAGGCCACTCTGCAGAGGACAGACGGAGACAGGGCTGGAGAGTGTCCCCAGGGCCCAGCCCCGCACTCCCACATCCACCTTGTCCCCAAGTGCAGGCCAGCCTGCCTGAGCTGCAGACACCGGTCCGGCACCCCCACCTCACACCAGCCCCGGGTTGTGGAGCACTCACAGGATTGAGGAGCACGGTGAGGAAGAGCTCGCCCCCGTTGATGATCTTGTCCAGCTCGCTGGAGCCGCCAGGGTACTCGTTGTAGAAGATGGTGTGTGTGAAGAGGCCGCAGGTCTGCCGTGGGAGGACCTGGGGATGGGGTTGGGGAGAGGAGCTGTGGCATCTGTAAGGCCAGACAGCAGTGGGAGCACCCTTCCTCAGGAAAAGGCTGTCTCCTCAGAAAGCCAGCCTCCCGTGTGACCGCAAAGAGCAAGGATGTGGCCTGTTCTCATCTCCTCTCACAGCCCCCACCCTTGGGGGTCCTCTCCCCCAAAGACCCTCTGAAGCCTCCGAACCACCCACTTCTGTGAGCCCACAGGCCCTTGCCATTTTACATACTTCATTGCTATCCTCTGAACAAGAAGAACAGACCCAAGTAACGGAGACAGGGAAGTGAGAATGTTTCTGAGAGCTCAGACCATTTGCCCAGCAAGGAGTTTTATAGGAGTTCCTGGTACCGAACAGGTTCACGGTCAGTTGGTGAATGGATGAATAAATATATGAACAAACCCTGCACTTCCACAGCTGCCCCATCTGGGCTAATGACAACGCATCCTTCTGGTGGCTCAGGCCAAAAACCTTGGAGCCATCCTTGACTCCTCTCTTTCTCGCATACCCTACATCCAACTGTTGGCTCTATGTCATGGATTGAATAGTGTCCCCCAGAAATATGCATCAACTTGGCTAGGCCATGATTCCCAGTACTGTGTGGTTGTCCTCCATTTTGTGATCCGATGTAATTGTCCTATGCGTTGTAAATCCTAATCTCTCCCTGTGGTTAATGAGGCAAGATTAGGTTATGTTAAAGAGGATTAGGGTGGGATGCAACACCCTTATGCAGGTCACATTCCTGAAATTCCCTAGGGTGTGGCCTGCATCACCATTTATCTTACAAGACATAAAGGAGAGAAAAGTGACCAAAGAGACAGGGAACTCCTACCACTGGAACAGTGGTTAAGAGCTTGGCTCCTAACAACAAGATCAGCAGTTCGAATCCACCAGCTACTCCTTCGAAACCCTACAGGAAAGCTCTACTCCGTCCACAGGGTCACTACAAGTCGAAATCAACTTAACAGCAACAGGTTTTTTTTTTTAACCACCAAGAAAGAAGACCCGGGAGCAAAGTATGTCCATTAGACCCAGGATCCCTGTGCTGACAAACTCCTAGATTCTGGGGAAGACTGATGGCGAGGGCCTTCCCCTAAAGCCAACAGAGATAGTAAGACTTCCCCTCAAGCTGGTGCCCTGAATTTGGACTTCTGGCCTCCTAAACCATGAGAGAAAAAAACTTCTGTTTGTTAAAGCCACTGTGGTATTTCTGTTATAGCAGTACTAGATAACTAAGACCCTCTACCTTCAAGACAAGATAGACTATCCTCACATCCCAACATCACATCCTGATCCAGGCTACCACCATCTCTCCTCTGGATGACTGTGGTGGCCACCTGCCAGGTTCCCTGCTTCCACCTGTGCCTCCTACAGTCTCTGTTCCATACAGCAGGCAGAGTGATGGAAATCCTTTTAAAATATTAGTCAGATCGGAACACTCAATACCTTCCCATATCAGACTAAAAGCTAATGCCCATCCAATGGCCCCACGTGGCCCTGAGTGATCCACCCATCACCCCTCTGACCTCATCTCTTACCAGGCTCCCCCTCCAGCCACACTGGCCTAGTTGGTCCTCAATCACACCCAGCACAGCCCTGCCTCAGGACCTTTGCACTTGTTGTCCTCTCTGCCTTGAATGCTCTTCCCTCAAATAGCAGCATGGCTCATTCCCAGGAAGGCCTTCCCTAACTACCTCATTTAAAATAGTTTCTCCTCTTCCCACAGCACTCTCTACCTCCCCTCCCAGCTTGATTTGTCTCCATGGCACTTACCACCATCTGACCGTTACATACCTCACATATTTACAAGCACAATGTCTGTCTCCTGCTCCTGGAATGTTAAGTCTATGAGCACAGGATTTTTGTCATTTTGTTCATGTCTGTGTTCCCAGTGCTTAGAACAGGGACAGACATACAGAAGTTCAGGGAAAATTACTGAATGAGCAAACCAGTGCATGACACAGAGGCCTGTCCCAGGTCCTCACTGGAGCTGTCTGGGCCAGCTTTAAAGAATGCTAACTCCTGATCCCTGTTCATCACAAAAGCTAACAGGAGCTCGTGAAATGGGCCAGACTGGCAGCCCACCTTCCTCGGAGTGAGAGCCTCAGGGCAGGCTGCCCATGACAGTGTGTGCATACAGGCCAGGCCAGGCGGGCCCGTGTCTCCCCGCCTCCCGGCTGCCAGGGCCCACTTACCATGATGCCGTTGTGGATGAAGCCGCGGCGATAGCGGGCTGGCTTCAGGTGAGGGTACTCCTCTGTGCTGGTCACGCGGATGCTCCACACCTGCTTCCAGGCCTCATACAGTTGCACATGCACAGGGTACACGCCCGAGTGGTGGGGTGCCACGGCATACCCCATGTCTGTGGGAATGCCGTGCTCCTGTGGAGAGAAGGGTCAGGGCAGGGTGAGCATGGGGCTCCTTCCCCTCTGGGCTTTAGTTTCTCCTTTGGAGAACGGGAGAGAGAAACCAGAAGCTAGAACATCAGGGCAGCTGGGCCAGATGGAGAAGGGAGGTGCCCAGAGTCCACAGTGACTGGCAGAGCAGGGCTAGTGCCCAGGTCTCCTGACTCTCAGTCCAGTGTTCATGCCCACCCTCCTCCAGCACAGAGGACTCAAGCACCTAGTGGTGAAGGACAAAGACGGGGCTTTTCCTGCCTTCTCTTGGCTCTAGTTGGCCTTATTCCCTCCTAAGTACCTCCTCAGCTTCCAGAAGATACCCACCCTAGCCTAAAGGTAAGAGCTTGGGCTCAGGAAACAGCCAAGTTTGGGTTTAAGTCCTGGCTGGCTTCTCCTTAGCTGGTGTGACCTCCTTGAGCCTCAGTTTCTCGTCTATAAAATGGGGCTATCAATACCTGCCCCTTGGGGGTCTCTGTGAGGCTTCAACGAGACAGTGTCTATAAGGGAAGCTAGCCCTAGCCCTAGCACAGAGATGTTAACCAAAAGCTGTCAGACCCGCTGCAAAAGCAGCCAGAGAGCAGCAGTCTGGACCCGGGCAGCCCCCAGCCCCCGGCTCTGCCCTGTAGGGAATCTTACTCACGACAGCGAACTTCTTGTTCAGGGCCATCTGCTCGGCCAGCACGGACTGGTTGTGGAAGAGATGGGGCTGCATGTGGCTCCACATGTGCGGAAACCACCAGAACTCCTTCACGTACGACAGCAGCAGGTCGTCCCCAGCGTCCTCGGCGTCAGTACCTGCAGCCCAGCAGAGGCAGCTGAGCCGGCCCACCCGGCCATGAGGCCCCCCAGCCTGGGCCCAGCCCCAGACGCGTCATCTGGGCTATAGCACAGGAGCGGCCAGAGCCCCAGTCCGGAGCTCTAGGTTCCAGTCCAGAATGTGCCCTTGACCAAGTCCTTCTCCTCTCTGGGCCCTTGTGCCTCATCTGCGCAATGTAGGGTTTGTAGTCAATTGCCTCAAAGGTTCCTTCCAGCTTTCACCTGCCTGTTCTTATCCTCTTCCTATTTTTCCATTAGGTCATTTGTCTTTTACTTATTGATTTGTAGAAGCTCTTTATATATGATAGGATATTTACTCCTCTGTCTAATGTACATTATTACAATCACCTCCGATATATTAAGAGTTGATAATATAATACGTATTGTCTCCTATTTGGCTCTGGAGCTATATTGCCCAGATTTCCCCCAGAATTATTAACTAATAGAGTTTTGCCTAGAATTCAAGAAAGGATATCTTCACTGTGCCCTGAGTAGAAGTCAGCTAGAGGGAACGGCCACTGAAGATGACCTGCTGAGGGTTGCTCCCTCTTGCCCAATCCCTGAGGGCAGGGTATGAGGAACCTGGGAGAGTCCAAAAGTAGAAGGAAGGCATGAACCATTCAACCCACAGCCCACAACCTTGACTCTTACAACCTTACAGTGACAGTAGTCATCTTAGGTAAGTACAGTTACACAACATTTTTACTTTCTATACTGTGTATTTCTATACTGTTCTTAAAATTCAAACAAATTTATGTATAAGCAGAAACATCACAAATAATTTTAAAAGGTAAGGGGTTGCATGGGAGTCAGGAGGGAGAAGATGCCCCAACCAGGACAGCACAACCCGAAAGCCTCAGGGAGGGACGAGTGGAAACCCATGTTGCTGTTACCTTGAAATGGCCACTGCCTGGGCTGACTGCTCTTGTGGGCTGTTGGCTCTGGGGAGGCCAAAACCAAAAACCAAACCCAATGCTGCTGAGTCGATTCCGACTCATAGCGACCCTATAGGACAGAGTAGAACTGCCCCATAGAGTTTTCAAGGAGCACCTGGCAGATTCAAACTGCCGACACTTTGGTTAACAGCCACAGCACTTAACAACTACGCCACTGGGGAGGCCAGAGGAGTCAAATTCGCTCCTAATGTGAGTCGGGATTGAATCGACGGCACTGGGTTTTGGGTGGGTCTGTAAACCCACTGCTGCCCTTTGTGGCACAGTGCTCTGAGGGTCTGGATGTCGATAAGCCCCTGGAAGTTGCTTGTGGCGGCAGGGCCAGGCCCACTTACCTGTATGGAAGAATTTCCCTGAGTAGCCCAGGTTGAAGGTGAAGTTTGGGATGTGTGCGCGGAGTTCATTCTGTGTGTCAAACAGGGCCTGGCAGAGAAAAGGGGAGAAAATGGTGAGGGCAGGCCAGGAGCATCCTGCAACTCCCACTGAGGGCCCAGGAAGGGTCCTGCTGCTGCACGACCGGCTACAGAGTGTGCAGGGCCCAGATCAAAACGAAAATATAGAGCCCCTTGTTAAAAAAGTATTCAGAATTTCAAGATGGCGGCAGCAGAGCATGGAACCGTATGCTCTTCTGAGTGTAGGCCCTGAGTGGCTGCACAGGTCTCATGTCCATGAGCCCAGCCCTGAGCTGCCACCTCCACCAGACTCTGGCAAGAAAAGCCCTAGATCCAGCCAGTCACTGCTATGCGTCCTTAAGAAAGCTTCATCACTTGTCTAGGCCTCGGTTTTCCCAACTGTAAAGGGGGACAATAATATCTCCCTCATGGGGCTCTTGGGCGAACTAAAAGAGTGATTGTGTGGAAAACTGCCTGACGTATGCTAAGTAACGAAAAATGGGAGCCGCTGCTGTGTCTGGGCTCACTGCCACTGTGTGCTGCTCTGTGCCTGTCTGTCAGATGTGGAGGGTTTCTCCTCCTTGCAGGGCTGATATCCAAGGACCATGACTTTTCCCAAGATGCCCGGGGTACCCTGCCATGCAAGGTCCCAATGCACAGCATACCCAGTGCTTTGCAAGTCAACGATGGGATGTTGACGCTTCTGAGACAAATGCTCAGTTATACTCTGGGTTTAGGATTGAAAAAAAAAAAAAAATCCCTCTCCTGAATGACTCACAAGGCTGCTAAGAAACCTTCAAGATCCTAATTTCTGAAGGCTTTGCAAACTAAAAGTCCTGGCCCTCCTGGGGCAGCCCTGTCACCACCATCATCCTACGGAGGCTGTGCACTGCCTGGCAGGCGGGCATGCTTCAGCTGGGTGGCCTCAGGCACTTTACTTCACCTCTCTGAGCCTCAGTGCCCTCCTCTGTGAAATGGGGATGATACCAATTCCCATCTCCAGGGCTACTGTGAGGATCAGCTGGGGTAATGCAGGGGAAGGGCTGAGCACAGAGCCTGGCACTCCCCGAGCCCTGAAACAGCAGCTGCTGTTGGCATTATTTAAGCTATGCTGTACAGCCAGTCCTGTACAAGTTAATGAGGTGACACTCATGTCCCTAAAAGAAAGGCTCAGTTGTAGCGTTGCTTGAGATTAAAGGGAAAAGAATGCTGCCCTTTCTGACTCACAAGGATGTTCAAGGCAAATGAGCCCAGGGCTGGTGCAGCTCTGTGCAGTCTGCACTGCTGAGCACAGGAAGGGGGCGCGTCTATTAATATTTGTCTACAGAAATGGCTCCAGACTACAATTACTCCTCTCACCTTAAAAACAGGGAAAGTGAGAAACCAAGAAGGGCAACCCCAGGGCTCCTGGGAACACAGTGAACCTGGCAGCCCAATGTCCTCAAGGGTCCAAGCCTGGACCGCAGCCTCATCAGGACTCGTCCCCAGACTGGCAGTCAAGGACCTGTGTTGCAGCAGGAGAGAACAAGACTGGGCCACTGGAAGGGGGTGCTAAGTAGAAAGCCGCAATCCCCTCAATATAGACGGTGGCATTGCATAAAGTTTTAGAGCTGGAAGGCACAACAGGAATCATCTTAAAAGTTTCACAGGAAGGGCCTTTCTTCATATGAAATCTCAAGAGGCAACACCATGTACCAAACAGATCAAAGTAACACCACCCTGCTGATCGAGGTGGGGGAGCCAGGAAGGCTCTGAGCCTGGTCTGGCTGCACGTCCCTCCTCACCCCCATCCCCAGCCATCCAGGCACCTCTGGGAAACCCTGGGGCTCCAGGAAATAGCCTGCGAACTCCCGTCTACCGTCTTGTCATTTTACAGCTGAGCCTCTGAGATGGGAAAGGACTTGCTCAAGAGTCCCCAGTCAACTAGGGTCAAATTGGGACTGGAAGCCAGGTCTTGGCTCCCCATACAGCTCCTGCTCCCCAAAACCCCCGCTCTGAAACATCTCTGGGGGTGTAAGGAAGAGACAAGAGCGTGCTCCATGTACAGAGGACACTCCTGACCAAGGAGGGGCCCAACCACAGCAGGGCCTTCCTTCCAGGCCCCAGGCAAACCCCTACCAGAGGGCGAGAGGATTCCAGGTGGGCCAGGGACACCAACAACCCTGAATTACTCAGGAAGAAAAGTACGTCTTTTATAAACATTTTTTTAACTCCTGCTATTAACATCAAATCCTCAGTGAGACGGAATGACACAGTGGGTGCCATGATGGGCTGAAGCACAGCAATGATGGTCAGGATAGTGCAGGACCGGGCAGTGTTTCATTCTGTTGGACATGGGGTCACTGTGAGTCAGAATTGACTCAACTGCACCTATCAGCAACAACTAACATCAAATAGAAGTCTTGGTTTGGTGCTAATATGTTTCTAACACTTGCTAATCTCATATGAGTGAGGACAGGCGGTCAGCAGGCAGCATGACCTCTCTGTAACTTAATCCCACTGTCTCGTTTCCGCTGGATTTATTGTTATGGTTGTCCTCTATTTACGACAGCTGATACTGATTTTCCACTTACACCTGTGATGTGGTTTCCTTTGCAAATAACTTTAATAATTGAGTTGATGAAAACTGTATTTTAAAGACTGCTTAATGATCTTAATTTTTAGATTTCTCTTTAACAGTGATTGGTCACATGTGTGTAAAATACTGTGGTTTGCAAAGTGTTTTTACACACAGTTCAGTTTGGTAAACACTTTTTGAACTAAACATACGCATCCTACTATCTATCTATGTCAAGTTGGCCCCGGACTCAGGGTGACCCCATGCACAACAGGATTGGACCATTGTGTTCCATGGAGTTTTCACGGGCTGATTTTTGGGTGTAGATCGCCAGGCCTTTCTTCCTGGTCTGTCTTAGTCTGGAAGCTTCACTGAAACCTGTTCAGCATCATGGCAACATGCAAGTCTCCAGTGAACTGACATGTGAGTGGTGGCTACGCCTGAGGTGCACTGGCCAGGAATCGAACCGGGGTCTCCCACAAGAAAGGTGAGAATTCTGCCACTGAACCACCACTACCGTCATCTGTATATATATTGCTGGAAATATGACTGATGTACACTTCAAGCTCTAGTTCTTGTTTTACGAGTTTTGTAAGAGCTCTGGCATTGACACAAGCATTTTGCGAGTTAATGGTACATTTTGGTGACGGGTCTCATTCTCCGTGCCTCAGTTGTAAATCTTGCTATACTCAATACTTCAATATGATTTTAAATGACACTTGCTCCTAATAAAACAATTAAAAACAAGACTAGCCTAGGGAAGGGGGCCATTACCTTAGGTAACTAATAGCATCTACGAGATGCTGATAGGGCAAAAGTCACAACAGGGTGCCTGAAGGTGTCACATCTGGGAGGCCCTGCCTTACCCGTGTGGCACCCAGGCCATACCTTCACGTCCTCCACCTTCATGCGTGTGCCCTCCTTGCCCACGAAGATGTCATCGATGTCCACCAGGATGTAGCGGTCTAGAGGCAGGGAGAGGCGCTTGCCCGTGAGGAAGGCCACAGCGTCGACGAAGACCAGCTTGTGCAGCCAGAAGTTGAGGTTGTTGCCAAACAGCACGCGCTGGATGCCGTCGTGGAGGCCCAGGTCCTGGACTACAGTGGCGTGCAGTGCGGCATGCAGGCCAGCGTCGGCACCCAGGTGCGGGATGGACTCTGACGAGCGTGTCTTGGCCAGCAGCACTGGCTCGTAGGTGGAGTGGTTCGACTGGAACACGGTCCAGTCCTCGCCGGGCAGCACACCCTTCTCTACCTCGCTAGGCCGCGTTACGTAGAGCAGCGGGGACTTGGGGTTGATGCTACAGTCCTTCAGGCCCAGGTTCGAGTGCAGGAAGAGCGGGAAGCCTTTGAGCTGTGCACTTAGCAGGCTGTTCTCATTGGCCTGCAGCAGGGTGGGGGGTGGGGGGGAACAGTGCTGTCAGACCTAGAACCCAAAGGAGCCATGGGGTTTCAGGTGTATAACAGTAACATCAACAATATTCACTAACACTCCTGGAGGGCTCACCATATTCCTGGCCTGTGCTAACCCGCCATGCAAGCCCAGATCCACCCCCTTACAATAATCTACTAACAAGTACGATGCACTTCCCTAAAGCCAGGCACCAGGTTCCATGAACTCTGTACACAGAAACGCTGCTAATCCTCACAAAGCCCGCATGATGGAGACACTGCTTTCACCCCCATTTTATACATGAGGAGACTGAGGCACAGAAAAGCTAGGTAACTTCCTCAAGATCACTAGGAGAAAATCTAACAGTGGTGAGCATAAACTGTGCCATCAGACTATCTGGCCCTGGATGAGTTACTTAACCTTTGTGTGCCTCAGTTTCCTCTGCTGTAAAATATAGCTAAGAGTAAATACCTCAAGGGGAGATGGGAGGATGATAAGCGTTGATGCTGCCAAAGTGCTGGGAACAGAGCCCGCAGTATTATCAATCGCTCATTTAGTCCTCTCATCAGCCTCAGGAGGCAGCTTCCTTGGTCACCCCACTTCACAGGTGAGGAAACTGAGGCTGTACAAGGAGTGCTGCCCTCAGTGGATCAATGCATAGCCAGGAGGTCTGGCCCTGGAACCTCTTGTACCTAACCACCAGCCTTACTGCCTGCGGCTCCAAACTGACTTTGCCACATGACCCCTTCCTCAGGAGAAATCTCACATGGACACAAACTGAGAAGAGATCGAAGAGGAAGAGTCTGCTGCAGGGAGCAAAGGCACCCCTCCACAGCCCTCCTGACCCCCAATAAGCCCCTAGCACCCCCTGAGGTACTTGAAAACCACTGAGGCCAAACCCTGTCACTGCCTGTGGTGGTGAGCTCTCTGCTTCTCTTCTCCTCCCAGGGCCTCCTACTGCCCAGCTCCCGGGGGACCTGCAGACAGTGGCCACAGTCCCCTCTTCTTCCCTACCCTAGGTTCAGTGTCCCTGCTCCTTCATGTTCTCCCCATGGACTTCAGTGTCAAACCCCTTCATCCTCCCAGCAGCTGTGTCGGGATATAGTTCAATTTATCCTTGTCCTTGTGCTGCTGCATTCTGTCTTGCTGGCCTGGCGAACTCCTGCTCATCCTGTAACACCCAACACATATACCCTCTTCTCCACACTGGCCTCCCTGGGACCACGTCCAAGCCTCAGCTGCAGCAATTCTCTCGGCTGCTGCATTATCTGTTCAGGGTCTCTCTCCCACCAGCCTGTGCCACCTCAAGGGCAGAAGCTATGTCGTTTGTACCTCTGGATCCTGACACCCAGTGGGAGCACACAGGTGTCTGACAAATAACTGGGTTTTTGAAAAGAATGAAAAAGAAGGAGACAGCTCCCCAGTACCTGGCACATGATATGTGTTTCATACAGGAGTCATTTGCTCATTTCACAACTGTTCACTGTGCCAGGCACTGTGTTAAGTGCCAAGGACATAGTGAAAAACAACAGACATGGCCATTGCTTTATGGACCTTTGAGTCAAGCAGGGAAGAGACATATTAATCAAATAACCACAGGCATAAACATAAAACTACAATGTAGCACATGGTGTGCAGAGAAGGTTCAGAAGAGTAGATAACCAGGGCACAGTCCCCCGGCTCAGGGAAGACTAGAGGAGAGGTTAGGGGGCCAAGTTCCAAGAACAAGTACAAGGGCCCTGAGGTAGGAAAGGGCTCATCATGGTCAAGGAGCACCAAAAGGCCAGTGGGGCCAGTGCAGAGTGATCAAGAAGGCAAGTGGAAGAGATAAGGTAGAAAGGTCTGCTGGGGCCAGACCTGTGAGGACCCTGAGGCCTGAAGGAGGAGTCTGATTTTGTTCTACAAGCACCGGGAAGCCATTAGGACTTCATCAAAGGTTTTTGAACAGAGGTGTGACCAGTTCCCATCTGCATTTTTAAAAGCTCCACCTAGTTGCGGTGTGGGGGATGAGTGGAGTGGGGCAAACAAGAGTGGACAAAGGGCATCAAATGAGCTTGGAGAGGGAGGCGGGGTCTTGTACAGGGCCACCATGGAAAGCTGATCAGGTGGGCATGCACAAGTGCCCCCAGTGGGGGCTGACATTTCAGCGGAGCCTAGTACCCCCACACAGAGCTGTGTCTGCCCAGAAGGGCACCTTTTACTAATCTCCTCCATGCAGAAGTACTTTTTGCTAAATCCCACAAAGGCTCTGCAGGGCCCTGGCCTTGTAAACCATGATTAGGAGTCTGGATTTGATTCCCAACACCAGGAGGGCCAGCCAACTTCCCACCCTGTCCCAAGCCTGCCTCAGGTGTTGAGCCCAATGCAGAGTCCCATCCTAAGAGACCATCCCCCTCGCCAGGGATGGGTTACCCAATAGGCAAGGTAAGCGCGTGTTTAGGGCATCAATAAAACAGGGGTACCAGTTGTCCAAAGCAAAGACCCACAGATGCTAAGCAGAAAGGACACAAAGAAAAATAAACACCTCAGTGGAAGGGAATTGGCAGAGCACTAAATGGAACTGATCCCAGCTCCAGTGCAGGAGAATGTGCAGGCTAGAAATAGAGTTCACGCAGGGTCACAAGGGTGCCCATGCGCAAAACTGTTTAAGCTATGAGGCCCCCACCACTTCAACACCTTCGTTTACATCTGTTTCCTATGGTCCCCTCCTGTGTAACTGAAAACTCCTTATCTCAGCATTTCTCTTGGGAATATACTATTTCTTTCTAATAAAAAAGAGGTGGGGGTGGGCTGTTGAGTCTAACTCTTGCTATATTCATCCAATATGCAACTGGATCCATCATGAGCAGTTACTGGGCAAGGACAGATTATATTAATAGATAACAGGCCTCTGATCCATTCTGAGAGAACGGTCTTGTATATCCACATCTACCAATCCAGCAAACCCAGCTAGGCGGGCCAGCAATATATAAATACACACACATATACATGTACATACACAACTCACATATCCTGTTTGAATGCGTGAGTAAGCAGAGGAGGGGGCACCACATATTATCAGTGCTTAGGGCCCTCATTAATCCGGCCCTACCCCTAGCCCCAGGCTGCCCCTCACCCCTAGGCCAGCACTAGCCAAGGATGGGGACTGCCTGGGCTGCAGGAGAAAGGTGGCTGGGGCCAGTGACATTTCAGGGCCTGCCCATCACCTGCTGTGGCCTGGGAGGCCACACTGGACAGCGTGCGCTGGGGGATCCCATTTCAAAGTCCTGACCCTGAGCTGACCACCGGGTGCTGGCAGCTCTGCCAGCTGTTCAGCTGGGAGCCATCAAAGAAGGGAGAAAGCCAAGTTGCTGATCATCTACCCCAGCCACCAACGAAAGGAGCCAGCAGGGTAGGGAATGGACAGTGAGCCTCATTGCAGGCCTCAAGTCAATTTGGACTCATGGTGACCCCATGGGTTAGAGAGTAGAAATGCTCCATAGGGTTTTCAGATCATTAGGCCTTTTTTCCGCAGTACCACTGGCTGGGTTTGAACTGCAAACTTTTAAGGTAGTAGCCCAGAGCAAATCGTTTGCGCCACCAGGGATCTAGCCTCACCCCACAGGGGTGGATATCCTTCCTGTTCCTTAGTCCTGAGGAGTCGCTCCAGGGACACCATGGTGGTAAATGCTCTGCCCCATCCAATCAGCAGCCGTTACCACCTGTTCTGGGCCAGGCCCCTTGTCAGGAACGGGAGCTACAAGTGAGTTAGACCTACTCCCACGCCCAAGGGCCTTACAGGACATAGGTATGTCAGAGCCACAAGACAGACCAAGTGCTCCCACTGGCTGTATATGCTGAACCGGAAGATAACAAAACACTCCAGCTGCCTTTATTGAGAGGCTCTGGGTACCAGGCACTGTTTGGTGTCTTCCAAAAATCTTATTTTATCTTTGACACAGCCCAATGAGGCAAGTGCTGGGACTGGCCCACTTCATAGAGGGGCTGAGTGCCCTGCCAAGGTCAAGCGACTGATGAGAGACAGAAGAATTTAAATCAGGACCTAGACTTTTAAGCCCTTGCTCTCACACTGCTCTGAGAATTCAGCCACCAGGGGTAACTGGAAAATCAGAGTCACCAGATTCCTGGAGCCAACAAACCTTCCCTGTTTGGCAAGCCTGTTACAGAGCATGGAAGGTGGCCTTGCAGAAAGAGCTGAAAGATGCGGTATGGCCACCAGAGGGCGCTGGTTTGAGCAGAAAATCAAAGGCTCAAAACCACGGAGGGGTCTTGTCTTATGCAAAGGTAGGAAAAGTAAGACCTGGAATTGATACTGACCACCACACTGAAATTCTGCATTCACCTTCTGTAGATAAATAATTGGGGCTAGATGGGATCCAAGCACAGTCGTTACCAATTGTGCCCAATGAGCCGGCCCACTGCCTGGGTCTCAGAGGTTGTGTGGGAAGTCTGCGTGCTGGATGAGCCATCCGATGCAATGTCTACTGAGTCAATGGTATTCAAGGCTCCTGGACTCACGGCAGAGTGGTTAAGACAAAGCTCTCTGGAGCCAGAATGCCTGGGTTCAAATCCTGGATCTATGCGGAGGGCAGGGCACCATGTGAGCGAACAGTAAAGTCAGCCATCCTGATGTTTCTCAGGCCTGGGGCTCTGGAGCAAACAAACTGGAGTTCATGGCAGGCAAGGGTACAGAGTCCAGAAGAGAAGGAAAAACAGGCAGCAGAGACACTCTGATTTTATGCCACTGTAAAGCCATAAACCAGGCCAGCATTTCCCCAAGGGTACACTGTGACGTTAAGGGCACTCTGTGAGCCAGTCAGGTGGGGAATAAACCTCCCTGGGGGCTCGACTGCAGAGCCTCCAACTTCTGGCCTGCACAACCTCTCTTAGTTGCAGAGTATCCTGCTGGGTGAGCATGTGAAAGAACACGCCACAGGATGCCCTCAATGAGACCAGCCGCGGCAGCACCAAGCACGGGGCAAGTGAGTCCGGGAAGGCTGGGGAACAGATGGACACCCCTAGGTGGACATCAAGGAGCCCTGGTGACTCAAAAGTTAAGCACTGGGCTGCTAACAGAAAGGCCGGCAATTCAAACCCACCCAGTGGGTCCGCAGGATAAAGGCCTGGAGATCTGTTTCCATAAAGATTTACAGATAAGAAAACCCTATAGGGCAGTTCTACTCTGTCACATGAGAATCGACTCATAGCACCTAACAACAGGTGGACATTGGCTACTCTGACCTACCTCCTACTACTCTTCTTCTGGCTCTCACCAAGCAGAGCCCACTCCAGGGCCTGGGCACTCACTGTGCCTTCTGCCTGGAAGGCCCTTTACCCACAGAGCTGCACAGCTCATTCTGTCACTCCCCTTGAGTCACTTTATCATAGAGGACAAAATAGCGTCAACCCCACACCCACTACCTTCAGTGCTCTTTCCTGCTTTCGTTTGCACACTTATCTCCACCTGCCATATCATGTTTATTTGTTCACTGTCTATGCTCCCTCCCCACTGAAACGTCAGCTCCATGAGAGCTGGGACTCTGTCCACCTTGATCACCACTGTGATCCCCAGTGCCTAGCACAGGAAAGTCTGCGTGCTGGATGAGCCAGGAACATAATAAGCACTTAAGAAATATTCGTTGGGAAAAAACCAAAGACATAAGGAAAATATTAAGCCAAAGGACCGATGGAGCACATGAACCACAGCCTCCACCAGTCTGAGCCCAGAACTACCTGGCAACCATCATTAACTGCTCTGAGAGGGATCACAATAGAGGGTCCCTGACAGAGTGGGAGAAAAATGTAGAATAAAATTCAAATTCACAAGAAGACCAGACTTGCTGGTCTGACAGAGAGACTAGAGGAACCCCTGAGACTATGGCCCCTGGACATCCTAGTAACTCAAAACAGAAACCACTCCCAAAGTACACCTTTCAGCCAAAGATTAGACAGGCCTATAAGACAAAGAGTAACACACATGAGGAACATGCTTCTTAGTTCAGTCAAGTATATGAGACCAAACGGGCAACACCTTCCCAAAAGCAAAGACGAGAAGGCAGGAAGGGACAGGAAAACTGGAAGAATGGACAAGAGGAACCTGGGGTGGAGGAGGGAGAGTGCTGACACATTGTAAGGATCGCGACCAATGTCACAAAACAATTTGTGTATGAATTTTTGAATGAGAAACTAATTTGTGCTGTAAACTTTCACCTAAAGCACAATAAGAATAAAAAGACAGAAAAATTCATTGAAGGAAGGCACAGAGGCCCCCCAAAGCACCCTTTGAGTTCCAGTAGCTCCTGCTTTTGTCTGGCAGGTCAGAGTTCTCTGACCTAAGCCTCCCCTCCCCAAGGACAGATTCTCTACAACAACCTTTCAGCAAGGACCCCACTCCCCACAGCTGCTCTCAGTGCCCCACAGAGCCCAAGGCAGCTCCCCACCTGCCCACTGGAATTTCTTTCTTTTCTCCCAGTGCAAAATAGCTCTGGTTTGGGAAGTGCATAAACTCCACACCCCACTACAGCTAAGAAGGAGCATGAGATACAGATTTGAACCAACCTGGGTTCAAATCTCGCTCCCCTACATCCAGGCTACACAGCCTCAGAAAAGTAACATAACCCCCAAGCCTTGGTTTGTTTATCTGCAAAATGGGGACGTACTCCCTCCCTTGGGAGATTGCCATGACAGGTTTAGAGGCACCTAACGGTGCACATCCTCTCCTACCTCAAACCATCCCTGTGGCCTGCTTCGCGCAACTGCCTGTGTGTGCTGGACCCCGTACACAGCAGGCAATGCCCCTGCTGTGTGCCCCTAATAGAAGCTAGTACTTATAAAGCACTTACTAGGTACCAGGCCCTGTGTGCTCCCAGTGCTTGACATACACTCACGCATGTAACCTGTAAGGCAGGCACTATCATTACACCCATTTCACAGATGAGCAAAATCAGGTACACAGCTAGCAATAGTGAAAATACAATTCAAACCGCTAAGGGCCCCACTCCCTGCGTACCTTGAAGAAGCCAATGATGCCCACACCGTAGGCCACACAGTACTTGTCGAGCAGCTCCCGGTTCCAGGCGTCCAAGTTGACGTACTTGAGGATGTTCTCATAGATGACGAGGGAGAAGCGGCCGCGGCCCTTGTCGGTAAGCGTAGGCATATCACCCTTGCCTGGTGCGATCTCTGTGCGGTACTTGAAGCGGCTGGACTCCAGGATGGCCACCACTTCCTGGCCCAGCTGTGAGTAGAGGCTCTCCACAAATACCAGCACCAATGGATCCGTGCGGGAAGGGGCGGCCGCCTGCACAGGCTTGAGCGGCAGTAGGCGGCTGGGCACCACGGGCGGCGGGTCCCCACAGTCAGGCTCAGGGGCATCAGCTGAGGGCTCCAGGCCCCGCTTCCAGCCGTACAGGTAATAGGCTGAGACAAAAACACTGACCACGCAGAAGATAAACAGCAGGAAAAGCACGGTCTGGGGGGACATGTGCCGACACAGCCTCCGGAGGCGTCCCAGGGTGGGCATCCTGGCCCTGCGACCTCGGCTGCCAGAGGCCTGGGCTGCCCTGGCCACCCCAAGGCCACACGCTGGAGACACAAGAGTCCACCGACCAACAAATTCACAGAGACTTAGGAAGCGAGGTCCTCAGCGGGCAGAGGGCGTGGAGGATCGGGCCCCTGGCCCTTCCCCCCAGCCAGGGGCGCAGTCCACTGGTTGGTTGTGCTCCTTCCTTCCTTCGCACCCCTTTATGTCACCATGGCAAACCCTCGCGTGGTCCTTCGCAGGGTGGAAGTGCCCCAGGGCGTCAGGGCCTCCTAGGAGGGCTAGGCAATAGGCCGAAGGACACCGGGCTGGCCCAGGGGTGCCACATGCTGCTCACTCGGTGGGGCCCACGGGGCTGAGGCTGTGGGAAGAACAGGAGAGTCAGAGGAGGCAGGTGGGGACTCTAGGGTCAACTGACAAGGATGCACAGGACCTGACCTCAGCAGGCCCAAGTTCAAGTACTGCTGCCCAACCTGCTGGTGGCATGATTTGGGGCAAGCTCCTTAATCTCGAACAATAGTACCCCCCTACAAGGGGTTGAGAGATTAAATTCAATAATGTGTATAAATCACTTATGGCAGTGTCTACCATATGGTATCTCTAAATGGTAGTTGCTATTTATTATTATTATCATTACCAGAGTCCAAGATTAAGCCAAGAAAAATCCAGAAATAGGAAGGACAAAGTAAGAAAATGAATATTTACAAGCCCTGGGAGCTGGAGGTAGAATTCTAACAGGGCCAAATATTATGCTCTCACTTGCCCATCCATTTAGCCCTCTGAACAGGCCCAGCAGCCCCATCAAACAGACGGGAAGGCAAAGGCTCAGGAGAAGCAGCTGAGGCAGGATTCAAATCGAGGGCTGTGCTGCATCAGCGCCTCGGCTGTGCAGGAAGGCTGTGGATGAGTCACCGCCCCCTCAAGCATCAGTGCCCTCTTGTGTAACATCATCACCTCCACAGCACAGAGCTGTGGCCAAGCGTTAACCAAATAAATGTGTTTGAAAAGCCTGGCACAACGAACACTCAAGAAATGACAGCTGTCACTACTTGCCCCTAATGCAATCAGGTATCCTTCATCTTTGTGGCATGTGCCCATGAGTGCAGCCACCAGCCCAGTGCAGTGGGTGATCAAACTCAAGGGACCAATGGGGAAGCATCTCCCTCGCTGGGACCCTCTGCCCACCCAGGAGGCCAGAACTCTGGATTCCCGGGGGCAGGCCACCCCCACCTGTCTCACTAAAAAAATAGAGAGAGTTAAAGAAGACTCATGCACCGACACACATAAACAAAGGCCCAAATTTTCTCACTCCAAACTGCTCCCCACATCCATGGCCCTCTGGTCTCCCTTTAACACGAGCTGAAGCCACAGGGAGTATGAGATTTTCAAACAATCCACGAAGCAACTTTCTATCCACCCCAGCTGCTGAAAGCTAGGAGAACACCCATGACAGAGGGCATGAGGGCTTGGGCTGGGGAAGCCAGGCTTGGGGGGAGTGGCTTGGGGTTGAAGGTCTGTGAAATCCCACCCAGCCCCAAGACTGCACAGCATGCTCAGAGTGGGTGCAGCAGACCGGGGCCCCAACAATCGCACTTCTAGGAATTTAACCTAATAGTAACTGCAGAAGTCGGTAAAAATTTCCTTACAAGAATACAAATCCCAGTGCTGTTTATAACCTCGAATGTCCAACAAGAAGGGATTTTCTTGAGAAACAATAATGTAGTAATGATGGAATCCTAGGCGGTCACTGACATCACGTTGAAGAAGGACATTTACTAACACTGAAATATAATTACCATGTGTATTGTTAAAGTGGAAGACATTTATAAAGCAGTATGTGTGAGCCAATTTTTGCTAAAAAGTTTTTATTCGTTGACCAAAACTAAGCATGAAAATCCAAGAATTGTTAACGGTGATTACCTCTGAGTGATTTTTGTTTTCCTCTTTTGTTTCTCTGTTTCCTGCATTCTCTACCCTAACCGTTTATTATTTTTGTGAGAATAAGAAAACGAAGGCTTTAAAAAGACGCGCTCAGAAATGAGAAGCAGGAGTGTACCATGAAGAGGAGGCTGACTTGTGAGCTGGGACACAGGGTCCTAGTCCTAGCTCTGCGGGGATGTGCTATGTGGCCCCAGGCACACCCTGTCCCTCTCTGGGCCTCCTGCCTGTTAAAAAGAGCTTGGACCAAATGCTCTCTGGGGCTGATCCACTGTGGATATTCTACAGTCCAGCTCCTACTCTGTGCCAGCACCACGGTGAACCAGAGGCAGTCAAGAAAACAGGCACCCACAACGCAGGGTGACAAAGGCAGCAGTGGGGGAAGGCAAAGGTGTTTGGAAGGACTGAGGACCCCTGGGAGTGGAGGAATTGGGGAAGACTTCCTGCAGGAGGTAGTACCTGAGCTGACCAGAAGAATGGGGAGGGTTGGCCAGGGGTAGAAAAGAGGAAACAGCGTCTGCCACGGCTTGGAGATAAGGGAATGCACAGAGCTTTGTGGGGACTCCCTGCAATTCTGGCTGAGTGCAGGGCAAGAAGGGCAGGTTTCCTGGCCAGAGCCAGGAGGGCTGGGTGACTGGTACTGTTCATGCCCAGGGTGAATCAGTGTCCCTTTTTCCACTGATAAGGGTAGCCCTCTGCCCTGTAGCCACGCCTGAGCTACACCCCTTGGTCCGGAGCCAGGACAGGAGCACTGTGGATGGGGAAGTAGAGAGGCCCACTCCAGTCACCCTACCCCACAGAAAAGGCTGCTGCCCAAGATAGCAGCAGCCAGCCGCTTCCCTGCAGGCCTGAGTGTTGTGGTTTCAACGACATTCACAGCTTTTCAGCATGTTAATGATGCAACCATCAGAGAGCCTCAGGCATCTAGAGGTCATGGACCCCTGTGGGAATCTGGCAATACTTTTCCTCAAGAAAATATGCACATATGCTGGCAAATGTAATAACTTCAAGGAGTTCAGGCCCTGGCCCCCAAACTCCCACCAAGCTCATCCACGGACCTAAAGCCCAGTGGTCACCGTGCATACTGCAGCCAGGCCACCTTAGTTCAAATCCAAGTTCTACCACTTCGCAGTTGCATAATCTTGGGCAAGTTACTCCTCTGTGCCCTAACTCCCCAATCTGTAAGATGGGAAAATCTCTCATACTTTGCAAGGTTGTGGAAATTAAATGAGTTGACACAGAACCATGCAGAGCACATGGTGGGTGCTGAATGAGTGTCACTTGCTATTATCATGCACTAACCAGTTGCTGTAGAGCTCATTCTGACTCATGGTGACCCTCTGCCTGTCAGAGTAGAACTGTGCTCCACAGGGTTTCCAGCAGCTGAGTTTTCAGAAGTAGATCACCAGGCTTTTCTTCCGAGGCACCACTGGGAGAATGTGAACCACCAACCTGTCCATTAGCAGCTAAGTGCTTAAGCATATGAGCCACCCAGGGACTCTACCATGCACTACTGTTGCTTATTTAACATACGACAGCTCTTCGTGATCACAACTTAGCTTACCAAGCGCTTCTGAGCTCATAGTCTCTCACCGAACTCTCAATAGCACTAAGGGAAAGTGTGCCCATTTTACAGATGGACAGAAAAGTCTCAGAGGGATATACACCTGCTCTTTACACAGCGGGGCTGGGCTGCAATGCTACCAACCCACACAGCCTCCTCTCACTACACACCTGAAAAGAACGCCCATCTCCTGAAGTTGTGGCATTTCTGTGGAGCAGGATGAATGGGCAGAGCCAGACGTCAGACGCCAGAAGGCTGGGGGGAAGGCTGTGGCAAAACCCAGGCCAGTTACCATTACTGGACACTTTGATCAAAGATTCTATAAAAGAATTCTGATCAAAAGGGGGAAAATACAGAAGAGATTTTCAAAATCTCATGGAATCCAGAGTTTCTGGAGCCATGGAGGCTGGATAAATCCCTGAAACTATTACCCTAAGATAATCTTTAAACCCTAAACTAAAAATACCCCTGCCAAAACCAAACCCACTGCCATTGAGATGATTCTGACTCACGGTGACCCTAAAGCTGCCCCATAGGGTTTACAAGGCTATAAATCTTTACGGAAGCAGACTGCCGACCTTTTGGTTTGCAGCTGAGCACTTTAATTACTATGCCACCAGGGCACCTAATATCTGCTGAAGTCTTTTTAAAAACCAAGCAATAGTTTAGCTTAACAAATAAATTATATCTGCTTTGAGCAGTATGCTCTTTTAATATTTATATGGGATCAAACTGACAACAGCAACTTGAAAGAATAGATAAGAACCTTAGGGGGCAGTGAGTTCATGTTAATGAAGGAGAACAACTCAGGAACGGAGGGTAAGAACGGTGGTACAACTCCAAGAATGTAATCCATGTCACTGAATTGTTCATGTAGAAACTTGAATTGGTGTATGTTCTTGCTGTGTGTATTCTCAACAGCAACAAAATAATATAAATTATTAAAACAAAACAAAAAAACCCAGGCCAGGGAGGGGGTGAAAGGAGAAGGTACAGTGGGCCAAGTAGTCCCTGTCCCCAGAGGAGAACAATAACCTCAGAGATATGATGGGAGAGAATGGTTGCTTTGTAAACAAAGCGTTGGCCACCCAGCTTGCTGGCAAGGGGCTCCCAGCACTGCCCTACTGCAACCTGACCCTCTTCCCCAACTGCATGCCAGAGCCCCTGTGGCTGCGGCTCCAGGGCAGAGAACTAGGGGGCTTCTAATCCCCCTGGAGCTACCAAGGCCCCAAGGACAGCTGGTGGCTGAGGCCCCAATGCCCTCGACCACCCAAGCTCCCCGACCCCTGGGCCTCACCAGCCATTTCCCTCAACTCCAGCCTCACCCAGCCAGACACCAATCCTGGTCACACCCAAGGCCTTTGCTAATGAAGTTCCCATTGCCTGGAATGCCTCCCCCCTACCCCTTGGGACACTTACTCATTCTTCAAGACCCTAGTTCTAATGTCCTCACCTCTCTGAAGTCATCTCCAGCCACCACCCCTGCGTCACCCCACACCCCATTCCTTAGACTCCCATCCACTCCACTCCATAGTGGGGAGGCTGAAAACAAGGACCCTCTGGCCAAAACAGAATGCAGATGTGTGTTCTTTGGCTTGAATGGCTTTCTCATTTTTTTTTTAGTTTGGGGTTAGTTACCAATATTGTAAAAGCAGGACACGTCATATAAAGTCCTAACTTCTAAGCTCTCTTTAAAAGGGGCATTTTCTAATGACACCGGGCACACGTTCCCACTGGCCACGATTGGCAGAGGCTCCTGCAGCTGCCCACCTCAAATGGGCCACGTACTCTCCAGTTCACATAGACCCTGTCTCTCTACAACTGTACACCCGACCTCCTTCACACCGACCTCCTTCCTTGTAGAACTCCCTGCCCGGCCCCCAGCGCGTGGAGTGTGTGGTCTGTGCAGAAAAAGCTCTGGGAGTTTGTATGTCCATGCCTCTGTCTCCTGCAGCCTGCAGATCCGCAGGGCAGGGCCACAGCTTACTGACCTGGTGCCTGGCACACAGTAGGCCGACAAGTATCAACTTCCTTTCTTGCCCCTCCCCACAAGCCCGGGTGTCCCTCGAGGGCAGGGACCAAGTACTTATTAAGTACTCAGGATACTCAGCTGCTATTACCCCCAACTTACAGATAAGCTGACTGAGGCTTCAAGGTGAATTGACTTGTCACAACCACATAGGAAACAGCTAAATCTTGACTCAAACACTGTTTTCCTTCTTGACTTCAATTCTGGGGTTTTATTCCCCGATGATACCCAGGAGTTTCTACAATAAACATAATACTGCCATCATGATTAACTATCATCATTATTATTATTGCTACCAGGTATTGAGTATTTACTGTGGTCCTGGTTAAAAACTTTTACATACATCATCTTATTTAATCCTTACAACCAATCCTGTCGTTATCCACATGTATAGTTGAAGAAAATGAGACTCAGAGAGGTTAAGTCTCCTGCCTAAAATCACATAGCTCGTCAGTGGCAGAGCTGAAAATTGAACCCAGGCTCCGTAAGAGGGAGATAGCTCCAGAGCCTGCAGCGGAACCTTGGCTAGGATTGGTGGAGGAAAAGGGGGTATGGGGGCACCTCTGCCACTGAGGCTTCAACCCTCAGTCAGGCTCCCACCGTGCTCTCCCAGCCCTAGCCCCAGCTTCCCCTGCAAGGTGCTAGGGGTAATGAATGAGATGCTCGGGTTGCTATGGAGATGCCATGGCAACGCAGCACTTTCGGGAAATACCACAGTAACCGTGGTCACTGCTCTGGAGTTGAAAGTCATTCTCTACCCCATCCCCACCTGAAAATGTTCTGGCTCTCCCCAGCCCTCCCCAGAACCCACAGAAGCAAAGGGGCAGAGGTACAAAGACCTGCTTAGAGAGCAAGCTGTCCTGAGACCTGGGCCCTGATGGGTGGGTGGGCTCCAGGAATGAGACCTAGAGCTCCCTGAGGGCAGGCACAGACTGAGGTTCTCATGCATCCCAAGGTGATGTGCCCCCAATGATCCCACCTCAGGTGCTCTGAGTGCCTGGGACACACCAGCGGCCTCCCAAGAAGGGCTGTAGGTGTCGTCTCATTTTGCCCTAACAATCTTAGAAGCACCAGTGCAGTGGCCGTGAGCAAAGCAGTCAAGAGCACAGAGTGGAGTCTGCCTGCCTGGACTTCAATTTTAGCTCCATTGTCTACTACCCTTGTGACCTGTGAGCACACTTCTCAACCTCTGAGCCTCAGTCTCCCCAACTGTAAAATGGGGTTTATGCTACTTATCTGTTGCCAAGACTAAGGGAGACAACGTGTGTGAATCACTCAGCTCAGTGCCTGGAACACGAGAATGTAGGCTAAACATTACTCCCTTAACAGATGTGGAAACTGAGGCTCAGAAAAGAACTGGTCCAAAGCCACATACCAAATCAATAGTGGATCCAGAAAGAGAGAGGGAGGGAGATCAAGATGAAGCCAGAGAGGAAGAGCAAGGGAATGGGCTCCAGGAAAGAGTGAAAGATTTAGGATCATCCTGGGGGTTGGGCATAAACTAATGATTCATTCCCTCATCCTGTATTTACTGAGCACCTACTAGGTACCAGGCATGGTGCTAGGCACGAAAAGTGCAGTGGTGACCAAGGCCCTCCCACTATGATTTCTAAAGGCCTTATGTCTCTGATGGGATGCTGCTGCAGGATGAAGAGGACAAGGCCCCCATGGCCCCATGCTCACCCAGCTCAGATTTTATACCCTGCCTGGGTCATTCCTGACAACGACCCCTGCAGGCTCCCACCACACACACACACACCACACCACACCACACACACTCACAGGAATGCAGAGACAAAGTCACATGGCCTCACTGCAGGCATCTGAGCCAAACCACAAGTACCAGGGGGAGCTAAGAGGGGGTCAGGGCAGGGGGTCAAGTAAGTGAATGGGCACTGGCTTGGGCGGGGGCTGGGGTGGGAGGGAGTGGCAGTTGCAGGCCCAGGCACTGGCAGCCCCAAATCCATGCCAGGGCCACTCCCCACAGCTGATCCAGCCCCTCCCAGCCTGTCAAACCCCCAGCACAGTCACACCACCACCCACTACCCAGCCACACCCCACAGCCACCCAGCTCCACCAGTCAGCCTGCCACAGCCTGCTCCACCCACCATCTACAGTGCAGCAATGAAAATTCTCCACATTTGCTTCCCAGCTGTGCGGGAGTTTCTCCAGCGCAATTATACCCCTGGGAGGCTGAGACCAGAAGCAAATCCCTTCCTCTGCCGGAATTCACTGCAAGTCCCATCCCCCAACCCGGCTGGTCCCTGCAGTGCTGCTGGGCCAGAGGCCACGCTGTTGCCTGTTGTTTACCCCAGAGGCCAGCGCCGCACCATCCAGGGACTCTCAGAGATCTGGCCTGGAGTTGTAGGGTGGCAAAGATTGCAGTCCACCCTGCAGTGAGCAGATGGCAACACTGAGGCCCAGAGAGAGAAAAGGACCCATTATTAATGTTGCCCTGGCCAGGCCTGCCCCGCCCCCACCTACCCTGGTCCGTACTCTGAAAGGGATTCCCACACTCCACACTCAACCCCCGCTCATTTTCTTGTCCATCCCCCTCCAAGGCCAGCCTCGCCTAGAGTCGGGCTCTGCTTGCATGGGGCTCCCGAGGCCTGGACGAGTGCTCCAGCCACCACGCAATGCCAGACTCTACGCTGCTCTCACTGCTCTCACAGCTCCAACCCTGTCTCCTAACTTCACCGTGCGCTCTCCAGGGCAGAAGTGTCTCCTCCTTCCGTTCCTCAGTTCCTCATTTCACGCGCAGAGCAGCACCCACGGCAGGTGCTCAACAGCCACGTGCCCTCCCCACTACCTTCCCCTTTGTGAGTCTGCTACGGGGAGTCGCCAGGCTAAATGCGCTCATAGTTTTAACGTTCACTTATTACACACAATATTCCTGTACTACATGCTATTATTTAACCTTACAACAGCCCTGCGACCTATTAACCACACACATCGAGTCCACTGCGACACTATAGGACAGAGCAGAACTGCCTCGGATAGGGTTTCCGAGGCTATAAATTTTTACAGAAAGCAGACTGCCACATCTTTCTCCCCCAGAGTGGCTGGTGGGTGCGAACCGCCGACCTTTTGGTTAGTGGCCAAGCATTTTACCCACTGTGCCACCAGGGCTCTTTCTGTGACCTATTACATCCCTCATTTTACAAATGGGGAAACCCAGGCCCAGATGGGGCATGTGACCGGCCTCAGCTCCCAGAGCTAATGAGTAGATGAATGGGACTCTCAGCACAGGTGCCACCTGCCTCTACAGTCTAGGAGCTTCCTCCTAAGTCCCATGGGCCCCTTTGGGCTTACCTACAACAGCTTACTTGTGCCAGGTGCCCTGCACATCCCATTTTCTGCTCTCTCTGAATGGTTTGCATTCTGTTTTTGTTTGTATTCTGTTTTATGTGTGTATTACCATTACAAGCAGCCTCTAATGATCCTTCTTGGAAGCAGACCCATAAATTACCCATCAATCAACAAGCAAACAAAGCATAAAGTGGCTGGTTCACGCCCCAGTTCTTTACTTGGGCATTCGTTCTGGGTGCCCGGGCAGGGAAAACCTCAAGAACTTAGACCCCACTTGTTGGGAATTTGTCTTTATTCCAACAGAGTCTGAGTTGAGAGTCTACCTTTGTACCAGCTCTGAAGAAAGGGTTTACCGAGCAAACAAACAAGGCATGTAGTGGGGGCAGTGTGGAGAACAGCCCAGGTCAGGACAAGCTGCCCTCCAGGCCCACCAGAGCTCCTCACTCAGACCAAGGGCTGGAAGGCCGCTTCCAGGTTATACTTATTCATTAGCCCATGAAGCTTCCCAAAATAGGGCTCCATCTCTGCCTACACCCCAACTCTGCCTAGGACAGAGTCAAAGCCATCCATTTATCTGTGTCTCAGAATTACAGGCACTTGAAAAGGATGGAACATTTTCTTACAAATATCCTTATCTCCTCATTGGTAGCAGTAGCAAGAGCCAACATTTACTGAGCTCCCGGCCATTCACCAGGGCTGTGCAAAGAGCTTTCCCTGCTTATGACATCCAGTCCTCATGACAATCCTGAGAGGTGGTGTCATTGCTATGAGCACTTTACAGATGGCAACACCAAGGCTCAGAGAGGGTGAGTGACTGACTCAAAGTCACACAGCCCAGCAGAGGTACAGCTAGGACTGTCCTAAGCCAGCCCACCTCAGAGCCCCTGCTCATATCCCCTATGTGGTTTCTCTGCCCAGCATTCCACTACAGTCCTGAGCCAGCTCTGTGGCCGAGCACACCCAGGAGAGAGGCTTCCTGCAAGTGACAGGCTCCAGGGCTGCTCAAGGCCTGCCAGGAATCCGCATGAATGCAGGCTGACCCAGCTTCTCCTGTGACATGTAGCTCCAGCCTCCAGGGAAAGCCTGCCCTGGCACAATGGGGTACCATGGGTCTCCCAGAAAGGCAGGACCTCAGCCAGAGGGTTCTCACCTTCTTCCACCCCAGGGGGCCTCTGTCATCCCATACAGGTGGGGCCCACATAAGAAAGTGGGGCTACCTCCACGCCCCAGAAGACGGCCTCGCTCTCAGGAAGAGGCGAGAGAGGCAGGAGTGGGGGCAGAAGCAGGACTGCTCACTAACAGAAACAATGCAAGGGAGAGTGGTAACTAGCATGCCTCACGGGTATGCTATGTGCCAGGCTCTATATCAAACACCGCAATCATTACCTCATTTATTTGTCGTTTATGTCCAATGAGGTAGAAACAACAGTATCATCCCCTGAACTTCTCCCCTGCAGAGGAACTGGGAAATGCTGGTCATCACAGCCCCTACCCCCTCCCTTCCCACTCCTCAACCCAGATGCCCCTGAGAGATTCCAAGAAGCAGGCATGATCAGAGGCCTCCATTCATAGATGTAGGAGCCAATATCCATGTGGGCCTGGAGTCCATTTCAGCACTTAGCCCATCCCCCAGCTCTGAACGCTTGGGAGATGAGGGCAGTCTCTCCTGAGTTAGCCCACAAGGTCCAGAGTGAAGGATGCTGAGGAGAGACAGGGAGATGGAGCCGAGAGCTCAGGGCCTGTCCCAGCATCTCCACTCACTCCCTGGGCACCTCCTGGCAAGTTCCTTCCCTTCTTTGAGCCTCTGTGCCCTAACCTGCACAATGAGGGGTCTGGGCTGGATGAGAAGTCGTGACCTTCTGGGGGTTGCAGAACCCTTTGAGAAACTAATGAAGGCAGTTGTGGACTCTCTCCCCAGATGGACGCAATGTCCAATATATATTCAGGAAGGTTGTGAAACCACCCCCACCAAAAGCCAAGTTAAGAACTTGGAAACACTTTCTAAGGGCCCCCTTGCTGTCACAGTCTAGAGAAGACCTAAGCCACAAACGTAACATCTGAGCATCTACTCCAGCTTTCCTCTCAGCCCAGCGATAAATCTTTAACTTGCAGGCCGATTGGCTGCAGGTGGGTCTGGGGTCCTGCCTACCTGTGAGGCAGAGCCTCATCAAAAACTGAGCCTTCCTTCCCATTCCTCACCCTCCCTCTTGTCCTCCTCCACTAGGGATCTGCCAGGTCAGCCTTGGGCCATCTTCCTGGGGCGGCCCCAGGGCTGGGACACCCGAGGAACCTGCTTCTGGTCCTGAATGTTGACAGGACCCAGTACCAGGCTCAGGGGCCAGTCCTGCTCCAAGCCCTGTGTCCCAAGCCCACACATCCAACGTGCACACACACATTCAGGCAGACGGGGCGGGGGGGGATTAGACATGAGGAAGGGGACTATGGACAGGGTCAGAGGGTATGGGGAAGCCAGGTGAGACTGGGTGAGACAGAAGAGAATGACAAGACCCACCAAAGCTCCAGGCAGCAGCCGCTCGTCTTCTCTTCACTTCAGCCTCGTCCTCTCAGTGGCTCCACACTCCTCACTTAGCACCACCCACCCACTGCCATCGAGTCTGCACCTAATCCCAGAGCCAGGACAAATGGCATTACTGTTGGCCTAGTCCCCTCCCTGGAAGGGAGGGAGAAAGAGAAGGAGGGAGGTGGCCCTAGGGCACCCTGAGCCGCCAACCACATTCCCACAGGCCTCTGGCCCCAAGCCTTGCCACATCTCTCACCGGAAGCTACCAGCCCCACCTCCATGACCTCATGAAGGGGATGTCCTCCCTGGATTTTACCCCAACCCAGGGATCCCCCTGCAGGCAGGGACCCCTGTTTGGAGGTGTTCTCCCCGGAAAAGGAGAAAGCACGTCCCTGACCCTCATGCTGATGGGTCCTCCTGTCCCTCTCGAGAAAGGTGATAGTCTGGAGTGAAAGCAGCCCTTGCTGGCAGCTAAGGATAACTGGGTTCTGGTCCCAGCTCTGCCCAGCTCCCTATGTCCCTATGTGACCATAAGCAAGGCCTTTCCCCATCTAGGCCTCAGTTTCCCCACCTGTCCTGAGAAGAAGAGGAAGAAGGACTGGTAGCTCTTTATCAGGACCAGTTGGGGCCTAAATGTGTACGAGGTTGGCTTTGGCCCCCGCCTCACCCCAACTCAGCTGCCAGACCTTTCCATTGCTCCACCTCCTGCCGGGAAGAAAGGTGACTGACAAAGGTGTGGAGGGTGTTAGAATCTGTGTCAGGGTGTTGAAATCCTAGAGCTGAAAAGGGATTTATAAAGCCAAGGCCCAGAGAGGCGGAGCAACTCAGCCACCATCACACAGTAAGCTGGAAAAGGGCAGGATTCATCTGGGTTCAGAGTCCCTGAGTAGTGCAAATGGCTATTAACCGAAAGGTTGGAGGTTGGGGTCTACACAGAGGCACCTCAGAAGAAACATCTGGCTATCTACTTCCAAAAAATCACCCATTGAAAACCCTTTGGTACTGCCACGAGATAGCCTTTAAAACTTACACCAAAATTATCCCCTGAAGTCTTCTTAAAACCATACAATAGTTTTGCTTAACTAGTAACAAAATGCCTGCCTTGAGCATTATGCTCTTTCAACAACTATCTATATGAGATCTAACTGACAACAGCAACTCAAAAGATTAGGCGGGAATCTTAGAGGGCAGTGAGTTTATGTCATTGCGGGAGGAACAACTCAGAAAAAGAGAGTAAGAATGGTTGCACAGCTTAAAAAATGTAAGCAACGTCACTGAACTGTACATGTAGAAAAGGCTGGACTGGCATACGTTTTGCTATGTATATTCTCAACAACAACAAAATAAAATTTAAAAAGAAAAAAGGAAACCTTTGGAGCACAAACCTACTCTGACACATATGGGATCGCCAGGAGTCAAAATCACTTCAGTAGCAACTGATTAGCCTGGCTTCACCTCTCAGCAGCAAACACTTAAAAGCGTCCCCCTGAAAAGGTATTTGCCTTCTTAGAGGACTCCAGGGAGAACACAGGCAACTGGCTACTGGCTGAGTCTCAGGCCCCGCGAGCAGGAGTATTAACAAAGATGGTGTGTTTGTGTGCGTGGAGCTTAGGCATGGAGACTGGGCAGAGGTGCCAGGGCCCTTCACGTCATACCATGAGGGTGGCCTAGGATCCCGCCAGTCACCGGTAAATACTAGGAACCCCTGCCAGGGATTAGTGCCTTTGGTCGCTCTTAAGAAGTCACCTGAGGCTCAGCCAGCAGGCTCAGGGTGGTGACAGGGAGACTGGCCCAGGTGGACTCCCTGCCACAGCCATCCTGAAGGCACCAAAGCCGGGGGTAAACTGAAAAGCCTCTAGGCCTGGTAGCCAGAACATGGGGCGGCGGAGCGGGGGGAAGGGGAGGCGGGTGGCAGGTGTGCTGGGGCGACAGAGGAAGGGAAAAGCTTTGAGGCATTTGGAGCCGCAAAAGCCCCTAATCTCCTGGAGGCCTAGTGGGCAAACATGGGCCCTGCTGAGACCAAGGGGATCCCATGAAGACCCACGTGAAAGCAGCCTCATCCCACCAGACTCGCTGGAGCTTGTCACCCTGACACAAGCCTACTGCCAACACGCCTCAGGTGTGAGGGGGTGCGACACGTTTACAAGGAGGCATAGCTGGCCAGGGGTGGGGGCAAGAGGTGGGCAAGGTAGGCGAGAGGGCCTTGCTTCCTCTAGAACACAGACAGCTAGAGTAGAGACAGACATAGAGCAAAAAGCGCCAGGTGACCTACTTAAAGCAAGCTCCCAAGCTCCTCTTACATGGGCCCAGGTGGCCTCGGTGAGACTCTGGAGGATGCCTCTCAGGTGTCCTTGCACTCCCAGGGCTGTGGGAACAGTACATAGGGTCAGAAGATCTGAGTTCTAGTTCTAGATCAGGCACTAACCCAGGGTCCGGGTAGGGTGAGGCAAATGAAGAACTGAAGGCACAAAATTTAAGGAGGTACACTCTCAGGATGTTCAAGTGCAAGGCTAGCATCTCAGAGAGTGCACTTCCTTAAATCACGTGCCCTAGGTGCCTCACTTGCCTCACCCTAGCCTGGCCCTGCACTAACTTGCCAGTGACCTCAGCAAGCACCTGCTCCTGTGTGAGCTTTGCTTTGCTCACCTGTAAAATGGGAAAAGCACTGAGGGTCAGACCAGATGATTCCAAGTGCCCTCCTAACTCTAAGCTGGGTGATTCTGTAGGGAATGCTCTGTGCAGCCCAATCCCAGAAATGGGTGCAATGACCCCAAATCCCCACCACTGATAAATCAATAAATTACTATCTTCCAGGCTGAAGCATATTACACAATGACTCTATATAACTATGTGGCCCTTTGCCAAATGCTTTGCCTCCACCTCACTGGGGCTTCATTTTACAAATGTGGAAACTGAGGCTCACAGCAGTGTCATGCATTGAGTTACGTCCCCCCAAAAAACGTATGCATCAATTTGGCTGGGTCATGATTCCTGGTATTGTGTAATTTTCCTATATATTGTAAATCCTGCCTCTGTGATGTTAATGAGGGAGAATGGATGGCAGCTGTGTAGCGAGGCAGGACTCAATCTACAAGACTGGGTTGTGTCTTGAGACAATTTCTTTTGAGAGATAAAAGAGAGAAGCTAGCAGAGAGACAGAGGGACCTCATACCACCAAGAAAGCAGTGCTAGGAGCAGAGCTCATCCTTTGGATCCCGGGTCCCTGGGAAGAGAAGCTCCTATTCCTGGGGAAGATTGATGAGAAGGCCAACAGGGAGAGAAGGCCTTCCCCTGGAGCTGACGCCCTGAATTTGTACTTTTAGCCTACTTTACTTTGAGGAAAATAAACTTTTCTTTGTTAAAGCCATCCACTTGTGGTATTTCTGTTATAGCAGCACTAGAGGACTAAGATATTAAGCAACTGGCTCAAGCTTCCAGTTGGGAACTATAGCTGAGGTTTGAACCAGGGTCTGTCTGACTCTTAACTCCCCCATTCCATGGCATCAGAATGGATAATCCAAACCCACTGCGGCCTGGAAGATGCTGCTGGATCTTTTCACCTCCCACATTTTCAAGTACATCATGCGAGGCTAATATTAAAGGCCAGCTCCTGCACAGCAGGGAGCAGGCAGGCAGTGGTGGGGAAGCCCACGTGGGCGCCCAAGCATTTCGCAGATTAACCAGCCTCCAGCCAAGCCAGTTGTCCATTGCTGTGGTTACAACGTCTTCATCGTCATTAGCACACCACAGCCACCACTTGACCATTTTTAAAGCACTGCACAGAGGCAAAGCTTTCTCACAGACATTTCCTTGTGTTACGTGACAACTTTATAAGAGCAGAGCAGGGATTTCCTCCCTCTTTCTTAAATGAGGAAAGTAGGGCTCCCAGAGGACGACTGACTCCCCAAAAGAGCACAGTGAGTCAGTGTTTGAAAGTAAACTCGAAACCCAAGCTTTCCGCCTCCCTGTTCAAGGTTGTGTCTTCTCCTGCACGCCCTAAGCTTTTCAGTCCAAACAGCATTTATGGGCCTTTTCAGCGACAATGATCGTTTTTGAAAACTTACTACATACCAGCTATTGCACTCCAGCACTTCATGTATCGTCTCATTTAATCATCACAACAGCCCTGTAAATTAAGCACTGCTAACTGGTGGTTCAAAGTCCCTGGGTGGTGCAGACAGTTAACGCACTCAGCTGCTAACAGAAAGGCTGCAAGTTCAAGTCCACCCAGAGGCATCTTGAAAGAAAGGCCTGGCGATCTACTTCCAAAAAATCAGTCATTGAAAAGCCTATGGAGCACATTTCTACTCTGACATACATGCAGTCACCATAGGTTGGAGTCAACTCATAGCAAGTTTTTTTTTTAATTAGTGGCTCAGTGGTAGAATTTTTGCCTTCCACGTAGGAGACCTGGATTCAATTCAGCCAATGCACCGCACGCACAGTCAACACTCATCTGTCAGTGGAGGTTTGCATGTTGCTAGGATGCTCAACAGGTTTCAATGAAGCTTCTAGACTAAGACAGACTAGAAAGAAAAGTCCGACGATCTACTTCCAAAAATCAGCCAGTGGAAACCCTATGGTCACAATGGTCTGATCCACAACAGAACACAGGCACAGCATTTCGTTCCATTATGCACGGAGTCACCGTGACTCAGGGGCTGACTCAACGGCAGCTAACAACAACTGTTTTCATTTTAAGAACAGAGACACTGAGGCTCAGAAATGTTGAGTATCTTGCCCAAGGTCACTGTACTAGGAAGCAACAGAGCTGGAGTGCAAATGGAGGTCAGTCTGGCTCTGGAGCCTGAGCCCAGCATCCCTGTGCTACGCTGTTCTGTCTGGGAGAATCAGCCACAAGTATTCTTGCTGGAGGGGGACAGAGGACCAGATGAACTCAAATAGTGCGTACATGGTAGGCTATGGTAATCCTGTGATAACAGGAGGACAAACAAAGCTCTTGAGGAGCGGAGCCCACAAGAGGGAGGTTGTTCCAATTGCCTGGGCAAAAGGCCAGGAGCCTGAGCAAGGGACATGGGAACAGAGGGAGGTGACAGATGTGAGGGAGGCAGCCCTGTGAGACCTTGGTCAAGTGCCCTGCTCTCTCTGGACTTCAGTTTACCCAGCTGTTGAAAAAAAAAAAAATCCCCAGATCTCCAGCGTCCCCTCCATCCCTGAAGACCCTTGGACTCTGGAAAAACAGGTCATGCCTGGCGACTGCTGGGCTGCGAGCCCTGGAGAACTCTGAAATGTCCTTGGGCGTCCTGGTATGGCTCAACTGCTAGAAAACAGGCTTGCAGGAGCACAGGCTTGGCTGACATGCCAGGGCACCAGTGAAGTGTGGGTCCTGAGGGGGCCACATTCCACCCATTGTCAATCTCTCCACGACTCCACTGGAGGGGGCACCACCCAGCATGCACCCAGACCAAGAACCGAGGTCACATCTAACTGCCCAGTGGAATGCCACTCCAGGGCCTTCCCTGCCCCACCAGCCCAGTCCAGAGCCCTACATGCAACTCAAGTCCCCTCAATACCAGCCCCCCTCAAAGTCCCTCAGGTGCATTTCCCTGAGGCTGACCACTGGGATATAAAGATAAAGGGCACTGCAGGAGCTCAGAGATTTGGAGAGAGGGCTCAGCCCAGACCCCTACACACACAGACCACACTCATAACATGCTCTTGCTCAATAACTTCCCATGGCTCCCACTTCACTGGGCAAAATCTAAACCCCTTGACCTGACTGACTACATAGGTCCCTTTATTAACAGACTCTCTTAACTGGGGGTGGCATACGCCAGGGCCTTTACTAAGTGCTTTATGTATGCTGGAAACCCTGGTGGTGTGGTGGTGAAATGCTACTGCTGCTAACCAAAAGGTCGGCAGTTCAAATCTGCTAGGCGCTCCTTGGAAACTCTATGGGGCGGTTCTGCTCTGTCCTGTAGGGTCACTATGAGTCGGAATCGACTCAACAGCACTGGGTTTGCTTTGGTTTTGGGTTTTTATGTACATTATATTATTTAACCTGTGAAACAGGTATATATATAATTTGCCCATTTTCATAAGATGAGAAAAGTGAGGGTCAGAGAGGGTATGTCACTAACCCAGGGTCTCACAGCCAAGCAGCAAAGCAAGGATTTGCACCACCTGCCTGACTGCAAGCCTAGGCTCTTAACTGCTGTTACACAAGTGTTCCCTGCCAGTTCAACACTTCTCAGTAAAGGAGGGCAGACCTCCTGCTGGCACAGAGCCAGGGCAAGGCCTGAGGCTTCTGGCCTCCCCTTCCAGGGCTCTCCCCCCATCCCCCGCCCCAGGAAGAACTCTGCCAGGCAGAAAGGCTGGGACCACCCCAGTGACAGCAAGTCCTCAGAATCTGCCTTCTTTCTCCGGCCAGAAGGAAGAGGAAAGCAGGGGGAGGTTTGAAAAGAGGCGAGAGCATGAAGGGGCCAGGAAGCATTTGTTTTTACAGAACAGACTCTCAGGGTTGGGAAGGGTCCTCCAGGTACCCCCCGACATGCCCCTACAGAAATCACCCCTACAGCAACGGGAGTATGCAGGGCCCAGGGCCAATCTCCACCACGTAGTCCTACCAATGAATGCCCCCTTAGCACATCTCACCCAAAATCTCCATTTCTCTCCCCAAACCTGCTTGTCTTCCAGTTTTCCCTCTCAGTAAATAGCAACACAACCCTTCAGTTCCTCAGGCCAGAAACCTTGCCGCTGACACACTCTTCCCCTTATAGCGCACACCTAATCCATCAGCAAACCCCGGCAGCTCATCCTACGAAGTTAAGTCCAGGGTCCGACCACTGGCTGCCGCCCCTGCCATCACCCCCACTAGCTGTCCTCCCTCACCTGCGTGGCTGCAGCCACCCCTGCCATCACCCCCATTAGACCGTCCTCCCTCACCTTGCGTGGCTGCAGCGGCTCCCAGCTCGCCCTTCTGCTCCCACCCTTGCCACCCTCCAGTCTCTTCTCCAGACGGTAGCCCAAGGGATCCTTCCAGAATGTAGGTCAAAACAAGTCACAGCTCAGCTCAAAACCCTCCAGCAGCTTCCCATTCACCTAGACTAAACAGCAAAGTGTTCCCGATGGCCCAGGAGGTCCTATGAGGTCTGTGCTACCCATCCCACCCCTCTCGCCCCATCTCCTACCGTACGCACTCTTACTCTTCCTGCCCCAGCCACACCGGTCTCTTTGCTCTTCCTCAAACACGCCATGTACCCGCCTGCCTCAGAGCCTTTGCACTGCTGGTCCCTCTGCCTGAAATGCTCTTCCCCAGATACTCCGTGGCTCCCTCCCTTCCAGAGGCTGCTGCCTCCTTACCAGCGAGACCTCCATGACTACCCGTTATAGAATATTAACTCCCTCAAGGTGCACTCTCTCCTTTAACTCAGTTTTATCCTTCTTCCTGGCATTTCTCACCACCTGACAAATGGATGTGTCTGCTGGTTTGTTGATTACATCTCAGTGCCAGCCCCAAGTCCAAAGCAGGTCTGTTTTGTTCACTGCTGTGTCCCACCTAGTGCCTAGAAAAGTGCCTGAAACAAACCAAACACGTTGCCGTCAAGTCAATTTCAACTCATAGAACAGGGTAGAACTGCCCCATAGGGTTTTCAAGGAGTGGTTGGTGGATTTGAACTGCTGACCTTTTGATTTAGCAGCTGAGCTCTTAGCCACTGCCCCACGAGGGCTCCACCTGAAACCATGCTGGTGCTTAATAAAAAAGGGTTGAACAAGGGACTATTACCTCCCTCAGCCTGAGGACATGTTTTCGTTTCTGCAGTAGCTAGGAGGACAGGGTTGCCTGGGGGCTGATACTACACTGGGGTCAGCTAAAACCCCTCAGGTATACTGTCCTGGGACAATTGTTGACTGCTTGGACCAATGGACATTTGTCCCTGTCTGATGCCTTTTGGTCACTGAGCGGGGAGAACTTCTGAGTCTGAGAGCTGGGCCTGCACACAGTGGCTCCAGGTGCCAGAAGGGACATGGCTTGGTGGCTGTAGCCCTCCCTCACTGCCCCCCCTCACTGCCCCACAGTGCTGCCAGGGTCTGGTGTCTGACAAAGGCTGCCCGTGCTCCCGGAGAGAGGAGGCAGAGGAGGAGGCCCGGTGACACACTTACCCTTTTCCTGTTGTTAGCAGGAAGACTGTCAGAAGGAAGCTTTGTTCTAAGAATCAAGCGCATGAAGCCCAGTGCCAGGTGGAAATGGGCACGGGGCAGTGGGCCCATCTGAGACAGCTTAAGGAAAAACAAAAAAGTGGGATGAGGATGTTGGAGGGGTAATTTGCACACCAGACCAGTTTCATGCCTCCAGGGTGGCAACGACTGATGGTGGCTTCCCTTTTCCAGGCCCTTGCCTCCAGGTCATCACAGACAATCAAACCATTGTCCCACCTAGGAGTCAGAAGACCTGAGATTCAGACCAGGCTGTCCATTCACTCACCCTGTGACATTGGGAGAGGCCCTTCCCCTCTATGTGCCTCAGTTTACCCAACTATAAAGCGCTTGTTCAGGTCTACACTTAGAGCCTCAGCTACTCAGTCTGTGGCACTTGGCTTCTGACTGATGGGCCACTCAGGCCAGTTCCCAACGTCCGTAGGCTCAGCTCCCACCCCACCCCGACCCTGCCGTGGGGACAGACATCCAGAGCAGTGCGTCTAACCACTCTGACCCTGATGCCTGGCCTGCCTCCTCTCATGGCATCGCATCCTGTTACCTAAAGGATGTGAAACCCCTCTGGGCCTGGCCAGGGAGGGGCCAGGACTGGGAGCCCTCACCCCACTCAGACACTGGCCACTTGGCCCCATCCCCTCTCTGCCAACCTCTCCAAGAATGGCAGCCAAGGCATGTACAGCCACGACAACCCAGCGGAGCCCCGCATGATGGTGCAGAGGGAGAAAGAGAAGTCCAGAGAGGAAACGGGGCATGTTGATGTCACTCAGCACAACTGCCACCCAGGTATCTCCCCCACCAATCCCAGACAGGGTTCCTTATTGATCTGCAGACACCCCCACCACCCCAGCTCCCTCTTGCGCCCCGCCAACCGAGACACTGGGTTCTGGACCTGATGCCCTCTGAAGGCTGCTGGTCCCAGCTCCCCTCCCCATCCAGCTCCTCCAAGCCCCTTGGGAGAGGAAAACCTGGGGAAGTTGCAGGTGAAATGTTCCTTCCTTTGTGATATCTCAGGGTGAAGGAAGCACTTTCAGCGAAGGTTTATCTGCAGCTTAAGCTTCCTGGGTCAGTGGCTAAGCAGCTGCTGCTTATCTGGGAGGAGGGTTTGAGGCCCACAGGGCAGGCTGATCCAGAAGCCTCTATTAAATGGAACCTTCACAGCTGGCAGGGTGGCACCACTGTCATGCCTTTATTCACAACGAGTGCATTTATTATGCTCCTGCTGTGTACATGGCTCTGTGCCTGAACACACTGATGTGAGAGACACAGAGATGAATGAAACCACCCCCCTCCCCAGGCACACACATACACACTCTGTCCTCAAAGAGCCCGCAGAGGAGACAGATACCAACACCACACCATAATGCAGAGGAGAAAGGACTCCATCCCATAGGGGCAGGGTTGCAAACTCAGGGTCTATGGAGGCTAAGAAGATCTGTTAGCGCTGGAGGTGACTGGGTGGGGATGGGGCAAAGTGGAGAGCACGGGACCCATCTGAAGGGGGCAGCAGTGGCCATTGGGGAATGTAGGCTCAGGGGTTTCCAATCTTCCAATATTTGAAGCAAGAAGTAGGATTTTTATGTAAAATCTCCTACTGGCAACTAGCTCCATATTTGGCAGGGGCCAAGTAAATTCTGCCTGTGGGCCAGACGTGGCCCGTCAGTTTGTGGCCCCTGTTCTCTTAAAAGGGATAGAGAATACACTGTGGAGTTCAGTGGAGGCTGACTTCCCTGCAGATCAGTTATCTGGGAAGGCTTCCTGGGAGAGGTGGCACTGGCGCTGGTCTGCAAGGATGGAGAGGACGCTTCTGGGTAGGGAGTCATACCCACTGGAACTGTAAGTCAGCAGCCCCTAGCCTTAAGACCTAAAAGGCAGGACCAAGGGCCCTGGCCATCTAGAAAGCCCATCTTCCCCTCAAAGAAGACCCCGTCTCCATCCCGAAGCAGGCACAAAGGTATCAGCTCTGTTCTGTCCCCAGGCGGCAGGAGGCGGGGCGCCCACCCAGCCAACCTCCGAACTAAATCAGATAACAGAAAAGCCAGGGTCCAATTTCACCCCTGTAGCTTGGGGAACTGGTCAGCTAATGTAATTGCTCCGTTGGAGGAAGGGAGAAAAAGGGACAGCAGAGGGACAAAACAAGGTTGAGAATCATGTCCTGCCTGGTCAAGCCCGGCTGGTTACATAACCCAGCCTTCAGGACAAAGCCACACATAGTGGTACCAGGGAGGGCCTGGCCTGGGTAGTCCTGGAATGCAGAAAGGGCCTCCCTCCCTCCCTCCCCTGTCCAGCCCTGCCCTCAGCCTTGCCCTACAGCTCCCGGAAAGCCCACCACAGACTGCAGAGCTGGAGATGGAGACTAAGACCCCAAGATAAGGCACTTACCAGGATCACACAGCAAATTGAGAACAGAGTCGGAACTAATAATAATAATGAAAACTTTTACTAAGTGATTACTTTGTACCAGACACTGGGATAAATCCTTCATACGTATTATTTCACTTTAAAGCCTAGCTATGACACCATACGATAAATACTCTTATTATTCCCATTTTACAGGAGAGGAAACTGAAGCACAGAGAGACAAAGTAACTTATCCAAGATCATCCAGCTATTAAGTGGAGGAGTTGGCTTAGACCACACTCTGAATGAACTGTAACGCCAGTGGGCTACTTTCTGCTTGAACCACATCTCCCCGTCAACAACCCTCTCTCAAGCCTGTACGCGTGCAAGCAGCCCCGACATCCTACCAGTATTTCAGGGGGTCACCATGAAAACTACGGACTCTCTCTTCAGAAAAATCATACCTATAAACGCCTACAAAACGTTACACGTGATTTCAGGGGTACAGACCCCGGAGCCGGTGGAAATAGGATGGGTCAAGATCATGGGATACACAAGAGACAGGAGGTGGCAGGAGGAGGAGACTCCCCCAGGCTCCCTGTGCGCCCCCATATCTGCAAAATCAGACCCCAAGCTGGCAGCAGCCTTAGTCCATGTGCGTGGGCATGAATCAGGGCTCAGGCCTAGTCATCCAATCAGGGCTGGGAGAACAAGATGAATCACAACACACACTGGCCAGAGCCTCTCTGCACCCACTGTGGGTGACTCACAGCTCCCAGCTGCTGGGAGATGGTGTGCAGCTGGGTCCCAGCATCACCAGGCACACCGTCTCAACCTTCTGCCCACCAAGGAACTCATCAGACCAGGCAGCTCAGAGGTACTGCCAAGGGGGGATCCCTTTATAGCCCCTGCCCAGCTTCTACCCCAGCCAGTGACCCAGGGCTGGGGGGAGGGTGGTAAGTCAGGAAGAACAGCCCCTGACGAGGCACTGAAGACGCAGGTTCTGATCCCAAGTGCTCTGCTACTTCATGGTGCAACCTCTAGAAGGCCCCTTCCCACCTCTCCGCCTCAGTTTCCCGAACAGTAAAATGGGGAGAATGGACCCGAACAATTTCTTCCCAGCTCTAAAGCCCTGAGTCTATTTAAAAACAAAAAACCCTGACAACGCTATGAGTCGGAATAGACTCAATGGCACTGGGTTTGGTTTTTTTTTTTGGTTTTAACAAACCTCAGGAACAAAACTGAGATCCTACCCTCAAGTGGTAATATAAACATCCTTCGGAAAAACAAAAGTCAAACTTAAAGACTCTACTTTTTTTTTTTTTTAAAGGATATCGAGAAGCCCTTTTTATAGTGCAGCTTCCCCCATCCCACCTCCATTGTTCCAAATATCCTCTCAGGACTGAGAAAATACATTTGGTTTCCGTCTGGGGTTTGGGCTTCTTAGTGTTCTTCCTCTTGGAGGCTGCCCCACCCTCCCTGGCAGCTCTCTCCCCAGGGTACACCCACCTCTGTCCCCAGCATTGCTCCGGGCCACCCTGAGGGCTACAGCTACCCAGCCTGCGAAGATGGTTGTGAGGCGAGGGGAGAGTATAGTTTCGGGAAACAAATCCTTCCCTGCAGAGGGGTAGAGGCAGCTCTGGGTTCTGGTCCCAACCATGACACGGATACCCTGTGTGGCCTTGGGTGAGTCCCTGCGCCTCTCCAGGTCTCAGCTCCCCACTTGTGAAATGCAGGGGTTCCTACCCTGTGTCAGTGAAGGCTTTGGGCTCCTGAGGCGGGAATGAACATGCAGGGAGGATGGTGGACTCTGATTTTGATTCCCATCCCCTCCTGCTAGAACCAGAGGAGACCCACTTTTCTCTCTCTAGTTTTGTCTCTCGTCCTAGCTGTGGAACCTTGAACTCATCACTGGGTTTGAGCCTCAGCTGGCCCACCGATAAAACTTGAAGAATGACAGTATTTGCAGTGGTGGCCCCAAAACAATCTCCATCAGCCTTCCTCCGAAGCCTGATCCACTCATTTGAAGGAATGTATTTTTCGTATCTTCAGAAAATCAATCTAAGTTATGCCTGCTGCACAAACATTCCAAGACAATCTCCTACTGAACCCCTTCCAATGAGAGTATGTCCCAAGCACCTCCTAGATAAAATTCCTAGATCTGTGGAGCCCTGGTCGGCAGTTCAAATCCACCAGCCATTCCTTAGAAACCCTATGGGCAGTTCTACTCTGTCCTATAGAGTCACTATGAGTTGGAATCGACTAGATGGCAATGGGTTTGTACCACCTTCTAGCCGTATGACCTCAGTATTCCCATCTATAAAATGGGGACAACAGTGCCTACCTTATAGGTTGTTCTGGGGCTTAACCCAGATGAGATTACATGGAAAGTACCTAGAAGGCGCATGCAAGCTGTCAATCAATGTTAGCAGCAATTATGATTATCATCATTACTAAAATTATTAAAACCACTGGACTGGTCAACCTCAGCCCTCTTGGACCACATCTGGCCTTGCTGTAATCACCTCTACACACCAGCAGCAGCCCACACCCTTCTCTGAAACACGACCCACCCTCTCTACCTGACCCCTGCCCACAGCCTGCCATCAAAAGCACCCAGAGATTCCCCATCCTCACCACCCTCAAAGCCCCCACCCTTCCAGTCCCCCCTGCCATTTGTGTCTTCCTCAAGTTGCCCCAGTACTGTCTCCTGAAAGCAGGCTGGGGTTTGCTGTGTCCCATCATTGTGTCACAAGGCGGTTTCTGGGGGACAGGGAGCTGGTACAAGATAGTGGCTCCTTGAAGGCAGGGTAAAGAGAGACTGGGCTTTGCTCTAGATCCCAACATTTGCTGAGCGTCTCACTATGAAAACAGAAGAGCCCAAGGAGAGAGGCATCAATGTTTTGGGTTTTTTTTATGACCTTCCCCAGTGGTTTTAAACTTTTGTGAGCAGCAGAGTCCCCTGGAAGACTTGTCGAAACACACATTATGGACCCCACCCTCGGCGTTTCTGATTCAGTAGGTATGGGTTTGGGCTAGATAATTCGCATTTCTAACAAGTTCCCAGGTGATGTTAAAGCTGCTGGTCCGGAGGCCAGCTTTGAGAACCACCAATTTAACCCTGCAGGTGGATCAGCCGGCATTTCCCTAAATAGGTGATGCTAAGACTCCTGTAAAACCATAAGCAGGAGTTACCCAGGGATAAAGAGGCAGAGGGCGCATCACCGGTAAAGGCCCTGAGGTGATGACATGCACTTCTCCTCACCTGGCCTCTGCCTGGGCAGGCAGCTATTGGCAAGGCTGGTGGCGTAAATCAGAGATGGCTGCCACTGAGTGATGACTACAGCAAGCCTCCACCTACCGCCCCTTGAGACCTGCCCAGGCAGGCCAATTCTCGGCCAGCAGGGGCTGAGGAGAATCCAAGCCCCTTCCTCAAAGAGCCAAAGACCTCAAGCTAGGACTTGGCCAGAACCCCCACCAAAACATCTCGCTATCTTGCTGTGGGCTCCTGGATTCTGCTCCACAGCTCAGAAATGGGGAGCTCGCTTCTCCCAGATACATGCCTTCCATCTTGGTAGCTCTGCTTTTTAAAGTTTCCTCCTTACTCTGGGTTGAAATCAGCCTTCTCTGACACATGCACTCATCGGACCTGCCTCCTGATGCCTCACAAAGCAAGTCTGTGTCCTCCAGCCAGAGCAGCCCCTCGGAAGTCAGCAGCCCCTGACCGTGATCCCCTGAGCCTACACTGCCCTAAACTGAGCCATCCACCTTTCTGAGCCTTGTTTACCACATCTGCTAATAGGGGATAATCTTTGGGAACCATATATCTGAAAAGGGTTTATAATCCAGAATATATAAAGAACTTTGATTCAACAACAAAAAAGGCAAACAACCCAATTAAAACATAGGCAAAGGACTTGAATAGGCATTTCACTAAAGAAGATATACAAATGGCCGATAGGCACATGAAAAGATGCTCAAAATCATTCGTTGTCGTTGCTGTCAGATGCCGTCGAGTCAGCTCCAACTTACAGCAACTCTGTACAACAGAACAAAACAGTGCCCAGTTCTGCACCATCCTCACAATCGTTGCTTTGTTTGAGCCCATTGTTGCCGCCACTGTGTCAATTTGTCTCATTGAGGATCTTTCTCTTTTTCTCTGACCCTCTACTTTACCAGGCATGCTGTCCTTCTCCAGGGACTGGTCCCTCCTGATAACATGTCCAAAGTACCTGAGACAAAGTCTTGCTGTCCTCACTTCCAAGGCACCTGCTGGCTCTACTTCTTCCAAGACAGATTTGTTCGTTCTTCAGGCAGTCTGTGGTGTATCCAATATTCTTCGCCAACGCCATACTCAAGGGCATCAATAAAACCACAATGAGATACCACTTCACCCCCACTACGATGGCTATTATCAGAAGATGGAAAGTAACACCTGTTGGCAAGGAAGTCGAAAAATGAGAACCGCATCCACTGCTACTGGAAATGTAAAATGGCGCAACCACTGTGGAAAAGTTTGGCTGTTCCGCCAAATTTAAACATAGAATTAGCATTAGAATTAGCAATTCCACTCCTAGGTATGTAACCAAAAGACTTGAAAGCAGGGACTCAAACAGATACTTGTACGCCAACATTCACTGGGGCACTATTCACAATAGTCAAAAGGTGGAAACAATCCCCATTTGTCCATCAACAGAGGAAGAAATAAATAAAATGTGGTCTATCTACACAATGGAGTACTACTCAGCCATAAAGAGAAGTGAAGGTCTGGTAACTGCTGCCATGGAGATGAACCTTGAAAACATTATGCTGTGTGAAGTAAGTCAGACACAAAAAGACCAATATTGCATGATTCTACTTACATGAACTATCTAGAACAGGCAAACATATGGAGACCAAAGTTTGTAAGTGGTTATCGGGTGGGAGGGAGGGGGAAGTGGAGAATTATTGCTTAAGGGGTACTGAGTTTCTGTTAAGGGAATTAGGAATGACTGCATGGAAGAGGTGACACTGGGGCTGGGCACTGGAGGAGGAGGGTTTTTGGGGTGGTGAGCGAGTGCACCATCCTCATCATAAGCAGAGCTGTGGAGGCAGGAAAGGACAGGGACACTCACAGAGAGTGGAGAAGAGGCAGTCCTGCTTGAGCACTGAGAGGGGCTGGGGGATGGGGCTCTGTGGTCACAGAGTGGGCCACCTCCAATACCTTGCCCTCAAATCATGAGTGCTAAATAAATGCACATTTGAGAAGCACATTTTTACATCAGATTAATCCAAACTGTTTCAAGGAATAAGACAAGTGGGAATCGAAGGACCAGGAGGCAACTTAGCATGAAGTCCCCTAGAGAGAAGAGCTTCAGCACCCTCTGCCACTCCTTTGGTGACATCTGCCCCCAAAATATCCATCCGTTCCACCAAGCTCCACACCTCTAGAACCAAAGCGGATGGACAGAACTTTGTTAGGGCCCCACGCACAGGAGAAAGCACCTTTGCTAGTGGGTCCCAGGGACCAAGAGACCCTCCTTTAGCCTCTACTGCCTCCCCTATCCCAGTCTACTCCTTACTCACAAACTCACACACCCACCAGCTTCCCCCCAGCCCACCCACTACTGACTCACATTTGAGGGAAAAGGCTGAGCCCATTTCACAGAGTGGGAAATGGAAGCAGAAGGTTCGACTCCTCCATAAAACCACAGTCCCCAGCAGCCTAGGCTATGGCCACCGGCCCCAACATCCCCAAGGGGCACCTCTAAGGCCAGCTGGGCCAAGTGTATACCAGAGGTCAAAGAGGCTCCTAGGCAGAGCACTGAGGGCCAGGCATATGGGGAACTTACCAACATGTGCAGGAAGAGGCAACTCAGAAAGGCTGTGTGAAAAGCAGGGTGGGGAAGTGGGCCAGCACCACCCCGAATGCTGAGATTCTCAGATGAAAGGGGAACTGAGAGAAGTCACCTAGGCCTGACCCACTAAGGCATGCCTTCTGACCATTTGCCAACTCGCCAGACTCTTCGGATACCTTCAGCGATGGGGACCTCACCTCCTCTCCATGCAGCCTATTTCCCTGTGAGCTTCCCTGTAGCTGCTACCTTTGAGGCTGTCTCCGCCCTTGGGAGCCCCACAGGACAAGACTATGTCTCTCTACATAGCAAGAGCCCTTCAGGACTTGGAAAGCAGTAGGGCTGTCCCTTAAGGCTCCTTCCCCAAACCTTAGGCTATCTTTGATGACCCTGACCCCAAGGCAGCTGCAAAGTCCTGCAGCCTCCTCCTCCCTCTTCATTCCACTGCCTGAGTCAGAGCCTGGTCAGCTCTCTACTGACCAGGATAAGCACCATCTCTGAGCTGGCCTCAATACTGTCAGTCTTGCCACCATCTTTGCCCAAATGATGCCTGAGAGAAACAGCACAATGGAGCAGAACTAGCTCAGGCTTGGGGGCAGGCAGACTTGGGTTCAAATTCCAGCTCTGTAAATAAGTGAGTCAATCTCCACGCCCCCATCTGGAAACGGGGTGGGGGTTACCACCACCACCCCCACCAGCTCCTTTGCAGGGGTATTGTACAGTTTCAATGGGGTGTCTGTACAGAGCCTGGCACAGCGCCTGGCACAAGGCACAGTAACAGGCATCGACTCAACGAGCTGCTTACAACCCTCTGTCCTCTCCACCAACTACAGAATAAAATCTGAGCTCCTGAGCAGGATACTGCAGGGTCCCCACAGCCCAATCTTGACTCCCGCCACCCCCCTCTGCACAGCCTGCATCCTCCCAAACACTTCCTCCCCCAGGAAGCCACGCTGACATTGACAACCAGAAGTGCTTTTTCCCTCCACTGACTTCCCCAAGCCCACCTCCTGCCTCACAGCCATCACTTGGGCCCTCGTCTTCTCTCCCCCCTCAGACCAGCAACCTCTCCAGGTCAGAAATCAATAGCACCTCACCCCACTTTGTTTCCCCTGCCACCCCAAACCACAGACATCTATCGTACATATTTAACAAATTACCCTAATGTTCCATTTCAAGTCAAGAATGTCCAAGTCCTCCAAACAGTCCAGATATTTCAAGCCATACTCAAAACCAAATTCCAAGCCAGCAGAAGTCAGCCAGTCACCAGGGACTTAAAAGCCTAGCTCTGATCCTAAGTGTGGAAGAAGGGTCAGGCAGGTCCAAAGCCCAGGGCAGAGAGAGCTTCAGGCTGCTGAGACCAGAGCCCACTTCCAAGTGTCTCAGAGACAGTTTTGCAGTTGGCCCCTAGGCCAGCCCCCAGCCCATGCTTTAACACTCTTAACCACATCCTCAATTTCACTTGTGAAAGAGTTCCTTGCATAGCCCCATGTGATGGAAGGCTCACTGTCCATCTTCTCTTGCCTGTGGCTCCCACCCTTCATCTGTTGATTCTTCCACAGACATCTCCTCCTGCCCTAACTGATGGACAGACAGTCCCATGCCTCAGGCCCCCCTTCAGTCTTCCCGTCCCTCCACTTAATCCCCTACTTTTCTGTTGTTGTCGTTGTCAGGTGCCATCAAGTTGATTTTGACTCAATGACCCCACGTGACAGAGTAGAACTGCCCCATAGGGTTTTGTAGGTTATAATCTTTACGGGAACAGATTACCAGGTCTTTTTCCCATGGAGCCACTCGGTGGAACTGCTGACCTTTTGGTTAGCAGCTGAGTGCTTAACCATTGCACCACCGGGGCTCCTTCCTGCTTTTCTGAGTCGCCTCAAAGGCCAGCTAAGTAGTAGAATTTCTACTCTTACTATTGCAAGCGGGCAGTGAACTCTCAGTCCAGAAGGGCCCTCTATTCCTAGGGCCCTGGAAGAGCCGACAGACCCTGTAAATCACGGAGGCAGTGCTGAAACAGCCCTTGAGCAGTTAGGACTGGAGTGCACACTTTCCTCCCCCAAGAATTTTGTTCATTATCTACCCCACCCACCACTCTCTCCCTAGGTCATGGTTTTAAGATGTTGTTTATTAAACAGCAATTTGTTTTCCATATTTGAAGTAATTACTCCAGGCCCCCAATTAGAGCCTGATCACCCCCACCAAAGACTGGGGCAGCCCAGGTGCAAAGGGCAGTGGCAGCCTGGGCGATCCTGTACAGTCACTTGCAGGATACTGCTTGAGGGCCAACAATGTACCTGATGCTGTGCTAGGCTCACGAATTCCATATTCGTGTGCATTTTCCATTAGGATTCTGCAGTCTTGACATTGCTCAAAGTCCACCTCCGTTACTGTCTTCAAGGGCCTCTGGGGCTAGGTCACCCAGGGCTGGGACCACTGACCAGACCAGTCCCTTAGTTTAGCAATGAGGACCTTGCCAATGGTCAATTCAGAAAACAGCAGTCTTGGAATGGAAGGCCCTTGGCCTTGGGTCTCTCATCTCTACCCAATAGCTCCACTTCTCAGCCCCACCTCTGCCCCCTGCTGATCTGAAAGTGACCTGGTCAGAATGCAGACGGAAGGCTCTGCTGTCTCATGGATGCTAGGGAGAGAGAGGCCTGTTGACAAAGCTACCAGCTGCCCCCAGTTGGAGCGAGGGAGATGGGCCCTGTGCAGCCGCACTGGGAGGGTATTCCTGCCACGGACCCAGCCAGCACCAGAACGTGGACCATCACAGAGCTCCAGGTCCATCTGCCTGCCCCTCCTTCCCCAGCCGCCCACAGTGACAAGAGCTAGGGCACAAAACCTCACCAGGAATGAGTACCAGGCAGAAGGGAGCATCACCTGGGGGGTAAGGGCAATGGAATGGGGGTGGAGACACATGTTCTCATAATTTCAACTGAAAATGAAACCGTGAGCTCAATCACAGCAAGACCTGGTAGAGAGGGCCCTGTGGCTGAGACACAGGCTGGGGGAAAAAAAAAAAAAGGCTAGGGAAGGGAGGGTCAAATCTCAGTTCTACCACTTCCAACCTGTGTGACCTTGGACTTTACCATTCTATACCTCATCTTCCCTCTCTGTAAAATGTGGTTAATAATAGTGCGGAAAGATTAAATGAAATAATGTATTAAAGCAATTAGCCCAGTGCCTGGCCACAGTAAACACACAATAAATACTTGTTGAATGTAAACATGCTATCATTTATTGAGATACAAATAGGCTCTCAATGCATCCTTACTCTGGCAGATACTATATTTTTCCCAGGTGAGGAAACTGAGGCTCAGAGAGGACAAGGAACCAGCCCAAGGTCACACAGCTGGGAAGTGACAAACACCCAGATCTGTCTGTATCTCTGACCAGGACACACTTTGCCAGGTCATTTTGGAAGCCCTCCTTTTAGGGGCACTGGGGCGTGAGGGGGTGTGGGGCTCTGTATCCCCCGTGTCTGGCACGCCGGGGTACTGGGATCTGAGAAAGAGCTGGACGACCACTAGCCCTCCCCCCATCCTCCGCTCCTAGAGCCCACGCGTCCCAGAGAAACCCATCCTCATCTCCATCCTAGGGCATTAAAGAGCAGCGATCAACAGGGGACTCGCTGCTACGGAGAACCTGAAGAGGAGGGAAGTTAGAGACCAGGCCGCTAAGAGCCTGAAGAAAACCGGTCCGGCTGCCTTACCCTTGCCGAAGCTGGGACCCGGCCTCTAACCCCCTCCCTCGCCAGACAAAAGTTTCCCCTGTTCCGGAGCAGAAGAGGGGGAGGGGGCATTCCTCTTGAGTGACATTATCCGTGACCTACAGCTGCCGCGCTGCCCTCGCCCGAAACCCGGCCTGCCCCCGGCCCCCGCGCGGCCCCCCACCCTTTTGTCCTCTCACCCCCGCGCGCGGATCCCAGTAGACGCCACCCGCCCGCCCGGCGCCCGCCCGCACCAAACTTGCGCCGGCGGCCGCTCGGGCCCCGCGCGGCCTGCACGCCCGGCTCGCGCTCCGCCGGCTCAGCAGCAGGGGATTGGCCGGCCCCGGCCCTCCTGGCCTTCTTACCTGCCGCGGCTGGGGCGCCGGCCGGACACCTGGGTCACCCAGGCCGTGCGCGCGCCGCCCAGGCTCTGGCCGGGGCTGGGGTTAACCCCTTCCCGGCCGCCTCCCGCCGCTCCCACCCCCGCTCCACGCCGCAGCCGCCGCCCGCTCCGCCTCCCGTTCCTCTTCTCCCCTACCCGCCCTCCGGGTGCCCAGCCCCCAGTCCCTACCCCCGGCACTGCGCTGAGCAGCTGGCAGCCTCGCCCCTTATCCCGCGGTGGGGAGAGGAGGTCTTCCCCGAAGACTGGAAGTTGGGGCGCGCTATCTCGCTTCCCCCGGGCCCTCGCAGCACAAAGGGGCGTACCCGCGCGCCGAGGGCCCCCAGCCTGTCTCCTAGTACCCCTTCGGCCCCAGCACCTACCTCCCCGAATCGCGGCCGCTGGGAGTCGGGTTCGATCCCGTGATGGCGCGTGGGTGCCGGCCGGAGACCGGTTCCGGAGGCCCGGACTGCCGGCAGGCGTGCGGCGAGCGCCCCGGGGCGGGGGCCGGGGCGGGACCGGGCGCTGCTATCGGGGCTGGATTTCTCGGCTTCCACCCGGATTCTCCCGGCCGATTCGGTGCTGCTCGGCGACCACGTGACGCGGCTGCCTTTGACCCCTGTCTCCGAGCGGGTAGGGGGCGGGGGCCGGAGGGGGCGTCAAATGATGGACCCACGAGGGCCGGGGGCGGCTGCCGGAGTCCCGGAGGCAGTGACCCCGGGGAAACAAAGCCCCGGGGAAACCAACAAGTTATTCGGGGTCAGAGAGGGAGCAGGGCTGGGGGTCGGGAGAGGCGGCAGAGGGAACAGGAAAACAAAGACTCGTGCCTGCCATGTCTCTGAGGGGCCTGGGAGCACCCAGGCTGGACCCAAGGGGGCCTCCAGGCTCTGCCACCACCAGGCTTGTGACAACCCTCTAGGCCCTCCTCAGAGGGCTCCCGGCCAACCAGGTCTCTGCCTGGAGTGACCCTTCCTGGGCAGGCCTTCTCCCCTCCCCCCATCTTTGCCCTGACTCAGGCATCCCTCTTTATTGCCTTTATCGTAATTATCTGGTTCACTGTTTACTAGAATGTCCTCTTCCCCCAACAAGTTGTTCCCAGCTGAACCCCCAGCACCTGACACAACAGGCAGATGAAGAGGGGGATGACCTTGTGCACACAGATGTCTTCTTCCACTGAGCCTCAGTTTCCTACCTCCTGGTGTTATTTCAACCACCTCAAGGACCCCACCAGTTAGATGAGGTTACAAAGGTTGTCACCATTAAACAGATAGGGACAACGAGGTCCAGAGAATCCAAGCGATTTCTGGGAGTCACATACATAACTGGGAGCCCAAGATGGCGGTCGGATCTGACTGCTGCGAGAGGGGTGTTTTTTGTTGTTTTCTTTTCTTTCTTTCTTTTTTTTTTTTTTTTTTTTTTACCATCCATGGGGCTTGGATTGGGCATGACTCTCTTAAGAAGCCTGTTAATGATACACATCTGTAGACCTCCCCACTGCAGATCCTGATTCTGTGGGTCTAGAGGAAAACCAGGGCAAATCTGGAAAACAGTGGATTGATGGATTCCTAAGGTCCCCAAAATGCTCAAGATTATCTAACTGTAGGAGCAAAGCTCAAAAAATATAGGAGCAGCCAGAACAAAGCAAAGGGAGACAGAGAGGCTGAGCTCGGCATGTGAGGATCTAATAGACTCACCCCATTTCTATCAAAGGATGACCTCCCTGTACTGGGGAGAAGGGGCATTCCATTGGCCCACTCATGTCTCTAAGGGGGAAAGATGTTGAGGCCTGGACCGGGAGAGATGCTGAGCAAGTTGGGGATAAATCCCCGGCTCCTAATTCCCAAATATGCCCACGTGGGACCTCTGGATGCAGTATAGTCAGACAGGACTGAGCCTAACAGAGGTGGCCAGGAGCCCAAATGTCAGGCCATTTTTCAAAGACAGGTTGTGACTTCCTAGCCCACACTCCAGCCACCCTACCCGTTTGGTTAGAGAAATCAGCAAGTTCTCCTTGGGAATATGTGTTCCTATGGTCAATGATCTAAAGTCCTTGCAGATGGCCTGGGCCTTGGGCATGTTAAACAAGCCCCTAGAATCTTACTCATGCTAGTATCTGCTTTAGAAGATCGTTCCATTCACATGAGGCCCTATAAGCATCCTCAGTGCCAGGCTCTGTGCTCCTGGTAAGGGGATGCAGGGCTGAAAGAGGCATGGATATGTACCCTCAGGAAGTGCCCAGGCTTGTGTGGCGGAGACCTGCATTGCATGTCCCTTCCTGTGTCTAGATGCTGGCTGTGTTCAGGGCCTACTGGAGGCACACACTGGTCCTTCTGCTTCCATTTTCCTGACTGTGAGGAAGAAGGGAACAATCTGAGGGGGCTTTTGGGAAAAGTAGCCCAAAGAATGGGTGGGTTCAGGGTGAGGAGTGGGATATTTTCAGCAGAAGGAACAGCCTGTTCAAAGACCAAATGGAAAGGGTTTAGGAATAGCTGAGTGTGGCAGTTGGGAGCGGGTTAGGGGAGACAAGAAGGAAAGAGTGATCTAGAAAACTGGAGAGGCTTGTTCAGATTAGGGGTGACCTTGGGTGAGTGCCTCCATAGACTGAACATTATCCTGAAGGCCCAGAGGGATGAGAAGGCTGTCAGCAGGTGACAGAGGTGTGGAGAGGAAGGGAGGGACCAGAGGCAAAGAGGCCCATCATGTCACAGAACCGTCCTCCTGCCAGAGCTGGGCTAGAGCCGGCATCTCACCAATGGACCTAAGGATCCAGAGCAGACTCACCCTCAGCATTGAGGGCACAGCCATGAGGTGGGGTGACTGCCCATCTCTTCCTACTCTTCTCGAGTTTTCAAAGTTGCTGTTCTGTTCACTGAGTTGGACCCAAAGCCTTCCAGCTCACAGTCACCCAAAAACCTATAAGGAGGAAAGACTCAAGCCTCACCCAAGGATTTGGCCTCAGTGGGTCCAGGTGAAGCTGGGCACCTGCATTTCTAACCACACCTCAGGAGGTTCAGAGGAAGACTGCCCTTGAGATGCCAACTCCTCCATCCTGCCAAGACACACTCACCTCTCCCAGAGCTTTGGGACCTTCTTTATGCTGACTGCTCCTACTACATAGACTCCCTCCTCAGCTCAAGTGGCCTCCCTACTGCCCAGCTGACACTTTTCTGGCTGTGCCAATGTCACCTCCAAGTCAAAAGCTGAAATCATCATCTTCCCCCTAAACCTGCTTATCCCCTTCTCCTGAGAGCCCAATCCGCACTTCTGATCCAGAAACCTTGGACCTCCCCCTTATCCTCACATTCCATCCATGAGCGAGTCCCATTGGTTCTGCCTCAGTTTTTTATTTTTTGTAGCCCAACCACATTTCTTCACCATCATCACTGCCACCCTAGTCTTAGCCACAATCGGCTGTCTTGGTCCATGTTAACAGACTCTTAACTGCTCTCTTCCCCTCCAGCTTTGTACCCTCTAATGCAATCTCATCATGCCTATTTTCTACTTAAAACCATCAATGGCTCCCATTGTTCTCAGGATAAAATTCCCTGCCTTGTTGTCCAGCCTCATCTCTTCCTTGTTCTAAATGGTATACCCCAGTCCTCCCCTTTATCTAATTCCTTGTTAAATGTATAGAGCTAGACAGCCTGGGTTTGATTTCTGTCTTGGTCACTTACAAGCTGTGTGACCTTGGGCCAGTTATTCAACCTTTCCCTGCTCAGTTTCCTCATCTCTAAAGTAAGGATAATAGTATCTACTGCATCCGGCTGTTGTGAGGACTAAATGAGTTGTAATATGTAAAGTACTTGGTGTGGTACCTGTCACATAATAAGCACTATCTAAATGTTAGCTAAATGATTAATTCTGATCCTTTAGGTCTCAGGTTAAACTTCATTTCCTCCTGAGACTTTCCCTAGGCCCCTAATCAAGAACAGGCCTTCTGGTATACACTTCACATCCCTCTCTCTACATCCCCTGAACAGCTCCATTACCCATGTAGTTACTTGTCAGTGTCTGTCCCTCTAGAACATAAGCTCTTTGTGGGGCAGGGCCATGTTTGTCTCAGACACCGCTGAGCCCTAGTGCTACCTCCCCACCCCCACAGGGCCAGGCAGATGGTAGATAACCACACATATTTGCTAACTAAACAGATGAAATGAAAGTTAATAGATTTGTGACAAAACAGAGAACATTACCTACCTACAAAATGCCTACCAAGGGTACTTCCATTCATTCATTCAACATTTAGTAGTTAAACCAAAACCAAACCCATGACCATCAAGTCAATTCCGACTCAGAGCAACCCTATAGTACCTCTCCTATATTCTTCCTCATACCATCTGGGTTGGGGTAGAGGTGAATACAGAGATGAGCAAAAAGATCTGGCCCCTGTGCTGAAGGAACTGATAGTCTACTGTGAGCCACAGACATGTAAATTCATGGGAAGATACAATGCAATGTGACCATGTTGTTATAATGGCCTGTAACAATTTTATTTCCCAGGAGGCAAGGGTGGGCCTTTAGAACAATGAAAGTGAAAAGTAAAGAAAAGAGTAAAGTGAAAAAGATGGTTTGCTACTTTAGCTAGCATCACCAGTTCCCAACAGTGTTGTCTAGAGCAGGAAGAGTAGGTGGGCTCTACAGAAGCCCGATGCAGTCCTGTCTCAAGGGCATTCAAGCCACTGCCTCTTTCTCTTTCTGGAGACCTCCTATTGAGCCTTCAAGGCCCCACTTAAGCAGACCCTCCTCTTGGAAGCCTTCCTACTTCTACCAGGGCTCTGTACGGGCCCCAGTCATGCCTCTAGTGATTTTCTTGGAATATAGTGGGATTTGTCAGGGACAATTCAAATTGCATGTCATTTGCATCTTTTAAAAAAAGTAATCCGATGAATGTGTAACTACATGTGATTTCATGTTTGGACTTCAGTGGAGGCAGAAAATAGGCTCTGCCAGTCCACATGACCTGATTTGTGGTTTGGAGAACACAGGTCACCATAATGACAGCACTGACCACACAGTTGGTGTAACAGTGCTCTCTCTCACTCTCTTTCTCTCCCTCTCTCTCTCATACACACACCACTGTGAGCTCTTCAAGGGCAGAGACTCTTTTCTTTCTGGCAGGAAATCTGTAAAATAGGCAGGTTATCCATGCTTCAAATGGACAACAGATATGAATGGTTCCGGAAACCAGACTGTTTACAAAGTGTTACTTACTCTGGTGCTTGCCACCTACTTTCTGTTTGTTACTTCAACAACCCAGATAGCATGAAGTTCAGAGAGACCAAGCAACTTTCCCAAGGTCACACAGACAGTAGTGGCAGAAGAGGTTTCAAATCCAGGTCCACTCAACTAAAAGCCTGAGCTCTTGTCACTACTTACTCACCTCCTGGACCCCAAGTGCCATGAGCCCCAAAATACCACCTAGGTTCTGTGTCTTTTTCTGTGGCAGCACACACCCACTTTCATCAAGGATGCTGCTGTTTAGAGAGTGCTTCCAAATGGTTCCCAAAGCAGTCCCATTTCAGGGGCCAGGTTTCACGTTTCAGGCAGAGCCTAAGGATGCTTGTCACACCTTCCCTGGCCCATCCCTTGCTCCCAGGGGTAGCCAGGGGAAGAGTGGGCTTCCGATTCACCTAGCATAGTCCCTTTCACCTGTAGCACTTTTTCAGCTTTTATAAAGCACCGTACAACAATTCTGAGGGCCGCACAGCAGCGAAGTGGTAGATACAGCAGAGACTTTTCATGCCCATTTTACAGACGAGAAAATGGAGGTCTGGCCAATCTACTAGAGATACCCTTAGCTTGCAAAAGAACTGAACTATGCAAAACACAGACACAGATCTTCAGATCACCAGCCCACGCTCTTTCAAATCCCTGGAGGGTTCAGCTTGACCTAAAGAACAGGAATGAAAGAGGAAAGATGAAAATCCTCACACAGAGAAGAGAAAGGCTTCTAGAAAAAAAAAAAGTAAATTTGCTTTATAACTTATAACTGTAACTCACTGATTACAACCTGACAATCGGAAAAACACTCCCCCAAGTGTGCTCTCTAAAGGATTGTTATCAGTGCTAGGCTCTAAGCCCCCTGAGGGCAGGACAGGGGTAGGGCGGAGTTCAGAACAAACAGAGGTCAGAGTGGAAAGCTCAGACACTCTCAAGAGGGGCTCTGCCCTGGCCTTGCCCTCACCCCCAGGCCATTTGTCACTCACTCTTCCACTACTGACATCTTCATTTCCTGATTCTCTTTACTAAAGAAAGAACAAGAAAAAAAAAAAAAAGAAAAAAAAGCAGCTGTCAATTCTGTCTCACAGTGACCCCACGTGTGTCAGAGCAGAACTACGCTCATAGGGCATTCAATGGCTGATTTTTCTAAAGTAGATCGCCAGGCCTTTCCTCCAAGGCACCTCTGGGTAGACTCAAACCTCCAACCTTTTGGTTAGCACCTGAGTGCTTAATCATTTGCACCACCCACAGACTTCGCTTCACTACCTGGAGTCAAACACTTTTAACATCACTCAAATCAAAAGGATAAACAGAAAAGAAGTTTCTCTACACCTGTTCCCATCAATTTAGTTCATCCTTACCACTCCAGTGGGGCAGGGGGTAGGCATTACAACTTTCATTTTCCATTTAAACAACGGCTGAACAGTTGAGTAGCTTTCCCAAGGCCCCTTGTCTCCACACAAGTCCAGAGGTGTCTCCATGAGGTGAGGACAGGAAGGGATCATTGAGGTCACAGATCAGGAGGATGATGTCCAGTTCTCTGGCCCCACCTCTCCATATGCACACACCCAGGCCACTCTGTTCATCTTCATTACCTTCTTGGCCCCGTTAGCATCTGAGTCTGTGATTCTTGAATGAGTCCAATGCGCTTCATTACAGAAATTGAGACACTGAAGCCCAGGGAGGGGAGGGACAGGGCCTGCTCAGATATCGTAACTGGTGGTAGAACTAGGACTAGATCTGAGGCCCCTGACTGTCAGGAGCTGGGAAGGAGGTGGCACCAACAAGGCAAGGCCTCCCAGGTCCAGACACAATTCCTGGGCCCTTGGGGACGTTCCAGCATGGTGATATGGGCAGTGTTGACCCTGTTGGGAAGTTGGCTATGGGACTGGCCAGATGCTTGTCTGGGGGCGATCTGCTCTGACAGGCATAGAAATTCTTACCATTCCAAGGCCCCGACTTCACATGGACCTGCCTGGGCTGGGTCTGTCTTGAGATGGAGCTTGGGTCTGGAGGAGGGAAGACTCAGGAAATAGCAGGGATATCCTACATACACATACACACACAGCACATAGTTGAACTCATTCGCACGCATACGCTGCACACACCACACCACTCCCCTAACTTCCCTCCTCCCCAGCCCACCCTCCATCCAGTGCCTAAGGGCTTTAGAGTTTGACTGTCTTGAGTTTGAATCCAGAGACAACCCTTACTTATGGTTACTTAACTATTTGGCTTCATTTGTTTATTTGTAGAAGGTGATAACTGTAGTTACCTCACAGGGTAGCTGACAGAATTAAATATTAGGAAACTGCTGAAGCACAATGCCTGGTATAGCTATAGCTGTGTCATGAATTGAATTATGTCCCCCCCAAAATATATGCATCAATTTGGCTGGGCCATGATTCCTGTTATTGTATGATTTTCCTCTATGATATTAATGGGGGGGATGGGTGGCAGTTGTGTTAGTGAGGCAGGACTCAATCTACAAGATTGGATTGTGCCTTGAGGCAATGTCTTTTGAGATATAAAAGAGAGAAGCTAGCAGAGAGATGGGGGCGGGGGGGGACCTCATGCCACCAAGAAAGCAGTGCTGGGAGCACAGCACTTTGGACCTGGGGTCCCTGCACGGAGAAGTTCCTAGGCAGGGGAAGATTAATGAGAAGTCTAACAGAGAAAGAAAGCCTTCCCCTGGAACTGACGCCCTGAATTTGGACTTTTAGCCTACTTTAAAGGAAACAAACTTCTCTTTGTTAAAGCCATCCCCTTGTGGTATTTCTGTTATAGCAGCACTAGATGACTAAAACAAGCTGTTACTGTCATTTTTATCCAACACGCCCCTAGAGCTCACCCGAGTTCTCCCTCTCTCTCGTAGGCACAAAGGCACACACACACCCCAGAGGTTCACTCCCAGGCTGCCCTTAGCCAGCTGGCCTGCCCTCCCAGCCCTATCACACTGTGACCCCCCCATTCTAGGCAGCCAAGTCCCCTCAAGTCCTGAGCATGGGCCATGTGTGTTCAGGATTCCTTCTGCCCAGAATGCCTTCCCCTCTGCTTCTTCACAATTCTATCCCCTTCCCCCATCATTCAAGGTCCAGCTCCAGCCCCACCTCCTCCTCCCGTCTCTCCTGACTGACCTCTAGTGTTCTTTCTCCTCTGAGGCCCTCTGAGTCAATGCCACTGAGTCCTGCCTTGGAATTCCTGACTCTGTCGATGATAAAGCCTCTTCCTTTTTCCTCCCCACTTTTTTAAATAGAAAAAAGCATTTTCCAAGCAGATTTGGTATACCCTAAGTTCACCTCTTGATCCCTGTGACATTCCACATGTCAACACCTGTAGTCAGTCACCCATCGCTCATCTACCTGAAGCTGGGAGCAGAGCAGGACCTAGGGGCCATGTGGTACTGACCAGTCACCCAGATGGAGAGACAGGATAATCTACAAAATGAAAGAGACTGCCTGAAGTAACAGAAGAAGGAGAGTCAGGAAAAGGAGGAGGAAATGGAATGCATGGCTAATTCCCTCCATGAACACTGCCTCCTTTGCTATATGACCAGAACTGGATGGTGCCTGGCTGCCATTACTGAATGTTTTGATCAAAGATTCTAGAGAAGAATCCTGATTAAAAAGGGGGAAAAAATGTCCGCATTTCAAATTCTCACGGACTCCAGACTTCCTGCAGCCATTGAGGCTGGATGAACTCCCAAAACTATTACCTTGATATAATCTATAAACCTTAAAATCAAAAATATCACCTGAAGTCTTCTTAAAACCAAACAATGGTTTAGCTTAATTAGTAAAGGCTGTCTGCCTTGAGCACTGTGCTTTTTTAAAGAATTACCTATACGGGATCAAATTGACAATAACAACTTAAAAGGTTAGACAGAAAGCTTGAGGGGCAGTGAGTTTATGCTAACGGGGGGAGGAACAATTTGGAAAACAACAATGAGAATGGCTGCACAACTTGAAGAATGTAATCGAAGTCACTGAATTGTAAATACAGAAATTGTTGAATTGGTGTATGTTTTGCCGTGCATATTTTCAACAATTTTGCTAAAGGTCATTGAACGATACCCATCATCCTTCTAGACTTTAATTTGTGAACACAAACATGTCTGCTCAACCCATAAAAATAACAGCTGAAAACAAAACTGACGAGGCTGGAAGGACCCCGCTCTGTTATTGGTGTCCCAGAAACAGTTCTGCAGAGGGATAGGGAAGCGGAGTGGGCCATCTGGGGCTGAGGGTCCCTGCTGAGTCCTGGGAGCCCACATGTTGGGACATGTGTTGGGGTGGGCCCCGTAGCCTGTAGGACAGCAGCTCGGGAGGGAGAGGGAGAGGAGCCAGGCTCCCCACCTTTCCTGGGAAAGAGAATGAAGACTTGTCCTAAAGGCCCCAGAAAGTACTGTCTTAGCAGCCTTGAGGGCAGTGAATTCTCCACAGGGAAGGAAAGGGCGAGGCAGGGGCTGGGTCAGCACTAGTGGGCTAGGGGGATCTCTGCTTTGGGTAGGAGATGGGCCAGGATTCTTCTCAGATTCCTTCAGGCTCTGAGAGTTAGTTAGTAGCTAAGATTCAAAGTCAGTGATGTAAAGTTCTGGGAATCTGGTTTTAAAATTCTGTTACCTTCAGATTCTGAAATGTTACAATTCTATACTCCAACTTTTTACATATACAATTTCATGATCCTGAGATTTTTAAGTATTATGAATCTAAGGTTCTAGAACAGCTCTGCCCATAGACATACAATGCAAGGTACATAAAAGATTTTAAGTTTCCTAGTAGCCACATTTTAAAATGTAAAAAGAAACAAGTAAAATTAATTTTAATAATATATGGACTTAACCCAACATATCCAAAATATTACTATTTCAATGTGTAATTAGTATAAAGAAATTATTAATGAAATGTTTTCAATTCTTTCTTTTGTATTGTGTTCAAAACCCACTGTGTGTTTTACATTTACAGCACATCTCAACGCAGTCTAGTCACATTTCAAGTGCTCCTTAGCCACACGCGGCTACCGGCTACAGTATTGGACAACACAGCTTAGAAGCCTACAATCCTATGACTCACTTTTCTAAAATTCCAGGATGCTGTGCCTCAGATATTCTAGAATTCTGTGGCATACTAGGGTTCTGTAATGCTACAACTGTGATTCCACTGGATTGAAATGTTCCAGGAGCCCCAAGGCTGCTTGTGGGGAAGGCTTCTCCCCACACCTTTTGTGTGGAAAGAAATCCAGACCCCTGCAGAGCCCCTGAGGAGGGGAGGAGCAAGAAGCCCTCACCTTGGCTGCCCCCACCATCTGCCCCAGCTGGTGGGAGGGGGTGGGTGTACCCATGCACCCGGCAGGCTGGTCCCTCCACATGGAGCTGCCTCACTGGCCACCCCTACATATAGCTTGTCAACTCTCCATCCACGGCACAGGCTCTGGAAGTGAGACTCCTGCCTTTGCGACCTGCTGCGGAGGGGGGCCTGCCCCTGCCTCCCTTCCTTGGTTTCTGTCCACTCTGGAGAGCATCCAGGGTCTACTGCAGCAGATGGAGCTGGGGAGTGTGGCTAAAACCCCAGCTGGAATCCCCTGAGAGTAGAACTGGTCTCCATTTGCTCAACACTGGAGCCTGGAGACCTGGGGAGGGCAGAAGTCAGAAGCCCACCATCTGGGGCTGGGAGAACCCAAAGGGCCTTCTAAATATGTCCCCTTCAGGTACAGATGGGGAAACTGAGGGCTGAGAGCGTAAGCGGCTTCCCAAGTTAGGCACAAGGTGTTCGAGCATTATGTTCGGCTGGAAAGGCGCTTTCTGGTTGGCAATAGGTCTCCTCTTCCAACTCCCAAACTCCCCCTCCATCTGGCTGTGGGGAAAGCCAAGGACCTAATCCTACATGGCAGGATGTCAGGGAGGCTGCAGAAAGGCCCCACAGATGTTGTACCTAGGTTGTGAATTCTTGCCTTCAAGATGCTCACGCCAGTCCCAGAAATCTCCTGGTTAGTGCCTTGGCCCAGGTTCCTCCATGACCCAGGAGGGTCTAGGGGGTGGGGGCTTGGGCATAGGCAGGAGTCTGGGTAGGGCAAGAAGTCAGAGCTGGACGGTGAGGATGTTCAGGGCCTCGGTCCATAATAATTAGCCTCTGCATCAGCTCCGTGACCCAGCCTTGATTTCAGTTTCAAAGTTCTTTCATAACCACTGTCTCATTTTATCCTGACAAGGGCCCAAGAGGAAAGATGTGCAGAGGATTGGCCATCAGCACATAAACTCCCAGCCCAAATGGCATGCAGAGGGCCCAGTGCCAGAGCTTTTACAGGTGGGGAAACTGAGACCCAGAGAGGGCTATGACTCGTCTCAGGCCACAGAGCAAGAGGGAGGCCAGGTCTAGGCCTCTGGGGAATCACTGGCTCAGGGCCCATCTTGCCTCAACTCCCAGCCACCCAGACACTCTGCAGCTGAGGAGACAAACATCAGGAGTCACCTGCAGCCACATTTTCCATGGGCTCCTTCCAGGTTGGGTTTCCCCTCTCGGGAAAGCCCCAAGGTTGTTCCACATGGTCAGGAGAACCAGGGAGGAAATGACAAAAATCCTGCTACAGAGGGGAACAGAAAACAGCCTGGATCTTTGGCCTCTTGGGAGCTGGCTCTGCCAATGTAGGGACAGGAAGGCAGGGTGTGTAGCACAAAAGCAGACCTGGAGTCTAGACTTAAAAAAGCACAAATTTTGCAATGAGGCAGGCCTCGGTTCGAGTCCCAAGGCTGCTACTTATTTAACTGTGTGATCTTGTGTCCATACTTTACCTCAGCTCCCTCCTCTGTTAAACTGGGGTAACACCCCATTTCCAGGGTTGAGGGAATCTGAGTGTATATAATCTAAGCCAATAGTTGGTGCTGAATAAACATTACTTCTCACTCAAATGGCCCTCCAGGAACCAATCAGGTCCAAAGCCCCCGCCTCCATCTGCCACCCTTTGGTGGCATAAACACACACCATAAATACTTACTGAATAAAGGAATGAATGAATGAATGCTGCCAACCAAGAGATGCAGCAAAATAGAGGGAAAAGCTTTGAATCCATCTCCCAGGAGATCTGACCAACTCTGTCACAACTTGCTGGGTGGCTTTACAGTTTAAAAGAACATAACTAACCTTTCTAAAGCACTTCCTATATGCTGGGCTTTGCTAAAAGCTGACGCCATTGGGTTTCTGGGTACATACCATTAGCGCACTCAATTCTCCCAACGCTATGGGAAGGCATGACTATGACCCCTGTGTTCTAGGCAAGGAAACTGAGGCATGGAGTGGCTAAGTAGCCCTGAGGTCACAGAGCTGGTTAGTGCCTGAGCCTAGATGTCGGTCCAACTGACTCCAGAACGCACACTCTTCACTCTAGGATAGCTCTGAGGGCCCTTTTAGCTCCCCCACCCCTGGTTCCTCCCATCAGTGGGGGATGGGGTTCCCCCTCGCAGGCTGGTGCTGCTCAGGGTTTCTCAAGAGTTGTGGCGGCGCCTGCAAATCAGCCTTTGGGGCATATGAGGGAGATGAAGTGGGGGCTCTGCTCACCCTGGGGTGTCCTCCAGCTAATTCTTGCAGCTTTCCAGCTGCTTCCTGCCCCCAGAGTAAGACAGGAAACAAGGCCACTGGAAATTTTGGCTTCGGGTCCTTTGTCCTCCCTCAGCTCATCCTCCCCGTTTCCCCGTCTCAACCTCTGGACTTCCTCTTCCTTGCCCAACCAAGGACCTTGAACTTGAGGTTCACTCCCAGCAAGACTTTCCAGTGTGATGACAAAACTCAGGGCTGGGAATCAAAGGACTGTGTTCCGTGATCTGCCAAGAACCAGGGTGTCCTTATGAAGCGGAACTAAAATGCTTATTTAAAAAAAAAAAAAAAAGTCAGGCAAACTGGAACAGTAGAGAACAGAGAACTCCCTGAGACCATTGCCCTGAAACACTCTTTCAACCTAGAACCGAGCCTACCCCCTGAGATCACCGTTTAGCGAAATAGCAGAGCGGCAACACAAAATAAAGGACATTACCCATAAGATCGGTGCCCTGTTTAAAAACCATCAGCATGAGACTACAGGTCAACAATTACTCCAAAGCAAAGATGAGAAGGTAAGGGGGCAGGGAAACTAGAGTACTAAAAAGGGAACGAACAGAACACAAAGAGAATCTTGACACATTGTGATAAATGTAACTAATGTCACAGAACAATTTGTGTGGAAATTGTCAAATGGAAACCTAACTTACTGCATATTCACCAAAAATTCCAAGTATTATTTAAAAAAAAAAAAAAGATTTTGAGAAAGACTTCCCAAGATGGCGGAGATGGCAGTTAGGAATCTGAGAACAACTCACATTTGCACGTCAATGTACAAAGAGGCTCTCCAGTGGTGATTGTACTGGATCGTCCCAACCACCCTGGTTAGAGATAGGTTAGATTGTCATCATCCCCATTTCACAGAAGAGGAAACTGTGGCCAGGAGAATTCAGTGACTTGTTCATGATTATGCAGGCATTCAGTGGCAGAGGCAAATATTTACACAAGTCTCCAGAGATCGTATGATAATAATTATTATTGCAAATATTTACCAAGCTCCGAACTCTGCCAAGGGCTTTCCTTTAAGAGTCTATGAAGTAGTGATCTCCAGTTTACACAGGAGGAAACTGAGGATCAGAGAAGCAAATCACCCACCCACAGATGCTTAGTCACATCCACTAGGCAGAGTATCAGATTCAGATTTGAACTCAGGTCTGTTTGGCTCCAAAGTCTCACGCAAGACAGGGCCACCTCCATTTGGGATGGAGCAGTCACCCTGTTTCCCAAAGCCTGGCCTCATCCACCTGTTTACAGCGCTGCTTCAGGCCTGGTGCACAGAGCTTCCGGGACCCCTCAGACAGTGAACCCTTAAAACAGTGTCAGGGCTGCAGACTTCAGGCCACGTCTATGTGTGAGCCCTCTCCACACGGCAGCAGCCCCTGGTCAAGGCCACTGTGGTCCTCAGATACCCTCTCAGAGGAGCACGTCCATATGCACACATGGATTCATTCACTCATTCATTCATTCAACAAACACCAGCCATGTGGTCCTCATATTTCTACACACAGACACCCACTTCTTTTGCCAACCTCTCTAACCGGGACTAGCTTCATAATTTGTGGTCCCAGTACAAAATGAAAATGCAGAACTACTGTTCAAAAATTATTAAGAATGTCAAGACAGTGACAGCAGAGGATTAAACCAAGCACAGAGCCCTGTGTGATTACACAGGTCACATGCTCATGAAGCTGGCCCTGTCCCCAACTTATCTTGCCCCTTCTCCCTCTCGCTCTCCCCTCCAGCCACCTTCTCTTCCTTCCATCTCCTCAAACATGCCAAGCTCTTCCCCACTCAGGGTTTTTGCAGTTGCCACTCTGCCTGCCAGAGCTCTTTCCTCAGCCTTCTCTCACCACTGGGTCCTTCTCGTGATTCAAGTCTCAGCTCACATGTCACCTTTTAGGGAGGTCTCCCTGGTTCCCCCAGTCTAAAGTAGTCCCCCACGTAGCACACCATCCTATCTGCTGTTTAGTCCCTTTACAGTGTGCGTCACAATCTGTGACCTCATACTTACCAGTTTACTGCCTATTGTCTGAATGCCAGCTCTTGAGGGCAGGGCCCAGGTCTGTCCTGTTTGGCATTGAATCTCGGAGCCTAACCCAGTGCTGGGCACAGAGTGTTTTGATGCCTATGCGTAAGATGGGGGATGAATGAATGAACAGACTCCCTGACACACTCACCCTCCACCCCTACATGTCCTCCCACTCTCCCACTGCAAGCCAGACAAGCACAGGGGTGTTCTCTGAACATCCCGGTGCCCCAGACATCTCCAAACAGAGAGCTGATGAGATCAAGTGAGGCAGGCGGACTCCAAAGCCTTGACACAAGGACAGACAGAGTGACAAGGCCTAGAGAAGAGAAAGTGGGTGGGAGGAGCAAGGGAGAAGGAGGAAAAGAAAAAGGAGATGGAGCCTGCAGGAAGGAAAGAAAGACAAAGGGGGAGAACAAGTTGGACTTGGTGGTAATCCCACTTCTTCTCCTTATTAGTGAAACTAATAATTACTATTAATACCTGGCCCCTCCCTGGCCCTTTCATCCAAGCTGGTGGGGAGGTTTTGAAGATGGAAGTCTGGGGGGGGCCTCTCAGATGCTACAGCTCCTCTGCTTGGGTTCCAGGGCTCCGCAAGCACTAATTAAGCTTGGCAGTCCCACCATTTACCCCCTCCCACCCTCCAGGGATGCTGTGCCACCTGACGCAATGCCTTTCCAGGTGGGAATGCAGAAGGTAGCTGCTCTCTAGGCCTGGCCCTCCTCTAAGAGATGCTGAGTGGCTGCAGTTGGGAGGGAGGGGCCTGTCAACAGAGATGTCCTAGGGGAGGGACTCCCCCACTCCCAAGGTGCCAGAAAGAGGAACCTCACACCAGGTGGCGTTGGCATCGGAAACTCAAGAGCCCTGCCCCCAGCCGTAATTACAGCCCATCCCTAGGGCTGTCCCCACCCCATGCACCACCCCAGGGTCTGAGTCGATGGGCCCTCGACAGATGGCAGTAGAGGGACGGGTGCCACTGGGAAAGGAGGATGTAACCAGACAAAGAAATAGAGTCACCACGTCCAGCTCCTCCTCATAGCCTCAGGGCCACCGGGGTCCTGGTCTCTAGCAGTGGGAAATGATCATCCTCAGAGGCCATTCTCTCCTACCTCCTCTCAGAGAGGCTTCCCTCTCCAGCAGCCATGACTGGTATCAACCGGCCTCTCCTTGCACACCTGCAGTGACAGGGCCCTCACTACCTCCCACTGCCTGGGCTGTGGGCTGTTTGAAGTGATCCCATCTAATCCCTTGACGTTAAATACAATCTAGATGCTCCTGAACTGACATCAGCAGCCCCGATCTTTCCAATGAGCTACAACTGCCTGTCCCATCTTTCTGATGGAATGTCACACAAGTGGCTCCAAAAATGACAGGGTCAGAGCTGGACCCTTTCCCAAGTCATAGCTTCCCCCAGGCTTCCTCACTTTAGTAAATGGCCTGCCATTCACCCGTTGCTCAAGGCAGGATCCTGGGGAGCATCCTCACGCCTGCATCCAACCCATCTGAAAGTTCTACAGATTCTACTTCCAGGACATTTCTCAAATTTTGACACTGCTCTCCGTCTTTACTGCTGCCATCATAATCCAGCCACCAAACCTCTCACTGCGGCACCGTCTTAACCTCCTCCTGCTCTCACTCACCTTCGGCCAATTCTCCAAACAAAGCAAGAGTGGACTTTTAAACGCACAAATCGGAAACCTGTCACCCCTTCTCATGTCATTTAGAATATAACCCACAGTCCTTACCAGGGCCCACAGGCCCACAGGACACGGCCCCCACCCTCCTCACTGGCCTCACCTCTCTCCCCTCTCCTGGCCCCACTCCACCTCCTTGCAGTTCCTCAAGCTCTGCCCTGCCTAACTGTTTCCTCAACCTGGAATGTTGTTTGTCCAGGCAGCACCTGTTCACCCTCCAGGTCTCACCTCAGTGTCTCCTCTTCAGACAGTCTGAGTAAGCCCACATGTGGGGCCTTCTTGGGTCTGTTTCCCTCACAGCACTTATCACAATTTGCAAGGATCAAGTTATTGACCAGTTTCCTTGTATAACGCCTAACTGCCTCTCCCATTAGATTGTCCCGTGCATGAGGAAAGGGACCCATGTCTACGTTATCCATTGCATTATCTTCACCAGTGTCTAGCACAGTGGCTGGCACAGAGTAGGTGCTCACTAAATGTGTTAAATGAATAAATGACCCAAGACCCACGTCCCGTTACATCAACCCATTGGGTCTTGTTCTTCCCTTTGAGATGACTCAGGGCAGGTCCTTCGCAAGGTTCGTGGCCAAGTACACCAACCCCTAGATATGGATCTAGAAGGCCCAGTTGCAATCTTTGAACACTTATTCCACTCTAAACCAGCTGAGTGACCTTAGACATGTCCCCGCCTCCACTTTCTGCTCTGTAAAATACAGATAATAATTCTGAGCTTCTGAGGGTGTGCTGAGGCAGAAAGGGAGTGTGCATAAGAAGGCCCTCGTCACATCACAAATCACCAAGTCCTGGGCAGGATATCCTGGCTGAAGTCTTTTCAGAAGGGCCTTGTAAGTGCTCGGGCCACAGAGACTCCAGGGTGTCTGAGTTCAGGGTTACACACACACACACAACACACACACACACACACACACCAACCACCTTCTGGGCACAGAAACTATTACACACACACAACACACACACACACACACCACACACACACACACACACAAACACACACACACACACACACACACACACCAACCACCTTCTGGGCACAGAAACTATACTCCTTCCCCAGATGTACCAGGCATGTCCGTCCACCAGCAGTGCGGAGACCAGGCGCCATCTAATGGGGACATAGGCAAGAACAGGCATTCTCAGCCCCTCTGTTCCTCTCACCCTGGGTAGGGGAGCTCCCTAGAACCATGTCCTGCCTTTCCCCTACGAAGAGCTGGGCTTAGGAGCAAACAGAGGGGCTGCCAATGGGGGGTTCTTATCCTCACAGGCTTCTCACCCGTCAGTATAAAGTCCTAACCCTGAACCCCGGCTTAAAAGGCCCATCCCCAAATCTTTGCTCTCGCCCCCCACCACTCTCTCCCTCCTTCCAGCCATGAAGGACTTCTCCCAAATCTGTGAACTAGCCAAGCTTTCCTTTGCCCCAAGACCTTCCCACAGGCTGTTTCCTCAGCCTGCTAATTCTCCCCTACCCTCTACTCCTTGCCCTGGCTGGCCTCTACTCACACTCTGGGCCTCTACTTAATGGCACCTCCCCCAGAGACCCCTGAACAAGCTAGACCTGCCCTCTGTTCCCTCACAGGCTCCCTCACCCCTACTCCTTCGTCCATGCCCCTTACTCCTTATTCCTGGCAGGCCCAGTCATGTACCTCTGTATGGTAAGTGGGAGAGGGTACTAGACCCATACAGGGCCCCTGACTGTGGTGAGGCCTGTGAGCATCAAAGGCAGATGAACCTCTGGCCTGAGCAAAATAGAGACTGTGGGCTTTTAGGAATGGGTGCAGGGCACTGCCTCAGGCTGTGCCACTCCAGACCCTTTGCAGCTCTCTCCCCCGGAGGGCGTGACCTGGCCTGAACCCAAACACACATAACATGCCGCTCCCTCCCTTGTTTGCACTTAGACAAGCAGGCCAGAGCTGGCGTGGTTCTAGGGCCCAGCACCCACTGCAGACCCATTTCCTCACACCCGCACCCTCTCAGGAATGACAATCACAGGGACACTCAGGATTCTCAGGAATGAGAATCAAGGGAGCAGTTTCCTGGATTGGGCTGTAAACCTCGAAATAAGTGTTGTACTGAATGCTTCGAAGGCCAGTGTAGCAGGGGCAGGGGTCTGGGGACCATGGTTCCAGGGGACATCTAAGACAACTAGCATAATAAAATCTATTAGGAAAACATTCTGCATCCCACTTTGAAGAGTGGTCTCTGGGGTCTTAAACGCTAGCAAGCAGCCATCTAAGATGCATCAATTGGTCTCAACCCACCTGGAGCAAAGGAGAATGAAGAACACCAAGGATACAAGGTAATTACAAGCCCAAGAGACAGAAAGGGCCACATGAACCAGAGACTACATCATCCTGAGGCCAGAAGAACTAGATGGTGCCCAGCTACAACTGATGACTTCCCTAACAGGAAACACAACAGGAACCCCTGAGGGAGCAGGAGAGCAGTGGGATGCAGACCCCAAATTCTCATAAGACCAGACTTAATGGTCTGAGACTGGAAGGGCCGCGGTGGTCATGGCCCCCAGACCTTCTGTTGCCCCAGGACAGGAACCATTCACGAAGCCAACTCTTCAGACACGGATTGGACTGGACAATGGGTTGCAGAAGGATGCTGGTGAGGAGTGAACTTCTTGGATTAGGTGGACACTTGAGACTATGTTGGCATCTCCTGCCTGGAGGGGAGATGAGAGGGTGGAGGGGGTTAGAAGCTGGCGAAAAGGACATGAAAAGAGAGAGTGGAGGGAGAGAGCAGGCTGTCTCATTGGGGGAGAGTAATTGGGAGTGTGTAACAAGGTGTATATGGGTTTTTTTTGTGAGAGACTGACTTGTAAACTTTCACTTAAAGCACAATAAAAATTATTAAAAAAAAAAAAAAGAAGTGCTGTAAATCCTCACCTCTATACCTATGGTTATAATCTCATTTGGGAATGGGTTTTCTTTGTTGTGTTAATGAGGCAGTATTAGTATAGGATGAGTCTTAAATCAATCTCTTTTGAGACATAAAAAGAGCAGATTAAGTGTAAGCAAGCAGAAAGGAGAGATGGGGGAAGATAGAGGCCAAGCCACATGAAGATCATCAAGAGAAGGAGGATGGAAGCTAAACAGAGACAAAGACCTTCTTCCAGAGCTGGGAGATCGAGAGGAAGCCTTCCCCTAGAGCCAGGAGCCCTGCTGGTGCAGATGTTAAGAGTGTGGCTGCTAACCAAAAGGTTGGCAGTTTGAATTCACCAGCCACTCCCTGGAAACCCTATGGGGCAACTATACTCTGTCCTACAGGGTCGCTACAAGTCTGACTCAACAGCAACAGGTTTGGTTTTTTCCGGTTTTAAATTGTAAAAAATAAATTTCTGTTTATTAAAGCCACCCACTTGTGGTGTTTCTGTTATAGTAGCACTAGGCAACTAAGACAGGGGCCAATACTTTTGAGGAGGCCCCCGTACCAACTAGACTGCAGTTGGTCTCTGACTCCTGGCTATGTGTCTACGGTGAACTAACTCCCCCTTTCTGAATCACACCTTCTTTTCCCCACCGTCCTCTCTCTCCCTTTTGTAAAACTTCCCTCCGAGGGGAGGAGAGATGGAGCCTAATGACAAATTAAAATAAGAACTGTTGTTACAAAAAAAAGACAAATCACCCAGTTAAAAAATGGGCAAAAGCTAAGGAATCCTTCAGAAAACTACTGAAACTATTAGAAGAGTTCAGCAGAGTATCGGGATACAAGATAAACATACAAAAATCAGTTGGATTCCTCTACACCAACAAAAAGAACATCAAAGAGGAAATCACCAAATCAATGCCATTTACAGTAGCCCCCAAGAAGATAAAATACTTAGGAATAAATCTTACCAGAGATGTAAAAGACTTATACAAAAACTACAGTACACTTCTGCAAGAAACCAAAAGAGACTTACATAAGTGGAAGAACATACCTTGCTCGTGGATAGGAAGACTTAACGTTATAAAAATGTCTATTCTACCAAAAGCGATCTATACATTTAATGCAATTCCAATACAAATCCCAATGACATTCCTTAATGAGATGGAGAAACAAATCACCAACTTCATCTGGAAGGGAAAGAAGCCCCAGATAAATAAGGCATTACTGAAAAAGAAGAACAAAGTGGGAGGCCTTACTTTACCTGATTTTAAAACCTGTTATACCGCCGCAGTAGTCAAAACAGCCTGGTACTGGTACAGCAACAGATACATAGACCAATGGAACAGAATTGAGAATCCAGACATAAATCCATCTACATATGAGCAGCTGATATTTGACAAAGGCCCCAAAACAGTTAAGTGGGGAAAAGACAGTCTTTTTAACAAATGGTGCTGGCATAACTGGATATCCATCTGCAAAAAAATGAAAAAAGATCCATACCTCACTCCATGCACAAAAACTAACTCGAAATGGACCAAAGACCTAAATATAAAATCTAAAACGATGAAAATCACGGAAGAAAAAATAGGGACAACGTTAGGAGCCCTAATACATGGCATAAACAGTATACAAAACATTATAAAAAATGTAGAAGAAAAACCAGATAACTGGGAGCTCCTAAAAATCAAACACCTATGCTCATCTAAAGACTTCACCAAAAGAGTAAAAAGACTACCTACAGACTGGGAAAAAGTTTTTAGCTATGACATTTCTGATCAGCGCCTGATCTCTAAAATCCACATGGTACTGTAAAAACTCAACTGCAAAAAGACAAATAACCCAATTAAAAAATGGGCAAAAGATATGAATAGACACTTCACTAAAGAAGACACTGAGGTAGCTAACAGATATATGAGGAAATGTTCAAGATCATTAGCCATTAGAGAAATGCAGATCAAAGCTACAATGAGATTTCATCTTACTCCAATAAGGCTGGCATTAATCCAAAAAACACAAAAGAATAAATGTTGGAGAGGATGTGGAGAGACCGGAACACTTAGACGATGCTGGTGGGAATGTCAAATGGTACAACCACTTTGGAAATCGATTTGGCGCTTCTTTAAAAAGTTAGAAATAGAACTACCATACAATCCAGTAATCCCACTCCTTGGAATATATCCTAGAGAAATAAAAGCCTTTACATGAACAGATATATGCACATCCATGTTTACTGTAGCACTGTTTACAATAGCAAAAAGATGGAAGCAACCAAGGTGCCCATCAACAGATGAATGGATAAATAAATTACGGTATATTCACACAATGGAATACTACGCATTGATAAAGAACAGTGAGGAATCTGAGAAACATTTCAAAACATGGAGGAACCTGGAAGGCATCACGCTGAGTGAAATTAGTCAGTTGCAAAAGGACAAATATTGTGTAAGACCACTATTAATAAGAACTTGAAAAATAGTTTAAACTGAGAAAAAAAACATTCTTTCATGGTAACGAGAGCAGGGAGGGAGGGAAGGTGGGAGAGGGACATTCACTAATTAGATAGTAAGAACTACTTTAGGTGAAGGGAAAGAGCACACAATACAGGGGAGGTCAGCACAATTGGACTAAACCCAAAGCAAAGCAGTTTCCTGAATAAACTGAATGCTTCAAAGGCCAGCATAGCAGGGGCAGGGGTCTGGGGACCACGGTTTCAGGGGATATCTAAGTCAATTGGCATAATAAAATCTATTAAGAAAACATTGGGCATCGCACTTTGAAGAGTGGCCTCTGGGGTCTTAAGCGCTAGCAAGCAGCCATCTAAGATGCATCAATTGGTCTCAACCCACCTGGATCAAAGGGGAATGAAGAACACCAAGGACACAAAGGGATTATAAGCCCAAGAGACAGAAAAGTCCACATGAACCAGAGACTACACAATCCTGAGACCAGAAGAACTAGATGGTGCCCAGCTGCAACCGATGATTGCCCTGACAGGGAACACAAGAGAGAACCCCTGAGGAAGCAGGAGAGCAGTGGGATGCAGACCCCAAATTCTCACAAGTCCAGACTTAATGGTCTGACTGAGACTAGAAGGATCCCAGTGGTCATGGCCCCCAGACCTTCTGTTGGCCCAGGACAGGAACCGTTCCTGAAGCCAACTCTTCAGATATGGATTGGACTGGACAACGGGTTGGAGAAGGATGCTGATGAGGAGTGAGCTTCTTGGATCAGGTGGACACTTGAGACTCTGTTGGCATCTCCTCCCTGGATGGGAGATGAGAGGGTAGAGGGGGTTAGAAGCTGGCGAAATGGACACAAAAAGAGAGTGGAGGGAGAGAGCAGGCTGTCTCACTGGGGGAGAGTAACTGGGAGTGTGTAGCAGGGTGTATATGGGTTTTTGTGTGAGAGACTGACTTGATTTGTAAACTTTCACTTAAAGCACAATAAAAATTATTTAAAAAAATTTCTTTTTCAAAGTGTTCCTTGTTAGTGTGTAGAAATATAATTGATTTTTGTACAGTGATCTTATTTCCTGAAACTTTGCTCAGCTCATGTATTAGTTCTAGTGGCTTTTCGTAGTTTTTGTAGGATTTTCTACCTAGATAGTCATGTTGTCTATGATTAAAGACATTTTTACCATTCCAAAAAAAAATGGGCAAAGGATATGAAAAGGCACTTCACCGAAGACATTCAGACAGCTAACAGATACGTGAGGAAATGCTCATGATCCTTAGCCATTAGAGAAATGCAAATCAAAACTACAATGAGATACCACCTCACCCCAACAAGGCTAGCATGAATCCAAAAAAGCACAAAATAATAAATGGGGACAGGTTGTGGAGAGACTAGAACACTTATACACATACACTGGTGGGAATGTAAAATGGTACAACCACTTTGGAAATTGATCTGGCGCTTCCTCAGAAAGCTAGAAATAGAACTACCATACTACCCGGCAATCCCACTCCTTGGAATATATCCTAGAGAAATAAGAGCCTTCACACAAATAGATATATGCACACCCATATTCACTGTAGCACTGTTTACAATAGCAAAAAGATGGAAACAACCAAGATGCCCATCAATGGATGAATGGATAAACAAATTATGGTATATGCACACAACGGAATACTATGCACGATAAAGAACAATGATGAATCTGTCAAACATAACATAGAGGAATCTGGAAGGCATTTTGCTAAGTGAAATTAGCTGCAAAAGGGCAAATATTGTATGAGACCACTATTATAAGAACTCAAGGTTTAAACACAGAAGAAAACATTGTTTGATGGTTACAAGGGCAGGGAGGGAGAGAGGGAGGGGGTATTCACTAATTAGTAGACAAGAATTATTTTAGGTGAAGGGAAGGACAACACACAATACAGGGGAAGTCAGCACAACTGGACTAATTCAAAAGCTAAGAAGTTTTCTGATTACAACCAAACACTTCAAGAGACAGAATAGCAGGGGTGGGGGTCTGGGGACCATGGTTTCAGGGGACATCTAGGTCAACTGGCATAACAAAGGGTATTAAGAAAACATTCTGTATCCCACTTTGGTGAGTGGCGTCTGGGGTCTTAAAAGTTAGCACGTGGCCATCTAAGATCCATCAATTGGTCTCAACCCACCTGCAGCAAAGGAGAATGAAAAACACCAAAGACACAAGGAAAATATGAGCCCAAGAGACAGAAAAAACCGAACCAAAAACCAAACCCAGTGCCATTGAGTCGATTCCGACTCATAGTGACCCCATAGGACAGAGTACAACTGGCCCATAGAGTTTCCAAGAAGCACTTGGCGGATTCAAACTGCCAACCCTTTGATGAGCAGCCGTAGCACTTAACCACTATGCCACCACGGTTTCCAAGAGACAGAAAGGGCCACATAAACCAAAGACTCCATCAACCTGAGACTGGAAGAACTAGATAGTGCCCGGCTACCACCAGTGACTGTTCTGATAGGGAACATAACAGAGAATCCCTGATGCAGCAGGAGAAAAATGGGATGCAGACTTCAAATTCTAGTAAAAAGACCAGACTTAATGGTCTGAGACTGGAGGGACCCCAGAGGTCAAGGCCCCTGGACTCCCTGTTAGTCCAAAACTGAAACCATTCTCAAAACCAACCCTTCAGACAAAGATTAGACTGTACTATAGGACATAAAATGATACTGGTGAGGAGTGTGCTGCTTAGCTTAAGTAGACACATGAGACTACGTGGGCAGTTCCTGTCTGGAGGTGAGATGAGAAGGAAGAGGGAGACAGAAGCTAGCTGAATGAACACAGGAAATACAGGGTGGAGAGAAGTACTGTGCTGTCACATTGTAGGGAGAGCAACTAGGGTCACATAACAATGTGTGTAAGTTTTTGTATGAGAAACTGTCTTGAATTGTAAACTTCACTTAACACATAATTAAAAAAAAAAACTGTTGTTAAAAATGGGAAACCCTGGTGGCGTAGTGGTTAAGTGCTACGCCTGCTAACTAAAGGGTCGGCAGTTCGAATCCGCCAGGCGCTCCTTGGAAACTCTATGGGGCAGTTCTACTCTGTCCTGTAGGGTCGCTATGAGTCGGAATAGACTCGATGACACTGGGTTTGGTTTTCGTTTTTTTGGTTGTTAAAAATGGGAAGTGAAGGGTCTTCCAGGCTGGGCTTTGAGGAAATGGCTTGGGTTCTGGTTTCTCAAGGTCAGTTCCCTGCTCTGCTCTTCATTCATTCAATTAACAGATATTTACAAAAAGCCTGGGACCAAGGTTAACTGGGCTCTGAAGTCTGACTGTCTAGGCTTAAGTCCTGGCTCCTCCATTTACGGCTGTTGACTGTTTACTTGTTTTCTCAGCTGTGAAGTGTGGGGAATAAAAGTTTCCACCTTACAGGGTTACTGAGAGGATTCAGTGGGATGGATGATACATGCAACGTGCTTCATAAAGGCCTGGCGTGTCGTAAGTCTGATTGAAGGCCTTGTTGCTGCTATTATGATTTACTGAGCAACAACCACTTTAAGTCACTATTCTCATTATGACCTTTACCTCTCACCCCTCTCCCAGGCCCAGGACATCCCTGGTCTCCCAAACTCTAGGCCCCGTGAGTCTCTAGACAGCCCCTCCTTCCTTCCCATCCCTTCCTCAACTCCTCAAAGACTTCTGCTGCCCTCAGGGATTCTAGAACATCCACAGCAGAATCTCCTCTATCCACAATTTTTTGCTGAATGTTCCTGTCTTGTCCTCTCTGGAAACCTGGCTTTCCCCTAGGATGCTGCATTCCCTCCTGCAGGCCTCTCGGTGGCTTCTCCTCTTACCTCCCACAGCCTCATCCTCCTGGTTGGGAGGTGAAGATGCTGTCCTCCCTACTCCTCACTGCCACTTTCAGGCCATTCTCACTCCCTCCTCCCTATAAGACCCCAGCTTTGAATCTCATGTCATCACAACACAGCACTCACTCCTCCTTCTCAGCACAGTCATCTGTCAGTCACTGGGTCCATCCCCTCCTTCCTTGAAGGTTTTAGCCCCGACTCATTGTCATCTCAATCAGTTTGCCCCTGTTTTAATTCTTGGGTAATTTCAACATTCACATGGATGATGCTTCTAATACCCTGGCCTCTAGTACCCCCTGACCTCCTTTTCTCCAGTGGTCTTGACCTCCACCCTATCTCAGCCATTTGTTCCCACGGTCATTACCAATACCTGTGGCTCCTCCACAAACCATCAATCTCATGCCTCCCAGTCCCTGAAAACAAGCTCACCCCTACCCAGCTGAAATTGCTCTCGTCAAGGTCCCCATGCTCTTCCATGTTGCTACATACAGTGGTCGCTCTCCACCTTTTTACCCAGCCTCCCAGCAGCACTGAGATAGCTGCCCAGTCCTCCTCCTTGATTCCTTTTCTTCAGTGGCTTCCAGGACATCCCTTCTCTGGGTTTTCCTCCCACCTCACTGTTCACTACTTCTTCCTTGGTTATCTCCTTCTCTATCTCCATGCTCTTAATGTTGGAGGTCCCAGAACTCAGTCACCTGGACCTCTACTCTACTTACATTCAGTCCCTTGGTGGTCTCAACCAGCCTCATGACTTTAAATACCATCCATATGCTGAAGAATTCAAAATTTACACCTCCAGCCCAGATCCTCTCCTCAGTTCCAGACTCATATCCCAACAACCTCTGCAACTTCTCCACCAGGATATATAATAAACATGTCAATCCCAGGCCTAACACTGAACATCTGATTTCCCCCCAAAATCTACTTCACCCTCAATCTTTCTTATACCATCCTTCCAGCTACTCCAGTCGTAAACACTGGAATCATCTTGGACAATTCTCTCACACCCCCGTCTAATCTAGTAGGATATTTGTTGGATCTACTTTCAAAATCCACCCAGATTTTGACCACTTCTTCCTACCTCCACTGATGCCATCCTGGTCTGAGCTACCAACAGTTTTCACCCAGTTTATTGTTGAAGCTTCTTAACTGGGCTCCCTGCTTCTACTTTTGGATCTCGATGCCCCCACCCCTGACGGTCTACTCTCTACAGAGCATCCACAGTGATCTTGTTGAAAAATAAATCAGATCCTGTCACTCCTCTGCTCAAAAGCCTCCAATAGCTCCACTCTAAGTCAAGACAATGACCTAAACAACCTACCTGATCTGCTTCTACCACCCATTACCTCCCATCATTTCATGTCCTCATCTCCTATCCTGCTCCCCTTGCTACTCTACTCCAGCCACACTGACCTCTTTGCTGTTCTTAAAATATGCCAGTTGTGTGCCCACAGTTGGGCCTTTACACTTGTTATTCCCTCTGCCTATAATAGTTCTCCATCTCTGCTCAAATCTTTCCTCAACAAGGCTACCACTGACCTCTGAAACCTGCCTTGCCTCTTTACCCTGGCCCCCAATATCCCTCACCCTGCTCTACATAGCTTCTTTCAGAGCACCGATCACCTCCTAACAAAATAGAAAAGTTACTTGGTTATTATGTCTGCCCTACCCCTCACTTTTCACCCCTCACTTTTCACATGTGAAGTCCAAGAGAGCAGGGCTTGTTGTCTGTTTTGGTCATTGATGTATCCCCTAGAACAGTGCTGGAAACATACTAAGTGCTCGGTAAGTATTTATTGAATGAATAAATGAACTATGAGAGATGGTGGCAAGCACAGTGTTGACAATACATGGGTGTGGGTAGGGTGAGAATATAGACACAGCAATAGAGAGGTGTTACATAAATGAGCCAAAGGTGGCCTCTGTGTATTGGTCCCAGGCTGTTTCCTCCATCATAACAAGCTGAGGCCCATTAGCCCAAAAAGCCCACTGGTGCCAAATGCAATTGTTTTAAAAAATAGCCCAAAGAAGCAGATTTCTAGCCACTTAGAGTGCGCCTGCTTTACATAACCCACAAAACTATGTTCAATCACCGCTAGCTATGGCTAAGGTAAAACACTTGCTTACAAGAACCCTCAGCTGCACCTGTTCTTCAGAGCTCTCTCACCCAAAGATTCCCCCACCTTGCTGCAGAAGGATATCATGAAGGCATGTGTAAGCCTCTCCTTCCTCCTATTCCCCTTCTGGGGTCTCCCTTGCCTCTAGAAGGTCTCCAGCTGTGAGGGACCAATCCCTGTATTCAGCTGTTCTGCTATCTTGTGGTTGTATCTGTTTCCACGATCAGTCCTGAACTCCTTCAAGCTCACTACAGGAGGTAAGGCCCTGCAGGAGGTGGCTCCTGCCATGCCTCCAACCTGATCTCCCATCACTCTTTCCCTGTTTACAATACCACAAACATACTGGCTGTTTTTTTTTTTTTAAAGTAAAAAGAAAGTTTTATTCATCATATATTCAGAAAGACAAAAGTTGAGAAGTGAACAAGCATGCTGCCAGAGCTAATGTCTGCCCAAGTCCCAGGAAATATTACAGAATAGGCAAGAATGTGAAAACAGGCAAGCATGCTACCACAGTCACATCTGTCTGAGTCCAAGGATATTACTGAATAGACAAAAGTGGGAAAACGGATAAGCATGTTGCCACAGCCACGTCTGCCTCCAAGGAAGGTTACAGAGTCACCAGGGTATGTTAACATTACAAATGGGCAAAACCATTGAAAGCTTCACCTTTTCACAGATTGGCTAGAAACTGTCATCCTACATTTTGAATTGTCTTTCTTAACAATCATTGGTACAGGTTTCAGTAACCACAGTCAGGAGGGTCTTCATTGGTCCAACAAATTTCTGTTTACTAAATGTTAATAGAAAAAGATAAGAGTGGAAAGTCTTTTGTGTTCTGGCTTCTGTGAAAGTTTCCCTAAAAGATATTTTCCAAGATTATTCTATCTATTGTTATTATACCTCAGGGCCCAGTTGAGGTGTCCTTGTGAGTCCAGCTCCAGCTGGGTCACATTCTCTACGCTCAAGGACAGGGAATAATGACTCCAATATTATTTCCTAAATCATTTCCTCCTTTTGATTGGAGATTGGAGATACCACATCGATGATCAATAACTCGACTTAGTCGAGCTCCTAGATGGCGACCATGGCAGGTTCTTTAAACTCACGGTGCTGGTTTTCCACCGGATGCCATCTAGTTCTTCACCAGGATCTTAAGTAAGAGCAAAGTTCTCATCAATTGTATTGCTGAAATGAGCAGACTCAATGTACATCCACAATTTAGCCCAAGGCCTTCTTTTGCCTTTTAGGTATATAAGACAAGAGAGTACAAATTTTATTATCACTGGCTGTTTTTTAATGTCTTGAACTCTCTGAGCACATTCCCACCTCAGGACCTTTGCATATGCTGTTCTCCCTGCCCAGAACATTCTTCCCATCTTCATCAAGCTAATTCCTACTGTACTTTCAGGCCTCAGCATAAATGCCATTATTACTGTATCCCTGTGCCTGGCACAGAGTGGGATATATACATGTGTGTGTATGTGTGTGTGTGTGTATATATATATATATATATATATAAAGAAAACAAAAATCCTCACAACTGGACCAATAAGCAACATCACGATAAGTGGAGAAGAGGTTGAAGTTGTCAAGAATTTCATTTTACTTGGATCCACAATCGACACTCATGGAAGCAGCAGTCAAGAAATTAAACAATGCACTGCATTGGGCAAATGTGCTGCAAAAGACCTCTTTAAAGTGTTCAAAAGCAAAGATGTCACTTTAAGGACTAAGGTGCGCCTAGCTCAAGCCATGGTGCTTTCAATCACCTCATATGCATGTGAAAGCTGGACAATGAATAAGGAAGACTGAAGAAGAATTGGTGCCTTTGAAATACAGTGTTGGCAAAGAATACTAAATATACCATGGACTGCCAGAAGAATGAACAAGTCTGTCTTGGAAGAAGTACACCCAGAATGCTCATTAGAAACAAGGATGGCAAGACTTCGTCTCACATGCTTTGGACATGTTATCAGGAGGGACCAGTCCCTGGAGAAGGGAATCATGCTTGGAAAAGTAGAGGGTCAGTGAAAGAGAGGAAGACCCTCAATGAGATAGACTGACACCGTGGCTGCAACATCAGGCTCAAGCATAACAATGATTGTGAAGATGGCACGGGACCAGGCCATATTTCATTCTGTTGTACATACGGTGGTTTTGAGTTAGAACTTACTTGACGGCACCTAACAACAAATATGTGTGCGTGTGTGTGTGTGTACGTATGTATGTATTTACATATATATATACATATATGGAAACCCTGGTGGCGTAGTGGTTAATTGCTACGGCTGCTAACCAAAGGGTTGGCAGTTCGAATCCGCCAGGCGCTCCTTGCAAACTCTACGGGGCAGTTTTACTCTGTCCTATAGGGTTGCTATGAGTTGGAATCAACCCAACAGCACTGGGTTTTGTTTTTTTAGTTTGGTATATGTATATATATAATATGTGTTTAAAAATACTATTATTACCCTATTTTACAGATTAGAAAAATAAAGTCCAGAGAGGTTACAAACCTTGTCCAAGGACCCACGACTAGAAATTGCAGAGATGGAATTTGAATCCAAGTAGTCTGACTCTAGAAACCACCGTCTTAACCATTAAGACTAAACTATTTGAAGAAGCAATAAACATGTTGATTAAATGATCAAAGCAGAGTTTTGAAAGCAGTGACTTTGATGGTTTCCAGGATGGAGATGAGACTTCCCTGTGGAAAAATTTGTCCTGAGGCTATTATGCGGGCTGCCTTCAGCTATAGGATCAATCCCTGCTCCCTCCAGGAAGCCTTCCCTCACTGAGGAATAAACAGAGGTCTGTTTATTTAATATAACTCTTATTCAAATCAAAGACTTACTTCACAAAACTCCAGTCTCTGCTAACATACCTCCTCTACTGTGGAACTCACTACTTGAGAACAAAAAAGGCCTCTTCTTCAAGGAATATAACCAAACAATGCACAGAAGAGATGCAAATAGTCAAAACAATCTATAAAGAGTTATTTGGCCTCAATTATCATTAAAGAAATACAATACGGAAAGGAGATATTTTTCTCAGTGTAGCAGAAATGAAAATTGATATGGATTTTCTGGAGGATAGTTTAGCAACAGGTCTCGAAATTTAAAATATATATTCCTTTTGACTTCTAGCGATTTACTCTAACGAGAGAATTGCACAAATTTGTTTTTACAGTCTTGGTTATATGTCCTAACTCCAGAAATAATCTAAATGCCCATAAATCAAGAACTGGTTAAATAAATTATGATACATTTTCACAAAGGAATATCATGTAGCAGTTAAAGATGAGGAAATAAGGGTATCACTGACTGTCTGCAGGGAGAGGATTCAGTTGCTGGGAATGGGGTGGGAGGAGGGGGAGGAGGATTCATTGTACACTTTTTGGTAATTTTTTGTAGTTTTAATTTTTTGAATGCATTTCATATTCAAAATAATAGTAATATCTAAAAGATTTGTAGAACATGTAGATCTGTACTGTTTATTATGGAGAAATAGCCGAGACAATGTTGAGTATGAAAAAAGTTACCAAGTAGCATATAGAATATAATTTTGTTTACATAAAATTATACGTTATATAGATAAAGTTACATATTGGTATAGAAAGTTATTTCTGGAATGATGTTCTCCAATTTGATAATGGTGGTATTTCCAGAAGAAAGAATTTGGGGATGATTTTTATTTTTTCCCCACATACTTTTCTGTGTTGCATGAATTGTTTATAATGAGCATAATTTAAAACCATCAAAGAAAAATATTGTAAGATCATTTTCTATTTAAAAAAAAATGCTTCTCCTGTGTGTATATACTTAGATGATGTTTAGGAAGGACATACACCAAGGTATTAACAGCAGTGGGTAAGAGTGTTGCTTTGTTCCTTTTCTGCATATTTATATTTTATGGTTGTTCTGTAATTAATTACTCTTGTAAATGGTAAAGAGGAATTATATTTTTAAAAAGTTCTTCCCCCAAACTGAATGCTTCGAAGGTCAGCGGAGCAGGGGCAGGGGTTTGGGGACTATGGCTTAAGGGGACTTATAAGTCAATTGGCAAAATAAATTCTATTATGAAAACATTCTGCATCCCACTTTGAAGTGTGGCGTCTGGGGTCTTAAATGCTAATTAGCGGCCATCTAAGATGCATCAGTTGGTCTCAACCCACCTGGATCAAAGGAGAATGAAGAACACCAAGGTCGCACATTAACTACGAGTCCAAGAGATAGAAAGGGCCACATGAACTAGAGACTTACATCATCCTGAGACCAGAAGAACTAGATGGTGCCTGGCCACAACCGATGACTGCCCTGACAGGGAGCACAACAGAGAACCCCTGAGGCAGCAGGAGAACAGTGGGATGCAGACCCCAAATTCTCATAAAAAGACCAGACTTAATGGTCTGACTGAGACTAGAAGAATCCCAGTGGTCATGTTCCCCAAACCTTCTGTTGGCCCAGGACAGGAACCATTCCCAAAGACAACTCATCAGACATGGAAGGGACTGAACAATGGGTTGGAGAGAGATGCTGATGAAGAGTGAGCTGCTTATATCGGGTGGACACTTAAGACTGTGTTAGCATCTCCTGTCTGGAGGGGAGAGGGGAGGGTAGAGAGGGTTAGAAACTGACAAAATGGTCATGAAAGGAGAGACTGGAGGGAGGGAGCGGGCTGACTCATTAGGGGGAGAGTAAATGGGAGTATGTAGTAAGGTGTATATAGGCTTATGTGTGACAGACTGACTTGATTTGTAAACTTTCACTTAAAGCACAATAAAAATTATTAAAAAAAAAATTACAAAAAAGTTCTTCCCTAAACTGAGCTGAAGTCTCTAAATTGAATTCCGTCATTCAGCAATGTCTACTCCAGCTCACAAAAAAACTATATGCCCTTCTAGATATTGGTTCACTGTTAAATATATATATATATATATATATATATATATACACACATACATATATATATACACACACCCATTGCCATCGAGTCGATTCCGACTCATAGCGACCCTATAAGACAGAGCAGAACTTCCCCATAGGGTTTCCAAGGAGTTCCTGGTGGATTCGAACTGCCAACCTTTTGGTTGGCAGCTGTAGCGCTTAACCACTATGCCACCAGGGTTTCCATACCTGTATATAAAATCTCCTACTGTTTGCTAAGCTCTGCTAGGTGCAATTCTTACCTTCCCCCACATCTACATCTGCATTCTCCCAAGCTTTTGAGGTCCAGGTCATTGTTATTAGAGCAGCATATGGAAGTTAAGCATAAAGGCTTTGAAGTTAGCATTCCCAATCTACCACAACTGTGCGATCTCAGACAAGTTACTTAATATCCCTTATCTGTAAAAATATTGACTATACCATGGACTGCCAGGAGAATGAACAAATTTGTCTTGGAAGAAGTACACCCAGAAGGCTCATTAGAAGCAAGGATGACGTGACTTAACTCATGTACTTTGGACATGTTATCAGGAGGCACCAGTCCCTGAAGAAGGACATCAAGCTTGGTAAAGCAGAGGGTCAGTGAAAAAGAGGAAGACCCTGAACGAAATGAATGGACACAGTGGCTGCAACAATGGGCTCCAGCATAACAATGATTGTGAAGATGGCGCAGGACAGGGCAGTGTTTTGTTCTGTTGTACATGAGGTCGCTTATGAGTAGGAACCTGACTCCATGGCACCTAACAACACCACCACCTGTACAAAAGCAATGAATGAGACAGTTACCTACTTGATAATGTCGTAAGGATTAAATGAAGCAATACAGTAAACCGCTTAGCCCAGGCTGGGATATAAAAAATACTGAATAATTAATTTTTATTTTTATGATTACCAGCTAGCACAAAGCCCAGTACCTAGTTGACCGAAGTATGGGATTACTGCGGTTTTGTTATTGTTATTTCCCTCCGTGCCACGAGGGACGGTGCAGGCTCCAGGCTGCCCAGGCCTGGGGTCAGGATAGCGGAAGTTCGTCTAGCCATGGGCACCGCCATCTGGAGCACAGCCCCGCCTCACCCAGCAGGAGTAGCCGCTTCGCGCAGTCGCACGGACCTACCTGCTCGTAGCAGCATTCCTCGCACCCTTGCTTTCTTTCGCCCTCCCGCGAGTCAACTGTCTTTTCAAAGGACGCACCTTAATCTCTTTGGAAACGCCAAAAGCGGCATCTTCCGGGAGCCGGGGCCTCTCCCCGTGACCTTAGAAGCAGCACTTCCGGGAGCGCGGGAGTCACTCGTCGCTCCGCCTTATCCCAGCCTCTCTTTCCGGTGGCGGAGTCTGGAGACGACGCGCGGGTAAGAGGCCCTGCTGGGTACAATCTGGCGGCATCCTTCGACTTGGGGGTCCGGCATGGCTGGGGACCTGGGCTTGGGATCTTTCCACGGAACTGACTCGGGTGCCGGGTGGGATGGGTGTGGCCGGCGGATCCAGACCCGAATCCCAGTTCGCGGTCGCCCAGACTCAAGTTCGCGCCCTGCGTAGAGAGAGGCAACCTCTCTACAGGAATGCAGCTGGTGAAGCTGGGGTGAGTGCGGGCTCTGCCGGGTCCCCGCGCTCGGCCACGGCCGCATTTGGGCGGCCGCACAACGTGATGGAGAGGAGCGGGGACCCTAGTCAGATCTGGACTTCCACCTCTGTTTTATCAGCTTCTTTATGGGCGATCTCAGGCCAGAGCTTAATCTCAAAGTCTGCTAACTAGTTTGGAAAATGAGAGTAACAGGAATACCGATCCAACGTGATTGTAGAGAGGCGTCAAGGAGGGAACGCAGTGAAAGCCTCTCTGCCCTGTGTTCGGTGCTTCTAAATCTGAACAGGTCTAGCTGTTGCAGAGAGGAACACGTTGCAAGTTCTGGGCGTTTGGGACAGGCCTCTCAAAGCCAGAAATTGGGGTTAGGGACTGCAAACCAGTGTTTCCTGAGGGCCTACCACGCATTTATATGCCCCCAAGTGACCTTTCTCCTCATCCCCATCTGGGATGGGGGAAACTGCAAAATCAGTATTTATTGAGTAGCTACCATGCCGGAACTCATATTGTTACCTGAGGACTCAGACCAGATCTACTGGAGCCTTTCAGAGTTTCTCCAGGCAGAATTTAGAGCTTCTGTCCCGTAAACCTGCATGGCACCTTCCTTAACAACACTTATCCCACTGGATTGTGCTCTATTAGTCTAATTTGAAAGTAAGGACAATTAACTTTGTACACCTAGTAAGACCTATACTTTCACTGTTTCATATATCAGGTACTGGCTAAACATAATGAAGAAGGCACTGCTGAGACACTGGAACACATGAAATGTGAACTTTTCCAGGGCCAGGGTAGTTGTTATTGGTGTGCAGAGTAGAAGCATTGTGGGATAAGTGCTAGATGGGGAGTCAGGACACTTGGATTCTGCCACTGTCTTTATGGCCCTAGACAAGGGCCTCCTATCTTTGTCTTCTCCATCTGCAGGCAGTAGGACAGCCTGGTTTCACTTTAGCCCTTAGTTTTCCCGTGTTTTGAAAATGTTAGGAAATTGTGCCGATGCTTGAGCCTTGGAGGAGGCAGAAAGTCTTCCACATTCTCATCTACTTTTCCCTTCTCTAGTCAACTGTCACCCTTTCCTAGGTCCCATGACACTGGTTGTACTTACATGCTATATCAGATTACAGCTATTTGTCTCATGTACACTGGATTTCTGCGGTGGGTCTTTTCCATCAGCCTCCCTGGAGGACATGTTTTAGTACCTTATACTTGGTGCTAGTAAAAGTTTAAGGACTTAGATTTAAATAGTTGTGGAAGGATTATGAGGAGATGTCTTGCTAGGGGATGGGAGGTAGCATTTAAATTGGTTTTTCTAGGGATCAGGTAGAACACAAGAAATAGTAGATGCGTCTGGAGGGGTACGTTGATAAGGAAGCCTTGGATTTTAAGCTAATGAGTTGGTACAGAATTCAACAGGCATTGGGCTTTTTGTCAAATAAAGGGTCTTCAGAACAGCTTCCATTGGTGCATGGGTACATATTGGCTTTGGCGTTCTACTCAGTTTTGGGGGTGTGGTCTTTCAGGCTTCCTATAAATAGTACCTGGGGACCTGAAAATGTGGGATCAGTTTTAGCATTGAAAGTGTTGTGAGATGTGTGGATCTAGTCCCCTAACTTGGTTCGGATCTCTCTGCTTTGCAACTGACTTCCTTAAGTCAACCTGAACAAAATTCCTCACCTTTTCACTTCCGTAAAATGAGAGTGGTGGTGTATCCTTGGGAGGAGAGCAGTTGGTAGAAGACGGAGTGCTGTGCAGACAAGTCTGTCTGACTCTTTTACATATTGGGAACATAAGGCCCAGAGAGGGGAATTGATATGCACAGGTTTACAGAGCTGCTATTTGAACTCAAAGGTCTGCAGAGACCTAAGCCAGTGTGTGTTTTTCATGGTATGGAGGCCAGTTGGTTAAAAATTCAAGAGCTGCTTAGCATCATCTGCTGCTAGAGCCCTAAGCTTCTATCCTCTAGGTGCTGTAAGCTTTGCTTTTGGTGGTTGCTGGCGACAGGACAAAAAAGGGTACTTTGCCTTTTTGGCAAAGTACCAGTAGTTTTCAATTACCAGTTGAAATTTTTGGAGTGCATGGAGAAATGTGTTTGAGATAGGCAGAAATGAGTGACTTTAACAGTCCTGGGTGGAGGCAAACAGGCATAGGAGCAAAATTTGGGGTTTTCTTTAATAGCCAGGGAAAAGAGGTTCTGGAAACCTTTTGTTGCCAACATTGGAGTTCTTTTCATTCCATTCAGACATGGCGCCTCGCAAGGGGAAGGAAAAGAAGGAAGAGCAGGTCATCAGCCTTGGACCTCAGGTGGCTGAAGGAGAGAATGTCTTTGGTGTCTGCCACATTTTTGCATCCTTCAATGACACTTTTGTCCATGTCACTGATCTCTCTGGCAAGTAAGTACCTGGGTGGTTAGTCACAGAGCTCCGCAGGCCAGGGGCTGGGGGAAGAAATGACCCAGGGACTAAGTGGCAGTTTAGGGTATTCTCCCAAAAGAATTATTATTTTGTCCAGATGAGGTGCCTTATGTGAGGGAAGTGTTCCTATTTTTGCTGTGGATACCAGGCCAACTAAAAAGTAAATGTTGTGCTTGTCATTAGTTCACAAATATTTCAGTGCCTCCCTCATAAAGTAATTTTGAGGATTAAATGGAAAAATGAATGTCAGCGTTGATACAGAGCTAGGCTCTATGAGGTCTTCCAACTCCAGTAGTCTGTGAGGCCCATGAAGGCAGAGCACATGTGGTCTTGCTCACTTGTATCCCCAGTGCTGTACAGTTAATAGGCTGTAGGCACTTAGCATTTGTCAGAGGAACAGGACACATAATTCATGTTGACCATCCATCCTCTGATACTAAGCTGTCAGTGAATCTTTGCTGAACAGGGAGTAAATGACTGCTTTTGTCCCCAGGGAAACCATCTGCCGTGTGACTGGTGGAATGAAGGTAAAGGCTGACCGAGATGAATCCTCACCATACGCCGCTATGTTGGCTGCCCAGGATGTGGCCCAGAGGTGCAAGGAGCTGGGCATCACTGCCCTACACATCAAACTCCGTGCCACAGGAGGCAATCGGTATGGGGCTGGGGCTGAGTGGTGATAAAGACCGCTGGGCGTGGGCACCCAGATTTGAGTCTTCATTTTTTCTTACAACTTTAACAAGACGTTTTACATATTTAATAATTTGCCCACACCCGTCAAGCAAATCACTGTATTTATTGAGTATTTACTGCATACCAGGCACTGTGCTCTAGGTACTGGAAGAGGGTGGTGGGAAGAAGTAGGTAGTCTGTACCCTGGTTTGGTACCTGGGCTAGTAGGGGATTCACACTTAAAACAACTTAGAGCAGGGAATATGTGGTTTCCATTTGTGGCGAGTGCTAGGAAGCAAAAGTGTCACGTTGGCCAGGGATGAGCCACTGATAAGGTGCAATTTAAAGTAAGACCTTAATGGTGAGCCAGGAGTCAGCTTGGTGAAGGAGGGAGATTATCCCAACTAGAGACAGCTGCAAGGAAAAGGTCTTGAGAATGACCTTGGCCTCTTTGAGGAAGAGTGGCATGAGGTATGATCAGAGGTAGGCAGGGGTCTTGTAGGATATGGTAAGGATTTGAATTTTAGTCAAGAGAGGGGTGGGAAGTCATGAAAACATTTCAATAGTGGTGACTTGAGATTGTTTTAGATGACTGCTGAATGGGAACATATCAGAAAGTTCTAAAGTGGTCTGTGGGAGAGATAGTGGTATCTTGGTCTAGGGTAGGCAGAACAACGACAACAAAAAACATTGCCTTTGGGTCAATTCTGACTCCTGATGACCCTGTAGGACAAAGTAGAACCGCCCCATAGGATTTCCATGGAGCCGCTGATGGATTCGAACTGCCAACCTTTTTTTTGTTAGCAGCTGTAGCTCTTAGAGGTGCACCAAAGAAGACTTAAAATCACAACATGTGGTAGGAAGAGACAGTGACTTAAACAGGCTGTAGGCAATGTGAGGCAAACTGGCCTGCCATTTGTTCTTCTATGGTCCTGGTGGCATAGTGGTTGAGAGCTTGGCTGCTAACCAAAAGGTCAGCAGTTTGAATCTACCAGCCCCTCCTTGGAAACCCTAGGGGGCAGTTCTGCTCTATCCTATAAGGTCACTATGAGTTTGAATCGACTTGATGTCAACAGGTTTTGGTAGGCTGAGAAAAGGTTTTTTTTTTTTTTTGTTTTTAAAGCATCGTTAAAAAAGTGGCAAAAACCGTAAATTACCTGCCAAGCCTAAAATAATGTATTATTTGGCCCTTTACAGAAAGCTTTTAGAGCCCTGAACAAGAGGATTTCGGTATCTGAAAATGGAGAATCCCAATTCAGTAACTTGATTACAGGCTTTAAGAATTAAAACAGCCAGAGGTGGCCAAAGGCTTTTGTTAACTTAGACTTTGTTTCCTAGGACCAAGACCCCTGGACCTGGGGCCCAGTCTGCCCTCAGAGCCCTTGCCCGTTCAGGAATGAAGATCGGAAGGATTGGTAAGTGCCTTCCTCTGGCTAATGCTTTGTTTTGGTTTGAACTGTTGACCTCAGAAATGGTGCGTCTAGCAGGTACAGGACCTGGTCTGATAACTGTTGGCAGTTAGGTTGATATGGGGGCTGCAGGGGACCCTGTGGGAATTAAAATCTCTCCCTTAATGTGGGTGTTGTCCTTCCCATCTGCAGTAGGATTTTCATTTCTGAATCTCTGCCCCACGCTCGCTGCCTCGTGCAGCGTTTGAGGTGGCATCTGGTGGAACTGACGAGAGACAGATTGTCTTTCCTTCCCAGTGTTTCCTGAGGGGTTGCTGTTGGCATTTTGTGTGTTTCCTGCATTGTAAGACATTCTACACCCTTGGTCCCTGCCCACTAAATCCATGGCAAGTGCAATATTCGTGTAGCACCAGTTGCCCTCATGTCATCTCTTGGTTTCAACCTTTTACCTATTGAAGAGGAGACATTGGTCTGTTTAGGAGGCATTTTCTCTACAGAGTCAATGGACTAGGTGACAGGAACGTGTGCATTTGTCATATCTGCCCTTGACACTATGCAAGTTGTTTACCCTCACTGAGCCTCAGTTTCCTTTTCTGGAAAGTGAGATTAGACCACACTCAGAATTTTCAAGAAGCAAGAGGTGGGCAGCTCCACATTCTCCTGTTCTCTTTGGGGTTGAAGAGGGTCCATTGCAGCTCAGTTGGACTACCAGCCTAGGGAGGCATGGAGACCTTCCCGTCTGGCTCCAATGATGTTTTCTCTTCCTCCCCACAGAGGATGTCACCCCAATTCCCTCTGACAGCACCCGCAGAAAGGGGGGTCGCCGTGGTCGCCGTCTGTGAACAAGACTCATCAGAGCATTTTCTGTTAATAAATTGCCTTCGTGTACACTGCTTCGACTCATCTCCTTCATGTGGTGGGCCACCCCTCAGGGATATTTGATTTCTTCCTCCTGTCTAGGAAGCAGCAGGTATTTAACAGAGTATGCTGCTTCAGAGGATGTAAATAACCCTTCGAGGAACACAGGAGTTGGTTCAGCCCCTGAGTGGGACAGAGGGTGTGAGGAGAGGTGAGATGGTGATGCTGCGCTTAGCTTTTTCCACAGTGCTCCTGATGGCATTAGGTTGCCTCGGCCATCTAAAGCTGACCGAGGCCTTGGAGACCTTTTTTCAAAAATGGAGATGTTGGTTCCAAAAATGGACCACTTAAAGAGTCGGGGGGCGGGGTGGGAACTGTGGAGCCAAGTGTAGCCTGAGCAGAAGAGGAGGCTTCCAGACATGCTCCATATATAAACACGTGTGGGCGTGTGTTCTCCCCCCACACCTTCTGTGCAAAACTGATGAGAGCACACTCTTCAGCATCTTGCTTTTTTTTTTTTTTTCACTCAGATCTTGATCAGTACACAAAGTACATAGAGATTCAGTCACTCCACAAATATACATTGAGTCCTATTTTCATCAGCAATGAAAAGACAAAGTTCTTGCTTTCAGGAAGCTCATCCAGCTCCGAGGACTGAGGGTACCAGATGGTACTGTTCTGCAAGGAATTACTGTAGGTCCATCCCTGTGATAAAGGAGCCCTGGTGGCACAGTGGTTAAAGCATTGGCTGCCAACCAAAAAGTCAGCAGTTCAAGCTCACCGGCCTTTCCATGGGAGAGAATTGTGGCAGCCTACTTCCGTAAAGATTTACAACCCTGGAAACCCTACAGGACAATTCTATCCTTTGAGTCAGAATTGACAGTGGCTTTGGTCCCTGCGGTGGTGACTGCTGTGCTGGGCGGGTGGTTGGAGAGCTTCACAGAGAAGGTGGCATTTAAGTTGAAGTGTAAATTTCTTATGAGGGGCCCACCGCGTGCTTGTGGACAGCAGCATTCCAGGAGGGGAAGGCCCTAGGGCAGGATTGAGCTAGGCCTGTGGAAAGCAGGACAGTGGTTACTGGATGAATAGGGTTAGCCAGGCCCAGTAGAGAGGGGAAGATGCCAAATGTCCCACGCTGAGGAGGTAAGAGGGCACTGGAAATGTAATGGTAAATTCTAGTGGAAAAAGATCAGTGAAGAGGGGAAAGTATCAGCACGCAACTGAGGGAAATCAACCCAAGGCATATTTGAACAGAAATTGGCAAGAGAGTAAAGTGTGTTTTCGTGCAGAAAAGTTCAGGCAGAGGGAATAAGCAAGCAGACAGGTCCTGAGGTGGAAATGGGCTACCGTGATGAAGCAGCGTTTGTTACATGCCAGACCTTGCTAAACATTTTAATCATATCATTAAACCTGATAGAAGAGGAGCTCTCATTCCCAGGTGAGAAACCCAGCGTAGAAAATAACTGGCCAAAGGCTCCTAAGAATACCAGTTCTGGCTCCTGGCCAGCACTTTTTTAATAATCATACAATACACCTATTTAAAGTGAATAATCCAGTGGGTTTTAGTATATTCGCAGTTGTGCAACTAACACCACAATCAACTTCAGAACATTTTCCTCACACTACCTACCCCTGCAAGAAACCTGTTAACAAAAAGATTAAGTTCGAATCCACCAGGCACTCCTTGGAAACCATATGGGGCAGTTCTACTCTGTCCTGTAGGGTCACTATGAGTAGGAATTGACAACAACGGGTTTGGTTTTTGTTTACACCGCCCCCCCAAAAAACATGCCAATTATCAATCACTCCCGTTCTCCCACTTCCTCTGCTAGACAACCACTAGTCTACTTTCTGTCTCTAGATTTCCCTATTCTGACATTTCCTGTAAATGAAATCTACAAAATGTAGTCTTTAGGGTCTGGTTTCTTTAACTTAGCGTGGTATTTTCAGGGTTCACCCAAGTTGTGACGTGTATCTGTACTTCATTCCTTCATATTGCTGAATACTATTCCATTGCCTGGATTTACAAACCTCCACTCTTAACCACAATTCTGCTTCACCCCTTGGAAGAGCCCTGGAGACTTGGGATGTAGCCATGGCTCCCACCAACTTACCCTGTGAACTTGGATAAGTCAACTTTAACCTGTTTCTTCATCTTCAAAATGAAGGGTGTGATTACAACCCAAAGTATAAATGAGTCTGTACCGATAGGAATGAGGAAGGGACAAATATTCCTTACAAAAGAATTATAAATGAAAGTAGATATCCTTCACTCCAGAAGGTGGGACTTAAGCCCGCCTCACAAGTGTGGGCTGAACTTAGTGCTATCTTTAAAGGAACAGAATATGGAACGAGTGAAAGTAGTAACTTCACAGTGGAGAAGCCTGGCAAAGACTACCTTAACAACATTATTAAGGTTGGTACCACTAGTGGGAAGATGTTGATAGGCACCACCTGATAGGATATGATGAGGGGAGCACTTCACCTATGTGGTATTCCTAAAAACCCATAGGCTCATTCTGAACATGAGAAACCCATAACCCAATTAGAGGAACAGTCTACAAAATACCTGACCTTAAACCATCAAGTCATAAAATAAAACATTCATTAGAAAAAGTAAGGTTGCTGCCCTGTCAGCCTGGTTTCTAAGGTAGAGTGGGCACACACGGACAAGAGGTAGATGTGCCTGGATGAAAATCCCAGTTCTACAACTTCTGACTGTAACCTTGGGCAAGTTACTTAACCTCTCAGCCAGTTAGTGAAAATTCCTCGTAATAATGGCTGCCTCATAGGATCTTATAAGAATCTACCAAGATTAAAGTGTTTTAGCACAGTTCCTGGCATTGAAGATGCTGCTGCTATTCTTATGCCTGTTCCTTTCTCATGCCAAGCTGCACCAGTGACAGCTGGCAGGAATCCTGGGGGGAAAATGCTGGCGGTTGCCCGAGCATTCTTTTTATTTCCTGTGATGGGACTTTGCAACTTAAGTTGTTGTTTCCTTGTAACCAGGGATATGATCAGCCAGGTGTTTGAAAGCAGTTCCTTTCGGGGGTTTTGTTTGCAAGGAAAGCCAAGCCATTGTGGGGGGCTCAGGACAGCATACAGGAGCCTCTTGGCCACTGAGACAGACAGTACAGGATAGATGGGCTATTGCCCACCTGAGCCTGCAAACCATGGAAGCCCAGACTTGACAGGTGATCCTGAAGCCAGTCAATAAAACTGCAATTCCAAGCTGGTTCCATAGAGATGGTCCCTCCAGCCCTTGAATCATATACTCTGCACTGCATCTTCTCTCCTCCAGGCCACCTTCTCTGCCCTGAACACCTGCAACAGTCTCCTTTCCTATAGGTCTCCCTGTCTTCCCTCTGGCTCCTTGCAATCCCTACACCACGCTGCGTCAGTGATCTAAAACTAAGTGCAGCACTATTGACAACAGCCAAAAGGTGGAAACAACCAAAATGTCCATCAATGGATGGATGAATGGCTAAGCAAAATGTGGTACATACACAGTGAATGTACCATAAAGAGAAATGAAGTCCTGCTACATGCGACGATACGGATGAACCCTGAAAACATGCTGAGTGAGATAAGTCAATCAAGAAAAGACAAATAGTTTGCTACGATCTCACCAATATGAAGTAATCCAGAATAGACAAATGTATAGGGACCAGATTTTATTAGTGGTTACCGGGGGCAGGAGGAAGCCCTGGTGGCACAGTGGTTAAGGAGCTTCGCTGCTAACAAAAAGATGGGCAGTTCGAGCCTACCAGCTGCTCCTTGGAAACCCTATGGGGCAGTTCTACTCAGCTCTATAGGGTCTCTGAGTTGGCATCTACTCGATGGCAACAACAGGTTAGGGGCAGGAGGGAGGGGGAAAGAGGGTGTCTTAGTCATCTAGTGCTGCCATAACAGAAATACCACAAGTGGATGGCTTTAACAAAGAGAAGTTTATTTTCTTACAGTCTAGCAGGTTACAAGTCCAAATTCAGGGCATCGGCTCCAGGGGAAGGCTTTCTCTCTTCGTTGACTCTGGAGGAAGGTCTTTGGAGCTTTTCAGGCTCAGGGACCCCAGGTCCAGTGGATGTGCTCTGCTCCTGGTGCTGCTTTCTTGGTGGTTTGAGGTCCCCAACTCTCTGCTTGCTTCCCTTTCCTTTTATCTCTTGAGAGATAAAAGGTGGTAGAGGCCACACCCCAGGGAAACTCCCTTTACCTTAGATCAGGGAGGTGACCTGAGTGAGGTGGTGTTACAATCCCACCCTAATCCCCTCAACATAAAATTACAATCACAAAATGGAGGACAACCATACAATACTGGGAAGTATGGCCTAACCAAGTTGATATACATGATTATGGGGGGACATAATCCAGTCCATGACAGAGGGAGTCATTGTTCAGGAAGCAGTGAGCTTCTGTTTATGGTAATGGAAAATTTGGCAACAAGTATTGGCGATGGCTGCACAACATGATTAATGTAATTGATATCACTAAACTGTACACATGAAAAATGTTGAATTGCCAAATGTGTAACTGTTTACGGCAACAATTTTTTTTTTTAAATTGGATTATGTCACTCTGCTGCTGTTTTATGATTGCCCTGCTCTATTGTCTTCAGGATAGAACCCAATCTCTGTTCTACCAGGCCCTTTGGGATCTGGCCCTGCCACACCCTTCACCCTCCTCTCACTCTGCCCAAGCCAAATCTAGTTCCTTTCAGTTTTCCAGTTCTCCGTGTTCTCTCACACTTCCAGCCTTTTGCTCATGCTTCCCCCAGCTTGGCTCACTCAGTACTGTGTCTGCACCCCCTCACTTGGCCTCACTATCTTCTGCTCTTCCGTTAGAATCAGTTTTTCATCAGTATCTCAAAGATGCCTTTTTGGAGGCCCCTCAAGGTACCTCTCCACTGAATTCCCACAGCATCCCTTCTCCCTGCGTGATACTACTGGTCACTACTGTATGATAGCCTATTTTCCCCACTAGTCTGTAAACTCTTCGACGTCTTATTCAACGTCTGCTCAGACTCTGCACAAAGTAGGGGCTCAATAAAGATTTGTTTGATGAATTATTGAGAAAAAAATGGATGTAGTTCAGGCAACTATATAGTTTAAATGGCCTTTCTAGATCCAGGATAAATTAAAATAAATATGCAATCCTAGGATCCCAAGAAGTAGGGAAAATCTCCAAAGGCACTAAAGAGATAGATAGGAAAAAAGAGTATGAGCCTAAATTGGATCAAGGAACAGAGAGCTTTAGGCAAAGAAAGGTGGAGCTAGCCCTGAGAGTAAATGCAGGAGTCAGTGCAAACTTGGGCAGTATCCTTACCCAGATCCTCAGCCTCAAAGTGAGGGAGCTGAATTTGACATTCACGTTGAGTCAGAAATCATCAGATTCCTGGGCTACTGTGGTCACAGGTAGGAGTGTCCCCTGGCTTTTAGCAAAAGTAAATCCTCTTAGGAGAAAACCATCTGAAATTGGGGTCCTCCTATTTCCCACAGATTAGGTTCAACCACATATGAGCTCATAAGGAAAAAAAAATCAGTACATATGGAAACAACAAATAGATTTATATACCCCCCAAAACTTCACATAATATTAGAATTACCAGGAGTATACAATAACTACGGATGAAATGTTTAAAGAAATATACAATCGGACAAAAAAAGCAGGAAAAAAGTATAAATAATCATGAGTTATACTTGGACAAGAATCAAAGAGAACTCTTAGAAATAAAAATACACATGATCATTGGGATTAAAAACAATGAATTTGTTAAATGGCCAGTTAGAGCCAGCTGAAGAATCACAGAACTGCAAGACAAATCTGAGGAAATTACAGAACAGAAAGACTTGATTACTGGAGCACTGGAACTGAATACGTTTCTGCATGGCTTCCTCAAAGTTCTAGCCTTGCCAGTTGTTTCTGGTTTCCAGCTGGACTTCATTGACCTGAGTGATGACATGGTGGCCCTCTGTGGTTCAGGGAGAGTACTATCAAGACCATTCTCAAGTTCTTGATGCAAGATCAGCAAAACCTTTCCAATACATGACCACAGGGGAGTAGTATTGACTTTGGTTGGTCCAAAGATATGTATGAGGGATTTCAAATAGGTAAAGTTTTGTCTTGGGGAAGAGGGAGCAATCTCATGTGTAATCCTAAAGAGGTAAATTTGACCAGTGGGCAGGGGTTGTAGAAAGGTATACTAGAATATAAATTAGAGTTTTCTAATAGATCTGCACAAAAAAGAAATAAAAGTTTCATGAGATAGTGAGCTTCTCATCATTGAAAGCATACAAGGGGCAAACAGACCTCCCATGCTAGTTATATCAGAATTGCTTAGTGTGGCAGAGACAATTGTTCCTCAATATGCTTTCTCTCTATCTCCTATTATAAGTGAGACTCAATTTTTAACTGGACAATTTCAGTGCTCAGGATAAAGACTACAGTTTCCAGCCTCCCTGGGCAGCTACATGGGGCTCATAGGACTTAAGTTGTGATGCGTAAGATGTAAGCAGATGTTGATGGTCAGGAGAACACACTTTAAGAACCACTGGACTTTGTGATTACTGCACTTGTCTGTTTAGGTCACTGCTGTATCCCAGTACGTGGAACAGAGCATACCTGGTGCTCTGTAAATATATGTTGATGCAAATTACAATTATTATCTCATTCAATTCTGTTGAGGTAAGTACCGTTACTACCCACATTTTATATATGGGGAAACTGAGAGTCAGAGAGCTTAACTGAACAGGGCAGAGTGGGGATTCAAACTTATGCTCGTAGCCACAGATTGAGCTCTAAACCACTTCATCCAACCACACTTGGCTGAAGCTCTGTGAAGTCAGGCTTTCAAAGAGCTCGTTTGACCTTGGGCATCTCTAGGTGGCCCTGCCCTCAGCTCTGTTCAGGGCTCTGTCTTTGGAACCAAGGCCCAGGACAGCATTGAGAGGAGGAGAAGGACCCTCCCAGTCTTAGCCTCTGCAGAGGGTTGGGAAGTAGATGGTAGCAGAGTCCTGCTCCGGAAGGGAGCACAACTACAGCAGAAGCTTGCACCGGTCATATGTGAATGACCACCAGGTGGCAGCATCATTCTGACAGGAAGCCGCCTGCTGGAATGGGGGAGGTACCCAGGCTGTGTTCTGGGTTCTGTCATTTGTTCTATAGCCTCTGCAGTTCTGACACCATGTATAAGAGACAAGTCCTACCGCTCTAAAATTCAAAAGCCCTAACCCAAACGCATTGCCTCTCTTCCCACTGTAACAAAGCAAAAAAAAAAAAAAAAAAGACATCCATTAGAATAAAAAGCCCATTGCTGCTGAGTCGATTCCGACTCATAGCAACCCTATAGGATAGAGTAGAACTGCACTATAAGGGTTTCCAAGGAGCACCTGGTGGATTCAAACTGCCAACATTTTGGTCAGTAGCCAACCACTTAACCACTTCACCACCAGGCTCCACCCACTGGAATCCTGTGTCCCATTGCTGTCCAGTGGATTCTGACTCATAGCTACTCTATAGGACAGAGTAGAACGGCCCCATAGAGTTTCCAAGGAGTGCCTGGTGGATTCGAACTGCCAACCGTTTTGGTTAGCAGGCATAGCACTTAACCACTATGCCACCAGGGTTTCCACCCACTGGAATAAAAAAAAAAAAATTTTTTTTTTTTTTTTTAGCACTGTCTAAAAGAAATATAATGCAAGCCACAGGAGAAAGCCACAAATGTAATTCAAATTTTTTAGGAGCCATATAAACAAAGTACCAAAAAAATGACCTAAATTTTAGTAGTGTATTTTATTTAACCTAGTATATCTAAAATATTTTCGTGTTAACATATAATCAATATAAAAACTATTACTGAGATACCTTACATTCCTTTTTTGTATGTTCTGGAGTCTTGCAAGTGTTCTGCACTTACAGCACGTTTGGATTAGCCACATTTCAAAGGCTCGTACCAGACAGCCATGTGAGACAGGACAGCCCTAGGATGTTCACGGTAAAGATTTACTGAGGAAGGCACTGCACTGAGTGTCTCACAGACATTGTCTTATTCAGTTCTCACAACACCCTATGAAGGAGGCAAGATTATTATTAGTCCTATTTTGCAGATGAGGAAACAGGCTCAGAAAGACTAAACATGTTAGCCAAGATTACACAATAAGTACACAAGTCTGGATTTGAACTTGGCTCTGTCTGGCTCCAGAGTGTGTGTTCTTCGTATCCACATATCCTGCCATGATGGATGCTTAGCTTGTGTAGTCAGAGGGGTCTTCTCCAAATCTGGGGGACAGAAAAGCCTGGGAGCTCACAAGCAGGCCTGTGAGGACGGGAGATGAAAAGCCTCGAAGTTACCATTCCCAAGCGCCAGTTGTGTGTTCGGCAAAGCCACGCTTGCCTGGCAAACAACTAGTGACTCTGCTGAAACCATGATCTTAGGGAAATCATTACATAAAAATCTTTATGTAATGAGTCACTGAGTTTGCCAAAAAAGAAATGCTGGCATCAGGAGAAAAAGAACATGGAGAAATACAGGACAACAGGAATAGGCTGCAGGGGAGTGCAGAAGAGGTTAGCGTTCCAAGGGGTGGCACTAGACCCAGAGTGTGGAGGTTATAGGGAGGCAAGTTTCAGCTCTACCTCAAGAAAAATGGTGATGTTAGTAGCTAAAATTTATTAATCATTTACCAAGTACCTTAAACATAGCATCTTATTTAATCCTCATAACTACCCTAGGAAGTAAATATTACTACTACCATTTTATAGATGAGGAAACTGAGGCACAGGAAACTAGTAGGTAGCAGATTTGAGATTCAGCCAAAGCAACTAAATTACCATGCTGTCCTACAGCCCAGAATGGGCTGCTTGGAAGGTATTGAGCTCTCTGTCTCTGGAGGTATGCAAGTAAACAATCAGGGATGTGAGGAAATGCTTAAATGGAATCATTGCTGGGTAGGACAGAGGCCTGGTAAACTGATATTGAGCTTGTCTAGGGAGCAATGGAGGTAGAAATTGCCCATATGTAATAAAGATTGGGAAGAAATCCCACCCGCCTTTCTAATCCATCCCCTTGGGAGAGAGCCTGCAAGAGGCATGCTCCCCATGGTCTTCACTAGGACTGGTCAGAGTGAGTATGGGGTCTGTGAGGGGCAGCTTGGCATAGCGGTTAAGAGAAGGGGCTTGACATACGGCTTAGACCTGGGTTCAAATCCCTGCTTTACCATTTACTAGCTCTGTGTACTTGCGCATCTCATTTTATCTCCCTGAGACCCACACAGCTGTTGTGACAATAAAACAAGAAGACATATGGGAATCCCAGAGGTGAGGCCGAGCTCCACCAAGAAGGAACGAAAGTCAGGAGCTCAGGCCTTTGTGTGATTCCAGAATTTCACTTTCCCCTCAGGCTTACTGCTGGCAACCTTCAGGCTGAGGAGGGGGTCTGAGTCCCTGGACCCTGGGGAACAGGGAGAAAGAGGAGGTGGCAGGGGGCTGGCTTAGCCTAGGTAGAGGGCACTCCTGCCCTGGAGAGGAGACTGGACTGCCAGCCCATGCTGGTGGAGGGACAGCTTTCTGATGAAACACCATGGGACTCACAGTGCATGAGCTGCTCCAGACCTTCCCCTCTTGCCTCTCAGGACTTACCTTGGCGCTTTTCCCTCCTCTCACGAGCATCGTTAGTCCCTCCCTCCCTACTGAATCACTCCTATCCAGGAAGAAATAGCCTCTAACACCCACCATCTTCCAGTTGCCCCACCGCTCTGCTCCCTCTCACGAGTCTGTCCCCAGTTCTTCTCCTCCCATTCGCCTCTCAACCCAATTCACAGACATGCTCTTAAAGTCACCAGTGGCCTCCCTGTGGCCAAATCCAATGGGCATTTCTCTGTCCTTGTCTGGCTGGTCCTCTCAGGAGTATTTGACACAGTTAACCATGCCTGCTGTTGCTCCTCTACTGGGATCTGTGATCACTGCTGCTCCCAGTGCCTCCTACCTCCCTGACCATTCCTCCTCCGGCTCCTTTCTGGCTGCTCTTCCATCCAGTTTCTAAATAGTTAAGTTCTCCGGAGCTTGGCTGTCAACCATTTTAAATACTATCTGTTGCTGTTTGGTGCCTTCGAGACTGGTCCGACTTATAATGACACTGTGTACAACAGAACGAAACACTGCCCAGTCCTGCATCATACTCAAAATTGTTGTTATACTTAGGCCCATTGTTGCAGCCACTGTATCAATCCATCTCATTGAGGGTCTTCCTCTTTTTCGCTGACCCTCTACTTTACCAAGCATGATGTCCTTCAGGGACTGATCCCTCCTGATAAAACATGTCTAAAGTATGTGAGACAAGGCTCGCCATCTTCCCTTCTAAGGAGCATTCTGGCTGTACTTCTTCCAGGACAAATTTGTTCGTTCTTCTGGCAGTTCATGGTATATTCAATATTCTTCACCAACACCATGATTCAAAGGCATCAATTGTATTTCGGTCTTCCTTATCCATTGTCCAGCTTTCCCATGCATATGAAGCAACTGAAAACCCAATGCCTTGGGCCAGGCACGCCTTAGTCCTTAAAGTGACATCTTTGCTTTTGAACACTTTAAAGAAGTCGTTTGCAGCAGATTTGCCCAATGCAATATGTCGTTTGATTTCTTGACTGCTGCTTCCATGGGTATTGATTGTGGATCCAAGTAAAATGAAATCCTTGACAGCTTCAACATTTTTTCCATTTATCCTGCTATCCATAAGGTTTTCACTGGCCTATTTTTTTCGATGTAGACGCCAGATCCTTCTTCCTAGTCTGTCTTAGTCTGGAAGCTCCACTGAAACCTGTCCACCATGGGTGACCCTGCTGATATTCGAAATACCAGTGGCATAGCTTCCAACATCACAGCAACACACAAGCCACCACAGTATGACAAACTGACAGACGAGTGGTAGAAATTGTCTACATGTTGATAATTCCCAAATGTGTATGTTCACTCTGACGTCTTTTTTTTTTCAAATAAACTTTTTTACTTTAAGATAGTTTTAGATTTACAGAAAACTTTCAAACATAGTATGGAGAGTCCCCATGTACCTCACACCCAATTTCCTCTATTTTTAACAGCTTGCATCAGTATGGTATATTTACCACAATTAAAAAACTGATATTGATATATCTTATTAACTATCATGCTTGGTAAAGTAGAGAGTCAGCAAAAAAGAGGAAGACCCTGGACGAGATGGATCAACACAGTGGCTACAACAGTGGGCTCAAGCGTAACAATGATTGTGAGGATGGCGCAGGCCTGGGCAGTGTTTCATTCTGTTGTACATAGGGTCGCTATGCATCAAAACTGACTCGATGGCAGTAACGATAAATTATTAACTAAGGTCTGCATTTTATTCAGATTTCCTCAGTTTGTCCCTAATGTCCTTTTTCTGCTCCAGGAACCCGTCCAGGACACCACATTCCATTTTGTTGTTATGTCTCCTTACGCTCTTGTCTATGATTTCTCAGACTTTGCTTCCTTTGATGACTTTGATAGTTTTGAGGAGTATTGGTCAGGTATTTTGCAGGATGTCCCTCAATTGGGATTTGTCTGATCTTTTTATCATGATTAAACTGGGATTATGGGTTTCAGGGAGGAAGACTATAGAGGTAAAAGGCCATTTTCGTCACGTTGTATCCAACAGTGCATTCTATCAACATGACTTTCACTGTTGGTGTTCACCTCAATCACCGGGCTGTGAGAGTGTTCGTCAGGTTACTCTTTTTACCCTCTCATATTGTACTCTTTGGAAGGAAGTTGCCACGCTCAGCCCACACGGAAGGAGTAGAAATTATGTTCCACCCTGTTGAGGGCAGAGTATTTACATATATTATTTGGAATTCTTCTCATGGGAGATTTGTCTATTCTCCCCCATTTATTTATTCATTCGACCATTTATTTATGTCAGTTAAGACTCATGGATATTTATTTTACATTTTGGGTTATAATCCAACACTATTTTGTTGCTCAAATTGTTCCCGCTTTGGCCATTGGTGGCCCTTTCAGTTAACCCCTCTGTACCCCCATTATTGTATGTGTGTGTGTGTGTGTGTGTGTGTGTGTGTGTGTGTGTGTGTGTGTGTGTATTTGGGCACTTCCTTCTTTACTGGCACTACAGGATGCTCCAGGCTCATCTCATATGCTCACTGCCTGTCTTCTTAGTCTTTCAGTGTTGCTATAACAGACATACCACAAGTGGATGACTTTAACAAGGAGAAATTTATTTTCTCACCATCTAGTAGACTAGAAGTCCAAATTCAGCACATCAGTTCCAGGGGAAGGCTTTCTGACTCTGTCAGTTCTGGTGGAAGGTCCTTCTCATCAATCTTCCCTGGGACTAGGAGCTTTTCCACACGGGAACCCCAGGTCCAAAGGAAGCGCTCTGTTCCCAGCCCTGCTTTCTTGGTGGTATGAGGTTCCCAACTTTCTGCTTGCTTCCCTTTCATCTCTGGTAGGACAAAAGGTGGTGCAGGCTACGCCCTAGGGAAACTCCCTTTACATTGGATCAAGGACGTGACCTGAGCAAGGGTGTTACATCCCACCCTAATCCTCTTTAACCACGGGCAGAGATTATGATTTATAACGCATAGGAAAATCATAAAACGGAGGACAACCACACAATACTGGGAATCATGGCCTAACCAAGCTGATACACATTTTGGGGGGACACAATTCAATCTATGACACTGCCTCAGTTCCAGAATCAGTCATTTCTCCACGGAACCCCTGTTCCTTTCACTGGAGAATGGTGTTAGAAACAAAGATCTGTGTGCTAGGTATGCTTATTGCTACTGGGGTGTAATTGACTTAGGGGTTCTCAGTTGACAGAGCAAGGAAATAAATACATGTGCCTATATTAACCTGTGTGTATAAACATGTATCTATAAATGTCTATACGTAACCATCTGTATCTGTATTAAGCTAAATGTGAGTTCACACTGATGTCTCCAGCTTTCCGTTAGCAGCCCAGCACTTAACCACTGCGCCACGAGGGCCCCTTACACCCCAGCTAGTCTGGATATTTCTACCTTCAAAGCAGCTGTTGAATCTGTCTACTTCTCTATGTCTCCACCACCACCCTGAGACACCATCATCTCTCACCTAAATTATCTCAACTCCTAATTGGTTTCCTGACACCCATACCTGCCCCCTTAAATCTCTATGCCACACATCTTTCTAAAACATAAACCAGATGCAGCATCTCCCTCCCTGACACCCTCCACTGGCTTCCCATTGTTCTTGGGATAATGCCCAAGTGGCCCCAATGCCTGTGCAATCTGGCCCCGGCACATCTTTTTTACATCGGAAACCACTCTCCCCCTCCTTCACTTGGCTCAGATGCGCTGGACGTCTTTCTCTTCCTCATTCGCACTGAGGACTTCCTGTTTCTATGAATGACGTCATCTTCTTCCCCATCCACTCAGGTGTGAAAGCTCCCCAGCATCTTGGCCCCACCCTTCTCTCCATATCCGGTCTGGCCCCAAGTCCTGCAGACCTCTCCACCTGAATACTTTTATCTTTGTCCCCTTTCCTCCATGCTCACAGCCACAGCCTCAGTCAGGCCCTGCCTCTCCAGCTTGATTGTTCACATCAGCCTCCTGACTGGTATATACTGGCCTCTAGCCTCATGCCGTGACCTGATGCCAGCTACAGATTGACCCCTAACGCCAAATACAGGCAGAACTCAACCTCAGTCATTTGTAATCAGGCCTCTGAATAATATCTGACTCCTTCACTGACTGAATCCTGACCCCACCAGGAACTGGGTCTAGTCCTCAACCAGGTGTCTCCAAATACCTTTGTGTCCCAGCTCCTGGTACAGATCAGTGCCCAGCATATAACTGGAGCTTAATAAATATTTGTTGAATGAATGACTCATAGTGGAGGACTTAGTCCAGCCTAGCCCCACTAGCCAGGATCACATGCCCAAAGACCAAGCTCTTTATCTACTTGCCAGATGGCGCCTCCACCCTGGGAGAACAGGAGAGTCCCAGGTCCCAAGTTGATTGCAGAACATAGACTTTGCGCAAATTGTAGCCTCTCCTGGGCTCAACTCCCCCTTTGATAAGATAGGAATGAGCAGAGCAGCCAGTCTTTCTTCCAGTGACTCTGTAACTATATTCAGGGCTGTGTTGTTGCAAAGTGTTTTTCCTGTAAACTTTCACCCAATGCGTGCACACACACACACACACACACACACACAAAGTCAGATAATGACACTCCTCTGCTCAGAGCCCTCCCTTGGCACCTGATTTCACTCAGAGTAAAGATGAAAGTCCTGTCAATGGCCACAGGATCTGGCCCTCATGTCCCCCACTCTCCATCTCAGTCCCTGCACTCCAGCCACACTGGCCTCTTTGCTGTTCCTCAGCCATGCCAGCATGGAACGTTTATTCTGGCCGTTCCTTCTACCCAAACACTCTTCCCCCAGACATGAGCTTAGTTAATAGCCCACCTACTTCAAGCCTTTGCTCAAATCTCAGCTTGCCAGTGAGGCCCATCCTGATACTGAAATCTGCCCACATCCTGCTTCCCCAGCTCCACCTTTCAGTTTTTCCATAGCATTCACCACTCTCCAACAAACAACATAATTTCCTTGTTTTCTCCTGCCGCTAGAATGTCAACCCCTGAAAGACAGGGATATTTTTCTGCTTCGTTCCTCTTGTATCCTGAGCACCTAGAACAGAGCCTAGCACAAAGTAGATGCTCAATAAATATTTGTTGAATGAACAAATGAGAGAAATGAAATAATTGATTTGCCTGGGGCAGGTATAGCACATGTGGAACAGGGACCCAGGCCTTCTGGCTCCCACAAAGAGCCCTTTCTACAGTCCCCAGTGGGTGACTGAAGTATATGGCGGTCCAAGGAGGGCACACATAGAAGAGCTGGGCTGGGCTATGTGGGGTGGTGGATACTGCCTGCCTGCCACCTGCGGTGGCTCATCTCTCTCAGGGACTCAGGGACCCAGGAAGAGAACAGGGAAAGGTGGAGGTCTGGGGACTCTCTACCTGCCTGGCCCACCTGGGGTGAGTTGGCAGGAACTCACTCCTCTAGGGCCTAGAGTACCCAGATCAAGGGAGTTAGGCATCTCAGGTAGTCCAGCTCAGGCAGGATACCAAGGATGAGATTCCTAGAAAGGTCCAGAAGGAGATGACGAGAGCTCCCCTGGCTCTGTTGAACAGCACCAGGTCTGCACACAGGCAGGGTCCCAGAATGAGACTGTGGTGTGATGGATTGCTTTTGTGTGGCCTTCCTAGCCATGGTCCTGTAACTCCCACACCCAGATGATCGGGTGGGACTGCACAGATGGGGTAATTGTAGCCCACCAAAAGGATTGGTCGGTTTTGCCATCCCACTGGGCTTGAAACGAGCATCCCCAGAAGCAGGAAAGATATTCTACCACCACCAAGGAAGGAGAGACCCACAGGAGACGGCGTAGTGGACTTCCCAGCCCATGAAGTGAGGAAGCTGAGTGCCTTTGGGCAGAGACTAAGGGCCAGGGAGAGGCATGCCTATGGACATGGCTGGCAGGAGGCTGTCCTGATGGAAGAACTGTATTCTTGAGTGTTTCTGAACCTGAATTGTAACCTGTTACTTCCCTAATAAATCCCATAATCTTAAGTATGGTCTATGAGTTCTGTGTGGCCATTGCAATGAATTATCTGACCCAACGGAGAAATAGTCCTGCGGGAAGGATGGTTGGTGTTAGAATTGGTAAAGATGGTGGAGAGAGGAGGCATATCTGACCCCCACCTCATAGGAATCAGCCTTGGGCTGTTGATCTTGATTCTCCTTCCCCCTTGTGAAGTTAGAGGAGGTCAGACACCGCCCTCACACCATTTTTACAGAGATATAGCAAGTTAGCAGGAAAAAATTATATTATTGAACTAACAATTATTGCACACTTTGTTGGTGGTGTCTCAATTCATTCAGTTCTCCCAACGATTTGATGAGATAGGTTTTATTATGCCCATTTTAAAGAGGAGGAAACCGAGGCACAGAGGAGTTAAGTCACTTGCTCAAAATCACACATCTAACAAGTGGTAGAGTTGGAATTTTTCCTGTCAAAATGGAAAATTTATGGTAGACATTTCAATGAGGATTAAAGCACATATTGTGTGCACATGCTGTCAGAGCCCACTGTTCCCACAAGTGTGAATGTAACAATATTGGGAGTATAATGTCTTCTTAGCAATTCTGTATAGGAGGAAATTTGATTTGTACACAATTGCCTTTAATTTTTTTTTCTAACCATTTATTATGACAAATTTCAAACATACAGAGAGGTTTATCATTCTGACACTTAGAGTCAACTATTATTAGATCTCTCTCTCTCTTTCTCTATGTCCTTGTTAGGTGCCATCAAATCAATTCTGACTCATAACGACCCTATGTACAACAGAAGGAAACAATGTCCAGTCCTGCGCCATCCTCACAATCGTTGTTATACTTAAGCCCATTGTTGCAGCCATGATGTCAATCCATCTCGTTGAGGGTCTTCTTCTTTTTCGATGACCCTGCACTTCACCAAGCATGATGTCCTTCTCCAGGGACTGATCCCTCCTGACAAAATGTCCGAAGTATGTGAGACGTAGTCTTGCCATTCTTGCTTCTAAGGAGTATACTGGTTGTATTTCTTCCAAGACAGATTTGTTCATTCTTTTGGCAGTCCATGGAATATTCAGCATTCTTCTCTGACACCACAGTTCAGAGGCGCCAATTCTTTTTCAGTCTTCCTTATTCATTGTCCAGCTTTTGCACCCATAGGAGGCAGTTGAAAACACCATGGCTTGTTTGGGTCAGGCGCACCTTAGTCTTCAAGGTGATATCTTTGCTTTTCAACACTTTGAAGAGGTCTTTTGCAACAGATTTGCCCAATGTAATGCATCTTTTGATTTCTTGACTGCTGCTTCCGTGGGTGTTGATTGTGGATTCAAGTAAAACGAAATCCTTGACAATTTCAAACTTTTCCCCATTTATCTTATTGGTCCAGTGGTGAGGATTTTTGTTTTATTTAGGTTGAGGTACAATCTATACTAAAGGCTGTGGTCTTTGATCTTCATTAGTAAGTGCTTCAAGTCCTCCTCACTTTCAGCAAGCAAGGTTGTGTCATCTGCATAACGCAGGTTGTTAATGAGTTTTCCTCCAATCCTGATGCCCCATTCTTCTTCATATAGTCCAGCTTCTGGATTATTTGCACAGCATAAAGATGGAATAGATATGGTGAAAGGATACAACCCTGATGCACACCTTTCCTCCTGACTTTAAACCATGGGCAGCATCCCCTTGTTCTGTTCTAACGACTGCCTCTTGATCTATGTACAAGTTCCTTATGAGCACAATTAAGCATTCTGGAATTCCCATTCTTCGCAATGTTATCCATAATTTGTTATGATCCACACAGTCGGATGCTTTTGCATAGTCCATAAAACACAAGTAAACATCCTTCTGGTATTCTCTGCTTTCAGCCAGGATCCGTCTGACATCAGCAATGATATCCCTGGTTCCATGTCCTCTTCTGAACCCGGCTTGAATTTCTGGCAGTTACCTGTCAATGTACTGCTGTAGCTGCTTTTGAATTTTACTTGCATGTGATGTTAGTGATACTGTTCAATAATTTCCACATTCAGTTGGATCACCTTTCTTGGGAATAGGCATAGATATAGATCTCTTCCAGTTGGTTGACCAGGTAGCTGTCTTCCAAATTTCTTGGCATAGATGAGTGAGTACTTCCAGCACTGCATCTGTTTGTTGAAACATCTCAATCGGTATTCCTTCAATTCCTGGAGCCTTGTTTTTCACCAATGCCTTCAGCGCAGCTTGGGCTTCTTCCTTCAGTACCACTGGCTTCTGCTCATATGGTACCTTCTGAAATGGTTGAATGTCCACCAATTCTTTTTGGTATAGTGACTCCGTGTATTCCTTCCATCTTCTTTTGATGATTCCTGAGTCGTTTAATATTTTCCCCGTAGAATCCTCCAATACTGCAACTCAAGGCTTGAATTTTTTTTTCAGCTCTTTCAGCTTGAGAAATGCAGAACGTGTTCTTCCTCTTTCATTTTCCATCTCCAGGTCTTTGCACATGTCGTTATAATACTTTACTTTGTCTTCTAGCTGTGCTCTGAAATCTTCTGTTCAACTCTTTTACTTCATCATTTCTTCCTTTTGCTTTAGCTACTCAGTGTTCAAAAGCAAGTTTCAGAGTCTCTTCTGACATCTATTTTGGTCTTTTCTTTCTTTCCTGTCTTTTTAATGACCTTTGGCTTTCTTCATGTGTAATATCCTTGACGTCGTTCCACAGCTCGTCTGGTTTTCGATCAGTAGTGTTCGACACGTCAAATCTATTCTTGATATGGTGTCTAAATTCAGGTAGGATATACTGACGGTCATGCTTTGGCTCTCATGGACTTGTTCTAATTTTCTTCAGTTTCAACTTGAACTTGCATGTGAGCAATTGATGGTCTGTCCCACAGTCAGCTTCTGGCCTTGTTCTGACTGATGATATTGAGGTTTTCAATAGTCTCTTTCCACAGATGTAGTCGATTTGATTCCTGTGTATTCCGTTTGGCGAAGCCTACGTGTATAGTCACTGATACATTAATAATAAGAACATGGAATATACAAAGTATGAATCTAGGAAAATTGGAAGTCATCGAAAATGAAATGGAATGCATAAACATTGATATGCTAGGCATTTCAGCGAGCTGAAATACCATGTTCTGATTATTAATAGGAAACCCTGGTGGCATAGTGGTTAAGTGCTACGGCTGCTAACTAAAGGGTCGGCAGTTCGAATCTGCCAGGCGATCTTTGGAAACTCTATGGGGCAGTTCTACTCTGTCCTATAGAGTTGCTATGAGTCGGAATCGACTTGACGGCACTTGGTTTCAGTCAATTATTAATGGGCGTTTGCAGCTGTTTCTTTCTCATTTTGAGTTGTGTCACATCAGCAAGTGAAGGTCCCGAAAGCTTTACTCCATCCACGTCATTAAGGTCGACTCTGCTTTGAGGAGGCAGCTCTTCCCCGGTTGTATTTTGAGTGCTTTCCACCTGAGGGACTCATCTTACAGCGCTATATCAAACAGTGTTCCACTGCTATGCATAAAGTTTTCACTGGCTAAACCTTTTCAGCAGGAGTCTACCGGGTCCTTCTTCCTAGTCTGTCTTAGTATGGAAGCTCAGCTGAAACCTGTCTGCCGTAGGTGACCCTGCTGGTATTTGAATGCCAGTGACATAGTTTTCAGCATTACAGCAACATGCAAGCCCCCACAGTACGACAAACTGACAGACACATGGGGGTCTCTCTCTCTCTATATATGTATGTAAGTATATATCCATCTATCTAAAACCCGAGTGGTGCAAATGGTTTACGCTCAACTGCTAACCTAAAGGTTGATGGTTCAAACTCACCTAGTGGCACTGTGGGAGAAAGTTCTGGTGGTCTGCTTCTGAAAAGATTGTAGCCAAAAAAAATGAAACAAAAAAACCTATAGAGCTTCTACTCTGTAAAACATGGGATTGCCATGAGTTGGGATCGACTTGATGGCAATGGCTATCTATCTACTCTTTGTCTATTTTTCTTTCTATCTATCTGTCATGGATTGAATTGTGTCCCCCCAAAATATGTACCAACTTGGCTAGGCTATGATTCCCAGTATTGTATGATTGTCCACCATTTCGTCATCTGATGTGATTTTCCTGTGGGTTGTAAATCCCACCTCTATGAGGTTGATGAGGTGGGATTAGTGGCGGTTATGTTCATGAGGCAGGACTGAATCCACAAGATTAGATTGTGTGGTAAGCCAATATTTTTTGATATATAAAAGAGAGAAGAGAGCAGAGAGACCTGGATATGTCATATCACCAAGAAGCAGGCACCAGGAGAATAGCGTGTCCTTTGGACCTGGGGTCCCTGCAATGAGAAGCTCCTCAGCCAGGGAGGATTGATGACATGGACCTTCCTCCAGAGCTGACAGAGAGAGAAAGCCTCCCCCTGGAGATGACATCCTGAATTTGGACTTCTAGCCTCTAAGACTGTCAGAGAATAAATTTCTCTTTGTTAAAGCCATCCACTTGTGGTATTTCTGTTATAGTCGTACTAGATAACTAAGACACCATCTATCTAATCTTTTTTTGCTGTTATTCTAAACTGTTTGAAAATTAGTTGAAAGCATTATGTCACATCACCTCTAAGTACTTTAGGCTTCATCTCCTAAAAAGAATAATATTCCTCTACTGCACTAAAGGAAACCCTGGTGGTGTAGTAGTTAAGTGCTATGGCTGCTAACCAAAGTTCGGCAGACTGAATCCACCAGGCACCCCTTGGAAACTGTAGGGCTGTACTCTGTCCTATAGGGTTGCTATGAGTCAGAATCGACTCTACAGCGATGGGCTTGGGTTGGTTTTTTGACTAGACTAAAATTCCATTATCCCACCTAGGAAAAGAAGTAATTCTCAAATACCATGTAATATTCAGTCCATATTAAAATTTCCCCAGCTTCTCAAAAGTTTATTTTACAGGGAAAAGTATATTTTCCCAAACCATAATCTTGTCCAGATTTACAAAGTGCATTTGGTTATTATGTTTCTTTAATCTTTTTAAATGTAGAATGAATCCCTTCCCCTGCCCTGCCTTTTTGTCATGGCATTGACTTTTTGAAGGAGGTAGGCATTGTCCTGTAGACTGTCCCACATCTTGCATTTGTCTGATTGTTTCCTCAAGGTGTTATTTAACTTGTTCTTCTACCCCCTGTATTTACTGTAAACTGGAATTTGGGTCTAAAGATTCAGGTTAAGGATTTTTTTAGCAATGTCATGGCCCAGATGTTGCTGAGTGTGTATTATTGCACCCCATCAGGCTGCACACAACATCCAGGTGTACCACTATTAGTGATACTGTTCTATCACTTAAGGTGGTGACAGCCAGATTGCACCATTGTAAAGAACCTTTCCCTCTTTACAACCAGCAAGGATCTTTGGGGTGATACTTCAGCACGTGAATACCCTGTTCCCCTACAACCTTTCATCTCATGGTTTTGGCATCCATCGATGATCCTTGCCTGAATGAATTATTACACTGGGGGTGACAAAAAGGTGATTTTCTAATTCTAGCTTTTCTTCTACATTTATGAGCTTCCATTCTTCTGTAGAGTTTTTTTCTGCATCAACTAGGATTGAACTACAGTTTCTGAGGGTAAATTATTCTATTTGATGCTGAAATTGTCTCATATTTGGCCGGTGGTTGCCCCTTTAAGCTGACTCCATGTCTTCTTGACTTACCTTAGTACTTCTTTGCTTTCTGGAAAAAAGATATCCCAGGCTTACCTTGTATTTTATCTTTTCCAGTCCTAGAACTAGCTATTTTGGAGTTTGGATGTGAATCTAGGCTGTCTGCCTCAGAGCTCTCATTTAACACTGGGTCATTCCCAGCATGGCCACCAACTTGCTGTGTGACCTTTCCCTTCTCTGAATCAGATTCTCTCCATATGAACAATGGGGAGCTGGATTCTACCTTCCCCCATGTCCTCCTAGGGTGTAGCATGACACCAAGTGTTTCTGGTCACTATGTCCCTCTTCCCAGGCAAGAAAGCGTCGGTGGGACAGGGATCCTCTAATGGGGCAGTGTCGTCTGTGTGACAACTGGGATCTCCTACTCTATTAGAAGAGATGGAGGGAACCATGGTGTGGGCCCTGGGAAACTCAGTCATGGGACCAACCCTCCTGGCTGGAATCTGTCTCCAGCTTCCCCTGGGCAAGGACAGGATGACTTTGGGGTCATCCTCAGCTTTGGCTGAAAGTTGTTCTACAGGGAAAAGCCATGGTGGACCGCCATGTTGTCATTGCGGTCAGCTTAGAATCTGTTGGCTTTGATGCATTTTTTCCTTTATTTTTAGTGTTGCTAGGTATCTAAAATAAATAAATGGAGCCCTGGTGGTGCAGTGGTTAAGTGCTTGGATCCAAACCAAAAAAAGGTCGGCAGTTCTAATCCACCAGCTGCTTCTCAGAAACCCATGGGACAGTTCTATTCTGTCCTATAGGGTCACTATGAGTCGGAATCAACCCAACGACAACGAGTTTTTTTTCTTTGGTTTTAGGTATCAAAATTATAAATTCACGCTTAAAGAAGCAAATGCTTCTACAAGGCTTGTGAAAAATAGCAGTTTCGCATCCTCCTCTACACACCATGTTCAAACTTTTTTTTAGCTGATTCTTTTGGTATTTACCTCCATGTCTTTGAATAACTTGCTGGTATTGTTACTTCCTGATTTTTCAGTGTTTGACATTATCTGGTTGGTTTTTCACTATGGAAGATAGAGATTTAGGTCTTTCCTCCCTATCCCCCATATGCTCTTCCTGTCCTCTCATTCTCCTGTATGCCTCCACTGTATTTTGGTTACATAGGTATTCAATGTTTACATTATTATGACAGAGTAGATGCTGTTCACAGCTGAGCTACCTAGTATACTATGGTTACATTTCATTTTCTATATAACTTTTGTTTTCCCAAGAGTTAATAGTTGTCTTGGTTTTTCATTTACTCAGTTTTCCATGAAATTATCATAATTCAACCTCATATTCTCCAAAAATGATCTAAAGCTTCCTTTGTACATTCAAGCACATCAGCTATCCTGAAAAACATTATCTTCTTGAAGAAATAAATGCCTTTCAGAGTCTTTGGGCTGCTCCAATCTGGACCTGTTGCTTTATTCCTGGAATTTCTCTTCTTTATCACCCTGGGGATCCCCATTCCTTCTCATGAGATGAATTTCAGTTTCCTGTGTCCCAAGCCTTCCTTTTTTTTTTTTTTTTAGTAAACTCCCCCATTTTGATGAGAATACCTTCCTGAAGCTTTACGAGAAAGGATGTGAGGAAGTAAATCTTTTGGGTGTATTGAATGTCTGAAAATAGCTTGACACCCTCACTAGTTGGTAGTATGGCTAGGTAGAGATTCTAGGGCGGAAAACATTTTCCCTTAGAATCTTAAAGGCATTGCTTGATTCCCTTCTGATTTTCAGGGTTACTGTTAAGAAGCCCAAAGTCATTCTGATTCCAGACCTTTTGTATATGTCTTGTTTTTTCCTCTCTAGAAATTCGTGGAATCCTATCTTTGTCTTCATTGTTTTAAAACTTCACAGTGATGTACCCTGGTATAGAAATATTTTCATATGGTGTCCTATGTACTCATTGGGTCCTTTCAGTTTGGGAAATTATGTCCTCAAGCTCTGAAAAAAATTATTTTAAAATTTTTATTGTGCTTTAAGTGAAAGTTTACAAATCAAGTCAGTCTCTCATACAAAAATTTATATACACCTTGCTATATACTCCTAATTGCTCTCCCCCTAATGAGACAACACACTCCTTCCCTCCACTCTCTCTTTTCATGTCCATTCCGCCAGCTTCTGATCCCCTCCGCCCTCTCATCTCCCCTCCAGATAGGAGAAGCCAACATAGTCTCATGTGCCTACTTGATCCAAGAAGCTCATTCTTCACTAGTATCATTTTCTATCCCGTTGTTGAGTCCAATCCCTGTCTGAAGAGTTGGCTTTAGGAATGGTTCCTGTCTTGGGCTAACAGAAGGTCTGGGGACCATGACCACCGGGGTCCTTCTAGTCTCAGTCAGACCATTAAGTCTGGTCTTTTTATGAGAATTTGGGGTCTGCATCCCACTGCTCTCCTGCTCCCTCAGGGGTTCTCTCTTGTGTTCCCTGTCAGGGCAGTCATCGGTTGTAGCCAGGCGCCATCTAGTTCTTCTGGTCTCAGGATGACGTAGTCTGTGGTTCATGTGGCCCTTTTCTGTCTCATGGGCTTATAATTACCTGGTGTCTTTGGTGTTCTTCATTCTCCTTTGCTCCAGGTGGGTTGAGACCAATTGATGCATCTTAGATGGCAGCTTGCTAGTGTTTAAGATCCCAGATGCCACTCTCCAAAGTGGGATGCAGAATGTTTTCTTAATAGATTTTATTATGCCAATTGGAGTTCTGAAAATTAAAAAAAAAAAATTATTTCACTGACAATTTCTTCCCCTCCATTTTCTCTATTCTCCATTTTGAGAACTTTGATATTTTACCATTGGGCCTCCTGGACTGGTCTTTAATTCTCTTATCTTTTCTTTCTGATTTTTATCTTTTTGTCTTTGTGGTATACTTTCCAGGAGATTTTTAAAAAATTTATATTCCATCTTTTAGTTGATTAATTTTTGCCCTTATATTTTTAATCTTCAAGAGCTCTTTATTTGTTCTCCCGATACCCCTTTTATCTTTACACAACCAATTCTTGTTTCATAGGTGCAATACCATTCATTGTCTAAGACTATTAATGATAGTTTGTCCCATTGGTTTTGTGTGTGTGTGTGTGTGTGTGTGTGGCTTTAAAGACAAATTTATTTTCTCACAGCTCTGTAAGCTAAAAGTTCAAATCAGGATCTCTGCTGTGTCAATTTCTTCCTCGTTGGTAGCCTGGGCATTCCTTGGTTCCTTAACTTGTAGTGGATCCTCATAATAACTACAGTGCTTTTTTAGGTTTGTTTGTTTTGTTCACTCTCGTTCACGTTAGAGGCTTTTTCAATGTCCGGTGATCCATGGTTGCCTAGAAATTGAATGTAAGCTCTGACATAGCAGAGCTTACCCACTGACAGCTCCCTGGTAGGCGTTGTTTCATCAGGGAACTGCCAATATCAGGATCTTTAGGTCTTTCCGCCTGGGATGGCCACATCCCCAGAGAAGGATCCTCCAATCTCTTGGCTGGAGGGTGAAGACCTGGTTTCTGGTATTCTGGGAACTGAGTCAGGGAGAAGACTGGGACTTTTTAGCTTCAGTATGTCAACATACCCTATTTTCAGTACAGGGCACATGTTCTCATTTATGATTTTGGAAAACTCCCAGTCTTCTCTTAGAGTTGGGAGAAGCACCTGCCCTGTTTTGGAGAGTGGAGGGAGAGGATGAGGGTATCCAGCTGCTTCATAAACAGACTTCAAACCAATCCTTTTTTTGTACTACCTTCAGCTCACCACCCAGACGTCTCACACACCAATTCATGAGCCTGTTTTCCTACATAAATAGATGGATTCTCAACTTTTCTAGGTGCAGGTTTAGGATTCAGCTTTCTTGGGATGGCTGAGAGAGTTACCACAAGTCCATCTGCTTTCTAGTTTCCAAAATTTTCTTGTTGTTTTCTCTTTTCCTGATTTACACTTAAACAACAACAACAAAAACTTTACATCATTTTAGCAGGGTTTGGAAAGGAAGCAAAAGTAAATATGTCCTCTATTCATCATTACCAAGAACTCTTTTTTTTTTAATTGAGATGTAATTTAGATGACATAATATTCACCCTTCTAGAATTTTACAATTCATTGTTTTGGAGCATATTTATAAAATCGTGTAGCCATCAACACTATCTAACCCCAGAACATTTTCATCACCCCAAAAGAAATCCGATGTTCATTAGCAGTCACTCCCCACTTACCCCTTCCTCTAGCTCATAACAACCACTCATCTACTCTGTGTCTCTATGGATTTGCCTATTCTGAATATTTCATATAAATGGAATCATACAATATATGGCCTTTAGTGTCTGGCTTCTTTCACTTAACATAATGTTTTCAATGTTCATCCATATCATGGTATGAATCAGTACTTCATTTTTTTTTTTTCCTTTTATTGAGATACTTCATCCCTTTATGTGGCTGGATAATATTCCATTTTATGGATATACCACATCTTGTTTATCCATTCATCTGTTGATGGACATTTGGGTTGTTTCCACTTTTCAGCTACAGTGCTACGAACACGTGTATACAAGTTTTTTGTGTGAACATATGCTTTCAATTCTCTTGGATGGAGTGGAATGGCTGGGTCATATGATGATTCTATGTTTAATTTTTTAAGGGACCGCCAAACTGTTTTCCATAGCATCTGCACCATTCTACATTCTCACCAGAAATATATATAAAGGTTCTAATTTCTCTACATCCTCACCAACACATGTTATTGTCTACCTTTTTTGATTATAGTCATCCTAGTGGTGGTGAACTGGTACCTCATTATGGTTTTGATTTGCATTTCTCTAACGACTAATAAGCATCATCTTTTCACATGCTTACTGGCCATTTGTATATCTTCTTAGGGGAAATGTTTATTCAGATATTTTTCCCGTTTTTAACTGTCCCTTTGTTGTTGAGTTGTAAGAGTTCTTTATATATTCTGGATACTAGACCCTTATCAGATAGGTAATTTGGATTTTTCTTTTTCCCATTCTGTGGCTTGCCTTTTCACTTTCTTGATAGTGTCCTTTGAAGCACAATGTATTTTTGTCATTAGTTTTAAGAAATATTTTTTTAAATTCCTATTTTTAACAATTTCATTGAGGTATAATTTGAACACAATAGGCTGTGCAAACGTAAAGTGTTCAATGTGATAAATTTTGATGTATACGTTCTTTCACGAAACCACCACAATCAAATAGTAAGCATAACCCTCACCCTAAAACTTACCTTGTGCCCCTTTGCCCTTTGTAATCCTTCCCTCCCACTCCACCCTACATCCCCACTCCCAGGCACTATACATCTGTTTTCAGTCACTGTAAATTAGTTTGTATTTCCTAGAATTTTATATAAATACAACCATAGAGTGTATACTCTTTTTATTTTTTCCTGGTTTCTCTCACACAACATACTAAGTATTTTGAAATTCATCCAGGTTGTCATGGGAATCAATAGCTCCCTCCTTTTTATTGCTGAGTAATATACCACTGGATGGATGAACCACAGTTTGTCTATTCCTTTACCTGTTGGTGAACATTTTGGTTATTCCCTGTTGTTGACTGTTACTAACAAAGCTATTATGGACATTCTTGTGCAAGTTTTTGTGTGGCTATATTATTTCATTTGTCTTGATTATCCAGAAAATGTCTTAGCAGTAAACATTTAAGTAATATCAGTGTCATGTCTTGAGCAACCACTTTGTGCCAGGCTCTGTGCTAAGCAGTTATTTAGTCTAACAACCCTGCAAGCCTAGTATTTATTCTCCTCACTTTATAGAGGAGAAAACAAATTCAGAATGGGTGAGAGACTGGCTCAGGTCACACAGCTAGGATGTTTCTGACCTGGATCTGAACTTAGGATCTTCATTGAAGCCCATACTTGCTCTTCTCTCTCCCTTCAAAATAAATATACTATCTGTTTTGACGCTTTAAAAAAAATTATTATTATTGTGGTAATATACATATATATAAAACCAAGACATTTGCCATTTTAACCATTTTTAAGTGAATAATTCAGTGACATTAATGACACTCACCATGTTGTACAACCATAACCTTGACTTTTTTTTTTAAATAGTATTTTATTGAGTTTTTGGTGAAGGTTTATACAGCAAGTTAGGTTCCCATTTGACATTTTCCACATAAAGTACTTGGTGACATTAATTACATTCATCACAATGTGTCAAGATCCTCTTTAATTGTGCTCTGTTTGTTCCGTTTCCAGTACTCTAGTTTCCCTGCCCTTACCTTCTCATCTTTGCTTCGGAGTTGTTGACCTTGTGATCTCATACTGATGGTTTTTAAGTAGGACACCGATCTTGTGGATAATGTCCTTTATTTTGTGTGCCCTTCTGCTATTTCACAGAACGGTGATCTCAGGGGGTAGGCTTGGTTTGAGGTTTAAACAATGTCTCGGCGATAGTCTCTGGAAGTCCTCTGTTCTCTACTGTTTCAGTTTGTCTGACTTTTAAAAAAATTTTATTGGCTTTAGGTGAAATTTTACAGGGCAAATTAGTTTCGCATTCAAATATTCATACACAAATTGTTTTTTGACATTGGTTACAACCCCTGCAATGTGTGAACACTCTCCCCCTTTCCCTTTACATCCCGGGTTCCCTGTGTCTGTTTGTCCAGTTTTCCTATCCCTTCCTGCTCTCTCATCTTTGCTTTTGGGCAGGTATCGCCCATTTGGTCTTCTATACTTGACTGAACTAAGATGCGTGTTCCTCTCATTAGCTACTGTTTGTTTTATAGCCCTGTTTAATCTTTGGCTGAAAGGTGGACTTCGGGAGTGCCTTCAGTTCTGAGTTAGCAGGTTGTCCAGGGGCTATAACCTTAGGGGTTCCTCCAGTCTCTGTCAGACCAGTAAGTTTAGCCCTTTATTATAGCTTTTTTTTTTTTTTAAATAAGAATTTGAGTTCTGCTTCATATTTTTCTCCCATCCTATCCAGGCCCAACTATCATGACCCTGGTCAGAACATTAACCTCGACCCTTGAAATCCAAAACTTACCGAATCTCTGAACCACAGAGTTTTAAAATTAAATATATATATATACATATATATATATACATATATATATATACATATATATATATATATATACATATTAATGTTGGAAACTCTGGTGGCGTAGTGGTTAAGGGCTATGGCTGCTACCCAAGAGGTCAGTAGTTCGAATCTGCCAGGCGCTCCTCGGAAACTCTATCGGGAAGGTCTACTCTGTCCTATAGGGTCGCTATGAGTCGGAATCGACTCAATGGCAGTGGGTTTTGGGTTTTGGTTTTTGGTATATTAATGCTAATTTAAAAACACACAAAAGACAAAGATTAGTAAAACAAATGTGGTATACTAGCCACAGATATTGAGAAATAAAACCTTGCCAACACAATTAAATCTCCCTAGCACCCTTCCCTTGTCCCTCTCTCATCCCCTCCTTGCAGAGGCCCCCATGCTTCTGAATTCAAACCACACAATTTAGTGTCCCTATCTGTAAAAAAAAATAAATAAAAATAAAAATAAATTTTTTCTTTTATCTGTAATGGACATAATGAAATAAAATGCTCCTCAAAGGGTTGCTGTAATCATCACATGAAACAAAGCACACCAAACGATTAGCACAGTGCCTGGCACAAAGGAGGGCTTAGCAAGTGGTGGTGATTATTACTGCACCATCTTAGAACCATGGCCTCTTAGGTTCATAAAAGTTCCCGTTCGAAGGGAGCAGAGGGAACTCTGAATCCAGCCTTCTTCCCCCATTTCTGAGATGACATAACTGAGGCCAGAGAAGAAGTGACCTGCTAAGCTCACATAGGGGTGAGTAGCTAGCCCCTTTCTGCACTCACTCACGTGTGGGTGAGAAGGGGAGACAAACAAAGGTATTTTCTGCTTCAAAGTGATTTCCTTTGAAGATATTTGCCTGATTCTTGAACCATCCAAAGAGCCTTGTGAATTCAGAGGTCTGCCTAGAAACAAATGATGAGGGCTCTGAGAGCCAATGGAAAGGTGTTGGCCTTTCCATCTGCCTGAGGAGCCCCCCTCTCCCCATCCTGCCCCTGCTCAAGCGGGGTATTTCCAGCTTTGTGGCTTTCACTTCCACTTCTCCTGTGTGGGCGGAGTGGCCTCCTGTGGACGAATCAGATTTCTCCTCAGCACCAGCTTCAAGAGGTGAGCGGTGGGTTGAGTGTCAGACACACAGGCAGCGGAGGAGGCAGCAGCAGCAGCAGGAACAGGAGCCCTTAGGGAAAACCAGAGGCCAGGACCATGGAAGACCAGCGCGACCTCATCTCTAACCATGAGCAGCTGCCCATACTGGGCCAGCGCCCCCAAGCCCCAGAGAGGTAGGTGTGAGCACATAAGTCCCCAACTGCACAGGTGTGCAGGTGTCCCGAAGGAGCACTGGACTGGAAGGTCACAGGAGGGGTGGATTCAGGCTGTGCCTTTAACACTGACTTTCTGGGTGACTTAGAGCAAGTCTCTGGCCAGCTCTAGCCCTCGGTTCCTTCTCCAGTAAAATGAGGGGTTTGGAACCTTCTTTGCAGTGTGCACCTCCCTTCTGAAAGTCAGAAGAGAGCCCTGGACTCTCTCCCTAGAGAAAAGCAGTTTCACACAATGTCACAGACAATTCCAGGGACTTTGCAGGCCCCCGCCCCATCCCTTTTCCCCTGCTTCTGCTAAACCTGGGTCATGAACCCTAGGTTAGAAACTTTGGGCCAGATTTTGAAAATGTTGTGACTCCCAGATGGAGAAACAGTTTCTCAAAGAGCATGGCTGAAGCAGCTCATTATAGAGAAGTTTTCTCTTGATTACCATGTATGGTGTACATGTTTGTATCAAGGGAATTGTAGTTGAAGGTGTCTGTAGAATAGTTGGAGACGCCTGCAACCACAGGAGGGATTGAGATGTTGGGAAGGGGTTCACAAAGGAGGGAGGGGCTATGGCTAAATTTCTGGAAGGGTCCTAGGGTTAACATGGGCTGTGCCCCTCTCCTTTGCAGCAAGAGGCCAACACAGCTATTCTCGGGCCACCAGGCCCCCTCTCCCAGCCCCAATGTGGCTTCACCCATGTGTGTCCCTGAAAAAGGGGAAGGGGGAGACAGAGTGCAGCAACCCCAACCCCCCACCCCCTCTAATCTCTCAAAAGTTATTTGCGATCTATGGGGACACCCAGCCAAATGTGATGTCAGCTGTTGCCAGGCAGAAAGGGGTTTGGAAGAGTCGCTCAGAGGTGTCATGAGGAGCTGGGTTCTAGGGGACCATGTAACCCGACATAGGCCATCTAAGCAGCGGCCTCTGAAAATCCCAGGGAATCCCACGGCTAGGAGTCCAGGTTCTGCTACTGTCACGCGTGACCTTGGATAAATCACTGCCTTTCTTTGGGTCTCAGTTATAATACTAAAAATGATCATGATGTTAGCCTTTCTAAAAGGTGATGTTCACTGTGTATCTGACACATGCTAAGTCCTCAGTCACTGTTAGTGACTTTATTATTATGATGATTAGTTCTGTGTTGACACATAACTCAATCCTAAACACAACCCTAATCGTCACATAACCTGATGACAATAACCCTAGGAATATTTTCGACTTTCATTTTCCCCATTTGTACAGAAGAGAAAATTGAAGCTCTTATTGGTAAGTGACTTACCCAAGTTATCACAGCTAGTGAGTGTTGGAGACAGAATTTGAACCCAGGACACTGAACTTGTTTTACCACCTGACATCTCACTAAGCATCCCCCTTCTTGAGGCATGATTTGCAGAGTGGGGAGGTAGGACACCTCTGAGCTCAGGCCACGCAGGCAGCTGGAGACTCAGGGTGGGCTTAGTGTTGAGAAAGGATGTTTCCTTGCCAAATTCTTGTCTGATTTTCAAATGAGTTCAGTTACTGCTTCTAAAACCAGCCTGGCCCTGTGTGCTTAGGGACCATTCCAGACTTGAGCCTGTTTGGAACCTTCTGTGAACACTTCTGCCTGGCAACATTTGCATCACAGTTCCTGCTAGTTCTGGTTGGCTCCTGACTTTGACTAATTGTTCTTGTTATTCAAGGAGGCAGTGAAAAGGAGGAAATAAAGGGAGGGGGAGACAAGGCTTGGCACTCTTCCAGGGCCAGGGGACAGGCAGGCAATAAAGATGCATAAAGAGGAAGGAAGCCAGATGCTAAAGTTAGCTATTAACCTGAGAGTAGTAATAGTGTTATTTACGAAGTTCAGGGTACGTGCTATGTACTCACCTGAGAGCTTTACCCTTATTATTGTATTTAATACAAAACCCTGTAAGTGCTTTTACCCCACTGAGGTTAAGTGACTTGTCCATGGTCTCACAGCTGAGGAAGCGGCAGAACTAGGACTCCAATGCAGGTTACATGGTCTTATCTTCTATATGATCGCTGAATTCTTCACATTGCTGTCGAATCAATTCCCACTCATAGCGACCCTATAGGACAGAGTAAAACTGCCCCATAGGGTTCTTAAGGCTGTAATCTTTACAGAAGCAGATTGACATCTTTCTCCCGAGAAGCAGGCTACTATTACTCTACTACCCACTGCTGTCGAGTCGATTCCAACTCATACTTGACCCTACAGGACAAAGCAGAACTACCCCCATAGGGTTTCCAAGGAATGGCTGGTGGATTTGAACTGCCAAACTTTTGGTTAGAAGCAGTAGTTCTTAACCACTGCACCACCAGGGCTCCAAGAAGTGGGCTAATGGGCTCTATCTAACTACAGATCTTTTGGTTAGCAGCCAAGTGTTTAACCACTGTGCCGCCAGGGCTCCTTCTAAATTCTGAGGCTTTATGAGACACTGAGCTCCAGAGAGGAGCAGGGACTTCCCCAAGTTCACAGTCAGGGGTAGTGCTGGGACTAGAACCAGGTGTGGGGTTGCAGAAGGGGTGAGCATGTAGAGGCAATGAGGCTGGGAGCCAGCAAGACTGAAGACTTGGGTGGATTTTTTTACCACCTTTAGAGTCCAGGCCACCCCTTCTCCTTAGGAAAGTCAACAAGTGGAACTTATTTTTCTCTCCTGTTCAGTTCTCTCCCTTCCCCCACACAGGGTTTCTGCGGCTCTCCCCTTTCTGAATAACTCTTCTTTGGGCTGGGACTTGGGCCACAAAGCATGGAGGTCTGGGAAGCCAATGGGAATGAGTTGTGTCTATGATGTCATGAGTTGCTAGGCAGAAGGGTCTCCTGGAGTATCCCAAGCTATTTCTGTTAGTTGGGAGTTGCTGGTGGCTCAGATGGTTAACATGCCTGCCTACTAACTGAAAGGCTGGAGGTTCCGGTTCACCCAGCAATGCCCTGGAAGAAAAGTCTGACGATCTACTTTCAAAAACTCAACAATCAAAAATTCTATGGAGCACAGTTCTCCTCTTATACATATGGGATCACCATGTGTTGGAATTGACACAACTGGTTTACTGGTTTTATCCTTGCTAACTCAACAGCAAAGGGGTTTGTTTGCCTTTTTTTTTTTTTAAGTTGCTGTGTATGAGTTGGAATCCACTCGATGGCAATGGGTTTAGTTGCTGGACAAAGCAGGGTGTAGTCTCATCCTGACAATTTCCAGTGGGGCCCTAGTAGCTTCACCTCTGGTCTCAGGGCAGGAACTCTCAGGAACCTGAGGCAGGATCCTTACATCCCCCACCTGTAACACCCAGGTACACACACCCCAAAACATGTCCAAGGCCCAGCGCTCCAAGGCCTCCCTAGGTCTGGCCAGTCCAGACGGTGGGAGATACCCACCCAGGTCACACAGGCTCAGGCACCTATTATCTTGACGAAATTCCCCCTGGGTGGACAGGACCATGAGATACTTCTGTGGTCACAGTTAGATCTTGCTTCAAAGAAAACCACCTAAACCTAGAATTGCTGAGATGAGAGGTCCCCAAGTGATAGATGAGGGAAGTGAGGCCCAAAGACTGGTGGGGACTCTTGCAGAGTCTGGGGCAGAGGATGTGCCCCATGGGGGCCTGGTACTTGCCCACCCTCCCGTCCACTCTTAAAATGTCACAGCCCTACTTCTCTTTCCAGTGGGCCACATTCTCTGCTGTCCCATCCCACTTCTTCCCCTTTTCTCTTTAAATCTAATTTCACTGCAGGGCAGGGGGATGAAAGCCCCCTTCCCCTTGAGGGCAGCCCTGATCCTTAGGTCACCTGGGGAGATCCTCTGCATCAATCCCTCACTGCAGAGGTGGGACAGAAAAGGTGAGGGACCTGTCAGGGTTAGACAGTGCCACACGGCTCTCTCCACTCAGTCCAGGCCAGGGGCAGATCTGGGAGGACTTCAGCGAAGCAATGGCTCGGAGTAGGGGCCTAGGGAATGTCTTCAAGATGCATTTCCCTAGCCAGTTTATCGTATGTGTTCAGAGTGTGCCTTTACGGGGCTTCGGGAGCTGATGGTGATTGGGGGAACATTCCTTCCCTCCCTAGCCCTGGGTGCTGCTGCCTCCCTGGCCTCTGCTCTGACCCTATTCCTCCTCCTCCCCAACAGCAAGTGCAGCCGTGGCGCCCTCTACACGGGCTTCTCTGTCCTGGTGGCTCTGCTCCTGGCAGGACAGGCCACCACCGCCTACTTCCTGTACCAGCAGCAGGGCCGGCTGGACAAGCTGACGGTCACTGCCCAGAACCTGCAGCTGGAGAACCTGCGCATGAAGCTTCCCAAACGTGGGTACCCACCTCCACTCTGTCCCCTCCTCCCTCACCTCCCGGACGTCCATTCTCTCTCCCTCTGGTTGGGACTTCCAGTCCCTCCAAACTTGGGTTCGAGGTGTCAGTCCTGGAATCTGAATCACCCCTCCCTGGGCACTGGGACCACACTCACGCCACACGCCCTGTTCCCACAGCGGCCATGCCTATGAGCAAGATGCGGATGGCTACCCCCCTGCTGATGCGGGCGCTGCCCATGGAAGCCCTGCCCCACGGGGTAAGGACAACCCAGGGCAGGGGAAGAGAAATGTTTCCCTGCCTGGGTGGAGGGCAGGTACCAAGGAAGGCAGGGGAAGGCAGCTGACCCATGAAAAGCCCAGGGTGCGAGGGAGCAGGGCCCACCTCAGGAAGAAGAGGGCTCTCTGGGGTGGGGGTTGGGGGCTGGGGGAAGAGCTTCCTGGGACCATCCCTGGGGAGGAGGGCCTAGCCCTCTATAGTTTACTAAGTGCTTCTCATTTTCCATGGTATCTTACAGGCCCCTCACATTCTCAAAGCACTTGATGCTGTATGTTGATAAGGTTCTTGTTCACAGAACTCTGCTGTTGACAAGGCCCTGGGCAGGAAAGATTATGCTAGTTTGGCCAGTGAGGACATTGAGGCAGGGAAGGTACAGGGACTTGCTTAAGACCTCATGTTTGGAGATAGCAGAGATGGGCCTATTGAGTGCCTGGGACTCCAGACTTCTCCCCAGACCCCAGCTGCTGGCTCCTGCTCTAGGCCACTGGGGCCCTCAGTCTCTTCCTCTGGGGCCAGTGCTGGTAGCTAGTAACCCTCTGTTCCTTCCTCCCACAGCCCATGCAGAATGCCACCAAGTATGGCAACATGCCCCAGGACTACGTCATGCATATGCTCTTGGTGAGTGGGACTGCTCCGGTGGCCTTGCCTGCCCGCACCAGGATCCTGGCATGGCCATGCTCCAAGGGCCTGCACCATGCCTGGCTCATAGGAGACATCCACATGTGCTCGCTGGATTTCTGAAGGCACACAGGCGTGGCCGTTAAATGTTATATGTAGTCCAGCCTCCCCCCATTTCTGAGATGGAGAAACCGTGGTCCAAAGCCTTAATATGCAACTTGTTCAGACACTCCTTTCCTCCTTCCCAACTTTTACTGTATGTCTACTCTGTGCCAGGTGCTGTTCATGGCTCTGGGCGCACAATGGAGAATAACTGGATCCAGCCCAATTCCATGGGGATCTCAGGCTAGCATAGGGGACAATGATGTGGAAAGTGCAGGGGACTCAGTCTAGCTTGAGGTGGTTAAGGAAGTCTTCCTGGAGGAGGTGAGACCTGAAAGATGAGTAGGAGTCTACAGGGAGTAGAAGACTGGAGGTAGGGGATGGGTATTGGCAGACCTGGGCCTGGAACCCAGGACCCCCAACTCCCAGCCCTGGGATCTCGTACAGCTGGACTGTCCTTATCTTCTCCCCCACCCTCCCATCATGGCTTAGGTCGAAGGTCCAGGCTTGGTGTGGCTTGGGTCCATTCCTTTGATGACCAGGGGAACGTGGGCTACATATTTCACCTTGCTTGCCACGGAGCCCTTTTTAACCTTACTTCTTGCCTTGCCACCTGCAGAGGACTGACCCCCTAAAAGTGTACCCGCAGCTGAAGGGCACCTTACCGGAGAACCTGAAGCACCTTAAGAACACCATGGATGGCCTGGACTGGAAGGTTAGCAGCTTTCCCTGTGTTAGACCCCCTTCCTTGTGGGTCTTTGGCAGGGCTGAGAAGAGGTGGGCTGAGGGGTGGGCTAGGGAGGTCATTCTCAGGAAGCTGGAGGAGGCTTAACACCACTTAAAAAGCCCTGAACACTTCAATGTGCTCGGAGTTGAGGGACCACTTGACAAAGTCCTGGGGCTTTTAAGGGGGAACCAGGCTGTGCTGGACTCCTGGGTGTCCCCGTGCCCAAGGGTAATACTAGGCAGGGCAGGGCTTGGAGACACCTAGTGCGCCTGACATCCCTTCTCCCCATGCCCGCCTCTTTGTCCCCATTAGGCCTTTGAGAACTGGATGCATCAGTGGCTCTTGTTTGAAATGAGCAAGAACTCTGTGGAGGAGAAGCCCACTGAGGCTCCAACAAAAGGTATAGCAAAAGGGTGCTTTGGGGTACCAGGGCCCTGGGCGTTCCCTCAGGCTCTCCTGGAGCTGTGGAGGTTTGGGTCTTGAGCACTCCCTGATCTGAAGACCACAGGGCCCCCCAGCTTCTCTTGACTCTCACTTCCTGTCTCTCCTGTCTGCTCCGTCTGGCTGGACTGCCCCTAAAGCTCCATCCTGCCTGGGGGTCTGTTGTTTCACACTATGAGGGCCCCTAGTAGAGGCCTCCCTTCAGGAGGTGGCCTCTACTGTGGAGGAAGGCTCTGTGCAAGGGGGCCTGGGGCAAACAAATCAAAACACACCAGGAATCATCATAATGGACTTCACTGCCCTATACTCTGCAATTTCCATTGAGTTGGGAGGGGCTCGCTATCCCTGCACTTTAGAGGGGACCTCCCCAAGGTCACAACCAGTGGGTGCCAGACAAGAACCTTGCAGTTTTAGGGTATTTTAAATTAAAACCAAGGTATTTTAGCTCTAAGGCCTTGAAGAGCGCTGCGTCGTCATCTGGTGCTATCTCTAATTGGCTGTGCACATCTGGGCAAGTCTCTTTCCTCTGTGCTTGTTTCCCACAGTGCACGGTCACTGCCGGCCCCTTCCCCTGAATCTCAGATTTTTCCATCATACATTCATAGATCTGTAAATCTAGAATGCACCTTAGATGCCATCTCAGCCAACTGCTATCTGATGCTTGAATCTCTTCTAGAACATCCCTAACAAATGCTAATCCCCACTTCTACTTGGATACAAGAAGCACAGACTTACCAAATGGCCCACTGCTATTCTCTAGACACCAGAATCACAGGTGCTATTCCAAACTTTACTAGGCATTGAGAAAGTCTCAGAAGAAACTGCCAAGTTCTGGGATGAATTAGCCAGTCATTCATTCACTCTATTTGATCTTGGACCTTGTTGGTCCAAGCCTGTTTTCACATGTGTGCAATGGGTGGAGTGAGTGTAGCCACTTGGGCAGAAGGCATTAGACACACAGCAGTGGTGTATGGGTCTCTAGCCCCTCTGAGAGCCCAGCTTACTCACCCACTGTGTCTTCACCATGCCTGTCGCTTCAGCACTGACCAAATGCCAGGAAGAGGTCAGCCGCATCCCTGCCATCCACCCGGGCGTGTACAGGCCCAAGTGCGACGAGAACGGCAACTATTTGCCACTCCAGTGCTATGGAAGCACCGGCTACTGCTGGTGCGTCTTCCCCAACGGCACCGAGGTCCCCCACACCAGGAGCCGTGGGCACCATAACTGCAGTGGTAAGCAGTGACTACTATGCCAGGGAGTGTCACAGGACCAGGAAGGCTGGTGCAGTTGAGGGGCAAGAGGTCCTCCTGGTGTACGTGGGCCAGGACCTCAGGATGGCAGCTGTGGGGGCAGCCATGCAGTCAGTCATGCGTCTGCCCCTTCATCCACGCCCTTGACTGTCCGTCCATCTATTATTTCTCTCCTCTTATACCCACACTCATTTATTTGTTCATTCGTTCATTCCTTCCCTCTGCTTAGCAGTCCTTCCTTTCTTCTGGTATTTCAACCCATGAATGCACTGTGCACTCACGCATTTAGGCAAAATGCAGAGCATTCCCTCATTTCATCACCTTCCTTCCTGGATTTTGCTCCCATGCCTGCAGCCACGCCCCCTCACTGATGCTCACAGCCATGCAGCAAGCAGCCACCCCATGGCTCCTGCCTTCCCAGGCACTAGGCAGTGGCTAGTTTGAGGACTACCTACAGGCACTTCTCTCACGGGTGGGGAAAGGTAACAGCAGGGCTGCAAATGCATCTGCTACTCCTTTGCAGAGCCACTGGAACTGGAGGACCTGTCCTCTGGAGTGGACATGACCAAATAGGGTGTGGGTGAAGGTAAGGGCCCTGCAGAGCGGGTCTATCCCCAGCAACTCAACTTCAGCCAGGCCTGCTCCCTCTTGGGCGGGTGCCCAATGTGCATGACCGTGGGCCATTCCCAGCATCCCTGGGATGTCACTTCACAGACGAGAGACAGGGTTGGGGGGTGTGTGGGGCTATCAGTACTCGTACTGGAGCAGGGCACGGTAGAGGGTGGAGATTCCTCAGCTGTTCTGAGGGCCCAGGATGCTGAGAAGGGGCAGGGACCACAGGTGACCTAACCTCCACCTCCTGCTTCTCTCCGTAGTCCTCATTTGAGAACAGCAGAGCAGCTTCTGAAACCAGCCACCCCTACCTGGCCACAGCTTTCTTGCTACCCCTGCGTCCCTCAGTCCGAGCCCCTCTCCCCTTTCCCTTGTGTCCCTCTGTCTCCCACCCTGAACCTCATCCCATCAGAGACCCTGGTGCCTGGATCTCCATCATCATTGGACATCACAAATCAAGTCAGAACAGCACAGACCACCGACGCAGGAGGGCGTATGACAGCCACGCAGGAGGGCGTCTGACAGCCATGCTATCCAATCCCCACCCACCAAGGGGCCTAGACCCGAGGTGGCCAAAAGCTAGTCTAACCCCTTTCCTGACACCACAGCAACCTCAACGCGGAACTCCAAAGTTCAGGCTTACGGTGAGGGGAAAGGCGCAGGGAGAAGGAACCAGCGCCCCCCCCACAGCCTGGGGCAGCTTTGCCATCCTCCTCTCCCACTTGGCCTCCAGCCTCGGCTTCTCTAGCCTATCTGCCCCGGGACGAGCCACCCTCTTCCCTTTTGCCAGCACCACCCACCCAGGACGCCAGCCTTTCCACCCTCAACCCCTCCTCACCCCCTGCCAACTCCCACTGCCCTATGTTCAGCCCATCCCACGCTTGTCCTCAGCCTTGACCTGGCTCACGTAAGAATAAAGGTAGTAAGTAGTGGAACACGCTTGGCTCGGGCTCTCTGTTGGATCAAGCCCTTTACCCCAATGAGGTCATACTTCTCAAGGCTGTGGACCTTGAATTATTGCCTGGGTAGGAGAACGCAGTCCAGGGAGCCCCCAAACAAATGCTGGTGGGACCGGGGGCTTGTAGGCTTTGCAGACACACTTGGTTTGCAGGTTTAACACACAGGAATGCTCACTATTAAGAAACAGGCTCTTGCCCATTCATTCTTCTTTAAGCACAAAGTCCTTGTGGTCCAGCTTCATTTTCTCATATTACTGTTCTCACTTCTGTACTAACAACAGTATGAGTGCAACACAGTTGATCACTGACACAGAGCCTGCGTCAAGGACAATGGGGGTGGGCTGTGGACAGCTGGGGTGCCCCTGCCCTACCTAAAGGCCCGACCGCAGTTGGCTCAGCTGGTTGGTGCCAGGACAAAAGGGAGGCCCCTGCTGCCAGATTTCATGACTTTTCAAGAGCCAGAAATGGAGATGACTCAGTGAGGTCTCATTTTTAACTGTGGGTCAACAAAGCCCACTTAGGATGCCACTCGGCAGCCTCCGTCCTAGACCTGTACACTCACAGGGGAGAGAGGAAAGGCCTTGTCCAAGGGTCCTGAGATCAGGGTTTAGATGGATGCCAACCTGGGCCTCCGCCTCTAGCCCAGTGCTTTGCTTTTCTCTATTGCCTCCTGCTGTCTCTAGCAGGAGCCAGACCTTGGAGTTTGAAAGCTCCACGCCTTCTTACGCTCCACACTGCTCTGGGCCCAAGCACTAGCCCCCAGGAAGTGGCCTTTGAATCCCTGGGTTGGGTCAGTGGGAGGCAGCTTTTCCCTTCCTCAGTCCATCACCACATCCTGAAGACGTTAACTCCCCTAGGTATCTTTCAAGTCCATCCACATTTTGCATTCACCACCACTGAACCTTCCCTACCTGGATGTGAGGGTAACTCATGCTGAACTAGTTTTCCTGCTTCTATTGGGTCTGCTCACAGCTATTCCCTATTATGTAAGTACTCCAACACACCCTGCACACACAACAAGGTCACTCCCTCTGCCCCCAGCTCAAGTCCTAACACCAAAAGGTGGCTCATAAGGCCACCTTCCGTTTCTGCACATGACTGTAGCATCTGGAAACCAAACCTGACCACCTGAAAAATCCCCCTTAGCTTAGATGCCACCTCCTCCAGGAAGCCCTCTCCATTCAATTCCGTGCTGCCCCAGCTCCCAGGGTGCTTTGCTGCGTCTCAACTGCACCGACTGCTTCCTCCAGCACTGTGTGCCCCACCCACCCCAGTATCGCAGAGCCTCGACACAGTCAAGAGCAAATTCTGAGTGTTGGTTTGTTCACCTCTACCCGTCGGCCAGACTCTCCTTGCCAAGAGTAAATCAATTGCACAGCACTTGCCCCACATGCACGGGAACTTGTATCTTTCCTTCAAACCTTTTATTTTCTGAGTTCTTTAAAAAAAAAAAAAAAACAAAACTTGGAGAAACTGACAAAAGGAGGACAAAGCCTCCGCATCAGCTGGAGACCAAGTGGCACGGGCCAAGTCACAGGCTGGGCCTCCTGGGCCTGCACAGCAAAGTGATGGGAGGTTCCAAAGCCTTCGGGCATGTTGGGCCTGAGCAGGGAGGGGCAGCTCAGCTAAAAAAATATATATATACTGTACACATCTCTGTGAGCGGCCTGTGTCTGGAGAGATGTCTTGTGTGCTGGGGGTGAGGGGAGGCCTCAGGTGCTGGCACACTTCGTCCTGGGCCAGCTTCTCTGCAGGGCTCACTGGCCTGGCCAGCACCCCTGGGCTGCGGACAGTCTGGTTTCTTCTGGGGATGGAGGGGAAGTTAAAATTCAGTTCCAAGTCATGGTGGGCAGAGGCCAGAGGTGCGGGAACGGTCACCACTTGGCTAAGAAATTCCTGGGGAGAGGAAGCATATCCAGATGTAAGATTTCCTGACTTCTCTCTTCACCAAGGAGAACCAAAACCAGAAGCCAGCATCTCAGATGCAGAGGGGCATCCAGTAACCATGCTGACATTTATCAGCACTTCTGTGTCCTAGGAACTGGGCTAAGTGCTTAACTGCCTTTAATTCTCACCTCCATCCTAGGAGGGAGGTTCTGTGTTACCTACCCCCATTTCCCCATGAGCAGATGGAGACTCAGAGAGGTTGGGTGACTCACTCAGTTAACCCTTTCCTGACACCTGGCAGAGCTTTTCCTCTACACAGAAGCACACAGGTCCATTGAATGGCCTGTCTTCAGCAAACCATCTTCCTTCCCAGGAGGAAATGCCCCAAAGTTACAGATCGTAAGGAAAAGGAACTGGATGGCTAGTGAGGGTGAGACCGAGCTGTGCCCGACCTCGAGCCTCCAATTCATCCACTAACAGGCACTCCCCCAGCGCCCACCACCTAAGGCACACACAATGCCCGCACCAGGAGTGCTCAGGTGGCATCTTCCATCACTGTCCTGGATCATTCCGATTCTGCAGCCCTGGCTCCTGGCATCACTTGACTTGCTCCACTGACCTTGAGGAATGAGACCTCTTTCTCCAGTCCACTGGCTCTCTGGCATCACTGTGGATGCTGGAGCTGCCCTCCCACCCCACCTGGGGTGCAGATGGTTGGTGAGGGGTTCCCAGGCCAGAACGTACCTGCCGCTCTGTGCCCCTCAGGCGGTCTGCTCCACTGTCTTCTTCTGTGAGGGGAGAAGGGTGAGAGGCTCTTGTAACTTGAAGTCTCTCCCCACCCACTGCCGCCCCCACCCCCGGACGTGGTGGTTCTCTACTGAACATTCGTGGCTCCCCCAGAAGACACTGGGTATGCAGGGATCACCGAGGGCAGGACTGCACACTACGCCCTCGAGGAAGAAACCCAGAACTTTGTAGCAGTAGGACGTTCAGCTTTTCTAAACCCAGCTAAGGCCCCTGCTGGCCGAGGTGAGGACACCTCTGAGTGTGAGGTGCTGAGGCCCAGGCTGTGAAGACAGCCTTGTTCCGGTGGTCAGCCTTGACACTGCTAAGAAGATGTGTTTTTTGGTGGGGACAGCTGGGCAGACACATCCTCGGTAAGGTTTCCTCTTACCTGGAAACCTGCAATGGCCTACCTGCTCTCCCTGCCCTCCCCTCCTTTTCACCAGCAACCCCTGAGAACATCCTTCTACCTCAGACAGGATGGGGTCACTCATGGCCTGTCACATGCAGACTTTGGCCTCCTCAGGGGCGGAGGCATGCCCTCCAGCTCATCCTTCATGTGTCCCACTCACAAGCCCCACCGCGTACCAGAGAGGAAGGCGGGCCTCCTGGCCCCATGCCCAGGGCTCAGCCTGACACGTGTGGGATGGGGCCAATGACATTCACCCTGGCAACTGGGTTTGGAGCCCTTGTCTAGCTTGAGATCCTTCAGGAAGTTACTGTACCTTTTTTTTCTTTTTCTTCTGGGTTGGTGAGTCAGGGTCTTTGGTTGAGGCCTTTTTTGTTTTCTTCTTCTTTTCCTTTTTTTCCTTGTCTTTTTTTTCTGAGGGAAGAAAGAAAGAGTAAACTTCCTGAACAGCAAATGTTACTCTGAAGCAGTAGGGTCACTGTTGGGAGATACACAGGGGCAGGGCCCCAGGTACCGAGAACTCACTCCAGATGCTGGGTCTCCAACTCTCCCCACCACCCATGGCAAGCCACCAAAACACAGGCTAGTGGGCCTTTGTGACCAGCCATCCTGGCCTGAGAGCTGCCTCAAGACTCCTGCTCCATCTGTGGACTACCTGGACTATTTTTCCTTAAGTTAACTCATTTTTTAAAAAGCATTTACAAACCTATTTAAAAAGGAGACTTTCCATCCTGCTGTAAATGGAAACCCAGTGTCACCAGATAAATTGCTCAGCGTACCAGCAGCCTGCATGTCCTGCTCTGAGGGTGAGCCTCCGCTGGCTCTAGAGTGAGCTGGTTCTTTAGGCATCTTATTAGGTCTCATTCACCTCAGTCACAACACCCAGGGCGGTGCTTGACAGTACTGCCTGAGTTTGAATCTGTCTCCACCTATTATAAGCTCTGTGACCTTAAGTCTCGGTTTCCTGCCTGTAAAATGGGAATGAGCACCACCTACTGCACAGGGCTGGTGTGACGGTGAAATGAGGGCCTGCTGCTTGCAGAATGTAGCATGGAGCTCCATAAGGGGCAGCTATGATGAATGGGAGGCCAATGGTAGCTCAGTGGTAGAATTCTATCCTGCCACGTGGAAGACTAAGTTTAATTCCTGGCCAACCCACCTCATGTGGTGTATTGCTGTGATGCTGGTTTCTGCAGAGCTTTCAGGCTAAAATGGACTAGGGAAAAAGGCCTGGAAATCTACTTCTGAAAATCAGCCAGTGAAAATCCTCTAGATCACAACGGTCTGATCAGCAACTGATCATGGGGATGGCAAAAGGCTGGGCAATGTTTTGTCCCATTGTGCATGACGTTCCGTGAGTTAGGGGCTGACTCAAGGGCAGAGACCAACACGACAATGGTTGGGAATTGGATGCCTAGAGAGAATGGGGCTGGGGATGAACACCAGGTCTTCTGGTTCCCTGGCCATTCTGTATCCAGGGAGCTGGCTGGAGAAAGGATTCCTCCAAGATCTGCTGGCTTGGGTTGGAAGGGAAGGAGCCATCATTCCCTGTCCTTGCTGAGGCCAGATCCTGAGCTCAGACCCGAGAGGGCTGAGGCTAAGAGTATGTGGTTCTGGCCACCCAAAGTGAGCACCAGCACCTGGCCCAAGTTTCTGGGATCCAGTTCTCGCTTTGCTGCTATCTGCCCCCGTGGCCCTGGGCAAACCAGGTCTAGCCTCTCCCTTCTACACGAGACAGGTGAGATCAGGTACTGGCCAAGGGTCCCTCCTGCCCCAGTGTGGCACCTGACACCCCTCAGCGTGGGCGTGGGGACACCAGCTCTGGGCTAGAGCCAGTCACTTACTCTTGTCAGATTTCTTCTTCTCTTTCTTGCTCTTTGGGTTGCTTTCATCTCCACCCTCCACCTTCACCATTCCTGGAACCCCTTCTGGCTTTTCCTTGGCCTCCTGGGAGCCAGGAGATCCCTTCCCCTTCTCTTTGATGTTGCCGCTCGCTTTGTCTCTCTTTGATTTTCCCTTGAGAGTCCCGGGGGCCTTTTCTAGGGAAAGAGCACCCTCCCCACCACCCTCGGCTGCCAGCTTCTTTTTCTTCTTGCTCTTGGGGGTTCCGGCAGCCAACTGGTCTCCCGACAGCTTCCGCTTGAGGCCTGCTCGGGCCTTCTTGCTGCTCTCCTTGGCAGCATCCGCAGCCTTTTTCCTCTCCTGCTCCAGCAACTCAGCCAGGACCTTCGCCACTGAGGCCTGCACCTGGGCCTCACTCAGGGGCCAGGCCTCACTTAGGAGGCGCTGGGTGATGTCACTCTGTAGAGCCAGTGTCGAAGCTGGGGTGTTCACAGCCCCCTTTTTGGGCTTCCGAGGCTTCTGAGGCTTGGTGCCTGAAGCAGCTTCTCTTCTGCCTATGGAGAGAACACTCAGGGTCACAAATCTGGTGGGCACATCTCTCAAAGTGTGTGAGAGCCAAGGAGGTCTGGGGACAGACTCTACCTCCTCGTACACAATACAGATGGAGAAAGTGAGGCCCAGTAGTCACTCTGCCGACACCTTTCTACCCATGTCACATCCCAACTTCACTTCTAGTTTACAGCTCTTTTGTCTCCTCACACTAAAAACTCCACTCAAGTTGGGGTTGGGGATGGACAATGACCCCAGGATGCTCATAAAATGGCCTGAGATCTGTGAGCAAAAGGCCGATGGGAGGGAGATGGCATCATCCAGTCAGGAGTCCTGAACTGGGAGGAAGAAGACCTAGGTTTACCACCAACTTGCTATGTGGCCCTGGCCAGGACGTGGCTCCTCCCAAGGCCTCAGATTCACTGTAAAACGAGGAGTTAGATGAAAGCGGGTCTTCCTATTATAAACCCTAGATTTTTAATATAAGTGAAGGCCACATAGATACTCAGCTCACGTTCGCCTGCACACGGCGTACCCGTGGCCCTCCATGGCCCAGGCGCTGTGGGTGAGGCGCACATGCGCGTGGCACTGACTAAGCAGGTTCGCTGCCTGCCAGAGCCACTTCTGGCGCAGCCTTTGTTTAGAATTTTCCACGCCTCTGCGCTCCTTTGATAATTGTGTGCTGACTACACGTGTAAAAAAAACCTTCCACAGCCCCCACTAAAATGTCTCCCTGTCGCACCCGCCTCTCACAGAGAGAAGAGGCCTAGGGAAGTCAGTGAGCAGTTGACTCCTCTCCTGAGCCAGCAAAGAGCAGGCTGCTGCAGAGGCCCACGGACAGGGTGGGACTGTAGTTAGTGTCTGAGGCCACCTAACTTCCTAGGTGACTCGGAAGACTCTCCTCAATGTTGGGCCCTGGATGGTGGGCCAGTGGTGTGGCCCTGGAGTGTCTACCCTGAGGGGCCCAGTTGGGGACTCCTCCATGTCACAAGGCTGGGGGCTGCTCCCCGCAGTGTGCAATGGGCCCCAGACAGTGCTCCCAGCCCCAATGTGGGGTCTGAAGCAGCTTCTGGCTCCAGAGCTGTGGTGGGCTTGGTGAGGTGGGCCGGCCAGGCTGAGCAGAGGGGCTCTGGGAGCCTGTTCCTGCAGATGAGGCCCAATTCGGCCCTTTGGTGATTCTTTGCAAGAGCAGGAGCTGGCTGGGGAGGGAAGCTGAGGAGGGCACAGCTCACCTGGTAACCCCTTCCTCTACTGCCCATCTCCGTGCTTCCTGCCTATAAACACCCTAGACCACCACGGCTGGGGAACTCCAAGAGCTGTCTCAGGGTACCTAGCTGAGTACCTGTCTCTTTAACTCTGACAGGCTCTGGGATGGCTGACGTTCTGGGCTGCTGACCTGCAACCTCGAAGAGCATCCTATGTACTCTGGTCTGCACCCCAAACCCTGTGCTTCTATTTTCCATGTGTGTCAACCCTGCCGTGTATGGTTAAGACACAAGAGGCCCAGGGAGCCAGGCCATGGCTCTGGGGTCTTCTCCACATGTTGGAGACTCCTCTAAATGTGGCTCACAGACTTCTCTGAGCTACCCTATAAGTCCCTATACCCCACACTAAGAGCCCAGCTCAACCATTTGCTGGAAGAAATCCCAGTAGGGACAGTTGTCAGAGCCAAGGCCTCCTCCATAAGTCAATGGGTACTGTTTCCGCAAATACAGGGGTCATCAGTATCCTCCCAGGCTGAATAAACCCTGACTTCCAGGCTGTCCCAGACCAGAGTCAGATCCCTAGGGGTGGGCCCCACGTACACTTTGATGAGCACCTCAGGTCTGATGAAGGGATAGAAGGCCCCACTCAGAGAGGGCCTGGTGGCAGACAGGACCATATTGGTGGGACTGTCCCTCTGTGTCCTGCTGTGTCCCTCCTGCAGTCCTCGACTCACCTGTTTTAGGGGACATGGTGGCTACTGCTTGTTGGGACTCTGGATCCATCTTGCCGTCCAGGGCATCTTTGGTGGCCAGAGTAGAAGAAACTGAGGGGTTGGGGCCTGGCCTGGGAGTGGCCTTGGAAGCCTGGGAATTGGCTGGGGTCACCCCAGGGGTCACATAACCTGAGAGGAGAGACTGAAGAAGCCCAGTGTGAAAGAGGTCCAGACCCCACCCCACCCCACCCTGCCTCTGCCTGGCCTGCTGTATGGAAGGCTGTTGGGGCAGAGCGGGTGGGCACTGAGGCCCAGGGAGGACCACCCAGCACGCCAGCCCTTTGGGGTTGTTTCCTGCACTATTTTAATTAAATCACATTTTAGACAGATACATTTAATACAGATGGAAAATCACTAGCACTTGCTATGTACAGATAGTAATCTTAAAAGAAATTCCATTCGTTAAAATAAAAAGAAGGCTTTTGTTTGGGTATTAGCTAAAATCAAGGTCAGCCCTTTGTACAGAGTGAAATAGGGCCACACCTCGGGAACCAGGACTACTCTGGTGCCTTGCAGACAGGACCTTGCCCAGCAGGAACCCGTGCCCAGAGCCCTTGGGAAGAGGAAGAGCCTAGGCCACTGACCTGGGGATAGCCTTGGCCTGAGACTACACCAGGTGGTCCAGGACCCCTGAGGTGGCCAGTCCTCCCCCTTGCAGTTACCTGGGAAGGCTCCACCACCTCCTCCTCACTGGACTCTGTGGTCTCTTCCACCAAGGTCTCCCTTCCGGAGGGCGTTGGACCTACTGCAGAAGCAATGGCATTCTGTTGGGAGTCCAGGTGGCCTCTGCCCCCTCTGTATTCTCCTCACCCTACTGCCCAAGACTTCAGCTGTTCATTCATGGGGTTGTACAGGCGGGGAAACCGAGGCCAGTATGGGAAGACTTGGCCAATGTCTCAGAGCAAGTCGAGGTAAAAGCTGAGGCCACAGCCCAGAGCTACCTCTCAGCCCTTTCCAGGCCCACCTGAGCCTTCCCTCCTGGCATCCTCACCTGGCCTGTGTGCCACCTTGGCCCTCTGGGCACCCTCAGCATCCTGCTTGCTCTCTGAAGAGCTGTCACTGCTCTCCTCGCTGTCCTCTGAGGTCCGAGAGGCATTGGTTTTGGGGTGTCTTGAGGCAGTGGCTGCAACTGGCTGGGCCTCAGGAAGCTTGGGGTTTTTCGGCTTGTTGGTGCCTCTGGCCTGGACAGGGCTGCTCTGGGGACTCAGCACAGGGGATTTTCCTAGAGTACTGCCCACCTAATTTGGTACAAGGAGAAAGAGTGGAAGGAAAATATCAGGGGAAAGAATACCTGGTGTTTACTAACACTTCAGTAAGGGCCAGGCACTGTTAGGCCCTTCACACACACAGCCTCATTTTGTCCCCTCACAACTCCCTAAAATGGGTGCCATTATCCCTGCTTACAGACTGGGCAACTGAGGCCCAAGGAGGTCAACGTGCATGCTGAGGTCACAGGGCAGGTGAGTGGTGGCACTGGGATGAATCCCCTGCCTTTGTTGTCCCTCCCACACTGTGGATTTTGATCACATGCCCCCACACCTTCTCTGGGAGCAGAGCTGACGGCCCTGCTCCGCACTTCCTGATCTGCTCCCTCAGCCTCAGACGTGACTTGCCCACGAAACTGCCTACTCCCCAAGCTCACCCCACTTGAAGGCTGTGTCCTGGCAGCAGGAGGCTGGGCCTCATTGGCCTTCTGAGCAAGGACCTTCAGCGTAGCCTGGGTCAGTGGAAGGGAAGCCTGGTTCTTCTTTGTCACCTGTGGACAGCAAGAGGCACCCTAATAAGACTCAGGGGTCCTGGGGATGTCATCTGTGCCACACCCTGGTCAGATCCTGCCTGGCTGGCGGTGGGGAGGGGACCCAGGCAGAAGGAGCCATGGGGCTGGGCAGGGGGCTGTGAGGTGGGCAACGGGGCAATGCCACCACCTGGGTAGAAAATGGGTGCCAGGCTCCAGGTTATGAATTACTGATATTCCTCCTCAAAGGGTGCAAAGGCAACCGTCAGCCCAGGGGAGGGAATCAGCTCAGCAGGGTCCACCACCCAATCTGAGCCTTAGCAGGGACAAGCCTCTAGCCTGGTGGCTGCAACAGCCTTCTAAACGGTCTCCCTGTTGGCATTTCTGCTTCCTGCACCCACCAGCAGCCAGAGAGAGAACTTAAACATGAAACTGGGCATGACCCCTTGCCAAAAATCTCCAGGCTTCCCACTGACCTTCTGTTGCAACACTGGCCTCACCATGGCTGCCAGTTCTGTGTGCTGTGGCCCCTCGCCCCCTGCTACTTCATTCCAGCTTTTGGTCCCTCTGCCCCTTGGTGCTGCTGGTTCCCAGACCACCCCTCCCACTGCCCATCCTTTCCAAAGCACCCTATAGGGACCACCCTGGTGCCTTGTAGACAGGACCGCCCAGGGCCCCTGAGAAAAGGAAGGGCCCAAAATCCTGACCTGGGAAATGGGCATTAGGTAGACGGAGCCTGGCCTAGGGTCACTCCATTATTCTCTGTTTCCTTCAAAGCACCTACCGCATTTGGTGAGTACTGTATTTGTTTTTTTTGGTTTTCTTGTTGAATGGCTACCTCCCCGTTTGTCCTTAATGAGGACAGGGACCCAGCCTGCCTTGTGCTGACACGAGCAGTCTCAGCACCACCTGCTGGCTGAAGGGCCAGATGGATGCAGGTTTCTGGAGCAGTACCCTCCCAGCACCCATGCTCAGCTCATGGGAGCCCAGTGAGTGGGTGGTACACCAGCCCCTTTGAGCTGGGGGTGCCTGACTCCCCCTACAGTCAGCCCCAGTGCTCTCCTGGGTGCTCAGAAGCAGGGGGAGAGGTGGGGAACTTCTCCCTCTCAGTGGGATGGAAAACAGACACAACCCTCTCTGGCGGGGGGCGCTCAGTTTTATCACCTGAACATTGAGCCGGTAATTCTACCTTGCCTGGCTTTTAGGTTTAGGCTGGGAAGAACGCTAACAAGTCACCATTACAAATCTCTAAAGGACAACTTTTGTTATGGCATTTCAAAACCAAGAGAGAGAAAAACCCCATCAGAAGCCTGACCATTCTGGGAAACCTAAAGGAGAGTCAAGGATGCCGCGTTCCCGATTGTGCTCCCTGACAACTCCAGCAGAAGGGAGTACCACGTGGGGCAGCCACCTCTGGGTGAGGGGTTGGCCACGCGTAGCAAGCAGGTAAGGCTGGGCAGAGTGGGGAGGCCCCACGGCCCGCACAGCCTTGTCCTGCCCCCACGTACCTGAGGGGCTGGCACCTTCTGCTGCTTGCCTTCCGCCACTCCTCTGGATTCCTTGCTGCTGCTGGCTACCACGTTGGTTTTAATGACTGAAATGGGGTGGGAAGGGGAAATGTCAGGGCACAGAAGTCCCAGGGCCTCCCCAGCAGCAGTAAAACCCATTTCAGCCCTTCCCAGGGCCTGGCACAGTGCTCAGCACTTACGCAGGTAAAACTTTTTTAATCCCCATGCCCAAGCCTTCCTAGCAGCTCTCACAATCCCCATTTTACAGATGAGGGAACCGAGGTGCAGGGCAATCAAACAGTTGCTGGGCCATGACCCAGGCTTTCTCCTCATCACCACCCCCCGCCCCCGGCCATCCTTCAATCCTCCACAAGGTCCCCTCTCTCGGCTGGCCAGGCCATGGCTCATGAGTAAGGTGCTGGCACATGGGTGGCCAAGGAGACATTCCTGAATTTAGAACAGTCCCTCGGAAGATTCATGGCCGGCCATGTGCAAAAGCTCAGGCATGGATGTTCACTGTAGCACTGTCTATGACAGCGAAGAACAGCCTTCAGCTGCCTCCAACATGGTGCTGGTTAAATAAACTAGGGTCTGTCCGCCCAAAGGACTACTTTGTAGGCAGAAGAAATCACACTGTAAATATGTCATGACCAAAGGAATGATGTTTACAACACAGCAAGTGAAGATCACGGAACACTGTGACGTGTGACTTCACTAGAAAAACACATGTATGCTTTAGGCTTCTGTAAAGTTAAACTGCTCTAAGATGCTAACAGTAGTAATGCTAGGTAGCAAGATTACAGGCAATTTTTTTGTGTGTGAATATGTATTTCTTAATTGTCCTACCAAGATCAAGTACTATTTCCTCATAAAAAGCATTATAATAGCAGTAACATTAACTATTTTTCTGCTACCACTGGTGAAATCACTGATTCTCAGAAGCTGAAGAAAGCCCAAATCTGGTCTTGTCTCCTTTTGATATGTGTAATCCTCTCCTATGGTATCTCTGCTTAGGGACTATCTAACCAGCTTTACATGCCACCAGTGACGGCAAACTCACTACCACCCTGACAGCTCACTTCATGTTCAGTCGGTTGCTACAAAGCCTTTCCTTAGGCTGTGCAGAAACCTGGTCCCTATAGCTCCCAGCTACCAGTAGGGGTTCCAGCCCTGAAAGCCCCCACAGAGAAGTCCTGGGAAGAGTTCCTCCAGAGCTGCGCACCTGAGCCAGCCCTGCATCCTAGTGCAGTGCAGTGCAGGCCTAGAGACCTGGCCCGAGCCCCTCCTGGCCAACAGTCTCCTGTGTGACCCGGGCCAGGGCCCTCTCCCTCTGGGCCTCAGGCAGTGAAGCACCGCGCCACAGGCCGCGCTCACCAGGAGTGGAGCACTGGGTGGCTGGGATCACGTCCTCATCCTCGCTCTCGGAGGAGGAGCTCCTGGCTGTGCTCTCCGAGGCCCGGGCCTTCCTTGGGGCACCCGCAGCCTGGGCTGGCGCAGGGGTAGCAGCTGGGCCAGCCGGACTACGATTAGGGTCGACAAAAATCAGAGGGGGTTTAATCACCTTGAAAAACAAAAACAAAACACACCCCCGCAGTGATTAAAGGCTTGGCCAGGGAAGGGGAGGTGAGGGTGGGGGACGGTTTTACAAGGCAAGGGGTCCAAAGCACTTGGGGCAGCTGAACAAAGTCAAAGACTATTCTAGCTGCCCAAGGCACTCCCAGCCCCCTCCCATGCCACCCACCTGCCAGGCCCCAGCACAGCACTTCACAGTTCACAGGGGCCCATCTACCCTCACAGTGAACCCCTGAGGTCAGCAGTACCACGTCTATTATACCTATTGGAAAACTGGAACTCCAGAGAAGAGAGTGGCCCAAGCTCACATAGCCCAGTGGAAGCGGAGCCAGGGCCAGAACCGTGATTCAGTGCTCTTTCCTCTGCTGACTGCAGTCGGACACCTGCTGAGCAGGCCTGCTCTCAGCAGTGTCTCCCCTTGACTGGTGGTGATGTCAGATTCACCCAGGGAGCTGTTACCAACCTAGGTGCCCCACCCCAGAGTCTTTATTTAAAATAATATTTTATTGTGTTTTTGGTGAAAGTTTACACAGCAAATTAGGTTCCTCTTTGACAATTTCCACACAAATTGATCAATGACATTAGTTACATTTCTCACATCGTGTCCACATTCTCATTGTGTTCTGGTTGTTTCCTTTCCAGTACTTTAGTTTCCCTGCCCCCTTATCTTCTTGTCTTTGCTTTGGATTAAATGTTGACCTTTTGGACTCATACGGATGGTTTTTAGTAAAGCACTGATCTAATGGGTAATATTCTTTATTTTGTGGGTTACTCTGCTTTTCTGTTAAAAGGTGATCTTGGGACAGTTTTGGTTCAAGGTTTAAAGAACGTCTCAGGGTGACAGTCTCAGGTGGTCCAGTTAGTCTGGCCTTTTTTTTTTTTTTTAAAGAATTTGAGTTTTGTTCTGTATTTTTCTCCCATTCTAACCAGGATCATCTATTGTGCCCCTGGTCAGATTGGTCAGTGTTGATAGCCATCTAGTTCTCACCCCAGAGATTCAGATGCAGCACTCCTGGGGTGAGGCCCAGGATGCTTCCCCCACCGACAGTGACCCAGTTTCTTCAACAAGTAAACTGCAGGGGGGAGGGTAGGGAGCAATCAATTAACAGAGTTGAGAGACTAATAACCAAGGCACTGTGTGGCCTTCACTTGGATTCCCATTTGAAAGCATCAAGGATAAGAATCATTACCTAGGAAATGGGAACAAAGACTGGGTAGGTGATTTAAGAAAGCACTGTCAAGTTTTTTAGGTGTGGTATTGTATTATGGTTATGCTTTACAAAAAAAGGGGGTGTGTTCTCATTTAGAATTGCACAACTGAAATCCTGGTGGATGCTGAGGATAGGCCTGGGACTGTCTTCAAAGGAATCTGGGATGCTGGGGGAGTGAGTGGTGGGCAGGGGTTTGGATGAAATGTGCCTGGTCACGGATTGGTAAAAGTTGTGGTACACAGGGGCTGTTATACTATTCTATCTTTGGGTATATTTTCAATTTTCCAATAAAACATTAAAAGAAAAAGCAGCAGCAGCAGCTCCCTGGTATCCCACAGGCCAGGCAGTGGGAAGCCGGCTCCGGTGACAAGCCCACTGCAGAGCAGGGCCTCTCTTTGTTTCCTATATACTCACAGCAACCTTTCAAAAAGCCCACCAAACGAGAAGTGGGGAAGTCTACTTTTCCAGTCCCCAGTGTCAGATCTGGTGGCAAGTTTTGCTCCCTCTCTGGCCAGTAGGAAAAGGTGGGGCCAGAAAATAAGGGCGCTGCCTGAGGTCAAGAGGGGCAGGGTCCCAAGTGGAACCCAAGACTCTGTCCTCTGCATCGTCCTGTCCACCTCCCACCTCCCTGCCCCCTCAGCGTGCTATGCAGACAGAGGTAAAGTAGAAGGTAAAGGAAAGGTGCGGGCTTGAGGGTGGGAGCTCTGCTGGGCTTAGGCCCTTCCTAGCCCTGTCAAACTGCCTCCTCCACGGCTGCTCTGATCTGCCACTTCCAGAGCCTTCCTTCCCGCATGATGAAAGAGAGAAGGATGGGAAGTGGGAGAAGGCGTACAGTTGAGGGAGGGGGGATCTATATATATGCGAGAAGACAGAGGAACAGATTGTTGGGGACCAAGAGAGGCAACGAACCCACCGAGGCAAACAATAGCGTCTCGGGATGTTAAAAGCAGCTCAGCAGCAAATGTCTCCTTCTCCTAGCTCCACCTGCCCACGCCACCCCACCCCGGCCTCTGGGCTGTGGGAGGAGGGTGGTGCAGGGGGCCTGCTACAGAGGGTGGGGCCCAAGGGGACCACTGAGGAACACTTTTGGGGCAGGAGCACAAAGACAGTCTGCAGAGCTCAAGGAGGTGGGCTATGCTGCCACCTCAGCCACGACTTCACTGTGTACTCAAGCCCCTGAGCTTCAGCCTCAGTTTCCCCTTTTGCTGAACGGAACGCTGGTAATACCAGCCTGGCCTCACTCACTGGAGGGGTTCTACTGTACTTTGGAAACTGCAAAGCACAGTAAACACAGGGGTGCCAAACAAGGGCTTCCTTCGGGGGAGGTCAGAGAAAACTGACCAGAGGCTGCAACGGTGAAACCATCCATTGGCTGGACAACACTGGGCTGTGCAGCCTCAGGATCCAGGGACCCTGACCTGCCTGCAGGGCCCACCACGTCGGAACCAACCTTGGGGGCCTTTCAGGCAGCACCCACCACCCACTGTCCCAGTGGAGCTCAGCACAACCTTGCCCTCATTCGAGCAAGTCAGGGCAGAGTGGGGGTGGGGGGCTGCTGACCCCAGGCAAAGGACACAGCCCAAAGGCACCCAAGGTGACAGAGCTCCAAGACTCTCCCACAATTGCCTGGGGACTGGTTAACAGGTCCTGGGCCAGCCCCACCCCAGAGGGCTGAGAAACTAGCCCCAGGGATCCTCATATACCCGGGTTTGAGAAGGCTGCCATGAGTATCCTTCTCTAGCACCCGCCATGGGACAAGCAGCCTCACCAAGGCTCCCAGCAGACTGGAGCCAGAGCCAGGACAAGAAGTGAGCTCTCTAGGCCCCAGGCAGGAGCTCTTTCCAGGATCGAACATGTTAGGCCCCTGATTTCACAACCCAGTTTAGTTTCTTACAGGTCCCCTCCTCTCTGACTTGACCTGAAGCTCTGAGAGCAGGGCCTATGTCTTTTTTCATTTGGTGCACAGCCCAGGCCCCAGCAAAGACCCTGGCCTGAGGTGTACGCTCAGCACTAACAGGGCTGAGACAGAGACTAACCCCCTGAAGTGTCTCTCAGCGTAGGACAGTGGGCTCCTCCTGCAGGTGGGGAGACTGAGGCACAGTCAGGGGGCCTGGGAATGGAGCCATAATCCCTTCCTCTGCCTCCCAGCCTGGGGACTCTGCCCACCACCCCAGCATCGATGGGCTAATAATAAAAACAGAGAATGAAACCTGTCAACAGACAAGTGTTTGATAAATGCATAATGACGGTAATAATCATAATTAGAGAGCGGGGATTAAGGAGCTAAAAATCCCCCAGTTAGGCGGAGGCTGCAGCAGTCCCAGGCTGAGCCCGTCTTCCCTGAGTCTTCCTGGGGGAATGCGCACACTGCCGACTTTCTTCTTTTTTAATAGGGACTCCAGAATCTTCAGGACTAACGTACCAATTAAATGGTTCAATTTAAGCATGATGTTCATTTTAATTGTGTTAGTCCGCCCCCGCAGAGAAAGACAAGCAGCCCCCTCCCTCCCAGCTGTTTAGATCCCACTCAGAGAGGACTCCACAAAGAGGGTGAGGCCCACGCGCCTGCTTGCTTTCTTCCTTCCCCAGGGAAGAGAGTCCCCGGTGTCGGGGGCCTGCCGGGTGGTGGGTCAGGGTGGTCTGCCTGGATTCACATGCCAGGTCCGCCCATTAGGCTACGTGATGCTGCGACAGATCACTCGACTTCTCCAAGCCTCATTCCCTCCTCAAGATGAGAATAACAAAAAGACCTATTCTCACAGGGCTGTTGTGGGCACTACACAGAGTGACACAAGCGTAGGGCTTAGTACAGTGACTGGCACACAGTAAGTGACCAATAATGTCAGCTAGAGTTGTTCATTAATATTTTTGTAATCAGTGCTGTTGAGAAGGAGCCCTGGAGGCACAACAGTAAGGCACTCGGCTGCTAACTGAAAGGTCAGGGGTTCAAACCCATTAGCAGCTTCAAGGGAGGAAAGACCTGGCAATCTGTTCCCATAAAGATTACAGCCTAGGGAACCCTATGGACAGTTCTACTCTGTTCTACAGGGTTGCCATGAGTCGGAACTAAGAAGCCCTGGTGGCGCAGTGGTTAAGTGCTCGGCTGCCAGCTGAAAGGTTGGCAGTTCAAACCAACCAGCTGCTCTATGGCAGAAAGATGTGGTAGTCTGCTCCAAAAAAGATTACAGCCTTGGAAACCCTATGGGGCAGTTCTACTCTGTCCTATAGGGTCGCTATGAATCAGAATTGACTCAGCGGCATGCAACAACAACATTCTGTTGAGAAGAGAAAGGCAATGAGCACCCCGTCACTGGAATGGTACAAGCAGCAGTTGCCTGCCCTGAGGAATGAACAATATGGACGTAATATGTGCTATGTAAGAGGAGACAGTTAAAGGCCCCCACCAGCCTGTGGGGGTGGGAAGATTCCAGTATCTCTGGTTAGGTCCTGAGAGGGGAACGGCAGGCTGAGGAACCTGGTGGAAGACTCCAGGGGCCTGAGGCTAGAGGAGGACAAAGGGCAGTGTAGCCACTGGGACGGCCTGGGGTTCACACAGTGGCCTGGGCCACGCCAGCCCGACTGACTTGGGCTGCTGGAGCTTTAAGCTCCTGGTACAGAGGAGCAATGGGAAGGTGTGCTGCAGGATCTTGAGCAAGGGTCTCAGGTGAGGCCTATGGGGTCCTGGTGGACCCTGCAGAGAAGGCACTCAGCTCCAACCAGGAAACAGGGACATACAGGAGCCAGGGGTCACTGTTTATGCCCTTTCTCAGCCTCTTACAGGTCATGAGAATCTGGGAAAACCACTTCAACTCTTAGGGCCTTGATTCTTGTCAACTGAAACAACACTACCTGGTTTCCTGTTAACAGGTACCACGTACTGGGTGGGGATGGTACACAGCAAGAGAAGGGCACCGTTATTCCCCATTTTACAGCTAAAACACCTCAGCCTCAGCATGGTTGCGGCGTTTGACCAGGGTCATGGAGTTTGGGTGGCAAAGCCAGGATTTGACCCTATGTTGTCTGGCTCTGAAGCCTGTATGTTCAACTACACAATTCTCCCTACCTCATGGGGTTACTGTAAAGAAGAACGGCTCACACATAGGAAAGAGCTCTGGAAACTGTGAAGTGCTGTTTAAATGTAAGGAGGGAGGCAAGGTTTTCCACAGGGGCACATTTGCCCTCATCCACAAAAGGCTTGCTGCCCCGGCACGGCCTACCTGGCCTGATGGCAGCTCCTCCTCACTGCTCTCTGAGGACCCCTCTGCGTTCTTCTCTGGGGGTGCTGGGGCCAGGGTCTTGCTTCTGGCAGGTTTGCAGTTATCCTCCTTCCGAGGGGACAAGATCTGAACAAGCACATTGAGGAGTGGGGGACATTAGCTGAAGAGAGCACAGTTGAAGGACCAGGAAGACTGGTCCTCACGGGCTCTGGCTCTCCCTTCCTGCACACACAGAGGGCAGCTGCTGGCCCAGCACACCCCAGAGCCACTGGAAACACAGGCTTCCACCCCGGCTATGTTCTCTCCAGAGCTGACTCTGAACATGAAACGGACCTATGACTCAGATGCAACTAGAACCTGATGGCTGGAGTGCCGCTGGCTGAGGGCCTGAAGGAGAGGTGACAGCAGCCTGGGACAAGGATGCAGGAGTGATCAAGTGGCCCACGCACAGCTCACACCTGGTTGTGACACTCCCAGTTAACAGCACTCCAATGAATGCCATCCCCTCCTGCCAGGCCAAGCATAAATGAGGGGGCTGGCTTGGTGAGAGAAGTCCCTGTGTGGTACAAACTGTTAACAATGCTCGGCTGCTAGCTGAAAAGCTGAAGGTTTGAATTCACCCAGAGGCACCTCAAAAGAAAGGCCTGGCGATCTACTTCTGAAAAATAAGCCACTGAAAACCCTACGGAGCACGGTCCTACTCTGACACACGTGGGGTCACCATGCGTTGGTGTCTCCTTGACAGCAACCGGTTTTTTGGTTTGGTGGGAACTGTTGTCAGGAGGCCAGAGGAAGAGGACTCAGAGAACAAGGATGTATTGTCAGACAGTGAGAAGGCAGCACTGTTAGTGATGCCAGGAGGGGCAGAGGGCAGCCCTGTGCTTTCCTACCTGCACGAAGGTTCCACCTCTCACTATGCAGTTCCACTCAGAAAAGTGGGACCCAGGTTGCCCAAGCTTCTAATTTCTCAAGAGAGGCTAGAAGACCCTGATCTGTACGTGTCATTTTCCAATGTTTAAAAGGGAACTACAGTGCACACTGTTGGCTGCCTCCCCAACGGCAATACCCCCATGTCTTCCTTGCTAACAAACCCCCTATCACATGCTTTGGGAAAGGTGATCCCTTCTTCCAGCCAATCATGTGCACGCCAGGCCCCTCCTCACTGACTGGCTTTGCAGGAGGAGCATGTGCCCTAAGTCTGGCCAAGGAGACCTAAATGGAAGTCGGCTGGGGGATCTCCTAGCTCTCCAGGAGCCACAGCAGCCCTCCTGTGACAATGAGGCTGCTAGAACATAAAGACAGAAGAAATTCAGGTTGCCAATAATACTGAACTGCTGAACTAACTGCCTTTATAGCCACCTGTTATACACAGGGTCACTGTGAGTCAGAACTGCCTCGACAGTACATAACAACAGCAACAGCTACCCTACTCTGGGACTTCTTGCATTGTGACATAGTCAATCCCCTTACCATTCAAGCTCTTTTGAACTGGGTTTTCTCCTGCAGCGGAGGACATCCTCACTGATACAGTAACCAATTTAAAACAGAAACCTAGGAGAGGATGGCAGGTGGCCTGGTGCCGGATTTCCAGCTCCTCTTAAGAAACGGAAGACCTGGCCACATTGAGGTACATTTCCACAAGGTCACGATCAGCTCCAGCTGATAGGAGCTGTCCCTCTAGATGGGGCAAGGGCTCTCCATTTGCCCTAATTGCCACTACTCCCTACTGTCTCTCCTGACACTAAGGTTGAATGTCAGTTGCCATCTATCACTTCTACCTGGGCACTACATGTACTAGAGTCTGTTACCCCGGACTTCTGTAGGACACAGCCACCATGTTGAAACAGAGGGAAAATGGTCCTGGTCAAAGATGGCTTCTCATTCCTTCTCTTCCCATTCCCTAGAGCCATCTTCACAATTAGTCAGATGAGCCCTCCCTAGGCAGCTGCACCTTCCCAGGTGAGGCCCCAAAACCCAGGTGAGGGATATGACTTCCTCTACTTTCCCTGGGCCTGAGGCATCTGCACCATAGACCAAGCCTCCTCATCCCTAACTCTGATATCTTTGGATTCTTCGTCTTGTTTGCCTTGGTGGAAGTTGCTGGTTTAGCCTTCCAGAGGGCTGGTGTGTCTGCTCGTGCTGTGGAGGCCTTGGTAGACACGGGAGTGCCTGTGACATCTGTCACGGGGGAAGTGTTGGTTTGGGGGGTTTTCACAACAGGTTTCACCTAAGGATACATGGAGGACAGCAGTTGGGGAAGAGATCCTGCAGTCAAGGCCTTAATTGGTGGTCTTCCTTCCTGCCTGGCCCTGAACCCAAGTTCTGACCAAGGAAGAGCAGGTGCAGGTGGCTGGGAGACCTAGCTGCCTCCTCATTAGGTCTCACCTGGGCGGGTGTCACAGCTGCTGGTGCCTCCTCCTCGCTGTCCGACTCCTCCTCGCTGCTGTTCTCTGAGTCCTCCTTCAGCTGCCCTGCCTTGGTGGCTGTAGGCCCTGTCTTCCCAGGGGCTGCTGGGGCAGCCCCTTTCCCTGGGGATCCCTTGGTGGAGGCTGAGGCAGCTTTGACCTGGGGGGCTTTCCTTGAGGGCTTCGCCTGTAGTGAGAGGGATAGAATCAGGGGAGGGAGTCTAGAGGGCAGGTGTGTGTGGAGACACAGGAGTTTGACCGGGCAAAGGTATGCGAACTGTTGGCAGGAGCTGCAGCCTGAGGCACACCTGGGGCTCATGGCACAGAGGAGGAGGCACAGTCTGCCAGCAGGGAAGCACAGGGCTGCCCTCTGCCCCTCCCCTGGGCCTCACCTGAGCTGGAGCCTCTTCCTCACTGTCTGACTCCTCCTCGCTGCTCCCTGAGTCCTCCTCCTGGGGCCCCCTGACTGCCCCTGTCTTGGCCGGGGCTGCTACAGCCACTGCCTTCCCCACAGCTGGCACAGACACCTGGCCCTGCACCAAGATGGCACTGCTTTGAGGGGTTCTCATCGGCGGCTTTACCTGAATGCAAGGAGATAGCAGTGTTGGAGAAAGAAGTGAACAGCATGGTTCCTTTGAGGTTAAGCTCCCAACCATGGCACAATTGTAAAGAAATCACTCCCACCTGTGTGGGACCCTTATCTGGGGTGGGTTCACTGCTCGGTCGTCCTCCTCTCTGCCCCAACTCTCTTGTGGCTTTGGCCCCACTGGCCTTAGCCGGTGATACCAGTTTGGCTTGAACACCTGTAGTGATTGCTTTTCCAGAAGTTGATGCTGCCCCTTTGACTGAAGACACTCTGGGAGAAGCTGGGTTGGCTTTGATCTGAGGAGTTTTCACTGAGGCCTTCACCTGGAAGGAGAAAAGAGGATTACAGAAGCAAGAACGTGAGCAGCAGGAAAGCAGTTAGCTGAGAACACTGACTCTGGAGTTGGAATGTCTGACTTTGGATTCTGGATCCCCAATTAATAGTGGTGTGAGCCTAAGCAAGTCACTTGCCCTCACTGGCCTCAGTTTCCTCCTCTGTAAAATGGGCATAATATAAGGCTGACCTATAGGGTTATTCAGGAGTCCCTGGGTGATACAAATGATTAAAAGCTAGCTCAGCTCCTAACCAAAAGATTGGCAGTTCAAATTCACTCATAGGTGCCTCGGAAGAAAGGCCTGGTGATCTACTTCCCAAAAAGCGGCCATCGAAACTCCATTATATTGGAGAGCAATTCTACTCTGACACACATGGGGTCTCCATAAGTCATTGCTTATGTTTATCAACAACATGAAGAAATCTGGGAATTCCACCAAACATATGAAAATTAAACAACCCCTTCTAAGTAATCAATGAGTCAAAGAATGAAAATGAAAATACAACATTTAAAAATTCATGGGATGAAGCTAATGCAGTCCTTAGAGGGAAATTTATAACTTTAAATATTTACATTAGAAAGAGCTAAAACCAATCGACAAAGATTCAACCTCAAGAAGCTAGAAAAAGAACAAACCAAACCCAAAATATAGGGAGAAATAATAAAGATCAGAGTGCAAACCAATGAAATAGGAAAACAATAGAGGAAATCAATAAAATCTAAAGTTAGTTCTTTGAAAAGGACAAAATTGATAAATCTTTAGCTAGACTGACCAAGAAAAAGAGAAGACACAAATTACCAAAAGTCAGGTAAGAAAGGGGGACATAACTACAGACCTTATAGAAATGAGAAGGATTATAAGTGAATATTATGAGCACCTTTATGCCAACAAATTAGACAACTTAGATGAAAGAAGGAAACCCTGGTGGCGTAGTGGTTAAGTGCTACGGCTGCTAACCAAAGGGATAGCAGTTCAAATCCACCAGATGCTCCTTGGAAACTCTATGGGGCAGTTCTACTCTGTCCTATTGGGTTGCTATGAGTTGGAATCAACTCAATGGCACTGGGTTTGGTTTTTTGGTTTTGGTTAGATGAAAGAAATTGCTAAAAAGACACATACTACCAAAACTGACTCAAGAAGAAATAAAAATATGAACAGGCCAATATCAATTTAAAAAATTCATTTAGTAATTAAAAATCTTCCCCCACACAAAAAGAGCCCAGGCCCATATGGCTTCACTGGTGAATTTTATCAAACATTTTAGAAAGAAGTAATACCAATTCTACACAAACTCAGAAACCAGAGGAGGAGGGAATACCTCCCAACTCATTTTATGAGGCCAATATCACCCAGATATCAAAGCCAGACAAAGACATCAAGAGAAAACTACACACCGATTTTCCTTACAAACACAGACACGAACATTTTTTAAACAAATCAGGAAACCAAATCCAGTAACAAATAAAAAGCACATACACCATGACCAAGAGGGTTTATTCCAAGAATAAATGGTTGACTTAATACCTGAAAAATCAATACCATCATATTAATCACCATTATATTAATAAAGAACAAAATCATACGATCATCTTGATAGACACAGAAAAAGCATTTGGCAAAATTGATAAGAACTCTCAACAAACTAGGAATAGAAGGGGACTTCCTCAACCTGAGAAAGGCATCTATGAAAAGCTTACAGCTAACACCACACTTACTGGTCAAAGACTGAATGCTTCCCACTTAAGGTCAGAAACAAGGCAAGGATGTCACTTTCACCACTACCATTCAACATCATTCAAGAGGTTCTAGCCAATAAACAAATAAAAGACACCCGGGGGAAAGGAAAAAGTATAACTTTTTATTTGCAGTCAACATGATCTATATGCAAAAATTTCTAAGGAATCTACAAAAGCCACCAGGACTCATAAGGAAGTTTAACAAAGTGACAGGATGTAAGATCAACACACAACACAAGGTCAGGCCCAGAGGCGCTCCAGCATTCGTTCAGTCATTCACCAGACACTAACTGAGCGTCTCTCATGCCCTTCTCACACTAGAGTTGTCTTCCTAGGACATTTATATCCTGAATAATCTCTTTCCTGAGTCTCAGACATACCAATCCTCAGTCTTTGCTACTTTTTTAGATTTGCTTGTTTCGAGCCTCAATTCCTAAATGGTAGTTTACTTTGAGCGGGCTGGGAATCCCTCAGTAGATCACTGACCTGGTCTGGCTCATCTCTGACCCTGGAAATGCTGAGCACAGTGTGGGACCCATTTAGTGTGTACAAGCATTTTGAGGGTGAGGCCATGCAAGTCTTATCTCACTTAATCCATGTAATAACCCCACAAAATGGACACAGTTACTGTCGTTATTTTACAGACGAAGGCAAGGAAAAGAAGGTGGTCCGCAAGACTCCTCCTATCAGCCCAGCCTGTTGTAGTGGAGGCTCTTCTAGCTTCTGGAAGCTAGGAGAGGCACCTGTTCTGACAGGGTATCTGTCTAAAAAGCTAGGCCCCCAGAGAGGGAACAGCAGCTCTACTTTTCACCCTGGGAGAAAGTCAGGCGCAAAGGCGGAATCATCTCCTTGGCGGAGGAAGTCTGGGCCAAGGATATGGCAAAAGGAAGTGGGAAGGGCAAAGGCTTTCCAGGCAGGAGCCTTGGGGCACAGGTCCAACTTTGACCCTCGGCTGGCTGGCTGAGTTGGAGCACATCACCAAACAACCCTCTAAGTTCTAATTTCCTCTCCCAGAAACCAAAGCAAATGAATCATCTACCTCATAGCACAGGTGGGAGGCTCAGAGGGAAAGGCAAATATTTAAATGCTCTGCAAAATAAAACTTAATAAGGGACTGGGTCTAAAGGTGTCTATGCCTTAAAGAAAAGGGAGAGGAGCCTGTAGCATCTCAGGAAGGGGCGTAGGCATAGATAGTTTAAAACCTCACTTGAGGAATCATAGGACTATGGGTCATATAAGCCAATGGTGAGGGGGATAAAAAAAATCCATAGAAATGTGTGCTCTGGTACAGAGGGAAAAGAAATGACTAATTTCTGAGTGGTTACTAAAAAAAAAAAAGTAACAATTAAAAAATAATAAATTGTGGGTGGGTGAGTACAGAGAGGGAGCTATCTCCACTTGTACCAGCTCTTCCAGGCTGGGAGATGACTCTTGATTCTGTTCCACACTGGCCTGGCCCACCTCGCAGTGACAAGGCTTGCTGGTACGAGAGGGGAGATCGCCTTAAATTCTCTCCCAACACTGTGAGGGTCAATTTCCAATATACAGAAGAGTCAACGAGGCACCAGTGGATTCTATCACTTGCCTAAGATCAGCTGGGACACAGAGCCAGACTTGGATCCAGGTGGTCTGGCTCTAAACCTCCTGCCGTTCTTTTCTGCTTCAACTCAGCTGAGCCAGGCACCTTCCCAGCCCCTGGCCTTCGCACAGGCTGGTTTCTCTGCCTGCAACATTCTACCCCTCCACTTCATCTGGTCAGCTCTTTCAGCCCACGGTCTAGATGCCATTCCTTCCCTCCTGAAAACCCTCTAGACATTATCACTTGCCATGCTGTGCTAGCCCAGGTATATATTCTCTAACACCATCCTTCTCACACCATGCTGGAATAACCTGTGTACATGTTCATGTCCCCTCCAACTAGGCTGGGAGCTTTCTGAGGGCCAGGTCACAGGAGCCCCAGACCAGGATAGTGTCTAGCAGGGTGGTACTCAACATAGATTGTGGAAGGCACAGGGAACCTCAGTGAAAATTAGAAGACCACGAAGGAGACCCTAGAGCTCTGATAGGCACACAGACACGGAGAAGTGGGAAATGAGGCTGAGTTAAGGCTGCCCCTGAGCTTCAGCTTCTGTACTCCCAGAGGCAAGAGCAGACAAGGCCATCCTCAGCCCCGCCCAGGCACAGATGTGGGAGGGAGGGGAAGCTCTTCCTAGGCTTCACCTGTGCTGGACTCACAGCTGCAGGTGCCTCCTCACTGTCTGATTCCTCCTCACTGCTCTCCGAGTCTTCGTACGTCTCAGTTTTGACCTGGGCAGCTGCAAGCCCTACCTTCCCAGGGGGTACTGGGGCGGTCCCGGGCCCTGAGGGTGCCTTGGCAGGGGCGGAGGCAGCTTTGCCTTGGAGGTTTTTCCCCACAGACTTTGCCTGGAATGACAAGAGAAAGAGAGGTGTCTCACAGGAGCCCAAAGGGCCATGTGGGACCAGCCCTGAGGGCAGCCAAGCAAACAGAAAGCCTCACCGGTCCTGCTGTTGCCACAGGAGCAGTCTCCTCCTCCTCCTCCTCACTCTCTGAGCCCTCACTGCTTGAAGACTCCTCCTGTGGCCTCTGGGCACCCCTGGCCGTAGCTGGGGATGCTGTGCAGGCTGGAGAAGTCGCTGTGCCTGCTTTCCAGGGGGCTGGGGTGTCCACTTGCATTGGGGGGAGCTTGGCAGAGGCAGGGGTGATGGGGGTGTTTTTCCTTGGGGAGGCCTTGGGTTGGGGAGTTTTCATAGCTGGCTTTGCCTGAGGGAACACAGAAGACAGGCTGGAAAAGGATCCTGGATTCAGAGCCCCCATCTACTCCAGCATGGAGCCCCACTGCTATCCCCCATGAGCCTAGAACCCAAGTTTTGACTGAGAGCAGCATAGCACCCCACAGAGCTGACTGGATGGGGGCAGTTCGGGGTCCAGCCCAGGCCTCACCTGAGCTGGAGTTGTGGCTGCTGGTGCCTCCTCCTCACTCTCAGACTCCTCACTGCTCTCTGAGTCTTCCTTGGGCCTCTCAGCCTTGACCTGGGTAGCTACAGGCCCTGCCTTCTGAGGGGGTGCTGGGGTAGCCCCTTTTCCCAAGGGCCCTTTGATGGGACCTGAGGCAGGTCTGACCTGGACGGTTTTCCCCGAGGGCTTGGCCTGGAGTGGGAGACTTAGGATCAGGGGAGGGAGCCCAAAGGGTGGATATGCAGAGAAACAGGAGACTAAGGCAAAGAGAACCACAGTGTGAAAAGATGGTCAGGGCAGAGTGCAGGGCTCCTGGCACCAAGGAAAGATAAGCCTGCAGGGAGCCTTCCAGGGCAGGACTCACCTGGACCGGGGTCACAGCTGCTGGTGCCTCCCCCTCACTGTCCGAATCCTCCTCGCTGCTGCTCTCTGAGTCTTCCTCTGGCTTCCCCACCTGGGCCTGGGGCACAACAGGTGCTGCCTTCCCAGGGGGCGCTAGGATGGCCCCTTTCCCTGAAGGCCCCGTACCCAGGGCTGAGGTGGGTCTGACCTGGGGGGTTTTCCCAGAAGGCTTTGCCTGGGATTAACAAAGCACAGGATCAGTGGAGGGGGTCCCAAGGCGGAATGGGTATGAAGACGCAGGTGGTGAGGAGGGCGAATGGAGCCTCACAGGGCTCTAGGCATGAGAGGGAATGACAAACCCACAGGAGGCCCTTCTAGGCCAGGCACAGGGCCACACAAGGTGTCCTCCATTCTCACCTGAGCTGTGCTCACAGTTACGGTCTTGGCTGCAGGCGTCTCCTCCCCACTATCTGACTCCTCCTCACTGCTGCTCTGCAAGTCCTCCTCTGGCTTTCCTGCCGGAGCAGCTCCAGGCCCTGTCTTCCCAGGGGGTGCTGGGGCAGCCCCTTTAACAGGGGACCCCTTGGCAGGGGCTGAGGCAGCTCTGACCTGGGACGCTTTCCCAGAGGGCTTCATCTGGAGAGGTACAGAATCACCAAAGGGTGGATGCATGCAGACAGAGAAGAGGCCCGAGAGGAAGCCACAGAGATGGGGGTAAGAAGCTGGGGTCTGAGGCAGGCCTGGGGCTCCTGCACAGAGTGGGAGAACAAGTCCTTGGCAGGTCTTCTGGGGGGGGGCCCTGGCTGCAGGGGATCTCCTTCCCCGGGCCTCACCTGAAGTGGGGCCATGGGCGCAGGTGTCTCCCCTTCACTGCTGGACTCCTCCTCACTGCTGCTCTCTGAGTCTTGCTCTGGCTTCCCTGCCTTGGCCTGGGTGGCTCCAGCCTTTACAGGAGTGGCTATGGCAGCCCCTTTCCCAGGGGGCCCCTTGGCAGTGGCAGAGGCACCTCCAGCCTGGGAAATTTTCCCCGAGGCCTTTACCTAGTAAAGAGAAAGGGCAGTTTGTTCTCCCCCTTCTGAAAACCCTCTGGTGATGTCTTCCTAAGACCTCCCTTTCTCTCTCTCTGGCCTCATCTCACTCCTACCCCCCATCCTGACCAGTGCTGCGGCCAACTGGCCTGCTTCCCCCAAATCAAATCGCTTCACACTCCCTCACTTCTAAGGCCTTCACACCCCCATCCCCGCCCTGATTTCGCCTGGCTGCTGTCTCCTCATCCCCCAGGTCTCAGTGCAGACACCACTTCCTCATGCAGGCCTCCCTGGTTGGTCTTCTCAGCCGCCTGGCACAGGGTTGTTATAGCCCATCTCCGCACCAGCCGGGAGCTCTGTGAGCATGGGCACTGCAACTGGCCAAACCACCGCCCCCACGGCATAGCTGATTGAGCTTAGAGGTGAAAGGGAGGGTGCAAAGGCTCAGATGGAGGAACTCTGGACATAACAAAGGGAGGAGGAGCCATCTGAAAAGTGGGCCGGAGTAAGGTTCTCCTCACTGGGCTTTCTGCACAGAGGGCAGGAGGACCCCGGATGCTGGTCCTCTGCCCCATAGCCCGGGCCTCCTCACTAACTCACTCACTGACTTCTTGCTGCTCTCAGGTTCTGCTCCTGGCCTTGAGGCTTTGGCAGGGCAGCTGCAGACCTTGTTTTCCCCAGAAGGGTCATGGCTGCTCAGCCCTGGGCTGATTATCCCAGAATATCAGCAACTCTGATCACTTGCCTTCTTAGAAATTTCCTGTGTGGAGGGTCCAGACTATTTCAAACATGCTGTGTTTAGCTTACACCTCTATTTTTTAAAGCTGACATGGAGAAAGTAGATTTTATGTAAAAGTTCACATTTTGGCTCCTGAGAAACGGAAGACCTCACCACACTGGGCAGGCCTTGGGGACAGCAAAATTGGCCTGAGCCGAGGAGCAGCTGCTCCCTGTGCATCGGGCCTGCATGCTCTGATTTGTCACTCCTACCTCAGGGCCTTTGCACTTGCTGTTCTCTCTGCCTGGAATGACCTTCCTCCAAATGTCCACATGGCTGCCTCCCTCTTCTCCTTCAGGTCTTTACGCACAGGCCTCCTTTTTTGGTAAGGTCCCTGACCACTCTATTTTAAATTGTCATCCCTTGTCTCTTCCCTGCCTTATTTTCCTCTTTAACGTGCACTGACAACTAACAAACCACATCTTATTTATCTTTTCTCTGACTGCATCTCATCCTGCCCCAGGCCTGGGTATGGGTGAGCACCCCTTCCCTGTCTGGCCTCATTGGTCAACACAGGGCTGTCTTTTACCCACCACTGTCCCACTCTTCCTCCTCCTGCTCTCTGGTTCCAATAGCTTTCCAGCCCCTCTGGCCTGCCCTTGGGATGTCACCAGAGCCTTGGGGGCTGCAGCCCCAGTCACTGCAGCCCTGGAGGCATAGGGGGTGGGTCCCAGCAGACATAAGGTAGCCAGATGCCCTGCCTGCTCTAGGTCTGCTTTGGTCCGAAGGCCAGAGGACCAGGCAATTAAAACAACTTCTAAAGCCCCTTCACAATAGGACTAGCTGGGACGAGGTCACCAGTCCACTTTATAGACAGGAAAACTGAGTCAAAGGAGAGTAGTACTGACAGAGCTGGATGCAGGATGTGTCCTCTGGGAAGCAGCCATTCCAGTGTGCTGCTTGAGCAAGACGAGTAATTTCCACAAGAAGCTGAAGCAAGGTAGCCCAGGTGCCCCTGCCTCTCAGCTTCATCTCTCTCCTCCTCCTTTCAAAACTCCAGGCTGAGTCTTCTCTGGTGGGAGCATTTCCAGGCTGCTAGGGGGCCATAGGAGCCCCCGAAGGCAGCCCTCCCCGGGCCTCACCTGGCTGGGGGTCTCCACAGGGGCCTCCTCCTCACTCTCAGACTCCTCCTCGCTGCTCTCTGACTCCTCTTCCGGCTTCTTAGTCCCGGTGGCTGGGGTTGAGGGACCTCCTCTGACTTGGGTTGTCACATCCCCCACCTTCCCAGGGGCTGGGGCTGCCCTTCTCCCTGGAGACTCCTTGGAAAGGACTGGCAAGGCTTGGATTGGTGAGGCTTTGGCAGGAGGGGTTTTTACGGAGGGTTTCGCCTAGGATGGGGGTAAGGAGCGAATAATAGCTTTTACCTCTTAGTGCATAAGGTGCTTCACAGCTTACAAAGCCCTTTCCCAATGTCTTTTAATGTTCAAACAACTCTCTGAGACAAATATGATCTTTATAACCCATTTGCCAGAAAAGGCCAAGAAGCTCAGAGAGGTTAAATCACTCAAGATCAAAGCCAAGGGGCAGAGCCATGGTTTGGACCATGTCTGTCTGGTGTTGGGAGCAGAATTCTTGACCACTAGCTCCTCTTCCACCTGGCACATATAGGGTCCAGCGCAAAGAGGCAGCCTCCCTCAACCAGAACAGCTTATCCTTGTCTGCCCCTTAAACATTAAAGTAGCTGGTCATAGTGGGTGTCAAGTACTTGTGGGGTACAGCCCTGAGGGACAGGAGGCCAGTCCTACCACCGACTTGCTGAGCTACCTTGAGCAGGTGCCCTTCCTCTCAGCCTCGGTTTCTAGATAAACTTGTGTGCCCCTTTTTAGCTCTTTCTTAACTTCTACAATCCTGGCATTTCCAAAGCAGTCAGTCCCTATCTCCACCTCATCTTCAGTCACCCTCACCTGACCCTGGGTTCCCTCAGTCTCATGTTCCTCCCCAAAGCTGTTGGAACCTTGCAGCAGCCTCTGGTCCACTGAGGCTGTGTGTTTGGCTACTGGTTTCTCAGGGACAGGAGTGGTCCCCTTCCTCTTGGCAGGGCCTGGCATAATAGAAGCCAGGGGCGTCCTATGTCTGGCTGCATCTAGGGCCTCACGGTGAGGGTGGAATGTGAGGAGCAGCCCATGGCCAGGCCTGGAGCAGACAGGGTGAGGGCTCCACCTTCACAGGGTCACTGGGTGAGGTGGAAAGTACCCGGGGCACCAGATCAGCCCATCCTGGAATCCTGCTGTTCTCCCTCTAAAACATCTTTGCAACTGGGGCACCCTAGTCCTGGCCACCAGCACCTCCTGCCTGTAGTGCTCCAAGAGACCCCTAAACACTCTCGCTGCTTTTATTCTGCACTGTCCTTCACTCAAGGAGCCCTGGTGGCATAGTGGTTGAACGCTCAGCTGTTAACCTAAAGACTGGTGGTTGAAACCCACCGCTCCAAAGGAGAAAGATGTGGCAGTCTGCTCCTGTAAAGATTTATAGCCTTGGAAACCCTATGGGGCAGTTCTACTCTGTCCTATAGGGCTGCTATGAGTCGGAATCAACTAGACAGCAACAGGTTTGGTTTGGTCCTCCAATCCAGGCCACAACCAGAGACCTTTTTGAAATATAAATTAGGCCCTGTGCCTAAAACCCTTCAACAGCTTCCCACAGCCTCTAGAATAAAACCCAAACTACCTAGGGCAGTCCTAAGATCAATCAGACATGTGGCCCCTGCCTACCTCTGGGCCTCATCCTGTAGCACTTTAAACGCTCATTTAAAGCATCAAACTCGTTTTGCCTTCGTCTCTGCACATCCTCCCTTCTGCATGGAACACTCAACACATTTTCTGGCCTGCCACCTCTACTTCTGATGACACCTATTCATCTATGTCAGGCTCACCTTACTGTCTATCTGCCCTCCACAGCACCCATCACCACTGCAGATAAAAAGCTGAAGGACCCCCTCACTTCCCCATGGCGGCATGAACCTGCCCATCTTGCTCACACTGTATTCCCGAGGCCTGGTACTTGGGAAGTGCAAAATAAGGAATGACCTGTGGGTACATCTCCCAGGTCACAGGTCAGGGGTGAGACAAGGCCACACACCAAGAGTCCTGCTCAACTCTAGCCACGTGCCTAGTCCTGGCATTCACCAGTGGGCCCAGATTCTCCTGAGCAGCCTTACCCAGCTTACCCCTCACCATGCATGACAACTACTCCTGCCTTAGGGCCTTTCCTTGTGCAGTTAGTTCTTCCTGCCCTTCCCCTTCCTCCTCCTGGTGACCCCCACTGTGCTCCCAGGCCCTACTCCAGTGCCCCTCTCCCAGGAAGTCTTCCCTAGTCTCTCAGGCAGGACAGCCTCTCTCTCCCACAGCCCTAGACCTTCTCAGGGGGCAACAAGCAGCTCCTGCTCCCGCCCTTTCCCTCCCCAGGCCTCAGCCACTCCAGCTCTTAGTCACCCCCGAAACAGTTGCTGAATTAATACAGTCCCACAGATCTTTGAAGTCTCAGTCACAGTCCTGGAAGGGTAAGAGGTCTGAAGAGGGCAACTCCTGAGGATGGGTGGCAATTACCTCCACATCTGTCTCGTCACTCGAGCTGGAGGTGTCCTCACTGGAGCTGTCGGCTTGGTCCACCATCCCTGAGGCATAAACAGGGAAGGGGCTGAGGGTCACTCTTTCCACACTTGCCTGCCCCTCCCCAGCACCCCCTCGTGCCAACTGCTAATCAAAGCCAAATGCTGAGTGCTTGCTTCTCATGTCTACAGAGCTGCAAAGCCACCCTTTCTTCAAGTCCCACATCCAAGGCGGGCACCATCGTGATCTCTGTTCTCCACACCTTCAAATCCCTGGTGTGGGCTCATATGATAGGTCCTAACACATGTGCACCAGCATCTAACAGTTTATAAAATCTCCCCCCACCACTGCAGTCCACTGAAGCAGGGAGGGCAAATGCCAGGCCTCTTAGTCCAGACCCTAAGCCTCCACAGTGGTCCCTCAACCAAGCTTCAAGCCAGTTCTGTCATGGCCAACGAAGCAAAGTTGGAACAGACTCGAAATTTAAAAATCTGGGTGAAGTAGAACACGAAGCATAACAGGAAAAATTATGGGTTGAAGTCCTGGAATGGGAGACTCGGAGGAGGCAGTGTGCCCTTTTAGGAGCCTGATGTGGGAGATTGGATTACTGCCAGGACTGTGGAGAGTGACACACATTCAAAGTGGTGCATTTGGCCGCCATCTCTGAGCAGGGCACCCATTTCCAACTCTGCCAGTCAAGAGATCTGGTTGCTATGCAACGTGCACACTGCCCTTGTTTTCTAGGAGTGAGATTAAGTTTCTAGCAGGGCTTCAATCTGTAATTTTTTCTGTTCCTCTTTGCCTACATTTTAAAAATTTGGGTCCATTTGGGTTTTGCTTCATTGGCCATGACTGAACCAGGGAGAACTGGTTCAAAGCTCTGCCCTGAACACACCTAATGGTGATAAACCAAAAAATGCTCTAATCACCCACCCAGGCTGCTCAAACTCCCTCAGCAAAGTTTGAGGTGTCCATGCAGCTGTCCCTCCCTTGTCTTGGGGATGGGGAAATGACCTAGGGGATGGGGAAATGGTCTGAGGGATGGGGATGGGGCTCTCACTGTCAAAGAGACAAACTTTTGAATTCCATAATTTTCCAGAGCTTAATAAAGCAGTGCCTAGACCTGCCCCCTAAGCCCAAACCCAGGGGACTTGGTTCATAGAGATAGGGGCTTCTCACCAGGCTTGGCAGTGGCTCTGGGAGCCGGGACACTGCTCTCCTCCTCAGTTTCTGAGACCAAGGTGGTATTTGCCAAGGGTGCTGCCAACTTCTTGGGTGACTTCCCAGAAAGGAGGTGGGCCACTACCTTCCCGGAGGCAGGGTGTGGTACGGAGTTCACCACCTTGCTGGTTTTCTTGGTCTTTGCCTACAGAGAGCAACAGCAACATACACATCTGGACACGGTAAAGACTGCAGACTACCCAGGTCTTAAACCAGCGCCAGCTACCACTGCTGGGCCATGTGAGTTTGCACAATTTGTTCAGCCACACTGAGTCTATTTCCTTGTCTTTAAAGTGACACTAAAAATTGTCCCTCAGCTCACAGAGCTGTTGAGAGAAATGAATTATAGGTCTTGGGACACTTGCTAAACGGTAAGTAGTAGTTTGTTGAGGATATTATCACTATTTTATAATTACTTTCATACATTAAGGAGCTCTGGTGGTGCAGTGGTTAAGTACTTCGCTGCTAACTGAAAGGTCAATGGTTTGAACCTACCAGCCACTCCATAGGAGAAAGATGTGGCAGTCTGCTTCTGTAAAGATTACAGCCGTAGAAATCCTATGGGGCAGTTCTACGCTGTCCCATAGGATCGCGATGAGTCAGAATTTACGGCAATGGGTTTGGTTTTTTTTTTTAATATGCCAGTGGCCCATTGCAGTAGGCAGCTTCCTCATCTCACACAGAAGGGAACTCAGGCCCTGAGAGGCAAAGGGGTTCACCTAGGATCAAACGGCTGGTAACACAGGCTGAGATTGGAACCCAGGTCGGGAGACTACCCACAACTCTATCAATACTATTTTGACATAGAGGGCTTCCCCTAAAAGGCATTTCAACTCCCACAGACATAGCTTGGAAAGCAGTCCCACTCACCTTGCCTTGTTCTTTCATGCTTGATGGCAAATCCACCCCCACGACTGAGGTGTTGGCAGACACTAGTCTTGGGGCTGCAAGACACAAACACCTGCTGGATGAGCCAGGTGAGCTTTTCTCCTAAGAGCAGCCAATAGCTTTCATTCCACCTAACAGTTTGACTGAAGTCCCTGGGTGGTACAAATAGTTAACATGCTCAGCTGCTAACCAAAAGGTTAGGAGGTTTGAGTCCACTCAGGGGTGCCTTGGAAGAAAGGCCTGGGGATCTACTGGAGCACAGTTCTTCTATGATGCACATGGGGTTGTCAAGAGTCAGAACTGACTTGACGGCAACTGGCAACAGTTCGATTGATCTTGGCTGCCTGGTGTTGGGATGAGGGTCTGAGGCTGACTCCAGACTTATGGCAGAGTTCTGTGGTGCATTAGCCACATCCTTCAGGAGCGAGAGAGGAGAGTGGCAGGATAACTGCTTTCATCCCCGGTGAACTCCCAGCTCCTTTGTGGCACAAGGCACCGAGGCCCCAACAGGAAAAGCACTGGCCCAAGATCCTGCCATGAATTACCATGAAGGCACCACACAACTCCATGGGCGTCTTTCACACAGGCTACTACACCATAGCCCTGAAAGTCACTCAGAAAGCCAGAAGTAATGATCAGGCAGCCAGCCCCAGGCCCAGAGAGTGGCCCAGAATTTAAATAGGTTCTTAGTGGAGAGGTAGCTGAACCATGAGAGCCGGGCCCAGTTAGGTGCTGAGATGTAGAGATGCACGAGGCTTTTGTAAAAGGATACTGTCCCTTCAGATCTCAGGAGGGAAAGATTTCAAAGGTGTGCTGTTAAATAAGAAGGCTATTACGGAGATGTACTGCATGAGCCAATTCTTTTCCTGGTATTTAACACCACCTCTCACTCTTTTTTAATTACAGAAAATTTTAAATGCATTCGTAAGTACAGAGAAAGTACACTGAACCACACTGCTTCCACCATTACCAATTTATGGCCAATCTTATTTCATCTACTCTCTTATCCACCTCTCCCCCAATATATATTATTTTGAAGAAAATGCCAGTCATCATATCATGTCACCCACAAATATCCCAATAGGTTTTTCTCAGTAAGAAGGACTCCTTTCAAAAAATATAACTACAATACCACTATCACAGGTTTCAGAAATTGATTAGTGTTAAACAGCCGGTCAATGCAAAATTTTATAATTTTTGTTTAAAACGTATGTATGGATGGATGGATCCAGTTTATTTCTGTAGATGCAAAGGCTCCCCACCAGGAGATGCATTTAGGGGGTGAAAGGAAGTGGGGCAGAATAGGAAACCTTCAATTTTTCTTCTATGTGTTTCTGTGCCATTCCAAGTTTCTACACTTGTTTTGCAATGATACTTTAAAAATATTAAGCAAGATATAAAATGTATATCCAGGATGATCTCAAACATCTTTGAAAACATGCTCAGGAAAATAACTAGAAAAATAATTTACCAAATTGTAAGTGGCAAGAATATGGGTAATTTTTTTCTGGCCTTTCAAAAAAGTACTTTTTCAATATTCTCTTATGAATTCTATTACCAGTAGCTTTGAGTCAGCTCTGCCTGATAGCAACCTCATGTGTGTCAGAACAGAACTGTGCTCCACAGGGTCTTCAGTGGCTGATCTTTTGGAAGTAGATTGCCAGGTCTTTCTTCTGAAGTGCCTCTGGGTAGATCTGACCCGCCAACCTTTCGGTTTGCAGCATCCAGGGACTCCAGTGAATTCTATACTCTTTTATAATCCTAAAATGTATTTTAAAATTAAGAAATCATCTGCTATACAAACAAAAAATAAAAACATAACGCGGAGAAGAGATCAACTCTAGAATTATGACAGCTCTTGGGTGAAGCACAAGGGGCCCTGGGAATCGGGGACAGGGAGAAGGGGCCGTAAAGGCTTTCACGGAGTTACCCCTGCCAACTCTGATACCTAAGTGCCCAATACAGCCCTGGTGCTAACTTGTACACTTCCAAAAAAACCAGGAAGATCAGCAACTCTTAAAGCAGCCCACAGAGAAGAAGTGCCTGCCAGGCGTCCTCACCAGCAGTACTTCCGAAAATAGGATTCTTTAACCTTTAACAGAAACACGTGGGGATTTGTGAAAATGCGGCTCCCATGCCCCATGGGCAGGGGTGACTGGAGGTACACAAATCTAGACTGTGAGGGCCCATCTGTTTTTGCTCACCGCTGGCTCTCTAGCCCTAACATGATGCCTGGCACACAAATACATAATGGAATAAACAGACACAACACAGGGCATTCCCAGTCTTCCCCTAAAAAGTCTTCATCTTCTCAGAGCTCACTAAAGAAGAAGCTGGAGGTAACTCACTCCTGGAACAATTCAACCCCATCCCATAGTATGTTCCCAGAAGGTGCAGGCGGAGCCCCTACAGACACCAATGATGGGGGCCTGACTGGGAGGTCCAGGTCCCCCAGCATGCACGGTTCTTACTCCTCTTGGTGTTGGCGCTCTCACCTTCTGCCTCCTCCTCGTCGTCTGAGCTCTCGGAGCTACTAATGGGGTCTGACACGCGGGTCTTCTTGGCCTGCAGCGCTGCATCGTTCTCTGCCTTCCGCTTTTGGCCGACCTCTGAGGTTCTGCAGATCAAGGATGTCTGGCTTTACCAACTGGGTGATATGACAACTCCAGGGGATTTGAAAAGGAAGCCCTTCCCACATCCTCCTACCCTCAAAGGAAATGAGCACAGAGAGTTAAAACAGTGATGAAAACACAGGGCAGGTACAAAATTCTGTATTTTGCATTTTCACTCATCTGATCAAGTGTTTTAAAATCCTCTACAAGTCTTCAAAATAACCATGAATGGTTGATAACGTTACATAATACATGCAGTAAAACCTCTGAAAGCTGGAACCTGCATAAGGCAGAAATCTACCAGAGAAGGAAAACTCAAATATTTTCCACTATAAGGAGAGATAACCTTGGTGGCGTAGTGGTTAAGAGCTTGGCTACTAACCAAAAGGTCGGCAGTTCAAATTTACCAGCCGCTCCTTGGAAACCCTATGGAGCCCTTTACTCTGTCCTATAGGGTGGCTATGAATCAGACTCGATTTGATGGCAATGGGTATTTTTTTTGGTATAAGGTGAGACAGAAAAGTGGTAAGAATGCATCCTGTCAAACACGGAAGACTTGCAAGACCTGGAAAAACAAGGCAGTCCCTTTGCCTTCCGGCTCTCACAGGTTTCACTGTAATATCAGCAGCTGACAGTCAGTGAGCACCACGGACCAGGCCCCTCCTCCTCCGGGACTTGCTGCATTGCATCCTAGAAGCCTCCGTCCAGGTCCTTGTCCTTTAGATCTCAACCCCATGACAGGCTCCTCAGAGGCCCTCCCTGATCACATTTCCCTGTTTCATTTTCTTCAGAGCACTTTTATCTCATGTTATTTTAGTTACTTCCTGCCAGACTCCCCAGCTGCACAGTAAGGGGAGAGAAAGAGGGCTGGCAGGGACCTTTTCTATCCTCAGTGCCTAGCACACAGCTCAAAAGGTGAATGAGTTGTCCAGGGTCAGAATAAGTTTGTGGCATGAGTGGGACAGCTCCCAGATCACTGAGTCCCCTGACCCCCACCCAAGGGAGCTACCATCTGCCCCATGTTTTCTGCGTGGAGTAGACACTGCTCTGCCAGTTTGGGATGACAGGCTGCCTGGGACCTCATTCCCAGGAAGGCCACTTGTCAAGAATTTCCTGCTAAAAACAAGCTTCATCTATTACATGTATCAATTTATTCTGCTTCTTCCCCCTCACCCAGTGGAATGTAAGTTCCACAAGGGCAAGGATTTTTCTCTGGTTTGTTCCCAGCTCTAGCCTCATCGTCTAGAACAGTGCCTGGCTTGTACTAGAAGCTCAATAAATACTTATGCAGATTGTTTAATTCTCACAATGCAATGAGAGAATTACTATTATCTCTGTAAAAAAAAAAAAAATTTTTTTTTTTTTTCTGTTGTGCAGGTGAAGATACTATTCAGGGAGGCCAAGAAGGCAGTGGCTGGGTTTGAATGTTGCTGGGAATCACTAGGCTAGGCCACCTCTAGCGGGTGTAGGGTTCTCATCCCACGCAGCACCCCTCCCCGTAGAAGGGGTTAATGGCAGGAGAGGGTGTGAGGTGCAGCTTGCTGAAGCATCTCTCTGAGAAAGGAAGTGCAGTGAGTGAGAGAGGGCAAGGGAGAGGAAGTGCCGGGTGTACCTTGTGTTCCAAGCTTGATTAGCAGCAGAGGAGAACCAAGACCCTGAGGGCTGGCAGATTTTTCAACGACCTTAGCTCTCTACTAAAGGATGGAGCCCCTTCCACACTATGCTTACCTTTGCTTACATACCTCTGATGACAGGGACTCACCACTCCCACTATAGCATACCTCATTTTTGGATCGCTGTAATGATCCTTGCGTTTAGAAGCTGAAACCTGTCTTCCTAAGGCAGGTACATACAGGTCCCACCTCTGCCTGCTTTTGTCCTCCAAAAGTCACTGACAGTGGCACTTCACCCCTCTTGCCTGCCCCTTTGCCATCTCTTTTCCATCCTGGACAGTGCAACATTCTCTCTCATTCTTCATGCTACATGACTATAGGACTTTCACTTCCCTAGTCAGCTGTGGTCAGGTCAGTGCATGGGAGACAATATTTATTATCCCCTCCAACCCTGGTGGCATAGTGGTTAAGTGCTACAGCTGCTAACCAAAGGGTCGGCAGTTTGAATCTGCCAGGCACTCCTTGGAAACTCTGTGGGGCAGTTCTACTCTGTCCTAGAGGGTCACTATGAGTCGGAATCGACTCGATGGCACTGGGTTTTTTGGGTTTTTCCTTCATTCTCAAACTATTCCTCCGTTGATATACCGTTGGATTATTCTCCCTCCCCTGAAAAGTTTTACATGCTTCATAGGCATTTCAATTCAACATGTCCTTGAAATCTTTCCCTCCAAACTGGGTTCCCTTCCAGCTCCATGCATAGACCCACCTTCCATCCAGGTGCACAAGCCAGACACCCAGGAGTCAACTTGACACCTCCTCTCTACCCCATCCACAGATCCTGGATTTACCTCCTCGCGTTGCTTGAATCCGCGGTTCGCTTCTCTCCACCCTCACATCCCTGTGTCAAGCCCCACCGGCTCTTGCCTGTATGTCATCACAGCCCCCAACCAGCCGACCTGATCACATCCCTCCCTGCCTCACCTTCCGTGGCTCCCCACGACTCCTAAGGTAAAGCCTCCCCTCACCATGGAAGGCCAGGCCTAGCATGCGGCGGGCCCTGCTACCCCCAGCCTCATCTGTACAGTCCCCCAGCCACAGGCATTGATTGGCACTGCAGTTCCCACAGCCAGGTGCATCCCTCCTGCCACTCCATACATACTGATTAATTCACTCCTCCACTTCCCTCAGCTCTCAAGTCAGAAGTCACCTCAGGGGAGTCCCCCCGCCATCCCATACAAGGCCAGGCTGACTCATGTATGTGGTTTTGGCATGAGGTAACTACCTTTTGTAATTCTTACAATCACTGTAATTTTATGTTTCGTTTCCTGAGTCGTGTTTGCCTCCTCGACTACAATGTCAGCTCCAGGAAAGAAGGAACCATGTCTGCCTCATTCATCACAGTATCTCCATACTTAGAACAGGGCCTGGCATTCAGTAGGTGCTTAATAAATGCTGATCAAAAGAAATATCTATCCATGTGATCTGGCTTTCTGGGAGCTATGTCCACAGTGGGCTTGGGGACCCATCTTAGATCAGGTTAGTTTCCTGACTTATTCCAAGCCAATTGCTTGGGGTGCCCCTACTCCACCCTCAGCCCCACCAAACTCACTGTTGCCAGTGTGTGTAGATGTCCAGAAGGGTGACCGGCTGAGTCGGGAAACTTTTCTGCAGAGAGATAAAGAGAGGTAGCAATTAACCTCCCAGCAGGGGAGGCCTTCCCTGGTCCCAACTCTGCCTGACCTCATGACATGAGAACAGACAGGTGGTTGAGAAGGGAGTCTTTTTGCTCTGAGAAACATGTCTGTTTAGCCCTGCCAATACCATTCAAAACCTTCCAGAAACAATCAAGCCAAGCAATTCCAGCTAAAACCTTTTTAGACATGTTGGTGAGAGGCACGTTTGAGAGGCTGGAGCTGGAGTGTTCCAGGCTAGCATTCACCCAGCTCCTGGCCTCTCTGGTACTCTTCACCCTCACAGGCCATAAGATGGGGCTTTTTCCACCCTTGACCTTTCAAGAGGCCTTCAAAAGTTTGGCTGGTGGATCTCCCCAGACAGTATGAACCATAGTCCAGATACCCAAGGCATTCCAGCGGCACAACCTCAGTCTAGCAGTTCACTATGAAGAGGCTGGGCCCAAATGGTGCCAGTCTCTTGGTGGAAGCAGAGAACACCAGGTGGAATCCAGGACTTTGGAACTGAGGACAGAAGGCCAACTCTGGAAATGCCAAGCACCTCAAGTTCCAAGGAGGCTGGGTGAGCAGTGTGGGGTGAGGGTGGAGAGCTCAGGTGGCTGGGCAGAGTGGCCAACAGTGTGTTCCAGGGGTCAGGCAGGCCTGGATTGGAGTCAGTTCTCTGTTAACTGACTAGGTAACCCTGGGCTAACTTTTCCAAATTCAGGTCCCTTCCATGTTATGGATTGAATTGTGTCCTCCAAAAATATGTGTTGTAAATCCTAACTTTTATGCCTGTGGTTATAATCCTACTTGGGATGGGTTGCCTTTGTTATGTTAATGAGGCAGGTGTGTCTTAAGTCCTTTTGAGATATGAAAGTGATTAAACAAGCAAGGGAAAGAAGCCGAGATGGGGCATGACAGATGCCAAGACACATGATGATCACTAAGGGAAGGACAGAAGCTAAAAAGAGCCAAGGACTTTCCTCCAGAGCTAACAGAGAGAGAAACCCTTCCCCTAAAGCTGGAGCTCTGAATTCACACTTCTAGCTCCTAAACTATGAGAAAATAAATTTTTGTTTGTTAAAGCCACCCACCTGTGGTATTTGTTACAGCAGCACCAGATAACTAAGACATTCCATAACATCTGAGACAGCACGTATTAGCCTCACTCTGCTCCCACCCAAGCACACCAGCCTCCTCACTGTCCCTTAAATGTGGCAGGCCACCCCCTACTCCACCCCTACCAGGGTCTGGAATGCTCTCTCTCCTGCTAACTACATAGCTCACTCCCTCATTTCCTTTAGGTCTCTGCCCAAAATGTTACCTTTTCAGTCAGGCTTCCTTGACTACCCAATTTACAATTGCACCCCTGACACTCCTTAATCACCCTTGCTGCTTAATTTTTATAGCCCTCACCTATTATCACATGACACTCTGTACCACTAACTTACTTTTTACATGTCGTTTGCTGGAATGTATGTTCCAGGATGGCAGGACAATTTTCCTAGGCATACGCTCCAAGGCTCAGGGAGGATTGGGAAAAGCATAGATAACATCTCAGGGCCCATCACCCTTTGATCCCTTCAGGAGGCCCTGGGATATTGACAAATCAGGCCCCCTCAGTCACCAGTTTAAAACCTTCCAGTGGCTTCCCACTGCTTTTTGGCTTAAGACCAAACTAACTACAAGACCTGCTTGGGCCAGCCCCCACCTCCCTCTCTCATCTCTCTGGGGACCTCTATTGCCCTGGTCCTCCGTGCTGTAGCCTCAGGGACCTTTCTTGAGGTCAGTATGTACAAAATCAACCTCTCTTCTACCACGGGGCATTTGCACCTCTGCCTGGAATATTCACCTTCCCCCTTCAGATCTCAAATCAACAGTGACTTCCTGAGGGCAGCAGTCTCAGGTATCTCTTGAGACAAGGGCAACCTGCCATACACTGTTTTAGCACGCTGTGCCTCTCCTTCTTGTAACTTCATGTAGTGTTAAGTTTACAGGTACTTTCGTGATTTGTGTCTGTCTCCTCTACTAGATCGTAAACTCCACTGGGGCTGAAGGACCGAGACCGCCATTCTATCACCAGCAGGTTAACAGCTGCTGAATGAATGAAGTGAGAAAAGACTGCGCCACCAGTTCTAACCCCAAAGCTGTCCAACTCTGTACAGAGGCTCTCTAAAGGTCTGAGTTCCTGCTCTACTGTGGAGCCCCTTCCCTTGGCGGTCCCTCCTGGAGGTGGTCACAATTCGCCCCTCAAACCCGTGGCCAACTACTTGCCCCAGGAGGCCGCGCGGGGCCACGTGGTCTGAGACTTAAGAAACTTTAAACTGCTGCTCCCAGGAAGGGAGCAGAGGCGAGCGGCGCGGGAATTACAAAAGCCCTAAAGCGTTGGATCACCGGTCCCGGCCCGCCCACTGCACAGATGGGTAAACTGAGGCCTACAGAGAGTAAGAGCTGCAGCGATGGTTGAGGCTGTAGCTACTAGAGCTCCCCCGGCCCGCGTCCCTGAGAACAGGAGAATCCGGGTCTGGGCACCCATCTTGTCGCCTGGGTAGGGGGCACCAGCTGCTGCGCTGCCGATCCTGCACGTGGGCCTCGCACACGGCACTCGCAAGCTCACCTGGGCGCTCTGCTCCTTCACTTCCCGCGCTGCGCGAACATAGCCCGCTTGCAGAAGATGCTGGTAGATCAGGGGAAGCAGCTCCCGCCGCTTCCTGGCCTCGGCCATGCCCGCGACCCCTGGCTACTCCGCTCACCTGCACGCCCCCCCAGTCCCCGCCCGCCACTTCCCTCTTGCCCTTAGACCTCGCGCACCCCACTTCCGGCTCCTCCTTCGCCACAGCCGCATGGCACTCCGGGAAATGTAGTCTTTTATCCTTGAGCGGCCGCTCAGGTCCTGGAGGGTGAAAGGGGCGGAGGCTCAGAAGGCAAGAGATCTCCGATTGCAGAGGGAATGGGAGGGCTTTGATCTGGCCCCGCCTCCTGGTTGGGCCATGCTACGAAGGACTCCCTCCTGGGAATCCTTTATTTAGACTTGTTCCTTGAAGTGATTTGTATGACCGCTGCGACTGGGCTTTATTCATCTCTGAACGCCCTAATCTGCATCTTTTCTAAACTCGAATTCCAGTTGCCCGCTCATTTACTCTTTTCACACGTTTTTTTTTTTTAGGATCTATGAACCAGGCACTGTTTGTTATTAGTTTATTCATATATTAATTTACTTACTGAACAAATAAGTACCGTACCTTGGGCTAGGCAGAGGGAATAAAAAGATGAATAAGACATGGCGGCCGCCCTCAAAGCTTGCAGGGCAGAGAGAGACAGTCGGTAACCAAGCAACTACAGTTCAACGCCTCGTGTGCAGTTGTCAGGAATAGGAACAGCCTATGGGAACACGGAGGAGGGGTATCTAACCCCAAGGAGGAGTTTAAAATAACTGAATCTTAAAGGTGGAGTAGAAATTTCTAGGTTTAGAGTATTGGCATCCCAAGAAGAGGGCAACGCATGAGTATAGGCATAAGAAACCACCTGGTGTAGGCTGGGAATCCAGAGCACAGAACCTGGTTCTGTGCTGCTTGTCTGTAGAGTTGGGGGAAGAGGAAACAACTGGGGACACATGAGGAGAAGCAGACAGGGCCTACAAAACCCTCTTCAATCCCAGCAGTTCAGACTTTGTTCCAAGGACAATGGACAGCCTCCCCTTGGCTTTATGCAAGAGTGTGATATGGTTTTGCATTGTGAAAAGATTGCTATGACCAAAGCATGGAAGACGGATTTGTGGGGAACAAAACTAGATGTGGGCTGTTGTAGTGTTGAGGGGAGGTGGCAGGGAGAGGGTGAGCTGGGCTGGGGAATATTTGAGTCAGCTAGTCCTAACCTCTTGGGTCCATTTGAGAATCTGATGACAGCAGGAAGCACAGCCCTTGCTCTAGAAAATTTTGAAAGTGTGTTTTTTTTTTTTTTTACGGACACATCGGATTTTCCACCCAATTTCAGGACACAGATAAGCACGTACCTAAACTTGCTAGGGTTAGGAAACTCCGCTCCAGGAAGAAACATGAACAGGACCAGGTAACTGATTGGGTGTGGTGAGTGAGGAAGAGGAGAAGACTAATCTACTTTCAGCCATTTAACAAATATTCGTTGAGCACCTATGGTTGGGGGTGAAACAGTCTCTACCCCACAGAGCTTACAGTCTAATGCGGGAGATGCATGTTAAATAAATACTCATACAAATACACTGTTACAAACTCCAATAAGTGCAGGAAGGAAAAAGATAATATTTCCTCACTGAGTAGTATAATGTTGAAAAGCTGCTGGAATTGCACCTCCCGGGTTCAAATTCTGGCTTTGCCTCTTATTGACTAGGTGACCTTGGGTAAGTGATATAAGTTCTCTGGGCCTCAGTTACTTCATCTGTAAAATGGAGATAATTATAATTTCTACCTCATAGGGTTGTCCTGAGGAGTAAATGAATATCAAGCAGAAATGCTTAGAAGAACTCCTAACAGTAAATACTGTGTGCATGTGTTACCTATTATTGCAAAAGCATTTAACAGGAGGGAGGGATCTACCTTTTCTTGGGGGTTAGGGAAGGGTTCCCTGAGGAAATAGGGTTTGTGAGGAAATCTGAACTATGGCTAGGGGAGGGTGGGGTGGGGGGAAGAATCCTGGGCAGAAGGAAAAACCTTTTCAAAGGGTCTGCGGCAGGAGTGCAACTGAGAGGAGAGGGAAGGGAAGGTCTTTGTAGCTTGGGAAGTGCAGAAGGTGAGCAGAGGGCAGGTTCTCCATTCAGGATTGGCCACATTAAGGGTGACCAGTGTAAATGCCCGCTAGAGAGTTGAGTAGAAAGCATCTAAGTAAATGAGGGAAGACTGGTTAGGGTTAGGGGTGCAGAGAGGCATCCAGAAGGGATATAATGGTGGCCAAAGTGAGGGATGGGGGGATGGCAGTGGAGTTGGAGAGCAGTGGAAGTTTCCTAGAGTTATTCAGGAAGTAAAATCATCATAGAGATGTGCTGGAATAGGAGGGTGAGGAGAGGAAGTCAGGATGGACTTTGAGGTTTCTGTGCAAACAGGTGGACAGTAACTTTCACCAAGATAGGAAAAACTGGAAGAGGACTGGGGTGAGAGAGTTGAGCGAGGATGAGCGAGGAGGGGCGGTATGAAGGAGGAGGTGAAAAGTTTAAGTTCCACTTTAGACATGTTGAGCTTGAAATGCCACTGAGACACCAAGTGTGGATGTGGAATAGGCATGTAGAAACCTGGCTTTGGATTCAGTACAGAGGTCTGGGCTAGAGATGAAGGTGGGAAGTTGTCCCCAGAGAGATGATAATTGAGACTGTGGTTGAGGACAAGATTGTCCAGGGAGCCGAAGGTAGAGGGAGAAGACAAGGTGGCCCAGGGTGGAGTTTTGAGACATGCCCACAGGTTAGGTCTTCCTAAAGAGAGATAGGGGGTTATGTTGGTGGTTAAGTGGTAGAATTCTCTTGCCTTCCATGTGGGAGGCCCAGGTTCGATTCCTGGCCAATGGACCTCATGCACAGCCACCACCTGTCAGTGGAAGCTTGTGTGTTGCTATGATGCTGAACAGGTTTCAGCAAAGCTTCCAGCCTAAAGATGGACAAGGAAGAAAAGCCTGGCAATCTACTGCTGAAAATCAACCAATGAAAACTCTATGGATCACAATGGTTCAGTCTGCAACTAATCATGGCACAGGACTAGGCAGAGTTTAGTTTTGTTGTGCATGGGGTACTATAAGTCAGGGGCCAACTTGGCAGCTAACAGCAGCAACAAAAGGCTGCAAAGCCTGAGAATGAGGAGCCAGAGAGATGAGTAGGATGAACCAATGGTGAGGAATGAGCAGTGGGCCTCAATTTCATGACAGGCATGGAGATTGCTGGTAGCCTTAAAACCAGTTGCAAATGAGTTGATTCTGATTTATGGTGACCCCATGTGTGTCAGAGTAGAACTGTGCTCCATAGGGCTGCAATGGCTGATTTTTTAGAAGTAGATCCGAGGCACCTCTGGGTGCACTTGAACCACCAAACTTTGGTTAGCAGCTAAGTTCATTAACTGTTTATACCACCCCAGGACTCCATTGGTGTCCTGAGAGAGTGCTACTTCTGTGGAGTGAGGGTCAGATGGCTGTGGTCTGATGAGTGGAGGGGAGATGAAGGAGGCAGTGGGTCTTTTGTTGGCATGTGTGTGTGTGTTTGTGTGAATGGGGAGGAGACAAATGATGTGGTCAATGTGTGTGTTGGAAGGTGGTGTGTTTTAAGGTGGAGGAGACCCGAGTCTGCTTAAAACTAGTGGCAGATCAAGGGGAGAGATTAATCAAGGGTGTAAGAAATAGGGGAGATAATCATGGAGTAGTCTTCAACCAGCATGTGCCAGGGGATAGGATCAGGCGTGTAGGTGGAGGGTTGGTCTTAGAGAGGAGGAGGGATGACTTCTGCAGAACCAAAAGAGGGAACAAAGAGAGGACGGTGCAGATGTAGATGTAGGTTTGCAGTGGGATGCTGAGGGAGATTTCATGTTCAGCTTCTATTTATTCTGCAAAGTGGGAGGCAAGGTCTTCTGCTGAGAGGGAAGAAGAGGTGGTGAGGAGCTTGAAGGAAGGAGGAGAGTGATCATTCAGAGTTGAGAAGCAACTTGCCCACAAAAAACACAACTGCCTGGTAGTGTTAACAACCCTGTTGAGGCTGGTGGTCATTCATTTATGTGAGTCCTGTCTTGTTTTGCTGAGTGATTTCCTTCAGCAGGGCTCAGCTGCCCAGATGCAGGCAAATGGAAGGTACTTACTCCAGGCCTAGAGTTTTGCCAAATGAGTGGGGGAAAAGGCATAGGGGTCTAAAGTGTTGGCAAAAGAGATGCTGAATCGCTGGACTCTGGGATCTAGGCTGGGTAGGAAAGGAATTGAAGGCAGATGGGGTTAGTTTTCAGGGAAATAGTGGAAAGCTTTGTGGACTGGGCCACGACGAGGCCTAGAACCAAAGCCTGAGGTCAGGGAGGGCTGGCAGCTAGAATTTGCGATGATGCCCAGGTTTCTGCTTGAGTGGCTGAATGGGCCACTCACTGAGATCAAGAACAGAGTGATGACATACAAACCATTGTAAAACTAAGATTATTTTCACCCTCTAAGAACCAGTTTTAACCCCTGTGGGATGTTATCTTCCCTGTTGAGAATGTATGCCTTAGTGGAACGTAAACTCCCTCAAGGCAGACTTATGTCTGTACGTTGGCTGCATTACCCCCATCCGCTAGCTCTGGGTAATGCAAAGGTTAACATACCTGGCTGCTAACCAAAGAGTTGATGGTTCAAGTCCACCCAGAAGTACCTTGGAAGAAAGGTCTGGTGATCTACTTCTGAAAAATCAGCCATTGAAAACCCTATGGAGCACAGTTCTACTCTGACATAAACGGGGTTGCCACGAGTTGGAGTTGACTCAATGGCAGCTGGTTCTGAGCACAGTGCCTGAAATATTGGCTAAATATTGGCTAAATGCCTGACTGGGCGGTTACAGACCTTGTCTGAAGATGAGAGGAGGGCACACCAGAGAGGGCGCTCACTGTATAGGCCTGCAAGCAGGAATGTAAAAGGCTTCAGGACGCTAGTGAAGGAACTGGGTCATGCGTCCTTGGCTGACCTTGGCAGAAATAAAGAATTGGTATTAAATTAAAAAAAAAAAAAAAAGGATGGTCTAATACCTTCTGTCTGGCAACAGGTTGTTTGTTTTGTTCCTAATAAAATTCATTTTCAGCACTTACGCTTTGTCCTCGGCTCCTGGGAGGCTGCTTCTTATGTGGACAATTTCTTTATTTCCTTGATTTTCCAAATCATACCCTTCACTGAATTGCCTCTGGGCCCAAGCACAAAATTAAAACATTAAACTGATAAAATATAACATGGCAACGATTAAGAAAGCAGCAAACAAAACAGCGCATTAAAAAAAGAAAAGAAAATCAGCCTCATAGCATTTCTCTACTGGTTAGAAAAGGCTGTCTTTGTTAGTGGTACAAGCCAGAAGCTCCCAGACCACTGGACTGTGAACGCCTCTTGGGCAAGCTGCATGCCTTAGTCATCTCGGACTTCCCTGCAGGGCACAGGGAGGGCACTCAGGAAAGGCTTTTGACGGAAGGATGGCAGGAAGACGCTAAGCAGGCGGGGCACTGTACCCCTCTCTACCTAACAGGAATCTGCACAGGGTAGGTGGGACAGAGCTTGATGCAGGAACAGGCTACTGGGCCAGGAGTCAGGAAACTACATTTTTGGTCTGGCTCTGCTGTGTGACTTTGCGTCAGTCTCTTGCCTTCTCTGGATCTCAGCGTTTCCTTCTCTTAAATGAGGAGTTGGACAAAGGCTTCCCAGGAGTGGAACTCTCAAAAGAGAGGCCTGAGTGGGAAGGTTTCCCTTGCCCCCTGGACCCAGATGTGTCCTCCACCATCCAGTGTAATAATCTACTTTCCCTGGGCTGAGTCACTTCAGCCAGTGGGTTTCCCACGTCTTCCTTCTCCCTCTCTGTCATGGATTGGCAATTTCCCTCTTTCTTTTTCTTCAGTTTCACTGGGGTTTTTAAAGGTTTATAAAAGTATACAATTCAGTTGCCATCAATTTGATTGCAACACATGGCAACACCATGTGTTTCAGAGTAGAACTGTGCACACAGGGTTTCCAAGGCTGGGACCTTTCAGTAGATTGCCAGGTCTTTCTTCTGAGGTGCCTCTGGGTGAGTTTGAACTGCCAACCTTTCACTTAGTCAAGCGCTTGTTTGCACCACGTATACCTGAAATAGCAAGTTAAACAATTCAGAGATATATGAAGACAAAGTTAATAATCTTTCCCTCCCTCTTGTCCATTCTCAGCCCACTACCCCACACTCCAGCCCCCAACCCCAGCCACTCTTAGTGGCCTGGTGTTGTGGATCCAGTGTTTGCTCATACAAACATCAACACCCTATGTAAGGTTTTAGTCCCTCCCTCTCCTACTTGACCTTTTTCATTTCTCTTTTATTTCTTTTCTACAAAAGAGGATCATACTAAACACACAACTGTGCAACGCACTTGTTTTACATAATAACCTATTAGAGACATCGCTCTGGACCATGCCCTTTTGAGTAATAGCACCAGCTCACATTTGTAGCCGCTTCTGACCAGCTGGCCTGTGCTGCTGCAAGGCTTACAAGCGCTAACCAGTTTAACCCTTGCAACACCCTACAAAGTGTGTGAAATGATTACCAGCTATGTTTATAAATGAGGAAACTGAGGCTCGGAGAGGTCAAGGCCCAGGCCGGCAGCTAGAGAGTGGCAGGATTGGGACAGGCTCCAACTGCCAGGGTGCTCTTAACCAGTCCTGGCGCTGGAGGGTCCCTGTTGATGGACATCCAAGTTATTTCTTCACTTCAAATTTTTTTCTAGCACAACAGTGCTGCTCCTTACAAACTGGAGCTTTGGTTTCTTCTGTAGGAAGGAATAAAAAGTGGGCCAGAGGGGATGCACATTTCTCACTTAATAACTGAAGCCAGATTATCTGCCAGGAGGGCCGTAGCAATGCACGGTCTCACCAGCATAATTTCTTATTTATGTGGTTTTGTGTCTTAGAGCTGAAAGGGCCTTTGGTGAGCACCCAGCCCAGCTCTCCCCTCTTACTGATAAGGAACCAACCTCAGAAGCAGGAAGTGACTTGGTGAGATCCCCTGTGAGTTAGAGGCAGAGGCAGGCCCTTGGCCTTCTTTGCCTGGACCATTGCCACATCTCTCTTCCCTCCAGTCTGCCTCTGCTCTCTGTTCTCTCTGCTCTCCTGCCCACTCACTACATTTGACATCCCGTCACTCCCTTGCTTGTCAAACCTCCACAGCACCAACTGACCACAGGATCAAGTCCCAGCTCCTTAATTGCCATTCGAAGCCTGACCCAGTCTGTCCCCAGTGTGTCTCTTATCATCTAAACCAGCAACCGACGCTTGAGTACACATGGTCCCGGGAACATCTCACTCCCTTGCATGCCATTTGGAGAGAATTGCCTGTTTGCTCTTCGTAATTTGACTCTTTCCTGTTCATCTTTCAAAGGCAAATGAAAATTCCACCTCTTCAACTGAGCCTATGAGTTGGAATTGACTCAACGGCACTGGGTTTGGTTTTTGGTTTTGTCAACTGCGCCTTCCTTAACTGCCCCGGCTTCCCTCCTCTGGCAGAGTCACCTCTGTTCTGCAGTGATGCCCTCTCTCCTGGCTGCTCCTTCCAGGAGGACAAATGCTGCAGAAGGATCTGCCAGGAGGGGGCAGTGCACAACGAAATGAAGGTCTCCCAGAAGGTCAAGGTCATTTCCAGGGTGCCTGGGGCCTCAGTCTCTAGTATGGATGCCTATGGGAATATGGGGTTCAGCCTCAGTGGTGTGACCTTTGGCAAGTCCTTCCTATCCCTGAACCTCAGTTCCCCGCTCTGTGAAACAAGAGGGTCAGATGAGTTCTCTGTTTCTGAAGGCGTGGAGTGTTCCTTTGGTGACGCACAAAGTGATTTCAGGAGATAAATAGATGGACATTTTAAAACTGAAATCATTATGTATTTATTTTAATGCGTATTAGACAAAAAATAACTAGCACATCAAACCTGTTATTTCGCAGATATTATTGCTTAGGATGGGGCTAAAGTAGGCTCTCAAGTAAAAAACAGTGAGTCAATGTAAAAGAAAGTACCAATTAAATAACAGTATAGGTGGCAAGAAAGCAGTGAATGGCTGCGACTGGAAAAACATTGGTTGCCTTTGACATTCTAGAATTCTGTGCTTTGCAGTGGGTCTTGGGGCAGAGAGGCAGGAATTCAGCAGGCGGGGTCCCCACTACCAGATCCTTCTCCACCTTTGGAGGGGTTCATGTGTATGCCCCTCCCGCACCTTCTTTCTCAGCTTCCCTGTAGTTACTAAGGAGTGGGAGGCTGAAAGGGGCTGCATTCTGGAAGCTCATCTGCTCCCTCATTCTCACCCAGCACCCTGCTTGGCATAAACTATTCAGGGTAATGATTAACAAAGATGCAAGAAGGCACTGGGGGTGGGGAGAGAAAATCAGGCTGTGTGCACAGTTTTCTAACATACGTGAATGTCCAACCTGGGATGACCGTCTAGTGAATCCCAGGCCTCGTTGTGCATTGGAATCACCTGGGGATTTAATGGAAACATGAATTCTAGGCAATTCTGACAGTGGGGCTCTTGCATCTACATTATTAAAAGTGCCTCAGCTGATGCTGATACCTCCCGCTGGTCTGGGAACCACCATGTTAGATCACACCCCTCCCTCAGTGTACCTGTGGAGACACCGAGGCACAGAGAGGTTGTGTCACTGACCCAAAGCTGCCCAGCAGGTCAATAGCAGATGATTCTCAGGTCAGTTCTTCCCGTGGAGCATCTCTTGTGGAGCCTGGTCCATGGTCAACAAAGAAAACTCTACTGATGGATATGGTGGGTGTTCTTGGAGTCTTCTCCACCCCTGGGGTTGTCAAGGACTTTCAACAGATGAGAATATGCTGTGTGAGCAGCCATCTGCCGAGAAGGCCAGAAGGGGTGACCAGAGCTGGTGGTGAAGGGTGTGAAAGGGGGCGGCAGTGGAGGGTGGCTGGGAGATGTGGCCTCCCCTCTGCCATTGCCAACCTGTGCGATTAGCCTGCTGACAGCAGGAGCCAAGCAGGATGTATGCCACCAGTGGATGGGTTTTCTCATGGGATCTTTAAGGAACAGAATTAGGAGCAATGGCTGGGAAGCAAATTCCAGATTGAATTTTCTAACGGTGATCAGTGACCTGGGAGGCAATTGACCTTACGGCAATTGTCCAGCTCCCTGCTCTTTTTTTTATTGTTATTATAAGATATTTCAAGCATATGAAAAATATAAGGACAAACACATGAACAGAAAGCCCAAACCCGTTGCTACTGCATCAATGCCTACTCATAGCAACCCTAGAGGACAGAGTAGAACAGCCCCATAGGGTCTCCAAAGCTGTAATTGTTACAGAGGCAGACAGCTGCATTTTTTTCCCTCAGCAGCTGGTGGGTTTGAACCACCAACTTTTTGGTTATCAGCCAAGTGCTTAACTACTGCGCCACCAGGGATCTTTGACAAATACATACAGCTCACGTATGCCCATGACCCGGACTGTGAAGTAGACATTGCAAACACATGAGCTTCTCACCCCATTCCTTTCCCTCTGGCTCAGAGGTGGTCACTACCCCATGCCGAGGTTGGCATATTGTCCTGTACGTTTTTATAGTTACACTACGTGTGCATACATGCATAAAATATACAAAGTAGTGCTTTGCAGGTTTTCAAGTTTTTGCAAATGACATCACATTGTTCATATCTGTCTGCAGCTTGTGTTTTTCCATTCGATATCGTTGGAAATTCCTCCACGTTGATGTGCACAGACATTCCCACGACTCTAATCCATTTCATTTTAGGAATGTGGCACAATTTCTTAATCCAGTCTCCTCCTGATGGGCACTTGAGTCATTTCCAATTTTCCACAATAAAAACCACACTGCCATGGACATCCTTATCCGTATCTGGCTCTGTGTGTGCACCAGGGGAGGAGTCCTGGGTGTAGGGGCATCCGGGGCAGTGGTGAGCTTCCAGCATTCCACATCTGGGCTTATTCTGGGAATTGTCAGACATCGGAATTTTGGCCACTGTGATGAATGCCAAATGTCTCTCATTCTTGTTTTTAATCAGTATTTTTTTCCCTTCATTGGGGATGAACTCTTTCACAATTTTTCTGGTCGTGGGGATTTCCTCTCCTGTGAATTAATTGCCTTCTGTACGCCCTACCCATATTTCCACTGGGTTGTTTGTGTCTTTCTTATTGATTTGTAGGCGCTTGAATCCTTCGTTGCTGCTAACGTCTGCCAGTGTGGCTTGTCTTTTCACTTTATTTATGGAGTCTTCTGATGCACAAAGGTTTTGCATTTTAACAGAACTAACAGCATCAATCTCTTACTCTGTGGTTGCGCTTCTGCAGTCTTCAGTACCACCAGTTGCTGCCAAATCGATTCCTGTTCATAAGGACCCCGTGTGTGTCAGGGTAGGTGCCCTGGTGGCACAACGACTGAGCACTTGGCTACTAACTGAAAGGCAGGCCGTTTACACCCACCCAGCGACTCCGTGGGAGAAAGAATTGTGCTCCTTAGGGTTTTCGGTGGCTGATTTTTGGAAGTATACCTCCAGGATTTTCTTCCAAGGCACCTCGGGTTAACTCAAACCTCCAACGTTTTGGTTAGCAGCCAAGCATTCTAACTGTTTGCACCACCCAGGGATTCCAGTCCTGAGCACACTGAGGCTGTTTTGTTGGTGTAGCGCCCTCCTCAGGAGGCCTGACAGTGTAGTGTTTGGATCACCAGCTCTAGAGCTAGGCCCATGTGGGCTGAAACTCAGGCGGAGTGATCGATAGGCTGGATGAATTTAAGGCTCAGTTACTTCACCTCCGGGTTTCAGCTTCTTCACCTGTAAAATAGGGATAGTGACAGGACAAGCCCTCAGGGATGCTGTGAAGCTGGAAGGAAGCCCCCAGTGTGTGGTAGGAAGTACTGATGCCCCAAGGGGAGGGGAGATTCTCTGAGAACAGTCTGAGGAGAAGCTGCTCCTAGAATAGGGCTGGGTCTCTGGAGGAATCCAGGTCCACCCCTCCTTCCACCCATTGCCCTGGATCCTGAGCCCACGCTCGGACTTCTACGTGTAGAGTGGTGTTTGTGATTTCCCAAGAGTGTCAGGAGAGGATGGAGGATGTGCCCCACGCCCCCTACACACCACAGCTGCTGAAAGCCGCCCATTCGCCCGTGCAGCAGGCTCGGGTGAGCACCCGACAGCTCCAAGGGAAATATTTGTCTGGGGAAAGAAAAGGGGACACTTGCCCGGTCATTTTCACTCCTATGTGACCACACATCAGCCCACACAAACAGGTCTCTCAAGGCCATAGCAAGGGGGTGACCCCTGTCACCTCCAAGCAGTTCATCCTGGGCACAGCCCCCCAGTGGGGCGTGGGCGGAGGTATCTAGGGTCAGCAGCCTCTTGGACTAGGCCACAAGCCCATGGTCAACAGGACCGAAAGATGACTCCTTCTTCACCACATTTATTGTTGCCATTGTTAGTTGCCGTCAAGTCGACGCCAACTCATGCTAACCTTATTATGCACAACAGAAGGAAGTGTCGCCTGAGCCTCTGCCACCTTCATGATTGTTGCTATGCCTGAGTCCATTGTTGAGGCCATTATGTCAATCCGCCTCATCGAGGGTTTCTCTCTCTTTCGCTGACCCTCTGCTTTACTAAACATAATGTCCTTTCCTAGTATCACACCACTTACAGCCCCAAACCCCCCACTGCCAGCACTGAGAGGTCAGTCTGCTTGAGTGGCCAGAGCACTGGATGGCAATCTGGAGTGCTGTGTGAAATGGAGACTGATTTTGAAGCAGATGATACATATGTGACACATAGGCATGACGCAAAATTATAAAGGTACAAAAAGGATACAGAGAAAAGTAAGTCTGCTTACCTCCCACCCCATCCCCCACTTACCAGTTCTCTTCTCAGGAGGAAGCAGGACTGCCTTGCTTATCATTGATCCACCACCAGTTGCCAACTCAGGCAACCCCCATGTGTGTCAAAGTAGAGCTGTGCTCCATAGTTTTCAATGGCTGATTTTTTGGAAGTAGATTGCCAGGGCTTTCTTCCAAGGTGCCTCTGGATGGACTTGAACTTCCAACCTTTCAGTTGGCAGCTGAAAGCGTTAACTATTTGCATCAACCAGGGACTTCTTATCATTGGTAGTAGCACATTAGACATACTATGGTGGTGGTTGTTAGTTACCGTTGAGTCAGCTCTGTCTCATGGCAACCCTATTATAACATAATGGAACACTGTCCTGCGCCATTCTTCTTGACTGTTGGTATGTTTGAGTCTGTTGTTTCAACCATACACACTATGGCAAACCTTGCTTTTTTTCTCTTTTAACCCCATCTTCTCTCCCCCAAATTCAGGACCTGGAATATAACAGGCAGGAGTAAATATTCAAAGAAATGGATAGATTAGTGAATGGGGGTGGTGGATGGATGAATGATGCTCATCCAGGTTTATGCCTTTTCTACTCTGTTTTTGAGACTCGTCCCCAGCCTTGGGAGTTTCTTTCTTCGGCACATTGCTGCAGGTGGGTAAATTCAGGTCTTCTTGACCCTGCCGCAGAGCTGTAATGGGGAACTAAGTGAATCAGGCAGCTGAACAGCTTAATTGTCATTTCCACCAGCAGATGGTTACCAGGGAAACTCAAAGAATGTTTGAACTGGGAGGGACTTCCAGGCAATGAGAAGGCAGCATGAAAGAATCTCAAATTGGAGGGTGGAGGGAGTTTCCCTATAAGCTCTTTAAGACTTTATTTTTTTTTATTTTCAGTTTCAATGATAATCCAAAAAACATTAAAAATTTTGTTTTTGGATCATCTTGATATCTGCCTGATAGCAGGGCCGCACGACTTCTGCACCCATGTTGGTGTTTGTATTTATGATCACATTGGTCCAGGGCAAAGTCAATGACTTCACAGCACCCTGAAGGAGCCAAGATTGTGCTGTAGGTCAAACTGAGCAGAGTCTTAGATTTGAATCTGTAGACCCCTAAGATTCCTGGACATATTTTTCAGATGAGTGAGAATTTTTTAAAGGTATCCGTGTATTACCATACTGGTATGGAAACCCTGGTGAAGCCAAAGGACACTAGGCGAGGGCTGGGAGCCTGGGTTCAGGCCTTATTCTGCCCCTCGGTTGAGTCATCTGGACTCTTCTGTCTCTTCTACTTTGATTTCCCCATCTGTAAAATAGGATCAGAATGCCTTCCTTGCAGGGTATTGAAGGAGCCTGGGTGATGGAAGCTGTTTTCGATCTGCTGCTACCCTAAGGGTTGCCAGTTTGAACTCACCCAACAGCTCCATGGAAGAAAGCTCTAGTAAACTGCTTCTGTAATAATTACAGCCAAGAAAACCCCATGTAGCTCAGTTCTATTCCATAACACATGGGGTTGCCATGAGTGGGGGGTCAGCTTGATGGCAACTAACAACAACAACGAAGGTATTATGAAGGCAAAATAAGACAACGACTGTGAGAATTGTGTCTTTGTAAGTGTGTTTAACCCTCCCATTTTATAAAGGAGGGAAAGGAGGCCTGAAGAGGTGAAATGACTTTTCCAATATCACATAGTTAGTCATTGGCAGAGTTGGGGTGGAAACTCAGGCTTGTAATCCCACTTAGTGCCCCTCCTCCCCCCTAACCTGCCTCAGGCACGGAAGCCACTAAGCAGTAGCTGTGTGATTCTAATTCTGGAAAGTGTAATAATAATGTCTCAGGAGGGGCCTGTCACTCTTTAGGCAAACATACCATCTTTGTTTTTATTTGTTAAAGAGATTAAATTAAGGAAACCAAACAAATAAATGGCACCTTGAACTCCCCTTAGCTATACCTCTTTTCCAGGGGCAAAAACAAATTCTTCCTTGGGCAAAAGGTGACGGGAGGCATAGCGGGACAAAACACCTACCCGGGTGGCTACAGCCCCAGCTACCTTGATTTACTACCTTGCTCTGAAAGGCCACTGAGCCAGGCACTTGGGCTTCATTTCAGCACCTGACTGCTCTGGGGAATCCAGTTTTAGGGTTGGGGTCACCCAGGGCAGGCCGTGAGCTCCAAATATGAGGACATGTCTGGTCACTGCTGTTTCTCCCAAACGCCACTCAGTGCCTTGCACATAGTAGGTGCTTCATAAAGGTATGAAGAAGGAGTGAATGACTAAAAGCAGTGGAGTCTCCTTTGTGTTGAAAGGTGTGGAGGGGCTTCTCAGAGAAGATGTCTCACAAATCTGGTTCAAAATCAGGAGGTCAGGAAGCAAGGAGACTCAGGGCAGAAATAACTGTGGGGCCTGGATTTCAGGGACCAGGAAGAAGACAAGCAGGGAACAAGGCCCTGTCCGGAAGCTTGGATTGTTTGTCTGATGTGTTTCCTCAAATTCTCTGTTTACTGAGCATCTTCTAGGTGTTAGGCACTGTGCCAGATACTGGGGATACTGAGAGGAGAAAGTTCTGCACCCCAGAAACTCCCAGTGTGTGGTAATATGCCCAGAGTGGTGGAGAAGAGGTCGGGCTTTGGAATCAGGTGGATGTGATCTCAAACTCCAGCTCCACAGTGTGTGACCTTGGGCAAGTCACATTGCCTCTCTAGGTGTCAGTTTCCTTACCTGGAAACTAAGAATAGTAACCGCCTCTTAAAAATCAGTTGCCATTGAGTAGACTCAGACCCCTGGTGGCCCCATGTGTGTTAGAGCAGAACTGTCCTCCACAGGGTTTTCTTGGCTTTAATCATTACAGAAGCAGGCACCTCTGGGCAGCCTTGAACCTCCAACCTTTCGGTTAGCAGGCACGTGTGTTAAACGTTTGCACTAACCAGGGATCCCTAGGCGGGTGTATAAGATACAACCACTGTGAATGAGGTGCATAGCGCCATGCCTGGCACAGAGTGAGCACTCAGTAGCTGTTATCCACCATGGTGAGCTGACTCTGGCCTGGGCCCAACTGAAAGATGGGTCCCGCCTCCTCTATCTGCCCTGGACCTCGGAGGATCTTCTTTGACAGGACGGAGGAAGCAGCTCAGTTGAGAATCTCCTGTCCGTGGACTTGAGGTTATTTATAGTCATTTTATTATTGTGGTTGTTGTGGTGGTTTCTGTTAAGAACATGGGTGCTATGAATAAATTTGTGCATTTTTCTTGGTGCTTGTGAGTGAGAGTTTCTCTTGGGTGTGCATAATAGTAAACAACTTGAAAGGCAAGGCAATGACCAATCAGAATGAATGCTGGGGAGCTGGATCATGGTCCTGAAGGTACTCTGAGGGCCCAGGTATTAACCTTTTAATTGCTGGCCATTAGGGAGAAAGATCTCCAGAGGAAGGGCTGGGCAGCCAGAGCAGAGGGGGCCACATGAGGGCTCAGAGTGGTAGCTATTTACCAACTGGCATGAAGTATTTCAATGAAGACCTTAGCTGGTGCAAACAGTTAAGCGCTTGACTATTAGCCAAAAGTTTGATGGCTCAAACCCACCCAGAGGTACCTCAAAAGACTGGCCTGGTGATCTGCTTCCAAAAGGTCACAGCCTTGAAAACCCTACGGAACAGTTCTACTCTTTACACATGGGGTCACCATGAGTCAGAATCGACTCGACTTGAGGGAAAATAACAACAATAGAATTTTAAATTTAAAAAATTTTTAAAAGTTTGACAACTGGTATGGTCAAAATAGGAGCCTGAATGTTGCAAGTAGTTTGCAATTTGCTGCTAACCTAAAGGTTGGTGGTTTGAATCTATCCAGTGGCTCTATGACAGAAAGGCCTGGTGAACTGCTTCCATAAAGATTACAGCCAAGAAAACCCTATGAGCCGTTCTACTCTGTAAACATGGGGTCGTCATGAGTCAGGGGCCAGCCTGACGGCAGTTAACAACAATAACGTGGTCAAAATGCACGCACTGGTATGTATATGCCTGGAAGTATATACTAGTAGGAGTGGAATTGTTAGGTTGTCAGGACAGTGAATGACTTTACAAGATAATGCCAACTGTTTTCCAAATCGGTTATCCTCATAAACATTCCCCCCAGCAATCTATAAGCATCCCATTGATCTACATCCTTGCCAACACTTCGTATTGTCAGGCTCCTTAATTTTTTGCTAATTTAGCCCCTTGCCATCGAGTCAATTCTGACTCATAGCGACCCTATAGGACAGAGTAAAACTGCCCCATAGGGTTTCCAAAGCTGTAATTTTTTTGGAAGCAGACCACCACATCTTTCTCCCTTTGAACAGCTGATGGGTTTGAACCATCAACCTTTTGGTTAACAGCCGAGTGCTTAACCACTGCGCAACCAGGGCTCCTTTTTGCTAATCTAGTGGGTATAAAGTGATATTTCACGCTGGTCTTAATTTGCATTTGTCTGAATCCTAATGAGGTTGAGTATCTTCCCATATGTTATGGACCTAGAGCTGTTTACTTAAAAGACCTGGGTCCTTCACACCAAAGAGAACATTTCACTTCATGCCTCAAATGGCAGCCAGGTCGAGTGATAAGAGTACTGGAAGGGGAGCCAGGAGACCTGGGTTCCAGCCTCGCGTGGTCACACACTTATTCTGGCCTTAAGTCACTTGCCTTTTCTGAGCCTCAGTTTTACATCAGCCAAGTAGGGGAGATCCTTCCTCTGCTCACAGGGAGGGCAGCTGAGGGATCAAATGAGATCATAGAAGTAAATGTGCTTTGGGGACTCAAAAATATTGTACCAGGCAGGGGTTATTGTTTCCTCTTTGAAGACAATTTAAGAAAGCTTTGACGCCCAGGGGAACAGGAGCAGCCAGAGAACCTCCTGGAATCAGAGAACACCAGCTCCAAGGCTTGAATGTAGCCTTCCTTTGCCTGCCCCTCCTCCAGGGACCTCTATCCCATCAGGCAAAGGTGCAAACTCCGTTTACTCCTGGCACAAACGCTAGGGTCTTTGGAAACCAAAACTCATGCCCAGGTTGCTCCAACGTGAAGATGGTTGGCTTCTTGGTGCCTGAGCCTTCCCTGGGAGGCCTGCCCCTGCCGGCTGCTGGGCCAGTAGGATGCCACAGGCTTTGCTGCCCAGGCCAAGATGCAGAGATGCAGCCAAGTAATAGGGCCTGACATAATTGTGGCTCCTCTCCTCTGTTCCTTCTGGCCAGATTCCTACCAGTCAAATGGCCTGAGAATAGGCCTAGATGGGCAGTTCCCAAAGTCTGTGCTGTGTAACGCTGATCTAGCAGGTGGATAATGAAGGAAGAGAAGGTTCTGTGGTCAGGTAGAAACATCAAGTTAAATTATTTTAGCAGATAACATTTGCAGAATGTGCCAGGCGCTGGGCTAGGCATTTTAAATGCATTATCTCACCGACTTCTCACAAGAAACTTATAAGGCATAGTAGACTTTTACTGGCTCCATTTTACAGATGAGGAAAGTAAGGCTTTGCAAGCTTAAATGACTTACCCAATGTTCCTTAACCGGTAAGTGGCAGAGTCATGGTCCAAACCCGGGCAACCTGATTCTAGATCTCCTGTCCAGGTTGAGTTAATAGGACTCGGTGACTGATCAGATGATCAGATTGTGGGGGCCTAGGGACAGACAATGAAAAGTTCGTGTACTCTTTCATTCATTCAGCTAGTGTCAGACACTGTCCTGGCAGCTGGTGGGGGAATGCAAAGAAGAAAAAGGCCCCATTCCTACTTTTCCAGAACTTCAGTAAAGAGGTCATTTCTGCAGAACAGGGCTATAGGCAGTCAAGTCTTCCTGGATTGGTCTTTCCACCCAAGCCTTAAGGGACCATTTGTTGTTCCTACTGGGTGCCGTTGAGTCAATTTTGACTCCTGGTGAACCCATGTGGCAGAGTAGAACTGCTCCATAGGGTTTTCAAGGCTGTGACCTTTTGGAGGCAGATAGCCAGACTTGTCTACCAAGGTGCCTCTGGGTGGGTTTGAACTGCCAACCTTTTGTCTAGTAGTTGAGTGTTTAAATGTTTGCACCACTCAGGGACTCCTTAAGGGACCACTAACCATGGAAAACCAAAAACTAAACCAGTTGCCATGAAGTTGACTGTGAATCTTGGTGACCCCGTGTACGTCAAAGTAAAACTGTGCTTCATAAAGTTTTCAAGGCTGTGGTTTTTGGAAGCAAACTGCCAGGCCTTTCTTCCAAGGTGCCTCTGGGTGGGTTTGAAATGCCAAACCATGTGAAGAGGGTCAGAAAAAACAGCACTAGGCAAAGGGAATGGATGTGGGAAGAAGGCTGGGAGCTAAGAGAGAGCATCAAAGCCACAAGCATAGTTGATTAAGAGGGTGGGAGCATGAGTCATGAGGCTGTAGGTCAGCAAGGGACAGTCACTCAAGGCTGAATTTTGAGGCTCCTAGATTGGGGTTTAGATTGGGGTTGGGACAAAGCAGGGATGAGACTGTAGAGGATGTACGGAGGGAATCGTAGGGCTGTTGGCTGAAGCTGGGAACATGGGAGGAGTTGCTAGTGAACAGGAAAAGTGTGATGATAATGAACTTGGCTTTGGCCTCCTTAACGAAGAGGGCACCCCAGCTAAGGTCTCTCCCAGTGCTGACCTTCTCAACTTCCCTGGAAGGAAGGAACATCTCACTGCGGCCCCTCCACCAAATGTTCTGGGCAGGAAGGAACAGGATCTGTTTTGTCAACGCAGCTTGCAATAAAGAGTCTCATTCAGGGAGGCAAACAGCTGCTTGACTATTAATAGGCAGGGGCCTCAGCCACAGCCTGCTGGGAGGGCCTCAGAATGCAGTTCTGGAAAGGTGAATCGGTTCCTCTGCCCATGTGGATTTTGTACCCTGTGGTGGGACAATTGGCCAGGTGCTTATTTCTCAGAAGATTGCCACCCCCTTCGCGTGGGCAGCTTGGGAAGTGTTTGTCATGATCCTGCTGGGATATTGGCCCTTCCCACTCATGCTGGACCCAGCCCGAGTGGGGAGGGAGCCCAGAAGTGACCAGAGAAGCAGGTACCCATGGGGACAAAGGTGGGGCGGGAGATGCCCAGTTGGGGTCTTCACAGCTGCTCTCATGGAAGACCGGCCAATGCCCTTAAAGAGGTCATGGAGAAATCAGAGCTGGTTGGCCAGAAGGGAGGGGGCTGGTTTAGAGGCAGGAGGGCTGATGAAAGGAACTGGGGGAGACAGGGAGTGGAGATTGAGCCTGGAGTCAGGAAGAGCCATGGGGCATCTCCAGTCCTAAGCCAGACCAGGGCTGAGGGGAGCCTGGAAGTCCAGATCTGAGAGAGTGAGGTGCAGGGAAGGCCACAGGCTTTTTCTGGCTGCCGCCATCATGACGGATGACCTCATTTGTGGCCAGCCAGATCACCCATCTGAATAAGCATGTGGAGAAAGTGGCTGGGAGCAAGCTAACAGAAACCCAACAGGGTGCCCTGGCACACCGAGGCCAGGGTCTGCTTCAAGAAAAGAGGCCTGTGGTGCCTGCCCATGCGGGCGCGGGGCTCACAGGCTTGCTTTGTTACCAGCCCTCTCAGGTGGCTGCTTCAGGTGGTGGCCACTTCAAAGAGTCCCCATTTTAAAGCAGGGCCTCTCCTCAGGTTTCCTAAGGGCCCTGTCTGGGCTAATGAGATCATTAAGAGGCTCCTTGTTAAATGGGTTTAAGCAAAGTTTGCCTGTAAGGCCTCTGGCTGAGCCTCACCCTTGCCGTAGGTTTTTTATTTTTATTTTTTATGCGCATACATTTGTACCTGTGTATGTGCTTGACAAATGCTTGAGTGTATAGGCTCTGACCTCAGACTGCTGCGATTGAATCCTGGCCTCAGCTCTTTCTACTAGCATGACCTTGGGCCAGTAACCTACCCACTCTTCAGTGCCTCAGTTTCCGCATGTGAAAAATAGGGCTAATAATTGTGCCACTGGGTTATACCATAGAGCCCTTCAATGGTGCCACGTTGCCCTCAGACAATTTGGTGCCACTGATATTCGGGAGAGTGTCCAAGTTCCTTAGAATGGTCAAACTTCCAACGCCCGCCCTTGGCCTCGTTCCTCACCATGCCCAGGTCTCACGCTGGTCACTTTGACCAGGTGGAACCACTTCTAATTCTCAATCCTGACCAGTCCTTTTTTTTTTTTTTTATGTTGTGCTTTAGATGAAGGTTTACAGAGCAAATTAGTTTCGCACTAAACTGTTAATACACATGTTGTTGACATTGGTTGCCAACCCCACGACGTGTCAACACTCTCCCCTTCTGGAACTTGGGTTCGTCATTTCCATTGTCCAGCTTTCCTGTCCTCTCCTGCCTTCTTATCCTTGTCCCTGGGCTGGTGTGTCCATTTAGTCTCATATACATGGTTAAGTTACACGTGTTATTGTTTATTTTATGGGCCTGTCTAATCTTTGGCTGAAGGGTGAACCTCAGGAGTGACTTCAGTACTGAGTTAAAAGGGTGTCTGGGGCCATACTCTTGGGGTTTCTCCAGTCTCTGTCAGATCAGTAAGTCTGGTTTTTTTTTTTTTTTTTTTGTAAGTTTGAATTTTGTCCCATATTTTTCTCCAGCTGTGTCTGGGACCCTCTATTATGATCTCTGTCAGAGCAGTCGGTGGTGGTAGCTTGGCACCATCTAGTTGTGCTGGACTCAGTCTGGTGGAGGCTGTGGTAGTTGAGGCAGGGATCCCATGAGAGGGTGCATGGCTCTGAGTGATGGGTCTCCAGATGTAGGGCTGGCATCTCAGGCCTGGGTCAGAATCATGACTGAGGGGTGGCAGCATTTTTCATGTCATAGGAGTATGGAGAGGGTAGAAAGGGGAGGCTGAGTAATAAAATTAAAGTTGGTGGAAGGACAGTCAAGAGAGAATCAAGACCAACTTTGAGAAGTGAGTCGAAGCTGGGAGTGGTTCAGGACCAAGTCTGTGAATGGAGAGTGAGCTCTGCATCTAACTTGTATTGTTGGGGAGAGCAGGGCAGCTTAGAGGGGCCACTCAGGCTAAATATGCACCTTCCCATGAAACCAGGAGCTCTACAAGGGCAGAGACTGTGTAATCCGTATGCCCTGTATTGCCGAACAAGCCTCATATCATCTCATGTAGTCAACAAACATTTAACAGAAATCCCCTGGACACTTGATATTAATACTGCTACTACTACTGAGGCATTGATGGTTCAGTGGTAGAACTCTCGTCTTTCATGCAGGAGACCTGAGTTCGATTCCCAGCTAAGGCACCTCATGTGAAGCCACTGCCCGTCTGGCAGTGGAGGCTTGCGTGTTGCTCTGATGCTGAACAGGTTTTAGTGGCGCTTCCAGACTAAGACAGACTAGGAAGAAAGGCCAGATGATCCGCTTCTGAGCATCAGCTAATGAAAATCCTATGGTATGCTGTGGTCTGGACCCCAACCCATCATGGGGATGGCGCAGGACCAGGCAGTGTTTCATTCCGTGTGCACAGGGTTGCCATGAATTGGGGGCCACTTGAACCACTACTACAATAATAGATATCTTTTGTTGAGCTCTTACATGGACCAGGCAATGTGCTAAATACATCCATCATCTCAAAGACTCTCAGACCCATGAGAACAGGAACTGGGTCTGTTTGGGCTCCCTATTGCATCCCCAAGGCCTAGCACAAGCATGACACATAGAATATGCTTAATCTATATTTGTATAATGAACACAAAATCTTGCATATTATCCCTATTCTGCAAATAAGGATCTGAGTCTTAAACAGGTTAAGTAACCAAGGTTATTCAGCTAGTAGTCAGGATTTGAACCCAGGTCTGTCTCATTTCGTAATTCCCAGGCTTAGCCATGCACTGCTGTCTTGGGCCTTGCTATCAAAGTGTGGCTTAAGAACCAGTGTCATCAATCAGTACCACCTGGGAGCTTGTTGGAACTACAGAGTCTCAGCCCCATTCCAGAGCTATTGAATCAGGATTTGCATTGTGACAATATGCCCAGGTGATTTGGATCTAAATTCAAGTGTGAGAAGCACTGTTTTAGGTGGCTCTTCCTCCCACCCGCCCCCCACCCCTGGCCCGCCCTGAGGCAGTCCACTCCCACAGTCACTTGAGGGATCTACTACACCCTTGGCTGTCAAGCAGCCTCAATCAAACTATACTTGGCCATCAGTTCCTTTGTCCTTTGCCATGAGACTGCTGGGTGTAATTGTAGTGCTGGCAGCTTTGGCTGTGACCTTTAAAACTGTTACCACTTAAGAATCAAAAGCATATTTTCCCCTTTTAAATCTTACATGTCTATCAGTTTTCTACCACCTCCAGGAACATGTTTATGGGAATGGAGGCAGAGTTTTCTAGCTGGTGGTCTTGATCTGAACAGGGCCATCCCAGATGGGATCTCTTCCCAACAATGGCCCTTCCTGATTCTCTGCTCTCCTGCATCCAATCAAGGAGGTTGTAAATTCTCAGCCCAGGTCTCTGCTTATTATGAACAGACAATTTAATCCAGTAATTACACTCATAAACAATTCCCCAGTGATTTAAGAGGCTCTGCTTGTTTATGTTTTGAAGCATATGAGTTTAGTCTTTCAAAACAGCTTAAAGAATTGCTTTGTCTAGCACAAGAAGGAATGGAGAAGATGGCTCATGATTTTACCCAAGCTCCTCTCTCTCTCTCTGTCTGACCGCGGCCCCAAGGGACCTGGAAACTGGGGATTTGCCTCTAGTCCATCGGCCTCATACCTCTAGCCTCTCCAAGTAACTTGTGTGCCCTTGTTCAAGAATTCAAGTTAGGGATTTGCTCCAGACTCACCTGACTTCCGCTGATGGGTTTATCTTAATCCAAAGCTCTTAACCTGAGGTCTGTGAGATGAACTTGGAGACCTGGGATCACCCTGAAATTTTAAGTAAAATTTGGTGCGTGTGTGTGTTTTTATGGAAGAGGGTCTATCATTTTCTCAGAATCTCAGCAGAGTCTGTAACCCCTGAAAGACATTTGGTCTGTCCCACCTCTGAATGTTCAGGTGCCACATCTGTTTCTCTCACTGCAGTTGAGTTGCATGAATTACAGGTAGCCCTGATTTATGATGTATTTGAGTTACAACGTACTGCACTTGGGACTCTTTTTTTTTTTTTGTACATTTTACCATTAGCAAAAGCACTACGTACAACGTTGCAATGCATAATCTGCTGATGTTATCATTCTCAGGTGTTCGCTCGCAGGCATTCAAAGATCACATTTATAAAGATACCGACAATAAAAGGCAAAAATAATGAAAACTAAAAAAAAAAAAGAGGTATTTGACTTACGTCAGAACCAATTTACAGAAACAACCAACTTAGAACGGAGTCAGTCAGGGACTATCTGTGTATCTTCTCTGCTATACTGTAAGCGCTGTGCAAGCCAGCACTGTAGCCAATGCTGTTCACACCAGAGCGTCCACCTTTTAAAGTATGAGACCCTTTTGTAAAGTGCATTAGCCTCCTCACTCCAACCCACAAGAAAGGAGTTGTAATTTCGAGCATTTAGCTCACAGATGATGCTTAGCGCGTGGATTCCTTCCCAGACCTCTTTTAACAACTCTGGCCCCCACTTTAGGAATCTGCGGCCCACAAGTTGAGACTTTGATCGTAGGTAATAGAAAGGTTTCGGCTGGAAAGATCCTTAGATCTTGACCCCACTCCACTGCCATGGAGTGGATTCCGACTCCTAGCAACCCTATAGGACAGAGTAGAACAGCCCCATAGAGTTTCCAAGGAGTGCCTGGCAGATTCGAACTGCCGACCTTTTTGGTTAGTAAACCGCCTTAGATATTATCAAACCCAATTCCCTCATTTTACAGCTGAGGACACTAAGGCCCAGAGAAGAGAAGTAACTTGCCCAAGGTCACACAAAGAGTTCTCTTCAGAGCCAGGGTTAGAAACAAAGTGTTCTGACCCCAAATTACACGCCTGGTCCCCATTCCCTCTCTGTAGCCCATCTTCAGGTATCAGACCTATTGGTATACAACAGTTCTCGAGAAATGTTTGTGAAATAAATGAATGAATATCAGGCAGGATAAACAGCTGCTACAAAGCCCAGAGATGCCTATAGATGTGAAGTTGTCTCTAGTGAGCTAAAATGAGTTAATGGTGTGTTATTATCCATCTCTGTGTGTCTCTCTCTCACACCTCCCATGTGCCTAGACTGGGCCAATGCTGCAGTTTCAGCTTGGAGGAAAAGACTGAGGGGGCTTCTCCCCTTGGGGGCTGTTAAGGTTACAGAGCTTTAACTTGACTGCATTTGACTCCAAACTCAATTTTCTTGCTTTCTTTTTTAATTGTACTTTAGATGAAGGTTTACAGAGCAAATTAGTTTCTCATTAAACAATTAATACACATATTATTTTGTGACATTGGTTGCCAACCCCATGACGTGTCAACACTCTCTCCTTCTCCATACTTTGGGTTCCCTATCACCATCTTTCCTGTCCCCTCTTGTTTTCTTGTCCTTGCCCCTGGGTTGGTGTGCCCATTTAGTCTTTTTTTTGTTTTTCAATTTTTATTGTGCTTTAAGAGAAAGTTTACAAATCAAGTCAGTCTCTCACACAAAAACTTATATCACCTTGCTACATACTCCCAATTGTTCTCCCCCTAATGAGAGAGCCTGCTCCCTCCCTCCACTCTCTCTTTTCATGTTCATTTCGCTAGCTTCTAATCCCTTCTACCATCTCATCTCCCCTCCAGGCAGGAAATACCAACATAGTCTCAAGTGTCCGCCTGATCCAAGAAGCTCACTCCTCACCAGCATCCCTCTCCAAACCCTTGTCCAGTCCAATCCATGTCTGAAGAGTTGGCTTTGGGAATGGTTCCTGTCCTGGGCCAACAGAAGGTCTGGGGGCCATGACCACTGGGGTCCTTCTAGTCTCAGTCAGACCATTAACTCTGGTCTTTTTATGAGAATTTGGGGTCTGCATCCCACTGCTCTCCTGCTCCTTCAGGGGTTCTCTGTTGTGTTCCCTGTCAGAGCAGTCATTGGTTGTGGCCAGGCACCATCTCGTTCTTCTGGTCTCAGGCTGATGTAGTCTCTGGTTTATGTGGTCCTTTCTGTCTCTTGGGCTCATAATTACCTTGTGTCCTTGGTATTCTTCATTCTCCTTTGGTCCAGGTGGATTGAGACCAATTGATGCATCTTAGATGGCCACTTGCTAGTGTTTAAGACTCCAGATGCCACTCTCCAAAGTGGGATGCAGAATGTTTTCTTAATAGATTTTATTATGCCAATTGACTTAGATGTTCCCTGAAACCATGGTCTCCAAACCCCTGCCCCTGCTACACTGGCCTTCAAAGCATTCAGTTTATTCAGGAAACTTCTTTGTTTTTGGTTTAGTCCAGTTGTGCTGACCTCTCCTGTATTGTGTGTTGTCTTTCCCTTCACCTAAAGTAGTTGTAATCTACTATCTAGTTAGTGAATACCCCTCTCCCACTCTCTCGCCCTCCCTCCCCCATCTTGTAACCATCAAAGAATATTTTCTTCTCTGTTTAAAATATTTCTTGAGTTCTTATAATAGTGATCTTATACAATATTTGTCCTCTTGCAACTGACTAATTTCACTCAGCATAATGCCTTCCAGGTTCCTCCATGTTATGAAATGTTTCACAGATTCATCACTGTTCTTTATCAATGTGTAGTATCCCATTGTGTGAATATACCATAATTTATTTACCCATTGATGGGCACCTTGGTTGCTTCCACTGTGCCCATTTAGTCTCGTTTTGTTTTATTGGGCCTTTCTAATCTTTGGCTGAAGGGTGAACCTCAAAAGTGACTTCGGTCCTGAGTTAAAAGGGTGTCTGGGGTCCAATCTCAATTTTCTAAAGATACCGATCAAACCATCATTCAAACATGCATGTACTCATTTAACAGTTATTGAGCACCTTGCTGGCTGGGGCTGTGAGGGTCAGTAAATATAGATGTTGCCTCTGTCCTCCTGGTGCCTGCATCTATGAGACTGTGGCTGTAAACCTCATCGGAAGCCATACAGCCAGTTGTCCCCATTCTCCTGACTGCAAGTTTGCCAGGGTCTTCACTGAGTCCAGGGAGTCCACATAGCCAGGATCACTTCCTTCTCATGGTGAGTACCACCTCTGCCATTTCCAAACCCAGGACTGGAAGGAACTTGGAAATCATGTAGTTCAATATGGGGAAACTGAGGCTCAGTGTAGCCAGGGGACTTACCCAAAGTAATCAAAAACTCAGGGGCCCAGCCAGGACCATCACCTGGGTCTCTGAGGTTGATCTTGGGAGACTGGTCAAACAAGGGAGAGAGAATAGGGCATTCGACGCAAAGGAGAGAGCAAGTGCAAAGGCCGAGAGGTAGGAATAGGTGTGAGTTGAAGAGAGCAGGGAGGAAGGCAGCCTTGTGCTTCAGATATTGTCTGGAGTCAGACAAGGAGAGGCTGTCCTGGATGTGAGGCCAAAGTCACTATCATGGAGAGGTTGTCACCCAGCCAGCTCCAGAAACTGAACCTAGTCCCTCAGGTACCAAGTGGCCTGGCAGGAAGGAAAAAGAATTAGTGTCATCAAATTTACGGAGTACTTCTGTGTACCAAAAACATTTGTAGATATTGACCCTGCCAATGAGAAAACTGCTGACCATCCCACCCTTCCTCAAAGAATCGTGAGGATCAGATAATAATTATTATTGTTATACCAATAATAGCAGCAGCCGTTTAGTTGAGAGCAAACATGTGCTGAAGATAGAGCTGTGAGCCAGCAGACAATCAGACAGATTGTTTCTCACAGGCACGATCACAGTCTGTGTGTTCATCTCGATTTTACAGTGAGGAAGTGGTGCTGCAGAGGAGAAAGACTAGCTCAAGGTCACACAATGGGTCAGAAGCAAGAACAGGATTAGAATGTGGGGTCACCTGCCCATAGCTCAGGGCCTGTTCTGATACCGCCCTGGCTCTGCAGCCAGCCCCAAAGAGGGTGAGTGCAGCCCTGAACCTCCAGGGGTGTGCTGGGTCATGCCTAGCTCCTCCTGCAGCCACTCTTTGGGGTGCCAGCACTACCGGGGCTGTGCCTGCTGTTTGCCCCACAGGCAAAGCACCACCTGAGGGCCCAGCTATCACCACACCTCCGCTGAAGCAAGTGCATTTTTGCCTGACTGATTCCCTCTGGGACTCCAGGGCCGATGATGTCTCCAAGCATCTCCAGGTGATCATCTTCTACAGTTTCTAGTCTCCCTCTTCTTATCCAGAGGGAGATGAACAGAGGGAAGCCCCAGGCCTAAATCTGAGGAACTGGTTTAGCAATAATGCAAAGAGGACCCAGTTCAAAGCTCTAGAGAGAAGAAACCAACCAGACTCTCTGGACCATGTGCATATGGCCTGGGAGACAAGAGGTCTAGGTTCTTTCACCTACATAGCAGAGCACGGCGTTTATAGGGTGAAGGATGTGCCCCTGGGTAACGTCCAGGTATAGGACTAGACAACACAGTATCATTTAATGAGCAGAGATGAAAAGTTCACTTTTATTTTCAGTCCTCATTACTGTGCCATTGAGAATGTTTCGATCTGATGCTAACGTGTGGTTAATACTCTCCAAGCCTGACTATGGTATGTATATACATATATAAATATATAATTTTTTTTAAAGAACAGGCCTTGGGCTTGGAGCCTTTGGCAGGCAACAGTATCTAGTTAGAATTTAATAACATTGTTTTTATTGTATTTATTTTTACTTTTAGCTCCTATTTATGGCAGGTGAGACTGGTTTTCCATTCACAGTAGTGATATAAAGTTTCCATTTTAAAAACATTTATTTAAGTTAAAAAGAGCCTATTTAAAGAAAAATGCTAAATGAATAATAATACAGGTGGTATGCAGACATGGCATACGTGGTGAAGCTGGTACGAGAATGGCAAATTTGGGAACCATTGGCATATGCAATCATGGAACAAAGAAATTATATAGTCTCAGAACCAAAGACCATTGACTTTTAGAAGCCTAGAATTCTAGAATCCCAGGACACAGAAATTTAGCACCATAAGTCCTAAAACTATACAATATAATACGCGAGATACTATGAAACACAGTCACTCACAAAATATTAGCACGCAGGGAAGAAAGCCTTGAAGCTATCTGTTGGTTCAATCTCCCTATTTTGATGTGGGGAAACAGAGGCCCCAAGAGATTAAGGATAGAATGAAATAACATATCTGAAAGAGCCTTGCAAAATGTGATGTGTTCTTCAAATATTAGGGATATTTGTAAAAGGATAAGAACTCCCCCTAACCCCCCAAAAGTCACAGGCTCTCTAGAGGAGACCTGGGATGAAATCAGATTTCTTGACACCTAGCCCTGAATTTGGTGCTTTCTTGGGCCCCCTCAGCTGTGAGGAAGTTCTTGAGGCTCCTCTGAGCAGGGCCCGGTTTCTGTTAGGAGTTGGTGGGAAATCTGCTGAGGTGTGGCATGCTGGGTCACCTCCAGAAACAGGAGCAGAGGTAGGGGCCACCAGGTTCAGGGGTCCTGGGTGAGAGAATCATGCAGGGATATGTGGAGGGGGTTCGGGGCGCATTAGGTCCTCTCTCTTCTCTCAGCTTAGATTTCCCACCTACGAAACCAGCGAGTTGCCAAGTGGCCTCCAAGGGAAAGTCCACTGCATGATTCTAATGCAACTTCCTCCTGGGACCTCTGTGTATCTTTCTGTCCAATAGTTAGGCACCTAACCAACTCTTGTCCTGTCCCCTAGGGCCAGAAGCCCGATTCCCAGGGCCATATTTGTAAAGAGAGTAGAGCTCCAACCCAACCATTTTTCAGATGTCAGCTTAATGATTTCCTTTTGCCTACCCCCAGGAATCTTGGAGGATCTCAGCAGGGACTAGAACATTAGGTAAGATGAGGTCACCAGAGCCTTTGATGTGATGAGGGGAAAAGACACCCATCCCTCACTGGGAACACCCCACCCCCTACCTCCTGTAAGAGTGAACTTTATTTCTTCTGTGTCTGGAGATTATGGGTTGCCCTTGATGGAGTCTAGCTGCCCTGAAAATTGGGAATCAAAAATCTGGTGAGAGCCTGGACCATGTAGGGAGGCCAGATGTGCTGTTCTGTCTTGGAACATCTGGGTACATCGCTTTTATTTAGCATTGCCCCTAGGGGCAAGCACAAAGTGCAGCCCAGCCAGGTCTCAGCACCTCATTCAACTAGGGAGAGGGGCCGGGTGGGATCGCAATTTTGTCCGGCCTTACAGCCAATGGGTTCTTTCTCCCGACTACCACACCTAAGGGAACTCCTTTGGCCTAAATTTCCAGGAAGACCGAGGCCATGGGGTTGCCCTTTCTCATGGAGGGCACCTTGTTTGCCAGGCCCAAAATTTCACACCCACTTCTAAAGTGCCTTCTCTCTCCCTCTCCCTCAAGAGCTGTTTCATGTGGCCTGCTGGAGGGGAAATGCCATGGGCAGCTGCCCACATCGATACCTCCCTCCCTCGCCTCTCGGTAGCTGTCTGGCTGTGCTTGCAGCAGCCCCCTCTTCCTGAGGCCACCCGCAGCCCACCTTCCAGGTGCCAGGGAGCCTGGCTGTCCAGTCATGTGGATGTCCTTGCAAGTTCCAGGGAGCCCAGCAGCCTCCCCCACCCACACGATTGACACCTCCCTGCCCACCATCCTCCAGACAGGCGCCTGGGGAGGAGGGAGAAAAGGACCACTTCTCCTCCCTGGCCTTCAAACCTTCTAAGCCATTCTCTCCACATTAATCATGGAAAAGACGCCCCAGCCTGGGAGAAAGCACCTTTTTCTTCTGTCTGGCTACATGGGTCTCAACACAGAGGGTCTTGGCTAAACTCTCACTCTTCACAGCTATCTTGCTGTCTCTGACCCATGGTGTCCTCTTCCACCCACACCCCCAAAGGGTAACAGGATTAAGTCAGTATCACTTTTCTGATAGCCTGTCTTGTCCACTGATGCCCAGCAGAGGCCAGCTTGAGGCTCCTTGGCACCCAATGGCAGGCTCCCCACCCTCCCTGGCCATTACCCTGGGCTGGGACTGTTAAGTATTTCCTCATTAAAGCCCTGGCAGCTCAGCTCAGGTCTACAAGCCAACACCAATAGTTACAACCACCCCGGAATGTTTGGACAGATTTCTGCAGTTACAAGTTTATAAAGTTGAAAGACTTTATAGATGGGACACCATATTGGTGTTAAGGGAGACCATTTCTCTGGGGGCCTGAATTGGCTGTTTTAAGTTCCTAGCAGCAGAAAGAGGAGGGAAGACTGCCAGAAGGAAAACAGCGAGGCCAACCAGGGAGCAAGAATAACAGAGCCCCGAGGGGCTGAGGGGTCTGCTCAGTTAGGGCAGGAAAGGGGGACAGGGCAACATGGGACACCTTGCTCCAAATAAGGAAACACATAACCCACAAAGCTTTCAAGACCCCAAATCCTGAGCACTTTTGCAATCAAAAGAACAACGCTATCAATCATCGTGGCAACGATCCTCATCGTTTCCTGTTTTCAAATCTGAGAGGCTCAGAGCAAGACCTGGAATGCTAGGGGAGGCTCCCAAGAGGCTGGAGACCTCCTCTCCAAACTGTGCAAAATGTTGTGTGTCTGTGTTTTCTTGGGGAGAGGATCCCTACATTTCATGAGGTTTTAAAAAGCACCTGTGACCAGAACTACTGAGTTATATTTACTCTCTCATTGTATTGATAGGCAAACTGAGACCCATTCATTCATTCATTCATCCTTTTGTTAATCAAATCTTTATTGAGTGCCTAAGCACGGGGCCACAGTGGGGGGCCAGACAGGAAGGTCCCAGATGGCATGGTTCTGACTGTCATGGGGCAGGGAAGTGGGGGACGCACACAGACCATCAACATGCGAATAGATACACAGGAAAATTGTAGATGATGATGACGGCTGTGAAGACGCTGACCTAGGCTCATGGGATAGGGGGTTGGGTGAGTGGGGAAACCTCTCTGAGGAAGTGACATTTCCGCTGGGGCTCAGAATTCAAGAAAAAAGAAGCCATGGGAAGATCTGGAAGAAACGTGTTCCCAGCAGAGAATGGAGGGAAGGTGCCTTAGCTTCCCAGTGCTGCTGTAACAGAAATACCACAAGTGGATGGCTTGAAAGGACAGAAATTAATTTTCTCACAGTTCAGGAGGCTAGAAGTCTAAGTTCAGGGCACTAGCTGTAGGGGAAGGCTGTCACTTCTGAAGGAAGATCTCTTTCAGTTTCCGTAGATCCAACCTTCCTCAATTCCTTGATGATCTCCACGTGACAGGTAGCTTCCCCTCTGTTTGTGCTTGCTTCTCTGTGCCTAATCTGCTCTTTTTATGGCTCAAAAGTGAGTAGGTTTAAGACACACCCTACACTGGTATGGTGGCCTCATTAACTTAACAAGGAAGACCCTATTCCCAAAGGGGTTACATCCACAGGTATAGGGGTCAGGATTCCAACACATATTCTGGGGGGACACAATTCAGTCCATAACAGAAGAGAAGGAGGGAAAGCAAGGAGGCTAGTGTGGGGGGAGGCAGGGGTGGAAGCAGACGGAGCTGGTGAGATGGATCCTGTGAGACCAAGGTAAGGAATTTAGGGATTATTCTGAGGGCAGTTGGAAGACATGGAAGATTTGGAGCAGGGAGGACAGAGGCCCAAAAAGGAGAAAATATTGCTCACCTGGAGTATCTTTCTTTACAGAGCAAGTTAGTTCCTTATTAAACAATTAATACACATTGTTTTGTGACATTGGTTGCCAACCCCACGACATGTGTCAACACTCTCTCCCTTTCGACCAGCTTTTCTGTTCCCCCCTGCCTTCTCGCCCCTGCCCCTGAGCTGGTATGCCCATCTAGTCTCCTTTTGTTTTATGGGTCTGTCTAATCTTTGGCTGAAGGCTAAAACCTCAGGAGTGACTTCAGTACTGAGTTAAAAGGGTGTCTAGGGGCCATACTCTCAGGGTTTCTCCAGTCTCTGCCAGACAAGTAAGTCTGGCCTTTTTTTGTGAGTTAGGATTTTGTTCTACATTTTTCCTCAGCTCTGTCTGGGACCCTCTGTTGTGATCCCTGTCAGAGCAGTCGGTGGTGGTAGTGGGCTCTATCTAGCTGTGCTGGACTGAGTCTGGTGGAGGCCGTGGTACTTGTGGCCCATTAGTCCTTGGGACTAATCTTTCCCTTGTGTCTGGTTTTCTTCATTCTCCCTTGCTCACCTGGAGTGTACTTGACTTAGCATTCCTATTGGCAGGCCCAGAGCTCTTTTCACTATATCACACTGCTTCTCTCAGTCCCTCCTTTACTCCTTCTCTGTCCTTCGAAGAAAAAGAGAAACCAAGAAAGTATCTTGATGGGGTAGAGTTGCTTCCTTTAGTGTTGCAATAATTGAGTTGTTGACCGCTCTTTGAAAGGGTCCTACTGTGACATAGACACTCACCTCCTTAGGCCCAGAGAGGGAAAGGGGCTTGCCCAAGGCCACACAGCACATTCATGACACAGTGGGGACTAGACGCAGTTTCTCTTTCCCCACTGAGCCACATGCTCTGGGTTATCACAGCACGCTCTGGTCCTGACAGCCATAGACCAGGGCCAGGCTGGAGTCTGGGAACAGGGGGTAGGGGTCCAGAATCAGCAGGAATGACACACAAAGAGGAACCAAGAAGACCTGAAAGGGAAGTGGGAGAATGGCAAGGAAACCCCATAATCCTTCCCTGTCCTATGGACAAAACCACTAAAATAAAACAAAGCAAAACAGCAAAAACTCATTATGTTTCCATTTTAAAGAAATTCATGCTTATGCTCCAAACATAGTCATTGGTGAATAATTTGGTATATTGTATATTATATTAGACCGAAGAGGTATATATTGTTTATTACTCTGAATAGATAATTTCAGGTTTGCTTTTTCTGTCTAACTTAACTCCATCATCTGATGAAAGCAGCAGCAGATAAAGGAATAAGCTGGACTTTTGGTCTGGGTGGCAGAGCTGTCAAACAGAGCTCCACACTCAGAAGGGTTGTGTACACGGTTGAATGCTCTGCTGTTGCTCTTTCTAATTTCTTATTTATGAACAAGGTGCCCTGCATTTTCAGTTTGCACTGGGCTGCAAATTATGTACGTAGCTTGTCTTGCCGGATGGCCTAAGAATCCCAGCTGTGTGACATTGAACATGTCCTTTAACTTTGCTGTGCCTCAGTTTCCTTGTCTGTCAGATGGGGATAATTGAAGTTCTTTCCTCGTGGGTTATCATGAATGTGGTTCATAACTACGGTTTGTATGTAAGTTGGATGTTTGTTACCCGGGGACTGCCTGTATTTGTATCCTCCTGGTTCTGTTTCTCTGGTAGAACCCTGGATGATACACATATCCCAGAGAAGACTTCTCAGAGAAGGGACACCTCCCTAGGCTGAAGGCTAAGTACCATCTCACACCCAGAGCCAAGGGGGAGCTCCAGAAAGAGAGAATGAAATGAGCAAAGATGTGGAGGGGAAAACAGAACCATTCCTAAAACCAACTGCTGGTCCAAGAGCTTCCCCAGAAGACAGTCTCATTTACTCCTCTTGATAACCTCAGCAGCTAGAATATTCAGGGTTTGTTTTGTTTTCACCTTGAAAGAGCAACAGGGCCCATGGATTCCCAAAACCATTATTAATCCTCAAAAAATTCCATGTTTCAACCAAAATGTGGACATGTTTTGGAATGTTTTTAGTGCCTCCCTCTCCCTCTTGGCTTTCAAAAAGTGAAAACCTTCAAAGGCCATTCCTTGCTGAAATAAACATTGAGGCTGGAGGCTGGGGAGAGAACATGGGCTTTTTGAATGGAAAGGATAATTGCATTTTTCTTCTGAATGGGATCCAGGCCCATCACCATGGAAATGGCCCCCTGGTCTGGAAGACGAATGTTCAGAAGGTCAGGGATGAAGGCTGGGGCTGGATGTAGGGTGTCATGACTAGTTCCTTGCCCTTGTCTGTTCCAAGGCAAGGTGAGCTTGGCTGATTCTGCAGACAAGGGCTGTGTTAATGATGGTCTGAGAAATGCTTCATCGGTGCTTGAGAGCCTGACGAGCCTGCCTGAGTTCAATCCCCGTTTAGTGACTTAGTTGCAGTGTGGACTAATGTTTCCATGCCTAGTTTCCCTCATCTGTAAAGTGGGGGATGATAGTTTTTGCCTTGGTTATCTAGTGCTGCTATAACAGCAATACCACAAATGGATGGCTTTAACAAAGAGAAATTTATTTCCTCATGGTAAAGTAGGCTCAAAGACCAAATTAAGGACATCAGCTCCAGGGGAGGGCTTTCTCTCTCTGTTAGCTCCAGAGGAAGGTCCTTGTCCTCAATCTTCCCCTGGTCAATGAGCTTCTCAGGCGCAGGGACCCTAGGTCCAAAGGGCCTGCTCTGCTCCCAACATTGCTTTCTTGGTGGTATGAGGTCCCCATTCTCTGCTAGCTTCCCTTTCCTTTTATCTCTTGAGAGATAAAAGGTGGCGTAGGCCACACCCTAGGGAAATTCCCTTTACGTTGGGTCAGGGATGTGACCTGGTAAGGGATTTAACAAGCCCATCCTAATCTTCTTTAACATAAAATTACAGTCACAAGACGGAAGACAACCACAGAATACCGGGAATCATGGCCTAACCAAGTTGATACACATTTTTCGGGGGCCATAATTCAAGCCATGGCAGTTTTCATGAGGATTAAACCAGTTAATACATATATAATTGCTTAGAACAGTGCCTGGCACACGGTAAGCACTATGTAAGTATTAGCTAATATAATTATTAGGAGTCCCTGGGTGGTGCAAATGGTTAGGTGATTGGCTGCTAACTGAAAGGTTGGCAGTTTGACTTCATCTAGAAACCCCTTGGAAAAAAGTCTTGATGATCTCCTTCTGATAAATCTAACCACTGAAATCCTATGGAGCACAGTCCTACTCCGACATACATGGAGTCACCATGTAAATATTAGGTATCGTAATTTTTAGGAGTTCCTGGCTAGTGCAAATGGCTAAGTGCTAGGCTACTAACTGGAAAATTGGAGGGTTGAGTCCATCCAGAAGGCACCTCGGAAGAAAGGCTTGGTGATCTATTTCTGAGGCATCAGCCATTGAAACCCTATGGAGCACAGTTCTGCTCTGCTACACATGGGTTCGCCATGGGTGAGTCAGAGTTGACTTGATGGCAAATGGTTACTGGACTTGTAATTATTATTATTTATTAAACTGTCTAGAGGATAGGATCTCTATCTAATTCCCTTCTCCAAGGTCTTGTCCCTGCTTGAAAAGTTCTATGATTCTGATCCCCTCCCAATCCTACCTCACCCCCTCATTAGGGGAAACAGCTGGATTCCCTGGAAAAGGAGCAGGTCCTTGGCTCGCTCTGGACCACAGGCAAGTCCTGTGTTATGGACTGAATTGTGCCCCCACCAAAGTGCATGTTGTAAATCTCAACCTGTATGTCTGTGGTTATAATCCTATTTGGGAATGGGTTGTCTTTGTTATGTTAATGGGCAGGATTAGTATAGAGTGTGTCTGAAACCAATCGCTTTTGAGATATGAAAGAGATTAAACAAGCTATTGAAAGAAACAGAGATGGGGGAAGACAGATGCCAAGACACATGGAGATCTCCAAGGAACCAAGAAGCAGAAGCTGAAGTGACAAAGGCCGTCCTCCAGAGCCAACAGAGAGAGAAAGCCTTCCCCTAGAGCTGGCCCTCTGTATTCGGACTTCTAGCCTCTGAAACTGTGAGAAAATAGATTTGTCTTTGTTAAAGCCACCCATTTGTGGTATTTCTGTTACAGCAGCACTAGACAACTATTCCACTATCGGGGTCTGGACCAGGCAGTTGGGAGTTGGGAGGTTGCACAGAAGGGCTTTGGTATCTGCCCACCCGGATTGGCGTCCCAACTCAATCACTTACTAAGGCAAGTGTTCTAAGCCTTCGTCTATAAAATGGGACTAATGATAGGGTTGCTGAGGATGCAATGAGATGAAGCATGTAAAGGGCCTGGTGCACGGAAAGTCCCTGATTATTATTAAATGGACCCTGTCTGGAAATGGCCACCTTGGGTGTCCTCCAACATCATCTTGGGCTCGGCCACCACCTGACTGAGAGAGAAGCATGGGCTTGCTCCCCAGCCTCAGGGGAAGGGAAAATGTTGAGTAAGAAGAGAAAAGAATGGAAGGAGTCAGGAAGGCGGTGCCCCTGGGTAAGGCTGGAGAGGGAAGGCCCAGTCTGGAAGCTGCAGCAAAGCAGAGCTCAGGGAGGGTCTCTCAGAGCCTGACCCCAGTGTGTGTCAGGGGGTGAAGTGGGAGAGGATGCTCTGTGGAGAGGTCGGGCAGCCCCAAGTCCACAGCAAGACACGGACACCTCAGAGAGAAAGGATCTGGCCACTTGAATGTCCAGGAGCATGGAGAGAGAATCTTGGCTTGGTTGGGGGATCTGAGGGGATAACTATGGAAAAAAATTTCTTAAGGAAACAGGCAAAGGAGGCTCCAGGCTTGGGGGATTGCTGAGCCCTGTCCCTTTATTGCCATGGTCCACACTGGGGAGCCAGCTCACCAGTACCACCCAACCACCCTCCCGTTCCCCTGACTAACCTCTCAGGTTCTCCTTCCTCTAAGAAGCTTTCCCATTACTCCTCCCTCTCCCCACCTGTCCTCTGTCTCCTAGTCACATTGTACCCTGTCCTCTTTCACTGTGCTTCCCACTATCCTCATTTATTATTGGGGTTAAATGTTAACTTGTCTCTTCCTCAGAAGATGGGAGACCTGGAGGAGAGGGCCTGGGTCCTCAGGTTCACCTCCTTCTCCCTGGGCTCAGCACTGTGCGTGGGACAGAGCAGGCTGGCAATAAATATCATTGAATAGGTACAAATAAATGAAAAGAAACAAAGCTTAGCAATAGCAATGGTGAGAAGAAAAGACGTTTCAGGTGATCTTAGATTAAATTCATGGGTGCAAGTAAAAATTCCCTCTCTCCCTCCCTCCCTCTTTTCTTCCTTTTGTCCTCCCCCTCCTCTTCCTTTCACAACATACCTCCACCTACTATGTGCTTATCCCTATGTTATAAGCACGGAAGATATTGTGTTGAATAAGATAGAAAGGACCTGTCATCATACAATTTATATTCTAGTGGAGGAGCCTGGCAAAAAATAAGTTACAAATAAATGTGTTAGTATGATGTAAGGGGAGCCCTGGTGGTGTGGTGGTTAAGCATTTGGCTGCTAATCGAAAGGCCGTCAGTTCAAATTCACCAGCCATTCCTTGGAAACCCTAGAGGGCAGTTCTACTCTGTCCTATGGGGTTGCTATGAGTCCGAATTGGCTCTCTGGTGATGGCAATGGGTTAGGTTTGTTTTTTTTATGATATAAGGTGGAGTCCCCGGGTGGTGCAAATGGTTAATGTGCTCAGCTGCTAACTGAAAGGTTGGTGGTTCAAGTCCACCCAGAGGTGCCTCAGAAGAAAGGCCTGGCAATCTACTTCCTAACAATCAGCCTTTGAAAACCCTATGGAGCAGTTCTCTTCTGACATACATGGAGTTCCCATGAGTCAGAGTCGACTTGACAGCAACTGATATCAGGTAGTGATAAATGTTTTAGTGAAAAACAAAGGGAGTGTCCAGGCAGCATACACACGTGTCGCTTTAGGTAGGGTGGAAAGGGAAGGCTTTGCTGAATGTTGAAGACCTGAGCGAAGTGAAGAAATGCACCAAGTGGACCTGGAGGGTGGTGCTCCTGGTTAGGGCACAGTAGGTGATAATGTCGGGTGGTGGGGGCAACCTGGGCGTGTTCCAAAGGGGAGTTAATCGTTGAACCACAGAAAGCAAATGGAAAGGTCAATCTCTTCTGTGATGAAGGAGAAAACAGCCCCAGGAAAGGAAAGGAGTGCTCAAGCACGTAGTGGTAGAGTAGGAAACAGAACCAGGAGTCCTGGCCTCTGTCCAGAGCTCCAGCCACTGTGCCCGTCCTCAGCCCTCCTGGTGTCGACCTGTGCCTGAACTGGGTCACAGGTGCCCTGAGGAACCACCACAAGTTAGAATCATGGGACAAGAAAGCTGGTGGGGCCTCTCAAAGATTGTTTGGCCTAAAGCCCTAGTTGTGCAGATGACAAGACTAAGGACCAGAGAGGGTAGGGCCATTCCTCAAGCTACAGAGTGAGTGGAACGATGGATTTCCAAATCATCTGGGCCTGTCTTCCCAGAGGCCTGGCCAGGCACTGAGTAGGGGACTGAGTGAAAGGCTGCCGAATGAAAGCATACGGGAAGGCCACAGGCTATGGGGAGAGGCAGGGCCACGATGACTGCCTGTCTGTGTGTTGTGTGTGCTGTTTCCTGCTGTGACGGTGCTGGCTTTGAGTAACAAATTAGTATTAATCAATATTTGTTCAGGTTTATCATGAGTCAGGCACTGTGCTGAACTGTTTAACTGTGTTTTTTCTAAGTTTAATCCTTACTACGACCATATGGGAGCCCTGGTTGAGAAGTGGTTAAGATCTTGGCTACTAACCAAAAGGTCGGCAGCTTGAATCCACCAAGCACTGCTTGGAAACCCTATGGGGCCATTCTACTCTCTCCTATAGGGTTGCCGTGAGTTGGAACTGACTTGATGGCACCTAACAACAACAAACATGTGAATTCGAAATGACTCTTCCCACTTTACAGAGGAGACTGAGTCTTGAGGAGCCAAGCAACCAAACTAAGGAAGGCAGGAGAGGGAATGTGCTCACAGACAGAACCAAGCGGATGGAGAAGGCAGAGGATATGTTTTCTAGGATGCAGTCTTGAACGTGTGTAATTAATGAGGCCATGTAAAAAAGGAAATTTCATGTCTTTCCAGAAAGAGGGTCAGGAATAGGTGGAGAAAATGGAATATGTGTCCAATTGCCTCATGAACAACAGCTTCCTTTACCATGAGACCAGAAGGACTAGGCGGTGCCCAACTATCATTACTGAACATTTCTATCAATGATTCTATAGAATAAACCTGATCAGAAGGGGAAAAATATAGAACAGAATTTCAAATTCTCATGGAATCCAGACTTTCTGGAGCCAATGAGGCCAGATGATCCCCCCAAAACTATTACCCTCAGGTGATCTCTAAACATTGAACCAAAACTGTCCCCCTGAAGTCATCTTTGAACCAAGTAATAGTTTATCCTAATTAGAAAAGAATGTGTACATTAAGTATTATACTCTTTTAAAGAACTGTCTATAGGTAATTAAATTGGCAACCACAACTTGAAAGGATAGATGATGCAGCGTGATGAATTGCTTTTGTGTGGCCTTTCCCGCTGTGGTTTTGTAACTCCTACCCAAGTGATTGGGTGGGAATGTGCAAATAGGGTAATTGTGGCTCACCAAGTAGATTGGTCAGTTTTGCCATCCCGCTAGGCTTAAAAGAGGGCTGATTCCAGAGCAAAGAAAGGATCCCATCACCAGCAAGGGAAGAACAGCCAGAAGTGGAGTATGTCCTTTGGACCTAGGATCCCTATGCTGAGAAGTTCCTGGAACCAGGAGACAGAGAGAGAGAGCTGTGACACTGAAGACTGTGAGAAGTGGTGGGAGAGAAACTGCAGCAGGAGAGGCAGGCAGGAGATGGCATGGTAGGCTTCCTGCCCCACAGAATGAAAAAGCTGAGTGCCTTCAGACGGGAGGCTTGCTGGAAGAGTACAGTGCCTTTGGCCACTTGGTGGAGCTAAATTTGCTGACCCATGGAGCTAGAGCTGAGCGCCTTCGGGCCAAGGCTTACTGGAGGAGTGGGGTACCTCGGGACACTTTATTGGCAGAGCTAAAAGGGCTTTGTAACACTAGCCCAAGCAGGGCAGAAGCCAAGGGGCCAGAGAGAGCCCTGCCTGCAAGCACAGCTGAAAAGAGGCTGTCCTGATGGAAGAACTGTGTCCCCAGTGCTCCTTAACCTGAATTGTAACTGTCACTTCCCTAACAAACAAGAGGTCGGCAGTTCAAATCCACCAGGTGCTCCTTGGAAACTCTATGGGGCAGTTCTACTCCGTGCTATAGGGTGACTATGAATCGGAATCGACTCCACAGCAGTGGGAAGCCATGGTCATGTGAAACCCACAAAATGATTGGCGGAGACTATGCAAATAAGGTGTGTAAAACCCTTGCAGGTATTGGACAGTTTAGGATGACTATACAAAGCAGGTAACTGTGGCCTACGAAAGGGATTGATTGGTTTTGCCATCCTGCTAGGCTTAAAAGGGCTAATCCCACAGAGGTCGAGGGTGACTTTACTATCATCAAGAAGAGTCTGGAGCAGAGCACATCCTTTGGACAAAGGACAGAGGGTCCCCGCACTAAGAACCGCCTAGGCCCAGAAGAAAAAGCAAATGCTGAGGATGGCGAGAGAGAGCTGTGATGAGCCTGCCCAGCCCACAGAGTGAGAGCTGAGCACCTTCGGGCAGGAGGTTTGGTGGCAGAGCTAAAAGAGCTGTAAAGCTTGTGCAGGGCAAAAGAGGCCTGAGTGTGCCCTGTGTAAGAGTTGCATACCTCCCCCCCGCCCCCCACCCCAGGCACTGGGGGCTTAGGTAGCATGGTGGGAGCTGGCAGCAGAGGCTTAGAAGGGCCCAGTGACAGAGGCTTGGGAGAATCTGTGTAGAGGTCTTACAGAAGGCAGTGAGGCCCAGTAGCAGAGCAGAAGCCGCAGGAGCTATGTAGGCCCCCTGAACAGCATGGTGGTAGGTAGCTGGAGGCAATAGTGACATGAACACAGCATCTGACCTGAACCACGGTGAACCTCAGGAGTAACTTCATTACTGAGCTATAAGGGAGTCCAGGGGCCATACCCTTGGTGTTTCTCCAGTCTCTGTCAGACCAGTAAGTCTGGTCTTTTTTTTTAGTTACAATATTGTTCTACACTTTTCTCCAGCTCTGTCCGGGACTCTCTATTGTGATCCCTGTCAGAGCAGTCAGTGGTGGTAGCTGGGCACCATCTAGTTGTGCTAGACTCATTCTGGCGGAGGCTCTGGTATTTGTGGTCCATTAGTCCTTTGGACTGATGTTTGCCTTGTGTCTTTGGTTTTCCTCATTCTCCCTTGCTCCAGATGGGGTGAGACCAGTGGAATATTTTAGATGGCCACTCACAAGCTTTTAGGACCCCAGGGACTACTCACCAAAGTAGAATGTAGAACATTTTCTTTATAAGCCATGCTGTGCCGATTGAGCTAGATGTTCCCTGAGACCATGGGCCCCACAGCCCTCAGCCCAGTTATTTGGTCCCTCAGGGAGTCTAGATGTATCTACGGAGCTTCCATGACCTTGCCTCCATCAAGTTGTGCTGGCTTGCCCAGTGTTGTGTACTGGTTACCCGTTACCAAAGCTGTCACTTATCTATTGTCTTTTTAGTGTTTTTCTCTCCCCATCCCTTCCTCTCTAGATTGACCTTTGCAGGAAGGACCCGGTGGGCCTGGGCAGCCCCTCCTTTCCCCTGCCCCATCCCTCTCCCTACAGGTGTTGTGCCGGCCTCTGGCTGACAGCTGTGTTTTCTCTGCTCACCAAAGGCCTTAACCATAAACAGCAGAAATCAGGTGACCCCCCCCCCCCACCCCTGGAAAGCCCCACCCCAGCGCCTGGGTGAGAAAAGGCCCCTTGTGTCCGCGGTAGGGGTGGGTTCTGCATTCCTCAGGTCCAACCATTTGGGCAGATCTGCCCCTGGAATGTGGCTGGAGGGCCTGGCACTCCTCCAGAAATAGCTGGGCGCCGGGTGGCTTTGCTGTGGTCTTCTCACGCCAGGGAGGGGCTTGCCTCCAAGGGCCCTGCTGGTGCTGGGAGCCTAGACAGGACACAGGCTGCCCTTGGGAAAAGGGTCGAATTCATCCCAGCTTAGCTCTGATCTGGGCTTTTGGGGGCCTCACTCTGGAATCCCTCCCTACAGAGGCACAGGATGCATTTAGAAATAAATGAACACTTCTTAGCCCATTAAACTCGTTGCTGTCGAGCTGATACTGACCCATGGTGGCCCCATGTGTGTCAGAGTAGTACTGTGCTCCATATGGTTTTCAATGAATGATTTTTTGGAAGTAGAGCACCAGGTCTTTCTTCTGAGGTGCCTCTGGGTGGACTCGAACCTCCATCCTTTCAGTTATTAGCTGAGTGTGTTAACTGTTCACACCACCCAGGAACTCTGAACAGTTCTTACATGGCCTAAAACAACCAGCCACTCCCCACCTTCACCTCCCACTGCTCCCCTTCCCACACTGTCCGCTCCAGCCCCATCAATTTCCTTCCTGTTCCTCCCACAGCCAAGCCTTCTCCTGGCACTGGTGCTTCGCACTGGCTCTTGCTCTAGCCTGAAACACTCTTCCTCTTCACAAGGCCGGCTTCTTCTCATGGTTCAGGTGGACATCTCAGCATAAGCATCACCTCCTCATAGGGCCTGCCCTAGCCACTTCGTCTCAAGTGTCCTCTTCCATCACTTTCAACCATATCTGTGCTTTTCTTGCTTATTATCCACTTACCTGTCGAATGTCTCAGTTTCTCCACAAGAAGGTTGAGTTCCATGATGGCGGAGACCATGTCATGTCAGCTTGTTCCCATCCCTGTCCCCACCTACTTGGTGTTGTTGTTGTTAGGTGCCGCCAAGTTGGTTCCGACTCATAGTGACCCTACATACCACAGATTGAAACACTGCCCAGACCTGCGCCATCCTCACAATCGGTTTTATGCTTGAGCCCATTGTTGCAGCCACTGTGTCAATTCATCTTGTAGTGGGTCTTCCTCTTTTCCGTTGATCCTGTACTCTGCCAAGCATGATGTCCTTCTCCAGGGACTGATCCCTCTTGACAACATGTCCAAAGTATGTAAGACACAGTCTCGCCATCCTTGCTTCTAAGGAGCATTCTGTTCGTACTTCCTCCAAGACAGATTTGTTCATTCTTTTGGCAGTCCATGGTATATTCAATATTCTTCGCCAACACCACAATTCAAAGGCATCAATTCTTCTTCGGGCTTCCTTATTCATTGTCCAGCTTTCATATGCATATGATGTGATTGAAAACACCATGGCTAGGATCAGGCCCACCTTAGTCTTTAAGGTGACATCTTTGCTTTTCAACACTTTAAAGAGGTCTTTTGCGGCAGATTTGCCCAATGAGATGCGTCTTTTGATTTCTTGACTGCTGCTTCCATGGCTGTTGATTGTGGATCCAAGTAAAATGAAATCCTTAACAACTTCAATCTTTTCTCTGTTTATCATGAAGTGGCTTATTGGTCCAGTTGTGAGGATTTTTCTTTTCTTTATGTTGAGGTATAATCCATATTGAAGGCTGTGGTCTTTGATCTTCCTCAGTAAGTGCTTCAAGTCCTCTTCACTTTCAGCAAGCAAGGTTGTGTCATCTGCATAACGCAGGTTGTTGGTGAGTCTTCCTCCAATCCTGATGCCCTGTTCTTCATATAGTCCAGCTTCTCAGATTATTTGCTCAGCATACAGATTGAATAGGTATGGTGAAAGGATATAACCCTGACGCACACCTTTCCTGACTTTAAACTACTCAGTAGCCCCTTGTTCTGTCTGAACAACGGCCTCTTGATCTATGTACAGATTCCTCATGAGCACAATTAAGTGTTCTGGAATTCCCATTCTTCACAATGTTCTCTATAATTTGTTTTGATCCACACAGTTGAATGCCTTTGCATAGTCAATAAAACACAGGTAAATATCCTTCTGGTATTCTCTGCTTTCAGCCAGGATCCATCTGACATCAGCAATGATATCCCTGGTACTATATCCTCTTCTGAAGGCAGTCTGAATTTCTGGCAGTTCCCTGTCGATACACTGCTGCAGCCGCTTTTGTACGATCTTCAGCAAAATTTTGCTTGAGTGTGATATTGATGATATTGTTCGATAATTTCCGCAATTTGGTTGGATCACCTTTCTTGGGAATAGGCATAAATATGGATCTTTTCCAGTCGGTAGCTGTCTTCCAAATTTCTTGGCATGGACAAATGAGTACTTCCAGTGCTGCATCTGTTTGTTGAAACATCTCAATCGATATTTCATCAATTCCTGGAGCCTTGTTTTTAGCCAGTGCCTTCAGAGCAGCTTGGACTTCTTCCTTCAGTACCGTCGGTTCCTGATCATATGCCACCTCTTGAAATGGTTGAACCTCGACTAATTCTTTTTGGTATAATACTCTGTGTATTCCTTCCATCTTCTTTGCATGCTTCCTATGTTGTTAATTTTTCCCCCAGAACCCTTCACTATTGGAACTAGAGGCTTGAATTTTTTCTTCAGTTCTTTCAGCTTGAGAAACTCTGAGTGCATTCTTCCCTTTTGTTTTTCTATCTCCAGGTCTTTGCACATGTCATCATAATATTTTACTTTGTCTTCTCGAGCCACCCTTTGAAGTCTTTCGTTCGGTTCTTTTACTTCCTCATTTCTTCCTTGTGGTTCAGCTGCTCCACGTTTGTGAGCAAGTTTCAGAGTTTCCTCTGACATCCATCTTGGGCTTTTCTTTCTTTCCTGTTTTTTCAATGACCTCTGGCTTTCTTCATGTATGATGTCCTTGATGTCATTCCACAACTTGTCTGGTCTTTGGTCACTAGTGTTCAATGCATCAAATCTGTTCTTGAGATGGTCTCTAAGTTCAGGTGGGATATACTCGAGGTTGTACTTTGGCTCTCATGGACTTACTCTGATTTTCTTCAGTTTCAACTTGAACTTGCATATGAGCAATTTTCTTTTTTTTCCACAGTCAGCCCCATGGCCTTGTACTGACTGATAATATTGAGCTTTTCCATTGTCTTTTTCCACAGATGTAGCCGTTTTGATTCCTGTGCATTCCATCGGGCAAGGTCCACGTGTCAGGTCGCCGTTTACGTTGGTGAAAAAAGGTGTTTGAAATGAAGAAGGCGTTGGTCTTGCAAAATTCTATCATTCAATCTCTGGCATTGTTTGTATCACCAAGGCCATATTTTCAACCACCGATCCTTCTTATTTGTTTCCAACTTTCATGTTCCAATCACCAGTAATTATCAATGTATACTGATTGCATGTTCAATCAATTTCAGACTGCAGAAGCTGATAAAAACCTTCAATTTCTTCATCTTTGGCCTTAGTGATTGGTGCATAAATTTAAATGATTGTCGTAGTAACTGGTCTTCCCTGTAGGCGTATGGGTATTATCCGATCACTGACAATGTTGTATTTCAGGATAGATCTTGAAATGCTCTTTTTGACGATGAATGCAATGCCATTCCTCTTCAAGTTGTCATTACTGGCATAGTAGACCATATGATTATCCAATTCAAAATGGTCAATACCAGTCCATTTCAGCTCACTAATGCCTGGGATATCAATGTTTATGCATTCCATCCCATTTTTGACAGTTTCCAATTTCCCTAGATTCATGCTTCGTACTTTCCAGGTTCTGATTATTAATGGATGCTTGCAGCTGTTTCATCTTATTTTGAGTCGTGCCACATCAGCAAATGAAGGTCCCGAAAGCTTTACTGCATCCACGTCGTTAAGGTCGACTCTACTTTGAGGAGGCAGCTCTTCCCCAGTTGTCTTTTGAGTGCCTTCCAAGCTGAGGGGCTCATCTTCTAGCACTATATCAGACAATGTTCTGCTGCTATTCATAAGGTTTTCACTGGCTAATGTTTTTCAGAAGTAGACTGCCGGGTCCTTCTTCCTAGGCTGTCTTAGTCTGGAAGCTCAGCTGAAACCTGTCCTCCATGGGTGGCCCTGCTGGTATCTGAATACCGGTAGCATAGCTTCCAGCCATACAGCAACATGCAAGCTCCCACGTATGACAAACTGACAGATACCTCGTAGGCAATACCTAGTAGGCACTCAGTAATATTTCTTAAATGAAGGAATGCTTGAATGGGTGAGTGAATGAGAGGAGAATGTCAGAAGACACCCTGAATAATATTGACTATTATCTGAATGCTTAAGAGCTCAGGTTGCTAACCAAAAGGTCAGCAGTTTGAATCCACCAGCTGTCTCTTGGAAATCCTATGGGGCAGTTATACTTTGTCCTATAGGGTCACTATGAGTAGGAATCCACTCGATGGTGTACAACAATAGCAACAAAGCTATCTGAATAATAGAAAAAAAGAACCAAACCCACTGCCATCGAGTGAATTCAGACTCATAGCAAGCCTATAGGACAGAGTACAACTACCCCATAGGGTTTCCAAGGAGCTCCTGGTGGATTTGAACTTCCAGCCTTTTGGTTAGCAGCTGTAGCTCTTAACCAGGGTTTCCATCTGGATGATAGCTACTGGTATTTATGAGCTCACTCTGCACTGTGCTAAGTACATTACATTATCACCTCATTTAGTCCTGCAGCAGCCCTGTGAGGTACTTACTGGCTTTCCCATATTCAGAGGCCCAGGGAAGTTAAGGAACTTGCCAAGGTCACACTGCGAGTAAGAAGCAGAGCTGGGTCTCAAACCCCAACCCAGATTTGCTTTGTGGCAAAGCCTATGCTCTTAATGCTTCCTCTGCAGCCCAGAGATGGGGAGTGACTTGCCCAAAGAGAGCTAGAGGGTGTGTCAGAGAAACCTTCTCACAGCCCCCACATCAATTGCCTTTACTCTGTACTTCTTCACAGAGAGCACTTGGGGTCAGAATCCCGCTCTTGACATCGCAGAGGCAACGGGGCTTTCTCTGAGTCATCCAGATTCCTGAGCCCTACAGGTCAGCTCCCAGGCTGTCTGGCCATGACCTCAGGCCATTCATCCGCAGGCTCTCTTGTGTCTGGCATAGCTGGAGGATGTGCCAGGAGCACCAAGGTACACGGGAAGGGCCTTGAGGCTAAGCTTTGGTGTTCTCAACCTCCAAAAATGCTGCTGACTCACCGCAGGCAGGCGGGCAGACTGTGACTCAGGGGCCAAGCTGACTGTGACTCAGGGGCCAGGGAAGCACAAGCCTCTGGAGAAGACAAGAGGGTCTCATGGGAGAATCCAAGCCTGGCTGCAGCCCTTGGCCTAACATGCTGTGAGAGCTTGCTCCATGTGAGCGATTGTTGGTATCAAGCTCACTGACCTTGGGCAGCCCTTCCCCTCAATGGGCTTTGATTTCCCTGTCTGTGAATGAAGTAGATACTGGAGACAATTTATGACAGGATGTCATCTGTGATTAGGATAATGAAAGTGGATGAGAACAAGGTGATGCAAGACCTACAATGCCAGTGTGAAGAATCTGGACTAGGCTTCAAGGTGGCCAAAGCTAAGGACTGGGAGTCTGGGCTCAAGTCCTACTCTCGACACTAACTCATTGCGTGTCCTTGGGAAAACTGCCTCCCATCTCTGGGCCCCAGTTCCCTCGTCTATCTAATGAGCAGAAAGGACTGTCACCAACTTGGCTTTTGTGCATAATGCTCCCTTTGCTGAGGACGCCCTGGCTGCCATCTCTGCCTCCCGATCCTTTAAGGCCCTGTTCAAATGCCACTTCATCAACAGAGCCTTCCAGGATCTTCCACTCAAAATTAATGCCTCATGATGCTGAAACGAGGGCATGGATCTATATTTGATGACATAAAAAAGTCTACAATATATTCAGTGGAAAAAAAAAAAGCAGGAGACAGAATACAGTACATAAGATGCATTTGTATCCAGATAAAACCTGTAAACTCATTGCCGTCGAGTCGATTCCAACTCATGGTGACCCTGTAAAACAGGGTGGAACTGCCCCATAGGATTTCCATAGCACACCTGGTAGATTTGAACTGCCAACCTTTTGGTTAGTAGCCGTAGCTCTTAACCACTACGACACCAGGGCTTCCTGTATCTGGATATGTGTATGTATTCAAGGGGAAATGTGTTGGGGAAAAAAAAAAAAAAAAAGACTAGTCACTATATATAAAAATGTTAACCATTCTCTAAATTATGGTGCTCTTAATTTTGTTTCTCAATATTTTAGGGGGTTTTCTAAACTGCATGCAACAAACATGTTGCTTTTATAAACAGGAAGACAATAAAGCTTCTTTTCAATTAAAAACTTCATCTCCGCTTTTCCTGAGCTTGTGTGGTCTTTTGTCAGTCACCCTCTCTGTGGTGTAGCCGGCTTTGCCTGGCCTGGCCTGGTGCCTAGTCCACCGCAGGCTCTCAATAATATTTGTGATGGAACTGAAGAGACAGCCCTGCCATTCTTGCGGGCGTGTCCCCTCTCCTGTGAGACTGAGAGCTCCCCGAAGAGAGGCAGCATCACATGGCACCACATTTCCTAAACTGTGTTCAGTGGAACCCCAATTCTGCTATAAATGGATGATATACAGACAAGAAATGAGTTCCATGGTCAAATACGTTTGGAATACTGGGTAACCAAAGTGATCTGTACTACAGGACTTCTCAGAGCCTTTGATATGCTGATAGTCCTATAAATAGGAGAATAGAATAGGCATGGTTTCATGAACTTATTTAAACACAGAGCCATTTCCTTGTGGAACATCGTGCAAGATCATTGATGCAGAGAAAACCTTTTAGGATATGCTAATATAGAGGAAAAAGCATTGGAATAGGAATATTGCCTTCATGTTTGGCCACCTACAAGCTGTCTCAATTACCCTCAAAAGTGCCTCTTTGAAAGGCCATCTAAACATTGGCCTTGGAGTGTTGATTCTGGCCCTGAATTGTTGAGCATGTTTATGTAAGTCCCTTCTTCTCTCTAGACCTCATTTTCCTCACCTGTAGAATGAACGGGCTGGACCCTGGAATCTCTAAATTGGTGCTCTCTGATAGAACTTTCTGCAGTGATAAAAAAACCAAAACCAAACCCACTGCCGTTGAGTCGATTCCGACTCATAGCGACCCTATATGAGTTCTGCAATGATAGAAACATTCTATATCATTCCTGTCCAATGTGGTAGCCACTAGTTCTTGAAAGGTGGCTAGTGCAACTTAGGAACTAAATTAATTTAAACATAAATAGCCACATGTAGCTAGTGACCACGATATTGATGGCAGGTGTTGTTCTAAATTCTCTATTAGTTCTTATGTTTAATGGTCCTTCAATTAGGTCACGTTTTATCAAAGTTTCATTTTTCCCAGAGAAATACCCTATCTCCCACTTCTTCCAGAAACTTAACTTCCCCCAGCAGCAACCATGGGAGTCTAATAGGAGCTGCTATCTTTTTGCAGATCCCACCTTTAGACCCTGTTGATTGGCTAGAGTGGGTGCCTGAATTCAAGCTAGGACAATGAGAGTTTTTCTCTTGGACTTTGAAATTGGAACTAAAGAGAGTGGCTTTTAGTCCCTCTGTGATAAGCCTGAACCAAACCCTGTGGCACAGTGGTTAAGTGCTACGGCTGGTAACCAAAGGGTCAGCAGTTCGACTCCACCAGGTGCTCCTTGGAAACTCTATGGGGCAGTTCTACTCTGTTCTATAGGGTCACTATGAGTTGGAATCGACCTGATGGCACTGGGTCTGGGTGGGTGATAAACCTGAGGGCTGCTTGTTTGAAAGAGTGAAAATGACACTCAGAGAGGGGTAAAGGCAAAAGAATAAAAGCGTTCAAGTCAAACTCTCGCTCAAGTATTTCCTTGTGGTTATGGAGTCAGGGAATTCATCATTCTTGCCTAAGCCAGTGAGTTGCGTTTCTGTCGCTTGCAACGCAAAGAGTACAGACTGATACCCTCTTCTCTGTACTGAGTTCAGAATCTGACTGGCTCAAGTTGTGTTTGAGGGCACTTTAGATTGTCCCATTTACAACGTTGGCCACTAAATCCCAGCCTGTATCCTGCAGCTGAATCACTCTTTAGTTCTCTCTGTTGTTCCTTGGCCAATCATCTCATTAGAGAGGCAGCCTAGGAAGTTGGTGGTAAAAGCAGGTGGGAGGTAGGGCTGTAGGTGTAAAGAGGACCGGGGTTCCTCTGAGGACACTGTGGGGCAGGGAAATGGAAGTGGAGGCTGGAAGCCATGCTAGGGAGGAGGAGGAGGAAAAGGTGGAAAGAAAAACCCAGCAGGATTGCCAATGTTTAGATGGCTTTTCACAGAGGCAACTTTGAGGGTAATTGAGACAGCTTGTAAGTAGCCAAATATGAAGGCAACATTCCTTCAGGTTCAGAGCAGAAATAACTCCCATTTCATTCTCTGGGTGGGGGAAAGGTAGGGCAGTTTTGGCGATAAGATCCAGGCCACTCTGACCCCTTAATTCTCTAGAATCCCAAATCTGAGATTTGGGCCCACAGCTGCAGAGCCTGATCATTGTTTCCTTAAGTAGAATCTGGAAAGCAGACCCAGGCACCAAGATAAGGGCCCTGGGAGTGAAGGTAGGGAAGTCCTGCAGCAGACAATGGGAGAAAGGCTCACCGCAGGAGCCACACAGCATTTGGGGAAAGAGGGCAGGCCACAGGTGCTACCTTAGTACACTCTTGAGTGCCTCTTCATAGAAAGAAATGCAATCACTTTCTCTAGAGAGAAGAGAAAGAGGATCCAGCCTTCCCTCTCACAAGGTTAATTGAACTTTTTAAGTTTTGATAGTTCAGATGCATCAACCATGGGATTTCACATATGGATGAACTTGCTGTTTGTAGTACTGCTACAGGTGTGCTAAATAGTGATTATTCTGATCATCTCAGGCTGATATATGCTATTTCACATGGTTCCCATGCAAAAAAAAAAAAAAAAAGGTTATGGTGCATTTATAATTCTACATACTGTATTATAGAGAATATCCCTGACAGGAAATAATTTCCATTCTGTCTATGCATCTCTGAGCATGGAATCCTCTGGTTACAATCTCACAGGTTTGATAATGGGAAGAATTTTCCACGACTTACCTTCTGACTCCCTAGATTTCAAACTTCGCATCTTCTCTAACCCATATACTTCTATTTCCAGGTTCTGTAAGGCACATTCACATCACCATACAACCTCTGGGCCTGCACCTTTGTGTCTTTTTGCCAGATGAGGGAGCTCAGTGGGCAGTAAGACAGTTGAGGAAGCTAGTTCTACAGTAAGACAGCCAATTTAATTACGCATGGAACCTAGAGTTCCACCAAACCCAGACCAAACGTGTCCCTGCCTCAGTTTCCTAAGGCTGCTGTAACAAAGAACCACAAAGTGGGTGGCTCATAAGAGCAGAAATTTATTGTTTCATAGTTCTGGAGGCTGGGAGTCCAAATTCGGGGTGTCTGTAGAACTACGTTCCCTTTGAAGGCTCTAGGGGGAGATCCTTTCTTGTCTCAGTTCCTGGTAGACCCAGGTATAGATGTGTCTTCCCATGGTCCTCTTTCCTCTGTGTCTCTTCTCTTTTAGAAGGGTAGCACTCAGATTGGCTTACCAGGCGCCACTGAGTAGACTCCAACTTACAGTGACCCAATGTGTGCCCATAGGGTTTTCAGTAGCTGAGTTTTCAGAAGTAGGTTGCCACCTTTCTTCCAAGATGCCTCTGGGTGGATTCAAACCTCCAACCTTTCAGTTAGCAGAGGTTAGCAACCTAGCATATAAACTGTTTGCACCAACCTGGGGACTCCCAGATGGGGTTAGGACCCGGGCTCTTCCTATATGACCTCATGTTAACTGATAACATCTTCTAAAGTCCCTATTTCCAAACAAGGTCATATTTATAGGTTCTAGGGGTTTTTTTTTTTTTTTTTTAGGATTTCAGCGTATCTTTTTTGGGGGATGTCATTCAATCCATAATGACCCTCAAACTCAACTTCCACTTAACCAGACACCTAAAATGCCATAGTCGTTCTAAAGCTGTCTGGCATAAGGGAAGATATGACAGTGAGGAAGTCAAAGTGATTGTGGTTAAAATGACTTGTGTGCACAAATCTGACCACGTAAACACATTCCTCGGGCCACTGCCAGGGCTTAGAGGGAGGCTTGTGCACGTGAGGGGTCCCGAAGCTTAAACTGTATTAATTTCATGGACAGTCTGCCTCAGGGTGAGTGCCTCTTGCCATTAAAAAATCCCGCAAACACTGATCCAAGAGAAATTTATTCAGCATCTATCACATGTCAAGGGGCCCTGGTGGCACAATGGTGAAGCACTCGGCTGCTAACCGAAAGGTTGGTGGTTCGAACCCACCCAGTGGCTCTGTAGGAGAAAGACCTGTTGATCTGCTTCCATTAAGATTACAGCCTAGAAAACTGTATGGGGCAGTTCTACTCTGTCACGTGCAGTCACTCTGAGTTGAAAATCGACTCAATGGCTCCTAAGAGCACCAACAACTGTATGCCAGACGCTGTGCTAGGTACTGGTGCTGCGGAGACAAGCAAAGCAAGAGGAGAACAGATCCAACTTCTCTATATCACAGTCTCTAGGAAGGGCCTGGCCCCAGAGAGGCTGGGTTCTCCGCAGGATGAGTTGTTGGATAAAGAGGAAAAAATTAGCCTCAGCATAGGTTAGAAAATGGGATACTTCACCAGACTTACTGGCCCGAATGAGACTGGAGAAACCCGAGAGTATGGCCCCTGGACACTCTCATAGCTCAGTAATGAAGCCATTCCTGAGGGTCACCCCTTAGCCAAAGATTAGGCAGTCCCAAAAAACAAAATGAGACTACAGGGGCGCAGCAGCCCAGGGGCAAGGACTAGATCAAGGAGACAGGAAATTGGTAATAGGGAACCCAATGCTGAGAAGGGGAGAGTGCTGACATGTCATGGGGTTGGTAACCAATGTCACAAAACAGTGTGTATACTAATTGTTTAATGAGAAGCTAGTTTGTTCTGTAAAACTTCATCTGAAGTACAATAAAAAAAATGGAAAAAAGAAAATATGATCTTTCCTCTTGATAGTATATTGAAAATTCCTGTGAGAAGAGGCTTCCTCGCAAGGTAATCTTGCTGCCAGAGAGCTCTTTAACAGAGTTTCAGCACAAAGATTGAGGCTATTAAGTCAGCCAGGCACGTGGGAGTGAACACCCTCAAATGAGACCTCAGAGTCACACCGCTCCCAGGAAACTATCCCCTGCCTGTAGTTCTCTGACCCAGGGGACTGGAGCCTCAGCCTTCTGGCGCAACCTCTGGCCTTGGCCAAGAACCTCCCTGCTATGAGCTGGGATGAGTGGAAACTCACTAGTCCTCAAACTAGCCTGCCTGCCAGTGACGGACAGTCCTAGCCGCCTCCCTCACTCCTGCCCAGTCTCATTTGGGTCCTTGATCCTCTTTACCATTTGAAGGACACACTCTCTCTGAGCCTCAGTGTCCTCATGTGTCAAGTTGGGTGACAATGGAATACAAACTCCAAGAGAGCTGGATGGTTTGTCTTGTCCATCGCTGCAGCCTCATCCCAGGGAAGTGGATGGCACATAGTAGGTGCTCAACAAGTATTTATCAAGTGAGTGAACAGAATAGAGAGATCCTTGACTTCTGTGGTGGAGGGAGAGTATGTTTGCAATGGTTGATACTTTTTCTTTTGCAAATGACAGACACCAACACAAACTGACTGAGAAAGAAAGGGTTGGGTTGCAGGATAAAGTCCAGAAGGTAGTTCTAGCTTCAGGTGTGACTAGAAAGGATTCAAGTGCTCAAATGATACTATTGGGAATCTTCCTGTCTTGTTGATGCACTTTGTTTTCCTGTCTGTTAGATTTAGCCCCATGGCAACCCCAAGTGTGCAGAGTAGAACTGCTTCACAGGATTTTTAAGACTGTGACCATTTGGAAGCAGATTGCCAGGCCTGTCTTCCAAGGCACATCTAGGTAAGTTTGAACCACCAACCTCTCAGCTAGTAGTTGAGTGCTTAACCATTTGCAGAACCCGGGGACCTCAGAGCCATCATGAGTCAGAATTTACTCCACAGCGACTAACAACAATAGAGTTAGTTGCAGGCAGGCTGTGTTGTATTGTCTTGCTCTAAATTCAGCAGAAAGGAGAGAATCTCGTTCACAAAAATTAAAAAAAAAAAACCTCAGAAGTGAGCCTCATTTGGACACACATGGGGTTGCATGAGTTGGTATCGACTCAGTGGCAACCGGCTTTTTCTTTTTGGACAGACTTGGGTCACCTGTCCCTCCCTGACCTAATCACTGTTTCCAGGGACATTTAATGTTGTGAGTGTCCAAGCCTTCTCCTAGAGTTGACCCTTCCGTGGGGAGGGCTAGTTCTGCAAAGGAAATCTGGGCTCTGTTACCAGGAAAGGGTAAATGGCTGTAAAGCCGACAACAGGTATCCATTAAAGTCTAAACAGCCCGCCCCCTCTCTGAACCTCAGTCTCTTCATCTGTCAACAACGGCAATGACAACACTAACAAAATCCCCGCCCTTCTTTGCATCATCAAGCCTTTATGAGGTCCAAATGAGACCATGAGTTCTAATAATAGCTGACATTTATTGAGGCATCACTAGGCATCTGGCCCTGTGCTGAGTAAAGCCTTTCCACATTTATTTTAATATTTACAACAATTCATTTTACTGATGAGAAGCAGGTTGAGAGAGGCTACATGGCTTGCACGCTGTCCCCCAGCTAGAGAGGGTGGAGCTGGTGTTTAAAGCAGCGCCCTCAAGCATGGAGCTATATATAAACTGTAAATAATTTTACAAGCATAAGGGATTATTAGTAATGGTCGGTACTGTTAATAATAGCAATTTTTAAAAACCTTGAAAGGGAAATTCAAATAAATTCAAACAAATGTTTGTTTAGCACCTACTATGGGCTGATCACTCACCAGGGGCTCAGAAGGAGACATATAAATAACTGTGAAACAGGCAGACTGTGATCTAAGAGAACCATAAACATGCCCCTGGGGAACATGGGGGAGCAGGAGATTTACTCCACGTGGGGAGGGAGGGGAAAGGGGATCTGGAAAAGTCTCTTGGAAGAAGTGAGGTTTGAGCTGGGCTTTAGAGAATCAAAGGGTTTTAACAAAGGGGGAAAACAGAAAATCAACTTTATAAGGGACTTGGAAGGCTCTAAAGACCCAGAGCAGCATTCCTGGATAAGGGTTAAGCACTTCTATGCAAAATAACTTTCACACCAGCAGGAGCTTCAGAAGTGATGGACTAAGTAGAGCACAGCAGTTGCCATGGGAACGGAGGCAAGCCTCATCCCTGTCATTAGTGAGTATCCCTGGCTTCGTGTGCTGTCTAGCCAGGGCCAGGAGCCAGCGGGGGCTGGGTTGTGCTGTCCCTTAGAAAAAAAGCTTAGCAAGATTGCTGCCCTGGGAGAATGACTCTTGTTTCATTGGGAGGCAGAGCTGACAGGTGACATAGGTCTGAGAAGATAGACAGCCAGGAGAAGCCTCTGCCTTAGAGGGCTTTGGGATATCCAGAAGCTACTGAAGCAGGCAACAGGGCCTCAGGGAGGCAGTGCAAAGCGCAAGGAAGGGCCTGAGAGCAGGTTTCCAAGATGGCTCCATTCCCACCTGGAATCTGCGGGTGGAAGGAGCCCTGGTGGTGCAATGGTCAAGTGCTCAGCTGCTGCTAACCAAAAGGACAGCAGTTCAAACCCACCTAGGGGCTCTGCAGAAGACAAGACCTGGCAATCTGCTCCCATAAAGATTACAGCTTAAGAAACCCTATGGGGCAGTTTTACTCTGTCCTATAGGGCTGCCACAAGTTGGAATTGACTCAACGGCACACGATGACAATAACAAAAATAAACAACAACCTGTGGGTGGAGCAAAGTGGGAGGTAGTTCCACCCACAATGTCAGTGGACTAGACTCTGACTCACGGCAACCTCAAGTGTGTCAGAGCAGAACTGTGCTCCATAGAGTTTTCAGTGGCTGATTTTTTGGAAGTAGATTGCCAGGTCTTTCTTCCAAGGCACCACTGCATGGACTTGAACCTTCAACTTTCCAGTTAGCAGCTGAGAGCTTAGCCGTTTGTGCCACCCAGAGGCTCCTGGCACATAGTAGATGTTCAATAAATGAAAGCTCTTGTGTTGTTATTTTTACTGCCAAATTTCAATTTGGTGTTGATTCAGGGTTTTCCCCCAGGCAGAGTCTCCTTACAGTTTGTGCTAAAGGTCCATTTCTCCAAATGCAGTAGATGATGACAATGACAGTAGTAACAGCAGTGATGGGGCCCATTTACCTTCCACATAAACAAAAACCAAAACAAACCCAGTGCTGTCGAGTTGATTCCGACTCATTGTGACCCCATAGCGACCCTATAGGACACAGTAGAACTGTCCCATACAGTTTACAAGGAGCGCCTGGTAGATTCAAACTGCTGACCCTTTGGTTAGCAGCCAGAGCCCTTAACCACTACGCCACCAACGTTTCTACCTTCCACATATCCAGTGACTGTTATGACGAAGAGAGGAAGGCAAAGTTCCGACCCTGACTGCCCACCAAGGAGCTTGGGCTTCTACTGCAGGCAGTTGGTAGCTGTTACCGATTGAACTGGTCTCCCCTGCAAACTGTGTGTCAACTTGGCTAGGCCATGATTCCCAGTATTGTGTGATTGTCCACCCTTTTGTCATCCGATGTGATTTCCTTGTGTTGTAAATCCTACCTCTGTGATGTTAAGGAGGCGGGATTAGTGGCAGTTAAGTTAATGAGACAGGACTCAACGTACAAGATTAGGTTGTGTCTTAAACCAATCTCTTTTGACGTATAAAAGAGAGAAGTGAGCAGAGAGACATGGGGACCTCATACTACTAAGAAACAAGAGCCAGGAGAATAGCGCATCCTTTGGACCCAGGGTCCCTGCACTGAGGAGCTCCTTGACCAGGGAAGATTGAATGACAAGGACCTTGCCCAGAGCTGACAAAGAAAGAGAGCCCAGCCCTGGAGCTGGCACCCTGAATTTGGACTTCTAGCCTCCTAGATTGTGAGAGAATAAATTTCTCTCTGTTAAAGCTATCAACTTGTGGTATTTCTGTTAAAGCAGTGCTAGATGACTAAGACAGTAGCCATTGAAAGTTTTGGAGGAGAGAGATAACTTGACCAGGTGAATGCAAATTTTTGTTCCCTGAGGCTATTCACTTGTAGTACTAGAATATAAGTCAAGAATGACCACAGAATCTAAGTAATGTAACAATAATAACAATAGCTATCATTTCATGAGAGCTTATCATGTATCAGGCACAGTGCTAAGAGCTTCACGTCTTGTCTGCTTCAATCATCACAACAACAGTACTCACCTTACGAGGTTGGTACTATTATTCCCACTTTACAGATAAGAAAACTGAGGCTCAGAGAGGTTAAGTGACATAGCTAAGGCACAGAGTTAGCAAGTGGCCAAGCCAGGCTGGAATCCAGGCAGTCTGGCTCCAGAGGTCTCACACCTCACCAGGACCCTCTTTTGCCTTCACTGAACCTATGAGGGAACTTGGGGCCCTTGTTGAGGGTGGACATGGGCAGCCTGCCATCCGTTTGGGGGCCCTCCATTTGCCTGGATCTCAGCTTCCCCATTCCCCATGTGAGTCCCTGGGAATTCACTTCTTTTTTGGGGGGGTGCATGTGAGTGTGTGTGCAAGAGTGAGAGAAACTTCAGCTGAAGGTGGAAGCCTCTAGACATCAAAGAGGGCAGGAGCAGAGCACTGAATGGATGGGCTGGAAGCAGGCCTGGGTCGCGTTAAACTAACTCCTCCCAAGCCTGGCAGAGGCCATGGCGGGAACTTCTGAAAGTGCAGAGAACAAGTCCTTTCATATGGCCTCCCTTTGAGCTGGCCTCTGGGTGGGGTCGGGGTCAGTGGGTGGAGGGTGGGGAGTGTGCGGAGAGGCGAGGCTGCAGTCGGACTGGGCAAACAGATTGGGCAGCGGCTGTGAGCACAGAGCGCCCATTGTGCACCTGGAGTTCTGCTTTCAATAATCTGCTTGGAAGAATGTTTCATTGAGAGCCAGAGAAAGAAGCCATTGAATTGCCTGGGGCCGGGCCCCATGAAGGGTTAAAGGCAAGGAGGCTATGGGTGCCCAGGCCTTAGCCAGTCCTGACTCAGATGCCCGATATGGGGATTCTGACCACCAAGACAAGGGACACTCGGTGAGACCGCTGAAATGGCTGGAAGCAAGGGCCAAAGGGGGACGTAGGTCTCCCCTCGAAATGCTGCAACATCAAGGAGGAAGACTTCCTTCCTCCCAGAGCTATGTTGCCCAAGTAACATCCAGCAAAAACTGGGCCTTAGATGCCCCCTCAACCTGCCTACTGGGGAGAACAACTCATCTGGGCAGGTATGTTTCTACCTGGACTTCCTACCCCCCCCCCCCCCACCAATTGCCATTGAGTCAACTCCAACTCATGGTGCCTCCACGTGTGTCAGAGTGTAACTGTGCTCCACAGAGTTTTCTATGGCTGATTTTTTGGAAACAGAATGCCAGGCCTCTCTTCTGACGTGCCTCTGGGTGGACTTGAACCTTTATTTAACCTTTTGGTTAGCAGCCGAGTGCTTCAATGCAAGACTTCCTATGTGGACCCTTAACTGGAACCCCTGCAACCCATTCGCCACCAGATAACCGATCTGGCTTTCTTAAACACCTGTGACCCTTCCATCAATCATTAATTAATTATAAGTAACGATGCTTTAGTAAAGAACGTGGGAGCTAGAGCAAGAATCAGGGGTCACTAGCCTAGGTGGCTGAGGGAGCCTATGGAACTTTCTCTTGCAAAGGCTTTTTTTCAAATAGAGGTGTTGCTAACTAGGAGGATATGGCCTAACCGTTGGAGAAGGCATCCACACTGGAATTCTGTGCACCTACTCAGTGCGTTTCTTTCCCGAGGGCCACATGCCCTCTCCAGCCACAGAGGCTCTACGGGGCTTGAAGTGTAGGCGCCACAACTCTGGCATCTGTGGGCTGGGAAGAGGAGGCAGGAGGTGGGTAAAATGGGGCCTGCCACTAGGGAGAAGGCTCTTGCTGGGTTGCTGAGACTGGCCGCCAGGATCACAGCAAGGCAGCTCCCTCATCACCAATGAACCTTATGCAAATGCTAATGCCACCCTGAGCCTGCATCTGCAGGGAGGATGTTTTTTACTGAAGCTGAGCTGACAACGTGAGCTTTTTGCATTCACCATTTTGGATGGAAACTTTTAAAAATAGATGATGCCTTTCCCTGATTTCTTAAAAAGAGACTCCTGAACAGGATTTAAACTCTGGAAGGTGACCCACCATCCACTTCCTTGCTTGGCTGTGATTTGGTGATGCCCTTGGGGTCTATTCAGGTGGATATAGCTCTTTGTTCCTGCACTAAATGACCCCGGAACTCCCAGGCCATCAGTCTGAGTTTTATGTTTATTCTTTTGTTTTTCCATAATGATTTCACTGTGAAATGGTATTGCTATAAAATGGGCAATTGCCTCAAGCCACCTTCTTATATATTCTCTCTGAGCTGCACTGAATATCCCTGGGCTGGGAAACTAAATAATTAGCTTCGTAAGAATTGTGTACAGAGTAAGAGTCAGTAGGCTGTGAGCAAGGAAGGCCTGAGGAGCTTTCCTCTGAGTTAAGGGCTTGAATTTCACGACATTTTTCGACTGTTCCAAAGACTTATATGTTTTCTTTTAGGTCCTTGATTTCGTCCAGCCTAGACAAATTAACTTAATGGCGGCCCCATGCACAATGGAACGAAACACTGCCCAGTTCTTCACCATCCCTGTTGTGATGTTGTGCTTCACAGGGATTTCACTGGCTGATTTTCAGAAGTAGAATGCCAGGCTTTTCTTCCTAGTCCATCTTAGTCTGGAAGCTTCACTGGAACTTGCTCAGTATTATGGCAACATGCAAGCTTCCACAGACAGAAGGGGTGGGGGCTGTGCTTGAGGTGCGTTGGCTAGGAATTGAAGCCGAATCTCCTGCAGGAAAGGCGAGAATTTTACCACTGAACCACCTCTGCCCCCATGGTATATGTAGTCTGTGCAAAGATCTTTGCCAAAGGCGATAATTCAGAAATAATATCTGTACCAAGGTAATTTTAATTCAAACAGGACCAAAAATACATACACACCCACCTACTCACTCGTACACACACACATGCACATAGAGCAGTGAAAGACAAAGTCACAAAACAGACTCACCCAGTTTTTCACTTTTATATCTCCATTTCCTAAGAAGCATTCTGGGGATAAATAATTAGAATTCCACATTTCTGAATTCGAAGGACCCTTAAAATCCTTTAATTTTTCTCTTCTATTACCTCCTGGACAGATGGGCACTTTATCTCCTTCTTGCATAGTTCCATAAGGAGGAGCTCAATACTTTTTGAAGTCTAATTTCATCAATGAAAATCTATGACTGTTAGGAAGTAGCAAAACAACACCCCTGCCATATCTGATCTGTATTTCATGTGCAGATGTGAGGTTTCTTATTATGTCTTAAGGTGGTTGCACTTTGGGGCCTATGGAATGAGAACACACCTATATGGATAGGGGATAGATCTCTCATTCCTGATGCCAATTGTCTTGAAGAATAAGCGCCATAACGCTAGCATCTGTGGACTGGGAAGAGGAGGCAGGAGGTGGGTAAGGCAGGGCCTGTCACTGGGGAGAATGGTCTTGTTGGGTTGCTGAGACTGATCGCCAGGATCACAGCAAGGCAGCTCCCTCATCATCAATGAAACTTCTGTAAATACTAATGCTACCTGCTAACGCAGAGTCCTGAGAGAAACTGCAAAGGCTAGCTTAGCCTGTCTGGAGAAGAAACTTGTGCTTCTCTGAGTCTTGCTCCTTGGGTCTGAATTTGAGACATCTAGGAGTTCCTGAGAGTCTACCTGGGTGGTGGAGGGGCCAATGGACATTGTCACAGTGAAGAAGGCAGGTAAACATCCTGTAGAGAACTCAAAGGAAAGATAAGTGAGCCACGTCTTGAAAGCGATATGACCTGGACTTACATTATTCTTTATGTTGGTTTCCCCCTTGTCTTCCCTGACCCTTTGGAAATGTCTGGTTTGAATGGTCCAGCCTGGCCCAGCTGTACAAGGGCATTATAGAAGAGGTGAGGGTCAATGTTTATTTCCTGAGGAGCTTAGAGTGGGAATGGTGCCCTCTGAGACCACTATGGGCTTGATTTTGGTGGCTAACAAGGGACTCTTAAAAAAATGTGAACTTTGGGGAACAAGAGTTGGGCCTAAGAGGCCCACCCACTCTTCTCCATATGGTGATTCACCCATCACTGCCATCCTTTCATTAAGCAAGCTGCCCGATTTCCTACAAAAGTAATCCCTTAAATCTGTCTCCCAACAATTTTCATCCACAGGTCTTAGTCCTTCCTTTTCCATAAAGAACAACCATAATAACAGTTCACATTTACTGAGTTCTTACTATGTGCTGGGCACTGGACTGCATCTTGTTTATATTATTACCCCGTTTTACAGATGAAGAAACTGAAGGTGAGAGAGGTAAAATAATTTGCCCAAGGCCAAATTCCAAATAAATGGCAAGATTGGAACTCACGCAGTCTGACGCCAGAGCCCACAGCTTGAGCACTCAGAAATGCTGTCTGTCTGTCTTGTTTCCGTGATAGCTCCAGAGACCTGCAGCCTGTGGTTCTGACTCCCTCGACCTTTTCTCATCCTGGCTGAATCCTCACCCAGTCCCCTGGCTATTTCCGCTGTGACACAGCCTCTTGACTCCCACCCGCATGCCTGGCAGCCCTGTCTAATTCCTCCGGACCAATGTCTCAATGCAAAGAATGCAAAACCCAAGTCCATCTGACCTCCGGTGACTTGTCCCTCTTTGATCTCAGGACAGCCTCCTGCTGAGGCATCTGTAAACACCATTTTAGCAGCATTCCCCTCAGGAGGTTGTATTTTACCTGCCTGTCCTCAACATTCTTTTGCCAGAACAACAGGCTCAATTTTGCCTTCTGATAAATCTGGTCATCCTATATACGAGGTTTTGAGCAAACAGGAGTGGTTGGCCCCACGCAGCCCTCATTTCAAAATGCAGTTTCACAAGGGCTGCTATTTTGGAGACCTGGTTTCTTTCCCCACACACAGTGGCTTGGAGTCAGAGGGAAGGGATTACTGCAGAATACTGGCAGGGGGAGATGCTAGGAAAGAAGACACACCTGCTCACCACCATGGGTAGAAATGTTTCCCAAAGTTCCCCAAACACTGGCCCTTCAAGAGGCTCTGTGAAAGAGAGTCTTTGGCCACGTGAAATTGGGAAGTTCAGCTTTACCAGCCTCCCTCCTGGAGGTCAACAGTGTGCATTGGTTAAACACTTGATGAAATCCTAGTAGCAAAGAAACCTAACTGATTTTCTTTAACACAGTTTTCCTGTTTAAAAGTGTTGGTTGTTGTTAGCTGCTGTCTAGTCAGCCCTGGATTCACGGCAACCCCACGCACAACAGAATGAAACACGGCTGATCCTGCGCCACCCCATAATCGGCAGATTGGACCATTGTGCACCCTACTGTTTTTTTTTAAATGGCTAATTTTTGGAAGTAGATTACCAGGCCTTTGTTCCTAGTCTGCCTTATTCTGGAAGCTCTGCTGAAACCTGTTCAGCATCATAGCAACACACAAGCCTCCACTGTCAGCTGATGGCTGTGCACGAGGTGCATTGGCCGGGTACCCAGCCTGGGTCTCTGACACGGAAGGTGAGAATTCTACCACTGAACCTCCACTGCCCTCCATTTAAAAGTGCAGCCTAGTAAAATTCTGGACAACAGTGAGACAGAACAGAGGTTGCAAACCGGCACCCAACAGCCTCACATATTTCTCAAGTTTGATTTGGCCTGCATAGTGTTTAAATTTTGTTTTAAATTAGTCACTAACACTTAAAAATAATCTGGATTGGGATTCTTCTTGAAAAAAATCAGAAGATCCACATTCTGCATGGCAACCGTCAGTTGGGAACAAGGCTTATGGTCTTTAGTTCACTGCAGCCCTGCACCTCCCTACGCCAATAGAGCTGCCCTCCCACCCTCCCCCGTTACCCATTTATGATACTTGCCTGGTCCTAGGCCTCCAAGCTTGCTTTCTCTGGCCTGGAGGTTTCCTTGGGTGGGAGTTGGCCGGGATGGCACCCGAAGCCCATTCAGCCATCCATTCATGCAACACGTATTGATTGAGCTTTCACTGTGGGCTGGACCCTTTGGGGAAACCCTGGTGGCGTAGTGCTTAAGTGCTACGGCTGCTAATCAAATGGCAGTTCGAATCTGCCAGGTGCTCCTTGGAAACTGGGGCAGTTCTACCCTGTCCTATAGGGTTGCTATGAGTCGGAATCGACTCCACGGCACTGGGTTTGGGTTGGATCCTATCGATACAGGATGTGCAAAACAGCCCCTGCTTTCTAGATTCCAGCCCTGACATATGAGTTGGAATGGACTCAACAGCAAGGGTTTTTTTTTTTTTTTTTTATTAAAGTAGTGAATTATTGAAGGAGGTGGGGACTGGGTTTGAGAAGAGGGGAGCTGGCAAGTCCCAGCTTCTGGATTTCCAGGCCCTGGTGCTTGACAACATCATAGGGTAACTACGAATCAGAACTGACTTGAGGGCAATTGGTTTGGTTTTTTGGTTTGGTGCTTGACAAAGTCGTCTCCATTCTCCTCATTGCCTTTACTGGCCCACAGAAGGGAGTCATCAACCAAACAGCCACTGTGAACCCAAGGGGAGAAGCCACTAATTTGCTCTGTGACTTGAACAGCTCCTACCCATCTCAGGGTCTCTGTTTCTCCATCTGCAGAATGGCCCGGTTGAAAATTCCGCTGGTCCCTTCCATTACTTGTGTGCGGTGGAGCCGAGTTTGACTCATAGAGACCCCATGAGCCAGAGTAGAACTGTCCCGTAGGGTTTTCTAGGCTGTAATCTTTATGGGAGCAAATCGCCAGGTCTTTCTCCCGCTGAGCTGCTGGGTGGGTTAGCACTCGGGAATGCTAAAACTGCATAATCGAGGAATCTCTGACCCGGCTTTACCGGGGCAGTTCATCTAATTCCAAGCAGCGCCCCTCCCTCCTTCCCCATTCTCGGCCAGGGCGGGGACTGGAGCCAGCGGCCGAGAGGGCCTGGGCTTCCCGCCCGGGGGCGGAGCCGCCACTCGGCGTCCCGCCCTTCCACCTGGGCTCAGCCGGGCAGATGTTACAACTTTCTCGCATTCTCTCCCGCGGTGTCCCCCTACCATCTCACCCTAGACCCGCCCAACCCATGCCTCCCTCCCCTTCTCTGCTGGGGTCCTGCCCGCCTCCCTGAGGGAGTCCACCCTGTTTTAAGGACTCCGGGAGGGGCGAGAGGCCGGGCTGGGGGCCTGGAGGGTCGGGGGAGGAGAAAGGGAAAGCCGAGGCGAGAGAAATTAGGAGGCGGGAGAAATAGAGGGTTAAAAGGAAGAGGAGAGTCAGAGGATGGTGGAGAGCACTTTTTGGAAGCCGCCAAGCCGCGTCTCAGGCTGGCCCGGCTGAGCTGGGGCAAAAGGAACGAGAGGGGCGCAAGGCGGGCTTTTGGGCAGCGGGAGGCAGCTCGGCGCGGGCCTGACCTCCCCAGAGCGCCCCGCAGCGGCCGCGCAGATCCGGCCCCGCCGTCTGGCAGCCAGTCCGGGATCTGCCATTGAGCCGCCCCCCGGGGCACTGAGCGCTCTCGCAGCGTCCAAGCCGGCCGGCCGGCGGGCAGGCGGGACGTGCGCCCTGGGCGCGCGAGGCGCTGAGGCCCTAGGAGCCCTGCCGCCGTGACGCGCGGACCAGTATGGCGATGCACGCCCTCACCGGCTTCTCGCTGGTCAGCCTGCTAGGCTTTGGCTACTTGTCCTGGGACTGGACCAAGCCCAGCCTGGTGGCCGACGGGCCCGGGGAGGTCAGCGAGCAGCCCTCTGCTGCTCCGCCCCAGCCTCCCCACATCATCTTCATTCTCACCGACGATCAGGGCTATCACGACGTGGGCTACCATGGCTCAGATATCGAGACCCCTACGCTGGACCGGCTGGCGGCTGAGGGCGTCAAACTGGAGAACTATTATATCCAGCCCATCTGCACGCCTTCGCGGAGCCAACTCCTCACCGGCAGGTAGGGATGGATAGCCGAGGTCACTGGCGCTGGGTGTCCAAGCCCCAACTAAGCCCAGTCCCTAGATTTCCCCTGCACCTACAACCCCGGTGCTGGGACCTGGGAAACCTGGGAAACCAAGGTCACTTCTGCCTCTAATTAGTAATTAGTAATTCCCTTGCCTTCCCTCTCTGGGCCTCAGTTTCCCTGCCAGTATGCTGAATGGGTTGGATTATCTTTGAGATCTTCCAGCTCTGATATTCTGGGGCATTCACACTCCACAGGATGTGCAGAAGACATCTGGTCATCTCTTTGTTAGAGGAACATGGCAGTCTCTGAAGATCTGTGCTTGATTTTGACTGCTGCTGCTTCTATTTACAGACCCTGAGACCCTGGGCAATTCGCTTAACTTCTCTAAGCCTCAGTTTTCTTGTCTATAAAAGAGGGTGAAGAATAGTTTTTGGGGAGTGGTGAGGATAGACTGAGTTGTGCGTATTCTGCTTGGCTATCAGTAAACGACAGTGTCTATATCACTGGGTTGCTATGAGTCAGAATAAACTCCATGGCAACAGTTTTGTTTTGTTTTTTTTTAAATCACTGGAAGGATTAAGGTCCCCAAACTGTTCAATGACAACATTGGAAGAAAACCAGGGAATTGATAGGTAGACGGGAAAGGCACACACAAGGTCTGTGTAGCCTTGGGCTGGTTACTTCACTTCTCTGAGCGTCTGCTTTTTCATCTGTGAAATCCTCCCAAGTTGGCTAGGAGCCATAAGGAGACGTGCTGCTTTCTTCGTACGGAGTCGTCCACTGGCGAGGCAGCAGTATTATGGAATTAAAGGAACAGGGAAACAGGAGATGGGGGTGTGGAAGGCAAACTCTGGCCACTTAGGAGAAAATCCTTTGGCGGGGCTGAAGCTAATCCTTCTTGGGTGGAGTCCAAGACTCGCTTTCTCCCAACTTCCACCCAATAGCCACTAGTGTGATCTCAGAAACCAGAGCCTTATTCTCCCTGTTCCTGGATGAGAGAAACTGAAGCAGGAGTCAGGAAAGGCCCAACTCAATGCCTGTGCCCAACATCAGGTTTTCTAGGAGTTGAGGCTGACAGGCCAGGTGCTTACTTGATAAGAGTCCTGGAGCTGGAAGTCCATGGTGCATTTACTTCCTTGGATCTGGCACACAGTGTTTAGATAGAAAGATGGAGCAAGAGTGCAGGAGGAAGAGGAAGAAAGGGAGGGAGTGTGTGTGTGAAGACCAAGCATTGATGAATCCAGAAGAGGGAGGAGGACTCTGCATTCCCCAGGCGACACACACATTAGCATTTCTCTCCCAAGGGGTGACTTTTGGTTTAAGCCACAGAATGAGCAGAGCAGCCAGCGGGGGCAGCACTCCAGCTCTCTGATCTGTGAAGTTAGGTAAGCGTGGCCGGCAGCCGTTCTGCCCTCAGCCCCTGCAGCTGGCTCCATCTGACTGATGCTTATTGCTCTTATTAGTGGTTGTTAAAGCATCCAGTGGTGTTGGGGGAAGCTGGAGAGAGCCAAAGTTTCTCATATTACTCACTTGAAGACAGGCTTTGATGACGCTTAGCTGGCCTGCCTCACTATACAAATCAGTGTTCCATGCCCCACCCCTAGGAAGAGAGGCCTGGCTAGAACTCGGCGCTCTTGGGTGCTTCTCATGTCAAGCTCAATCGTTTATAAGCTTGACTGAGGCCTGGAGAGGCTGTATTACCAAGAGATTTTGTGCATGAGTTGGATGGACCTGGGTTCAAATCTCAGCTCCACTGCTCGCCACCCGTCGGACTTTGGATCACTTGCTGCAGTTTTGGGAGCCTCAGTTTCATTATCTAGAAAATCAGTTGCCATAGAGTTGATTCTGACTCCGGCTATAGAGTGGGGATAATAATATTCTTCTCTCTAGTCTTTTTATGAGGATTAAATGAGAAAATAAATGTGTGACACATAGTGTTAAAAACGGCAGTAGTAGCTGATAATAACTAGCATCAGTAATAGCTTTAGAAAGAGAAAACCAAAACAGAGAAACCCATCTCAGTGCCCCTGTTAAAGGTGTCCAACGTTGAGGTCTTGGCTTAACTTGGATGCCTGGGGGTGAGAAGAAAGGTGTGGGATTCTAACATACTTGTGAAGTTTCAGGCTTCTTATTTACTCTGGGACTTTTAAGACTTGAGTAAAGGCAAGACACCATGTGCAGATCACTCGGAGGCCTTGACCACAGGAGAGTGAGTGGGATATGAATGAGTAAACAAGGAAAGCAGGATTCTGCTAACCATTCCCTCCTGCCTCGGGGTGTTGGCCTGTGGGAAGACCTGGATCAAGGGGCCACATGAACTCATGGGAGCCAGTCTCATAAAACTCAGGAACTGGAAGGGCCTGAGAGATCTATTCCAATCAACTCGCTTCCACACACAAGCAATCTGACACCCCTTGGAGGAAAAGAAGTGACTGCGTTTGCTGGCAAAGGGTCTCTGTTTGGACTTTGCTTGGACTTAGGTTCAATTCCTGGCTCTGCCGCTGATCACTGAGTGACCTTGGGCAAGGCCCTTCCCCTCCTCTGGACCTCAGTTTCTTGATAGAATGACAATGACTTGTGTCCCTTCTGTCTCTAAAACCCTCTGAGCATCATTCTTCATGCATTCATACCATAAGTAATTGGATGCCCTTTAAACTTCAATTGAGTGCTGGAAATACAAGTTTGAGTAAGGAATAGTTCCATTATATATGATTGGTCCCAGGACCCACATACAACTGAATATAATTCCATGGCCAAGTAGAACAATGATGTCGTTGTTGTGTGCCATCGAGTAGAATCCAATTCAGAGCAACCCTATAGGACAGAGTAGAACTGCCTCATAGGATCTCCTAGGCTGTAATCTTTAATGGGAGCAAATTGCCAGATCTTTTCTCCCATGGAGCTGCTGGTGGGTTTGAACCTCCAACCTTGTGGTTAGCAGCTAAGCACTTAACCATTGTGCCACCAGGGCTCATTTAGGACAATGATAAACCAAAAACCTGTTGCCATCTAGTCGATTTGAACTCATAGCAACTTTATTGGACAGAGTAGAACTCCCCCATAGGGTTTCCAAGGCTGTGATCTTTACAGAAGCAGACTGCCACATCTTTCTCTGGCTGGTGGATTCGACACCAAGCGCTTTAACCACTGTGCCACCAGGGCTCCTTTAGAACAATGATGGTGAGTACTAAATGCTGGGGGAACTCAGAATCAAAAGCAATTCCTTCCTTAGGAGGATTGTGAGAGACTTCACGTTGGGGTAACATTTGGACTGGGGTTTGAAGAGTTAATAGGAGTTTGCCTGGGAGAGGAGCAGGATTTGCTCCAGACTCCATAGTAAGTTAGTGGCGTGGAGCTTAGGGACTCTGAGGTCAGGAGTCAGACTGCCTGGGATACAAATCCCAACTCCAACTACCAGCCATGTAAATTCCTGGGCAAGTGATATAATTTACCAAGACTCAGTTTTCCAGTTTGGGAACTGGGAATGATAATGATGTATACCTCCTAGGCTATGGTGAGTATTTAGTGAGATAATCCATGTAAGGGGCTCAGCACTATGTTTAGCACACAGTGAGTGCTCGGTGTTAGTTGTTATTATTATTGTTATTGCTATTGTTGGGTTCAGCTCTTAACTCCCCAGCTTTGTAGCTGTGTGTGATCGTATGCTAATGGCTTAACCATTCTGAGCTTCAATCTCTGCATCTGCAAACTAGGAATGATAATAACATCAGCTTCAATTAATTTCGAACGTTCAATGAGATAACACATGCAAAGCGCTTAGCACGTTAGGTAATTCATGGTGGTCACTGTTATGCCTTTTGCTGGTAGTGCTGGAATCAGAGCCCACATCCAAGTGGGTATTGGGAGGGTGTGGTCTGTCGCTCACCTGTACCTTCTATGCCTTCCACTCTCCCTGCCAGGTACCAGATCCACACAGGACTCCAGCATTCCATCATCCGCCCACGGCAGCCTAACTGCCTGCCCCTGGACCAGGTGACGCTGCCCCAGAAGCTGCAGGAGGCAGGTTACTCCACCCACATGGTGGGCAAGTGGCACCTGGGCTTCTACAGGAAGGAGTGTCTGCCCACCCGCCGGGGCTTCGACACCTTCCTGGGCTCGCTCACAGGCAATGTGGACTACTACACCTACGACAACTGTGATGGCCCAGGGGTGTGCGGCTTTGACCTGCATGAGGGTGAGAGTGTGGCCTGGGGGCTCAGTGGTCAGTACTCCACTCTGCTGTATGCCCAGCGTGCCAGCCACATCCTGGCCAGCCACAGCCCCCGGAGGCCCCTCTTCCTCTACGTGGCCTTCCAGGCGGTACACACACCCCTGCAGTCCCCACGTGAGTACCTGTACCGCTACCGTACCATGGGCAACGTGGCCCGGCGGAAGTATGCAGCCATGGTGACCTGCATGGACGAGGCTGTGCGCAACATCACCTGGGCCCTCAAGCGGTATGGCTTCTACAACAACAGCATCATCATCTTCTCCAGCGATAATGGTGGCCAGACTTTCTCAGGGGGCAGCAACTGGCCGCTCCGAGGACGCAAGGGCACTTACTGGGAAGGTGGTGTGCGGGGCCTTGGCTTCGTCCACAGCCCCCTGCTCAAGCGAAAGCGAAGGACAAGCCGGGCACTGGTGCACATCACTGACTGGTACCCAACCCTAGTGGGTCTGGCAGGTGGCACTGCCTCAGCGGCTGATGGGCTGGATGGCTATGATGTGTGGCCAGCCATCAGTGAGGGCCGGGCCTCGCCGCGCACAGAGATCCTGCACAACATTGATCCCCTCTACAACCACGCTCGGCACGGCTCGCTGGAGGGCGGCTTTGGCATCTGGAATACAGCTGTGCAGGCCGCCATCCGCGTGGGCGAGTGGAAGCTGCTGACGGGAGACCCTGGCTATGGGGACTGGATCCCACCGCAGACGCTGGCTGCCTTCCCTGGCAGTTGGTGGAACCTGGAGCGGATGGCCAGTGCCCGCCAGGCCGTGTGGCTCTTCAACATCAGTGCCGACCCCTATGAGCGGGAGGACCTCGCTGGCCAGCGGCCTGATGTGGTCCGTGCCCTGTTGGCCCGCCTGGCATACTATAACCGCACAGCCATCCCAGTGCGCTACCCGGCAGAGAATCCCCGGGCCCACCCTGACTTTAATGGGGGTGCTTGGGGCCCCTGGGCCAGTGATGAGGAAGAAGAGGGAGAAGAAGAGGAAGGCAGGGCTCGGGGCTTCCCCCGGGGTCGCCGCAAGAAAAAATGCAAGATTTGCAAGCTGCGATCCTTTTTCCGAAAACTCAACACCAGGCTCATGTCCCAACGGATCTGATTGGGGGAACAGGGGTCTCAGTCACCCTAGATGTACTTCCCCACTCAAGCCTGGTCCTGTTTCTTCTCAGGGAGGAGCCTGAGGTCAAGCCTGCTCTGCCCAGGGAATAAAGCCCCTTGGTTGAACAAGGTGGAGAGCTCAGCTGGCTCCGTGGTAGAGAGGAAAATAAACCAGACTGGGTTGCCTGGGTTCCAGTCCTGCTTTTCTACTGACATGCTCTGAGACCTTGGGTGGCCTGTTCAAGCTCCCTGGGCCTCAGTTTCCTCACCTGTAAGATGGGCTGTAATGACTTTGTGACTCTACGGTGGTGGACCTGGTGCTCAGGGCCATGATAGAGTTCCTGCCTGACCCTACCTCCTCTTGGCTCATTTAAGGCCTCGCCCTTGAACTTTGAATTCTGTGGTGCTGCTTGGGTGAGGGGCCACTTGGAGGCAACTCCAGGCCTGGGGAGGGGGTGATGTGAAGAGACCCTAGCCGAGGAATGAGCAATCTGGTGGCTCTCTGAAGGGTTCTGTTGAGTGCTGAGGGTGGAGGTGCAGGGATCAGGGGGAAGGTGACCTTTTTGGGTCTTCACATGGCCAGGGCCAGTCCCGGGGCCAGACTGATCCTTCCTGCCCCCAGAACCCAGAGGAACTGTTAGCCACTGCAGGGCCAAGGATGGTCGAAACAGCTGGGAAGCTGGAAAACGAGCCCCTGAATGAACAATCAGGACCCCAAGCTCTCCTCGGACAGTGGGCACAGCCCTCCCCTCTATTTCTCTATCTGCGAACGGGGGTGCCAGCCCTGGCTCTGCCTACCTCACTGGGCTGTTGAGGACTGGCTGAGGGAATGGCCGTGAAGGAGCCTGTGAACTTGATTAAAATGCCAGAACATGAACTGAGGGTGCCGTTGTGTCTGTGGGCACTGGTGGGCGTGTGCATGTGCGTGCTGGGGGCTGGAGTGAGCTCCTGGCCTGGCCAAATGAGTGGGAGAGGGATGGGTAGCCTGGCTAGGAGGCAGGCCAGATGGGTCCTAGTCCGTTCCTGCCATAGACAGGTGCCTGCTGGCTACCTTGGGACATAGGCAAGCAGGCCTGACAGTGCCAGGAGGACAGAGCAGGAGAGCAGAGCAGGGAAAGGAAGGAGCTCTGTTCTGGGAGTCAGGAGTTCTGGATTGTGTTCCTG